>NC_138541.1:3552220-4249890 GCF_964234715.1 Podarcis melisellensis | reverse complement strand
AAAGTGAGCCAGGCCAGCTGATTCTGCCTCATTTAGCCCCTTGAGATGTTCCTAGATGCCACCAGACATACCAAATGAGCACACCTCCTGTGCCAAAGTCACGCCGCCACACAGGCAACATCAAACCTCTTTTCCTTCCCCCACATCTTTCTGGATGGATTTATCTCGCTCACCTGCTGAAATGCCCATCATCCAGCTTTCCTGCCTGCGGCGCCTATATGTGTATATATATTTGCAGCAGTTATAACTTTATAATCCTGCAGAAGCTCTTTGAAGCTTACAACTTAATCAACAACAACATGGTCGGCGCAGCATTCTCAGCGGGCTCATGCATTATTCACTCCCTTCACGTGAGCGGAGGGATGTGGCGGTGGGTTTGCGCGTCTGCACATGGTTTCCATCCCCCCCTCTCTTTTCCTTTTGTCTTCAGCTTACAGATCGCTCTTAAGCTTCAAAGTTGAAGGATCCCAGTTTTGTGTCCTTATCTACAAGGTGAAAGACGAGAGAAATTCTCCCCTGCCTTTGGTGAGATAAGTCATGTTGGCTTCCCTTTCTTCAGAAGGCTGTGCAGCCGGCGTTTATCAATTAATTACTGGATTGCCTTCACGCTCATTAATTCCCCCTGCTGTCTTCCCTTTCGGAAAGGTCTGCCTTGCCTCCATTTCATAATTGCCGCGTCTTAAGATTCCTTCGGTTTCCTGGAAAAAGTTAAGAGCATGACGAGAGCCTAACAAGGAGGAGACGCTGAGTGAGTCCTCAGTAGGGTAGTCTTGGCTGAGTGGCCTCTGGCTGCAGCAGAGGGTGGCCTGGAAGCAGAACAAGCCCCCTTCCCAGCTAGTGGTGTAGCGTGGGTTGCCAGTGACCAGGGCAAGGAAGTATTGCACGCCCTAAGGCAAAAAATTGCACCCCGTAACCAGTGCCTCCATGCAGCGCTGCCACCAGATGGAGCTGTGGAGCATGCATGCACACCTCCTTGTACTGGGGCACTGCCACCATCACTGCCATGCGTCTCGCCATCTCCCCACCTCCCACAGCCAGTGGGGGATTCTGTGCAACAGAGGGATGCAAGGGCCCGTCCCCTTCCAGCTTCTGCTCAAGTGAAGTGGGTGGGCAGGATGGGGAGTGATTGGAGGGTCAGGGCAGCAGCTGCAAAGGTGTGCGCCTAAAAATTTTGTGTGTCTGGGGCAATTGCCCTGGTAGCCCCCTCACCATGCTATGTCTGTGGCCCCCTGGCTGCTCAGGATGGTTCCAGTTTGGGGTGGTGCCCAGCTGGGATGGTGTTACTTTGTAGAATGCAGCTGGTTGGTTGGTTGGTTGGTTGGTTGGTTGGCTGGGTGGCATCCATCAGCCTCGGGAGACAATGGAGGAATGCACCTTTGGGGGTGTTGGAGAGTTACAGTGCCTGCTGTGGCTGTAGAGACCAATGCAGGAGAGACATTGTTGTTGTTTAGTCGTTTAGTCGTGTCCTGCTCTTCATGACCCCCTGGACCAGAGCATGCCAGGCACTCCTGTCTTCCACTGCCTCCCGCAGTTTGGTCAAACTCATGCTGGTAGCTTCTATGACACTGTCCCACCATCTCGTCCTCTGTCCTCCCCTTCTCCTTGTGCCCTCCATCTTTCCCAACATCAGCGTCTTTTCCAGGGAGTCTTCTCTTCTCATGAGGTGGCCAAAGTATTGGAGCCTCAGCTTCACGATCTGTCATTTCAGTGAGCAGTCAGGGCTGATTTCCTTCAGAATGGAGAGGTTGGATCTTCTGGCAGTCCATGGGACTCTCAAGAGTCTCCTCCAGCACCATCATTCAAAAACATCCATTCTTCGGCGATCAGCCTTCTTTATGATCCAGCTCTCACTTCCATACATCACCACTGGGAAAACCATAGCTTTAACTATACGGACCTTTGTTGGCAAGGTGATGTCTCTGCTTTTTAAGATGCTGTCTAGGTTTGTCATTGCTTTTCTCCCAAGAAGCAGGCATCTTTTAATTTCGTGACTGCTGTCACAGAATGGCAGAATCAGAAGGGATGCTTTAGCTGGATTCCTGCATTTATTTATTTGTTAAATTTGTACACCGCCCTTCATCTGAAGATCTCAGGGCAGATCCCAGCATAAAATTGCAAAATAAAAACACAAAATAACCCACATACGATTCTCCAGGTAACTGAGGTGCCCTGGAAGAAATCCTTATGTTATGTAAAAGGCAGGAATTTACCCACAAGATCAACATGGGAAATATCCAAAATGAGAAATGCCTAACAAGTGAATAGCAGTACCTTAGGCTTCATATAATTGTTTTAAAAGAGGTTGCTTCTACCAGAGCTCATCTGACACTCGAGAAGGACCCTGGCAGAGACACATGCCCGACTGGCATGTTCTCTCCCTCCTGGTCAACTGTTCAGGAACTTCAAAAGCTTTTTCTGCCCGAACATCACAGCGACTGATGCCAACAGACATCGGCACACTTAGGGATCCGTAGAGCCTTTGCAGCTTTCATAACAGACCTCAGCAACTCAGCATTTGGGCTAATCTACTTTATTTTACATATAAACACATGCGGAGCACTGCAACATGGCTCCCTCTCTCTCTAGCATCAGACAGCAAAGAGAAAAAGAACAAAGGACAATAGTCCCACTTCACGGAACACAGTAACACAAACATCCTGTCTCCATCACTTCCCACTCTGTGGAGTCAAAACATACACCATCATGTGATAGACAAAAGTCCCATGACTGCAATCATGGAGAAGGAATTCTAACAGCTTCATTGGAGGTGTTTGGACTAGATGATCCTCAGGGTCCCTTCCAACTCTATGGTTCTATGAGTCTATGACTCCATTGCCCAAAAGTTCATGAGATCCAACCCTTTGCAAGGCAGGAAGCACAGGTAAGAAACCATAACTAAATTTTGCATGATGGTTTTCCATAGAGTTTGCAGAACACCTGAATTCCATTCACACGTTTGCTTGATCCGTATTTCGATCGTACAATCCCCCTATTAATTCCCCCTGGTCCGAGAAGTTTTCTCGTTGTTCCATGGCTGTGCCTTGAGAAAATTCTATCTTGCCTGCCAAATCAGATCTCACCAGATGTTCAGGAAATCCAGTGAGAGGTTTTGCTTAGCTTCGATGCAGCAGGTTACAAACAGATTCTTGGAAGACCCAGCTGTGGGCCAATGAAAAATGCTCTCAGATCCTGGGGGAATGAATCGGTACATAATACAATCAAGTAAAACTGTGGATGAGCCTTGTAGCTATTACTGAACAGCAATTAGAACTGATATTCTTTTTTATTGACAGTATTCCTTAAAAAACACACACACAACATCCGCCCTAATGCAAGGAGATTGGGATGCCTGGTAAAAGCTCAGCTTCTGCTGCAGTTGGGGTCATGACCCAGGAAGTGTCTGCAAATATTAGTTTATCCGTCTCTCTTCCAGAGGCGTCCGCAAGCAGAATCCCATTTTTAAAGAGTTTTTGCCGAATCCGAAGAGCTGACCCTCCACCCACCTCTCCTTTTAAGTGCTGTCTTTGTTCTGCATCCCTTCGCCTCCCATCTCCTCAGCCTCTCTCTCATCTTGGCAGAGCATATAATTTCCCCGAGACTTTCCTGTCCCCCACATTTATTTGAGTCCCCCTCGTTCTCCGTCTCTCTCTCTGTTTCCCAGCTCCCGCTCCCTTGGTTTTTGCTCTGCTCGGCTAAAACCAAACCCTTCACAGGTGGTATCCCCTCTCCCACAAGGTCAAACTTTGGGATAAAATTTCCCCTGGAACTGAAAGGAACTCGAGAGAGAGGCTCTTCCTCAGAATTTCAAGGGGAATCAGAACTGTCTGGATAAAACCGATGCATTTCTGAGGTTCCTCCTCAGGAGAAGGTCTGAGGGATTCTGATGAAAGCCAAAATGAAGGAAGAAGGAAGGAATAAGATGAAGGGCCTTCCAGAATCCCAAGAACCTTGTTATGTACTGAGTTGAATAGGATCCAAAATGCAGCAGTCTGATTGGTCCTAGAACAATAGGATTCAGAATGCAGCAGTCTGATTGGTCCTAGAACAATAGAATCCAGAATGCAGCAGTCTGATTGGTCCACAGGAGCCACCCAATCCAGCTCCAGGTGGAAGTGAATCCGCAACCTGATTGGCCTACAGGAGAATCCCGGAAGTAGCCAATCACGTGGGGCCCATTGTGTAAATAATGTATATACATTCTGGGGGAACTTCCATTCCTCCTCACCGCTATGAGCTGAATAAAGAGTATGAAATCCACTCTCAACTCCGAGTATATTTCAAACCTGATCAAGTAGTGCTGGTTTTAGATTTTTATTTTTCTGTATTGATTTATTTCCAGGATTGGTTTTCGGGTGCATATTGTTTTGGGGTACCATGCTCCAGTAGATGCTCGCAAAGTTTCACTGCCTCCAACACTGGAGATTCCACATAGTCTCCACTTAGCTGCTCCTCAGCACCCTTGTAGTCACAGAACTGGAGAACTGGGTCCCTCAGGGTCATCTAGTCCAACCCCCCTGGGCGGGCTCCAACCACCAACCTTCTGGTTAACGCCGATCCATTGTGCCGCCAGAAGGCTTCATCGTGCCATAGGGTCACAGCGTGCGATGGGCAGACACGGCCCTTCCCCAAGCCAGGCCCCTAATCTAAGACAACGACACAGTCCTGGGCCCCATTTGCCCTCCCCGGGGTGGCGAAACCGAATCCGCTCCCCATCTTCCATCAGAGTCTGACAGCTGCCTTGTGGAGTCAGCTCACCATCGGTCCCCTCCTCTCAACTATCATATCCCCTTAATTCTTCCGGTTCTCCTTTTCTGAACCTGTCTCAGCTGCTGAAGTGAAGGACATGAGGCAGGAGTTGGTAATGCACAGGCAAGCTGCCAGCTAGCTCTGCTGAAGCTCCTTTTATTGGCACAATATGCAAAACCAGATAGATACATTTGGGGCGGTGACCTTTACACATCTTCCAATCCCGAGATCGCGGGGTGGTACAAAGTTATTTTGGCACCTGTTTCCACTGCGTCTTTTTGCCCAGGAACCATGTATGACGAAGGAGACAAAGGTCACAGACAGGCACGGCAGACCACTAAGAGAGCAAAAGGTTAGACAGAGGGCAAGATGTTCAGAGAGCTGAAAACACAAGAATTACTGGCGGTAGAAGAATGGCAGATGAAGATGATGGACTTTATGGAGCTGGCTGATCTCACCGGGAGAATCCGCGACCAGAAAGAAGAGGAATATCAAGAAGACTGGAAGAAATTTAAAGACTATTTGAATAAATATTGTAATACTAAAGATTTGTAATTACTTGAAAGAACTAATTAGGCCTAGGATTATATCAGGATTAAATAAATAAATAATAAATAGTAGGATAAGAAAAGTTAGGAAATTGGATTATAACTCAAATATTGTTATATGGAATAATGATATTGGAAACTGCTACATTCAATTACAAGGAAATTCAGCTGGAAGAGATTAGAGGAAGTCAAGTAATATGTTTATGAAGCTGGAGTTTAACCAATTAACTAAGTCTTATTTATGTATGTGCTGGTACAGTATATGTGGGGTTTGTAGTATTTTATTATCTTCATTTTCTTTTTTCTTTTATTGTTTTTTCTTTCTTTCTTATGTTAAAGTCATGTCTTTGTATGAAACTCAATAAATATCATTGGAAAAAAGATGTTCAGACAGCTGTGGCTTTGTCTGTGGCGGGGAGTGTGCTCTGCACCCAAAAGTCACACGTGCAGACACCTGAGGCTGCCCGCGGGCGGAAGTGTGCTCCACACCCAGCAATCGTTCCTACAAGCAGCCACCTGGACCTTTCTCCACAAATGCTTGTGTTGGCTGTTGCTTCCGAAAGCCCAACTAACACCACTCTCCCGGCCTCCTCGTCCCCAGACGGGTTACACTTATTAGCCTCCAATTTATCTCCATTTGTTCTGGAGCGTGCAGTCTTATTTAACTCAAACAAGGCGCCAAACGTCTCTGAAGCCAAGCCAAGCCAACTTTCCTCCCCCCTCGTCCTCCTTCCTTGTCATCTGCTCCTGCACTGCCCTTGCTTTGGTCACACTTTTTTAAAAAAATGCTTTTTATTGAGTTTTAAAATTATTATTCCCATACTTACTCTATTCATTCTTCAACATATATTGTACACATATATCAGGCATCGGCAAACTCGACCCTCCAGATGTTTCGGGACTACAACTCCCATCATCCCTGACCACTGGTCCTGCTAGCTAGGGATCATGGGAGTTGTAGTCCCAAAACGGAGGGCCTAGTTTGCCTAGGCCTGACATATATAAACGAAACAATAACAATATTTCTTCACAAGTGACTTCTCACCACCTCAATGCAACATATTTCTTCCTTCTCTTTTCCACTGTGTTGTTTCTCCTTATTACCCTTCTCTTACACACTTACCTATCTGTTCTTTACTTTGCAAAATTTAGTTGAAACATATCGAGGATTTTATTTGAGAACAGTGTTTCTCCATATAATCTTTTACACAATCCCACCCACTGCTTTTTAAATTTTTTGGTTTGGTTGGTTCCTAATTGCCTCTGTCATTTTTGTTGATTCGAAATACTCACACAATTTGATTTGCCATTCTTCCTTTGTCGTGATTAACATTCCTGCTGCTGTTGTAGCATATAAGAACACCCCTTTTTATCATTTGAAATATCAATTCTCATAATGCCCAGAAGAAAGGCTTCAAGCTTCTTCTCAAATGTTTCTCTGAACATTTTTTTGAAACTCGTCATAGACAGTATTCCATTTCCCCCCCCCACACACAACCCTACCACATGTGGTACATCGTTCCTTGCTTTGCTCACACTTTATCCCCTCAGCACCCTGGGTAAAGCTGCAGAGATGCTCATAGGAATATCCCACCATGCCTTGAGCCAGACTCTCCTGCCCCCAACAAGGAGAAAGCAGCGAGGAGCTGTAGAACTTGGGGAATTCTCTGCGGGAGGCAAACATTTATCTTCATGCTTGTTTACATAGCTGTTTCAAGTTTAAGAGGGTGTAAAGTACTTCTCAGGTATTCATAAACCTTACACGTGATGCTCTAAGAATGTTCTGGCCTTCCTTCTTATTATTCCTACATTGGAGAGGCAAGAGGTGACGCTGGAATGGAGAGAGGAAGGTTTAATCCAAGAGTTTGTATTTGTGCCAGAAGGTGAAGGAGGAACTTCTGTGCTCGGAGCCTGCAAACACACAACATTTTATTCCAGAATCTGTGGTGACTGTGTGCCTGGCAGTTTTTTCCTTCATAGTCTCTCTACGCAAAATCTAGATTTACTTGCACATATTTTGCCCGCGGTGGGCTGCTCCCAGAAACAGGGTGTTAGCTTGTGGGCGAACATAGCAGACGGCACAGCGATTTCTCCAGAGCAGCTCTTTATTTTGTAAGCTGGAACAGCAAACTGAACAGCAAACAGCTCAGCCGGCCTGCTTTTATAGGCAGCCGGCTGTCAACATTGTAGCAACAACAACCCAGGGTTTCTCGCCTAAAATAACTGACGTGGACCTGAGTGAAAACTATCTACAGTATCCCCCTGCTGGCCCAGGGTGAGAACTTCAGTACATAATACAGGGTTTGCTGATGTTGTTTCCAGTCCACAAATGAGACATCATCAATGACTTTCCCACCGGTTGCATTGCATTTCCTTTAAATAAAAATAAATTGTGTGGAATAGTATAACAACATCATTCTGGGCACCATAGTTTAAGAAGGATATTGACAAGCTGGAAGGTGTGCAGAGGAGGGCAACCAAGATGACCAAGGGTCTGGAAACCAAGCCTGATGAGGAACGGTTATTTTTTAATTTTTTTTAAAGAATTTTTATTAAGGTTTCCACAAATTTTATCATGACAAAACAAAACAACACAATTACAAACAAAAAACAATATAAAACATAAAAAACAAAGAAAAATATATCAATTCAAATCTTAATTTCTTATTGCTTACTTTCCCGACTTCCTCACACCTCCCCTTTCTGTATTCCAATTTCTAATTTATTTTCAGCAAATCCTTCCTCTATTTTAACTAATTTTAATATTGCTTATTTTCTTTTAAATTAACCATTACCGCTACTAACCACTTATCTTCCAATCCCCATCATTTTAACATTGATTAATTTTGCTATATTTCTTTAGTTCTTACTCAAAAAACATCTTTACATATTCCTTTCAACTATGTCACTAATGCCACACTAACTTTATATCCTGCATCACTTTAACATTCAAATAGTTTGCAATGTTTTTGCTGATGAGGAGCGGTTAAAGGAGCTGGGTATGTTTAACCTGGGAAAGAGGAGACTGAGAGGAGATATGATAACCATCTTCAAATATCTCCAAGGCTGTCACATGGAAGAGGGAACAAGCTTATTTTCTCCTGCTCCAGAGGGTGGGACCTAAACCAATGGCTTCAAGTTACAAGGAAGGAGATTCCGACTAAACTTCAGGTGATGGATCACATGGTGTTTCCTTTCATTGCACAATTTTTCTGCTATGTTGCAGACAAAAACCCAAGCTCTTCAAGGGTAGGGGGGCAGCTTGAGAAGGATTGTGCTGGTTTCCAAAGTACTCCCTTACCACTGCAAACCTTCCTTCAATGCTCCTTACTTTAAAACCATAGAATTGTAGAGCAGAAAGAGACCCCCGCAAGGGTAATCTAGTCCAACCCCCTGCTATGAATGAATCTCAACTGAAGCATCCATGACAGATGGCCATCCAACCTCTGCTTAAAAACCTCAAAGGAAGAAGAGTCCATCACCTCCCAAGGGAGACCGTTCCACTGTCGGACAGCTCTTACTGTCAGAAAGTTCTTCCTGATGCTTAGTCGGAATCTCCCTTCTTGTCACTTCAAGCCATTGGTTCGAGTCCTACCCCTCCAGAGCAGGAGAAAACAAGCTTGCTCCCTCTTCCATGTGACAGCTCTTCAGATATTTGAAGACAGTTATCATATCTCTTTATGGTGCTGGAGGAGACTCTTGAGAGTCCTATGGATTGCAAGAAAATCAACCCTAACCATTCTTAAGGAAATCAGCCCTGAGTGCTCACTGGAAGGACAGATCCTGAAGCTGAGGCTCCAAGACTTTGGCCACCTCATGAGAAGAGAAGACTCCCTGGAAAAGACCCTGATGTTGGGAAAGATGGAGGGCACAAGGAGAAGGGGACAACAGAGGACGAGATGGTGGGACAGTGTTCTCGAAGCTACCAGCATGAGTTTGACCAAACTGTGGGAGGCAGTGGAAGACAGGAGTGCCTGGTGTGCTCTGGTCCGGGGGTCATGAAGAGTCGGACATGACTAAATGACTAAACAACAACATATTTCTTCTCAGTCTTCTCTCATCCAGGCTAAACATCCCCAACTCCCTCAACCATTCCTTCTAAGTCTCAGTTTCCAGACCCTTGATCATCTCGTTTGCCTTCCTCTGCACACCTTCCAGGGGCTGTCAACATCCTTCTTCATTTGTGGTGTCCAGAATCAAGCATTGTTTGCCCACGTGGAGGCGCAACTTGCCCACCACGAGGGCTAGGAGCTTGTTTCCAAGCGGAAGTTCTCAGGCCATGGAATCCTTCAGCGAAAGTCGTCTTTCAGACTGCGGCATACGTTCTCCCGGCCCAGCTCTGCTTTAAAGCATCTGATGATCCAGCGAGGTCCGGTGCATCCCAGACGCCAATGCAAGCGTCCGATTTCCTTTCTGAGAATACCAATTGTGATTATTATACGCTCTGCCAACATGACTTCAAGATAATGGGGGCAGCTGATGGTTCTTTGGGTATCGCCTGTCACTTAACATTCTGCTACGTTTCCCTCCTGTCATTTCTGCCGCGCTAATGGCTCTCCTGCGATTGGCTGCGTCGCGTGACCCCAAGGATGTGCTGCGGCGCTTAATGGAAGGCTTTGTTTTAATAGAATCTAAATGACACCTCTCTGGTTAAGACGAGGAAGGAATTAGACAGGAGGAGAGTGGAACCTGTGCATTCCTCAGACATGTTTTTCTGAGTCCTCCCGAAAAGAAAGGTGACCTCTTTTGTCCTTCTGCATAGATGCTTTGCCGCTGGAGATGAGATTCCATCAAAGCCGAGGCGTTCTAGGGTGGGGGACGAGCCTCAAAAAGTTCCCATGTGTGTCGTTTCCTCTAAATTCCTTCTGTGGGTTTGCATTTCTGCACCAAGAAGCTGTGGGGTGTGAAACACAAGAGCAGTCCAGTACAACATTCCTAGAGTGAACATGTTTACACATGGGGAGGAATGTTTGTCCAGCCAGCAGGTAAACTTCCTGTTTCCTTCTGGGCTGGGACAGACTTCCTCTGCATGTGACTAGAGGTGGGCATGGCCTCACCTGTGCAGGTAACAACAAAAGCACAGGGCAGGGCAGTCATCTCTCTCTCTTTGACTACATGCATCGAAGAAGCAACATCTGCTTAGCCAAAGATGCTCTCTTGGCCAAGAGAGGACAAAGGGACTGTCTCCTTATGAGATAGTTTCCATGTGTATGTTACTTTTCTAAGCTAAATCTGCCTTCTGGGATCCAATTGTGAACAAAATGTGAGTAAACTCTTTTTATACTTTTATAGAAGACTGTGTCATGTCTTATCTTTTATGAGGGAATAAGGGGGAAATACCAGAACAATTATTTAAGAGGCTTTAGTGAGCCTGAGCAAATGCATCAGCTGCAAGTTTAAAAAGGGGAATGTTACTCTGCTAAATTGTGAAACTTGTTAACACAAATTGGAAAGGCTATAATCAAATATCCTCTCCTGCATCCCTGAACATTCCCAGAGAAGCCAGGCATTTTGGTTTGCAGTATAATCACAAAATGTGCCTTCTCTGCAAATGAAAAGTGGGAACAATCGAATACCTGGGAGTCCTGAGTAGGAGCAAAATTCTCCTTGGTTAACAAGCTTGGTTGACAGAAGGGAGAGAAGACGGGATCGATTTCCATTCCAGGCCTCTTCGCTGTTTCTGTTCCTCCGCAGTTTGGCGTCGCTATTCGTCTCATTGGAGGAATTGAATTCTCATTGGAATTGAATTGGAGGAATTGGAGGAATTGAATTCTCCTTGGAGGAATTGGAGGAATTGTCCCAAAGACCTTGTGGAGGGCCAGACTATATTTTGAAGGGGGGGAAATGAACGGATTCCTCTGCCCCACAAATAACCCAGAGACGCATTTTAAATAAAAGCACACATTCTACTCATGTAAAAACACCAGGCAGGCCCCACAGATAACCCAGAGATGCATTTTAAATAAAAGGGCACATTCTACCACCTATGAAGCCAACCACCTGTCTCCTGGATCCTTGCCCATCCTGGCTTATAAAAGCTAGCCGGGAAAGACTGGGCGATGGGCTTCGTGGGGTGGTGAATGCTTCCCTCCATGAGGGAGCCTTCCCAGACCCGCTAAAAGAGGCGGTTATTAAACCGCTTCTTAAAAAAACATCTTTAGATGCGGCCACGATGGCCAATTATCGCCCAGTCTCAAATCTTCCATTCTTGGGCAAGGTGATTGAGAGAGTGGTTGCTGAACAACTCCAGGCACGCCTGGAAAAAGCGGACCATTTGAATCCCTTCCAGTCGGGATTCAGGCCTCATCATGGGACTGAAACTGCCTTGGTCGCACTGGTTGATGATCTCCGGCGGGCTAGGGACAAAGGTGAGAGCTGTTTCCTAGTTCTGCTGGATCTCTCAGCGGCGTTTGATACCATCGACCATAACATCCTTCTGGACCATCTTGAGGGGCTGGGAGCTGGGGACACTGTCATACAGTGGTTCCGCTCCTTCCTCCTGGGCCGTGTTCAGAAAGTGGGGGGGGGATGAGTGTTCAGACCCCTGGGCTCTCACTTGTGGGGTGCCTCAGGGTTCTGTCCTCTCCCCCATGCTTTAATCAGAAGAGGCCAAGTTACAGGGAACCAGGCACAGGGCCTTCTCGGTAGTGGCGCCCGCCCTGTGGAACGCCCTCCCATCAGATGTCAAAGCGATAAACAACTACCTGACATTCAGAAGACATCTGAAGGCAGCCCTGTTCAGGGAAGTTTTTAATATGTGACATTTTAGTGTATTTTTCATCTTTGTTGGAAGCCACCCAGAGTGGCTGGGGAAACCCAGCCGGATGGGCGGGGTACAAATAATAGATTATTATTATTACTACTACTACTACTACTACTACTCATGTAAAAACATGCTGATTCCTGGACCATCTGTGGGCCAGATTTAGAAGGTAATTGGGCCGGATCTGGCCCCTTGGCCTTAGTTTGCCCACCCATGCTCTAAGCCTTTTTTAAAGCCATCCAAGCTGGCGGTGGCTCATCGAAAGAACGGCAAACTGTCCCCGGTAATGAAGAGCACATTTTGAAAATTAATGAAGCAACAGCTTCCCAATTGATTGTTTGCGACTCTGGGCAGCGGGGCCGACAGCATGTCTGAACCAATAAGTGGTTTTCCAGATGGCTGAGCGGTTCTTTGCGGCGGCCGTGATTTTGCGGTGCGACGTCAAGACCCACAGAAGTGATGGCGGGTGAGGTGAAGGTCGAGGAGGAAGGGAACAGAAAGGGCTTGCAAACTGTGCTGTTCATCAGCGCCTCTTCTGATTAAAGACCGCTGGGCGGCCTTTTCCTACCTCTTGTTTAACTTGATTTCTTTCCGCTTCGTTCCGAGGGAGGCAGAAGAAAAATACAACTCTTTCCGAGCGAGCGCCAAAGATGGCCGAGACTTCGCCTTTCCCCCTTTCTTTCCACTCCCCCCACGGTTGTCATTAAAATGAAAAAGTAGCTGTGCGTGTGAGTGCAAGAGGGAAATAGAGTGCCAATAAAACAGCAGGCTAAATGGCTCTGTAGAGACCAGGCTGAGCTTTACCTGTATATCTGTAATAGTCGAGTTCCCAGCTGAGAAATCATACAGGGAGGTAAAGACCCGTTTGCAGGCCAATCCTTAGAGCTTGTGGGGCGAGGGGAGGAAATTGCTCCAGCACTACCTGAATCCCGAACAATAACTCAACTCTCATCTTCCGGCGTTGGCTTTCCTTTATTTTCTTCCGGGGGGGGGGAACCAAAAATAGAAGCTGCTATTGCAACGTTCAGGCCCAGTGGAAAATGAGCCCATTTACCAAATTATTGTTCATTTTATATCCATTAAGCCCAACCTCGTGTAGAAAAGCCCCACATGCACTCACCTTGGTGGGAGCCAAATTAAGATCTCTGTTTTCATGCCAAGAGCTGCAGCCACGTTCTTCCCACAGAGGGAGCCGACTCGCCTCTGGGACAACGTGCTGCTTCAGGGCCAGCAGTCACACACAGGACCAGACTTTCTTCCAAATAAACAAAAAGCCATCTGCACAGAAAGTTAGCATGCCATAAGAACACAGGAAGAGCCTGCTGGGTCAAAGCCCAGGACATGTCTAATCCTGCATTCGGGTCTCACATGGATAATTATTATTATTATTATTATTACTATTATTATTATTTATACCCTGCCCACCTGGCTGGGTTTCCCCAGCCACTCTGGGCGGCTTCCAACAAAAGATTAAAAATACATTAAAACATCAGTCATTAAAAACTTCCCTAAACAGGGCTGCCTTCAGATGTCTTCTAAAAGTCAGGTAGTTGTCTATTTCCTTGACATCTGATGGGAGCAGGCACCACTACCAAGAAGGCCCTCTGCCTGGTTCCCTATAACCTCACTTTTCGCAGGGAGGGAACCACCAGAAGGCCCTTGGAGTTGGTCCTCAGTGTCCGGGCAGAACAATGGAGGTGGAGACGCTCCTTCAGGTACACTGGACAGAAGCCGTTTAGGGCTTTAAAGGTCAGCACCAAGACTTTGAATTGTGCTCAGAAACATACTGGGAGCCAATGCAGATCTCTCAGGACCGGTGTTACGTGGTCCCGGTGGCCACTCCCAGTCACCAGTCTAGCTGCTGCATTCTGGATTAGTTGTAGTTTCTGGGTCACCTTCAAAGGTAGCCCCACATAGAGCGTGTTGCAGTAGTCCAAGCAGGAGATGCACCACTCTGGTGAGACAGTCTGTGGGCAGGGAGGGTCTCATCCTGCGTACCAGATAGGGTTGGTAAACAGCTGCCCAGGACACAGAATTGACCTGTGCCTCCATGGACAGCTGTGAGTCCAAAATGACTCCCAGGCTGTGCACCTGGTCCTTCAGGGGCACAGTTACCCCATTCAGGACTAGGGAGTCCTCCACAGCCGCCTGCCCCCTGTCCCCCAAGAACAGTACTTCTGTCTTGTCAGGATTCAAGCTTCAGTTGAGATTCCTGGATTGCATGGGGTAGGACTAGATGTCCCTTCTGACTCTACACTTCTATGATTCTACGAACCAGATGGACCACATGAAACTCAGGACTCTAGCACAAAGTAATTCTCCTCTTATGTTTCTTGTTATTTCTAGTCTTGCATTGTAAGCTGCTTTGAGACACTTTCATGCAAAAAAGAGCAAAGATCATAATCATAATAAAGCTGAGATGATCCAGGGAATTATATTGGGTGAGGACTCCTTTGATTAGGGTCTCCCAGGCTACCTGACTTTCCTAACCCAAGCGATGTTGACACAGCAGGTGACTGCAAACCCAATTTTGCCATGCAATGTAGTCAAGAGCTACTTTTCCAAGACCAGGTGGCCATGTTTGGCTAGCTGATTCCAGATGCGGACCTCAAAATACAGCAACAGCTGGCTTTGCGACTTTTGGGGGTGCAGGAATATATTTGCAAAAAGCTTTGAGATCTCGATCAGCATGGATGGGTCTATCTCGGTAGTTTTGCCTGACAGACTAATGGGCAGCCGGGGACATGACAAAGGAATATTAATGGTCCTTAATGATGAGGAATGCTTTCCTTAATGGCCTGGAAATCTCTCTCCCTTGTCTCCTGAATGTGGCATGTTCAACGCTGCTGGGAGGGCCAAGAGAGAGAGTTTGCAGCAAGTTGGAGCACAGAGAAAAGTTTCTCAAACTTTTTTTAAACAACTCTGGGGGGAAGTGGGTGTTAGCAAAATCACTTAAATGATGCAGATGGAATCCAGAGAGAAAAATAAGTCCTGATAATACAGTCGTACATTGGTTGTCGAACGCCCTGGAACTCGGATGTTTTGGCTCCCAAATGCCGCAAACACGGAAGTGATTGTTCCGCTTTGCAAACGTTCTTTTGGAACCCGAACATCCCAATTCTGTGGCTTGTGATTGGCTGCAGGCGCTTCCTGCAGTCAATCAGAAGCGCCGATTTGGTTTTTTTTACTAAGCCGCTTCTGGCGAACCAGAGCAGAGCATGGAAACGCCGTTTACCTTCCTGCCGGAGTGGTACCTATTTATCTACTTACACTTTGATGTGCTTTCTAACTGCTAGGTTGGCAGGAGCTGGGACCGTGCAATGGGAGCTCACCCCGTCGTGGGGATTCAAACTGCCGACCTTCTGATCAGCAAGTCCTAGGCTCAGTGGTTTAGACCACAACGCCACCCGCATCCCACAGCGCCATGTAATTGTTGGTTACATGTTCTCATTTTGCATTTCAATGTTGTGAACCACCCTGTGACCTTCGGACGATGGCCAAGATACAAATTTAACAAATAAAAATAGAGCGACAAATAAATAAATGCATTTATCTCCATCATTCTCCACAACAGAATGCTGTCATTGGAGATTCTGATACAGGCCATTGCTACTCTGCACGGCAGCTGAGATAAAATACTCAGAAGCTGCATCCTGGGAAAATAACCTTTCGTACCAACTTACAGAGAATTAACTCATTCCTTAACACCTGGCACATTTGTTGTCCTTGAGAAGCCTAACCCCTACAACTTGAGCAACGGGGGAGGAAAGGTGGGAAAAGGCATTTCCTGCACAAATGCACTCAAAAGGAAGCTACTGTATGCGCTATTTCCCAAAACAATACTTGGGGCCTAGTTCAGCCTGAGGTCTGCATTTCTCTCTGAGCAACAGACTCCCTTGGAAGGTGGCAGATTCTCCTTCTTCAGAGAGGTTGGACAGCCACCTGCCTTGAATGCTTTAGTTGTGATTCCTGCATTTCAGGGGGGTCAGACTAGAGGTCCCTTGGGGTAGGGTTACCAGACGTCCCCGGTTCCCGGGGACAGTCCCCAAATTTGCAAATCTGTCCCTGGATAAATTCCGTCCCCGCAATGTCCCCAGATTTGCAAATCTGTCCCCGGGAAACGTGGCAGCGGCAGCCTCAGCAGCCCAGAGCCAGCCTGGTAGTGCAGTTGGCTCTGGTTGGCTTCAGGAGCTGCTCACTTCTGCCACCACTGTCAAAGGTGAACCGGGGACGTCTGACGGTACAGATCTCTTGCCCTCTTCCCCCTTTGTTTTGACAGATCGGGGGAGGCTCAGGAGTTGCAGGCGGGCGGCCGTTGCCCAGGAGGTGCGCAAGGCACACGGTTTCTCCACCAGGCAAGGTGCAACGCTCTTCTTTTGCACCCTGCGAAACATAAACGGCCTCGGTCCTGTATACCTGAAGGAGCGTCTCCACCCCCATCGTTCAGCCCGGACACTGAGGTCCAGTGCCGAGGGCCTTCTGGCGGTTCTCTCCCTGCGAGAAGTGAGGTTACAGGGAACCAGGCACAGGGCCTTCTCGGTAGTAGCACCCGCCCTGTGGAACGCCCTCCCTTCAGATGTGAAGGAAATAAGCAACTATCTTATCTTTAAAAGACATCAGAAAGCAGCCCTGTTTAGGGAAGTTTTTGATATTTAATGCTGTATTGTTTTTAACACTCGCTTGGGAGCTGCCCAGAGTGGCTGGGGAAACTCAGCCAGATGGGCAGGGTATAATTAAATCATTATTATTATTATTATTATTATTATTATTATTATTATTATTATTATTACTATTATTATTATTGCTCAAAATTTTTTAAAAACTGGGCAACGGCTGGCCAGCCATGACTCCCAAGCCTCCCCCGATCTGTCAAAACAAAGGGAGAAGTGGGCAGGAGATCAGGGAAGGCTTGAGAGTCATGGCTGGCCAGCCGTTGCCCAGTTTTTTAAAAACTGCGCATTTATGTTTCACAGGGTGCAAAAGAAGGCCTTTGCACCTTTATACAATATGCATGTGTGCTTGGGCCCAGGGTCTTTGGCCTCACCATCCCCACTGCTGACTCCCTGTTGCTACTCAGCTTCAAAAAAAAAGTGTCCCCGTGTTCATTGGAAAAAATCTGGTAACCATACCTTGGGTTCCCCTCCAAGTCTGCGATTTTACAATCGCAAAGAAAAGGAGGAGGTAAAACTGTTTCACCCGGCAACCCTGCCAAGCGCTCCAAACTTAATCGAGCCAAGGGGTTTCCATTTCCCACGTCTCTCGCACATGCGCACACAGATACCTCATTCTGGCTCCTCGCAGTGCTGCGAGTTGAAAGGCATTTATATCTTTGCAATTCTCCCCTCCCGCCTCCTGCTTCCCCCAAGTTAAGAAGACAAGGAAGAAGCTCGAGGCGACACGGGGAGCGACAGCGGCGCTCCGGAGCCATATGTTCGGAGGAACGCCGTATATTTATGTATACACATATATATTATGTGTCCCTGTTTCCCATATATTACTTTGAAGGCATGAATTAACTCAATTCCACCCGCCTCCTCTTCTTCGGTTAATGGCAAGCACTGGGGGGTGCAGGAGCAGGGATTTTGCTGCCGCCAAAGCCTTTGAAAGAAGCCTGGAAAACAATTGCACTGTGTGGGAATTTTGGGGTGGGTATGTTTTTTTTAAAAAAGGTAAAAAGTGATGAATGGATGAGACGCAGTTCCCTGCAGCAAATCTTTTCTCCATTACCACTTCCAAGCTCTCTGGACTCTTTTATAAATGACTATATATATATATATATATATATATATGCTTTCGTAGATTTTCACGGGTACAGGAATGCAGGTTTTGGTGTCCTCGGGTGTCTTCCCGTGTAAAAGTTGGGGTGTCTAGGCGACGTTTCGACCTCGTCGAAACGTCGCCTAGACACCCCAACTTTTACACGGGAAGACACCCGAGGACACCAAAACCTGCATATATATATATATATATATATATATATATATAATTTTTAACATATTTCCAACAGTCATATAACATAACCTCTTATTTTATACAACATTTTAGACTTCTGTCAACACCTCTGATGATTTTCCATTCTTTATCACTTATTCTGCATTTCTTAGTTTCCTATTATCATTAACTAATAATTCTCTTCATAGTCTTTCTTGCAATATTTCAAATAATCCACTTTACAGAACTTCCTGTAATCCTACTAGTCAGTGTAATCTGTTGATCACAATTGCCTTTCAAATACCAGTTCATATATTTACTCCAGTCCTCTAAGAATCTCTGATCCCACAGGTTTCGAATCCTTCCTGTTTATTTATCTAATTCTGCCTAGTCCATCAGTTTCTTCCTCCATTCTTCTTTCGTCGGTAGTTCTTCTTGCTTCCATTTTTGTGCCAATAATATTCTCGCTGCTGTCATTGCATATAAAAACAACTTACAACCCTGTCTATTGATATCATCTCCTACAATGCCAAGTAAAAATGCTTCTGGTTTCTTAATATATTTCAACATCTTTTTCATCTCATTATATATCATTTCCCAGAAGTTTTTCACTTTTTTACATTCCCACCACATGTGATAAAAGGTTCCTTCTTTTCCTTTACATTTCCAGCATTTATTACTTATTTTACACACTTTAGCTAATTTCACAGGTGTAATATACCACCTATACATCATTTTCATCACATTTTCTTTCAAAGCATTGCATGCAGTAAATTTTAATCCTTCTTTTCGCCGTTTCTCCCAATCCTTTAATTGTATATTATATCCAGAATCCTTGGCCCAATGTATCACCACCGACTTTACCTCCTCATCTTTCACAATTCTTTGGAAGGACTTCTTCACACATTGAATAGTTAATCTGTGGAACTCACTGCCACAAGAGGCAGTGACAACCACCAACTTGGATATCTTTAAAAGAGGAGTAGACAGGTTCATGGAAGAGAGGGTCATCCATGGATGCAAGTCAGGATGGCTATGTTCTGGCTCCACAGCTGGAAGCACCAAGGCCTCCGAATACCAGTTGCCGGAAAGGGCAGCGGCAGAGAGGGCTCTTGTGTTCAAATCGTGCTTGCAGGTTTTCCTTTGGGAGCATCTGTGTGATGGCCTGGGATTCCGATTCTGAGAGTGAACCGGAGGAATCCCAGCTGGCACAGGAGTCCCCGCCTCCAGGGCCGGCTGAACTGGGGCAGGGCCTTGATTCTGAGGAGCCTGCACCTGGGCCGGATCCTCAGGAGCAGGCACCAGGTGAATCCATTCTGGCCCCAGAGGTGGTTGAGGACTCAGTGCCTGCAGGTGAGTCTCCCCCTGGGCCCAGTAACCCTTCAGCCTCTCCTGAACTGCAGAGGCTCAGGGCAGAGAGGCGAAGGGAACTGGTTTCTCCCAGGAGGAATGCTCGCCTTAAAGCCAGGAGAGGCGAGTCTCCTGGGGGCCGGGACCGCCCCTGGCCTCAGAGAAGATAAAGGCCAGTCAGCCCGGTCCCAGGTTGCGGGAGCAACGTCGTCATTGAAGGGCTGTTTCGGCCAGCATCCAGTCCTGTTCCTCCAGTGTTCCTGTCCCCGCCCGGCTCCCTGCTTCGGACCTCGCCTCGCACCTTGTGGACTAATTCAAGGCTAGTGACTCAGGACTGAACTTAGACTACGGTAACAGTACCTCCCCCCCCCCGGGACCAGCACAATATGGCTGTGTCCATCTGTGACGCTGGACCAGATGGGCCATTGGCCTGATCCAGCACACTGCTCTTCCCAGAAGCATAGAATTGTAGAGTTGGGAGGGACCCAAGTGCCATCTAGTCCAACCCGCTGCCATGCAGGAGTCTTTTGCCCAACGTGGGACTCGAACCCACAAACCTTCGGTTAAGAATACCATGCTCTCCAGACTGAGCTATCCCATGGGGATAATATTCTTATTATCTTAATTGAACCAGATACAGCCATATCTCTTGTTGCGTTTGCTTCAAGTTGAGCGTTTTCAGGTTGCATCCTGCGGCGACCCGGAAGTAACCGGAAAGGGTTACTTCTGGGTTTCGCCGCTCACGCAGGTGCTCAAAATGACATCACACACATGCACAGAAGCAGAGAATCATGACCTGCGCATGCACAGATGTGCAGGCGCGGGTTGCGTTCTGCTCATGTTGTGAACGGGGCTCCTCTGGCCTACTGGCTCCTCAAGCCTTTTGGATGAAACGACCCAGCTAGAGGGGTGTGAAGAGAGAGCGCTCCCCCCCCCCCCGTCTCCCAGGATGAACATAATGCCAGTGTGGAAAACAGCCATGTCCCATCACGCTGCAAGGGATATTGCTCCCCACAAGTTCTTTAAACCACAAACCACCAGTAAAAACAATACAATACAATGCATTGCATTGGGTTGGGCTAGGGTGGAATCTACACGCAAATAAAAAAACGCTGTGAAAATGCTTTTTTTAAAAAAAAAGTTTTGAAAAATATATTGAATTTGACATAAGCTCAACACCGCCATCTAGTGTCACATTTCTATAATGCACTTAAAACATTTTATTTATAGCTGAGTCCTAGATAACTCTGTTGTCTTTGTCCATGGAGTTTTCTTGGCAGGGATACTGGAGTGGCTTGCCGGTTCCTGCTCCAGGTGGATCACATCTGGTCAAAACTCTCCACTATGACCAGTCCATCTTGGGTGGCCCTGCACGGCATGGCTCATAGCTTCTCTGAGTTGTTCAAGCCCCTTCGCCACGGCAAGGCAGTGATCCATGAAGGGGTTTTCCCAGTAGTGATGTATGGAAGTGAAAGCTGGACCATAAAGAAGGCTGATCGCCAAAGAATTGGTGCTTTTGAATTCTGGTGCTGGAGGAGACTCTTGAGAGTCCCATCAACTGCAAGAAGATCAAACCTCTCCACTCTGAAAGAAATCAGCCCTGAGTGCTCACTGGAAGGACAAATCCTGAAGCTGAGGCTCCAAGACTTTGGAAGAGAAGACTCCCTGGAAAAGACCCTGATGTTGGGAAAGATGGAGGGCACAAGGAGAAGGGGACGACAGAGACGAGATGGTTGGACAGTGTTCTCAAAGCTACCAGCATGAGTTTGACCAAACTGTGGGAGGCAGTGGAAGCCAGGAGTCCCTGGTGTGCTCTGGTCCATGGGGTCATGAAGAGTCGGACACGATTAAACGACTAAACGACAGATAACTCTGGGGGTCCCTTCAAACTCTACAATTTGGTAACCAGCTGGTTCACTCTTCCAAGTGACAGCCCTTCAGATTTTTAAAGATGGCTCTCGTATCTCCTCTCAGTCTCCTCTTTTCCAGACTAAGCATACCCAACTCCTTCAATTGCTCCTCATAATAAGTCTTGGTTTCCAGACTTTTCATCATCTTGGTCTCCCTCCTCTGCACACCTTCCAGTTTATTGATGTCTTCCTTAAACTAGAATGCCCAGAACTGGACACAATGCTTGGCCTTGAATATGTCTGTTTTGTGTCATTCTGGAAAAACAAAAAAACATTCTGGGGGTTCGGGGTTAGCATTGTTCTTATTTCGGGTTAGGGGCACACCATAATTTGCCCATCAGTGTAATGCTGGTGATCAACAAAAGAGGTTCACAGACTCACAGAATGTGGTGCAGAAATGAGGCAAACGGAACCTATGTTTGAAAAATGGGAAACAAAAATGGACAGATCCACACTATAAACATTTGCGAACGAGGGTGCACTTCTGAGAAAGTGGACTCCGGTCAGCAGAAACGTTTGCCGTAATAAATTTCTTGTGCCTTTTAAGATGCCTCAAGACTCTTGACTGGTTTGGCAGCTGTAGACCAGCAGAGCTACCTTTCTGGAAATTGGGGAAAAGCAAAGTTCTCTTCTGGGGAGAGATGCAGTTGCGCTGCTAGATAAGGAATATACAGACAGCTTTGACACTGGTAATCATGTTGTGTGGATGCCCGATTATTGTCTTCCAAAGCAACTACAGTGGTACCTCGGGTTAAGTACTTAATTCGTTCCGGAGGTCCATTCTTAACCTGAAACTGTTCTTAACCTGAAGCACCACTTTAGCTAAAGGGGCCTCCCGCTGCCTCGTGATTTCTGTTCTCATCCTGAAGCAAAGTTCTTAACCCGGGGTACTATTTCTGGGTTAGCGGAGTCTGTAACCTGAAGAATCTGTAACCTGAAGCGTATGTAACCCGAGGTACCACTGTACTCTATTCCGAACTTAAAAATGGAAAGCATAATGCTGGTGGTCAGCAAAAGAGGTTTAAAGACTCTCTCAAGGCAAATCTAAAAAAATGTAGTATAAACACTGACAACTGGCCTGCAAGTGCTCCAGTTGGAGAACAGCCTTGACCAAAGGTGTCATGGGCTTTGAAGACACTCGAACTCAGGACGCAAGGGAGAAACGTGCTAAGAGGAAGACACGCTTGGCAAATCCACACCATGATCAACTCCTGCCCGGAAACCTATGTCCCCACTGTGGAAGGACATGTGGATCCGGAATTGGCCTCCACAGTCACTTACGGACTCACTGTTAAAACCGTGTTCATGGAAGACAATCTTACTCGGCTACGAGTGATGGCCAAAGAAGAAAGAAGAAGGATCTGCACCATCTTCTTTTCAGCACTTGGGGCCTGATCCAGGCCTGTCGACGGCTTCAGGGAAGAGGGCCGGGCATTTGCAGCGCAAGACACAAGTGCAACTGCTGCGACATCCGCCTGCCAGCTGCTTGAGGTTTCGTGCTGCTGCAGCTACAGCCGACCGCTGGGTGGAGGCCAGAAAGCGAACAATTGAAGGTGGGGGGGGGCGGTTGGCAACAGCGCTGGTGGTAATTACTTAATTGCTTAAGCACTGATTAATAAGCAAAACTTGTCTTTCCAGCAACATGCAAATCGCCTCTAATGGGAAAGCCAGGAAAAGACTCAGCAGGAGGGCTCCCCTTTCTTTTCTTTTTTTTAAAAAAGGGGGAATTGTTTATCAATGATCCAGACAGGACAGATAGAGGAGGAGGAAGCAAAAGAGTGAAAGGCATAGAATTGTAGAATGGGAAGGGACATCCAGGAGTCATCTAGTCTAACCCGTTGCAGGACACTGGGAGACAAGTCAAAGGAGACAAGAGGAATGGGGCTACACTGTCTCATCCTGACCCATTCCAGTCTACTCTACACATGAGTTGTTGTTGTTGTTGTTGTTGTTGTTAATTCTGTTGGGAGCTGCCCAGTGGTTGGGGAAACCAGGCCAGATGGGCGGGATTTAAATAAATTATTATTATTATTATTATTATTATTATTATTATTATTATTAGGGGTAGATTGAGGTTGAATCCTGATAAGACAGAAGTACTGTTTTTTGGGGAAAGGGGGTGGGTGGGTGGGACTTCCTGGTCCTGAATGCGGTAACTGTGCCCCTGAAGGACCAGGTGTGCAGCCTGGGAGTCATTCTGGACTCACAGCTGTCCATGGAGGCGCAGGTCCATTCTGTGTCCAGGGCAGCTGCTTATCAGATCCATCTCATACACAGGGTGAGACCCTACCTGCCCTATCTCGCCAGAGTGATGCATGCTCTGGTTATCTCTCGCTTGGATTACTGCAATGCGCTCTATGTGGGGCTACCTTTGAAGGTGACTCGGAAACTGCAATTAATCCAGAATGCGGCAGCTAGACTGGTGACTGGAAGTGGCCACTGAGATCCATATAACACCAGTCCTGAGAGATCTGCATTGGCTCCCAGTACGTTTCCGAGCACAATTCAAAGTGTTGGTGCTGACCTTTAAAGCCCTAAACGGCCTCTGTCCAGTGTACCTGAAGGAGCGTCTCCACCTCCATCATTCAGCCCGGACACTGAGTCCAGCTCTGAGGGCCTTCTGGCAGTTCCCTCATTGCAAGAAGCGATGTTACAGGGAACATCTTCCTGCTGTTTAGTCGGAATCTCCTTTGTTGTAACTTGAAGCCTCGGGTTCGAGTCTTACCCTCCAGAGCAAGAGAAAGCAGGCCTTGGGCTTAATACCCTTTTAAACTGTGTTGGGGGGGATTATCGGTCTCTTCTTGTTTTTGTTTTCATTGTGTGTTTTTATATTGCGATTTTATGTTGTGGACCTCCCTGTGAGCTGCAGATATAGGGCGGAATACAAATTAAACAAGCAAACGAATAATACAGCATCCAGAGGCATTGCCCTCATCAAAACGCCATCTCATATTGTGGAAATAATAGTGCAGTGGTTTTCAACCAGTGTGCCGTGGTTTTCTACGAGGTAGGATTGGAGGGGGAACTGGTTTGGAAGAGACACTTCGACCAGATCAGAGCCAGGGCACCTCTGAACACAGAATTTCAAGCAGAACCAGAGGACAGAGAAATGGGTATATAAGGAGATACTGTGCTCAGGCCAGGGTGGGAACCAAATGGGTTGCCGGTGACTGAGTTACCCCAGCAGGGCGACTTCAGGCCGGAATCCTCAGTGGCTCCATCGGCAGTGACCCCTTCGGAGCCGGCCTCGCTGACGGCCCCACTCAGACCGCGGGTACTGGAGGAACCTCTTGGGTCACCCACTCGCACACAGGAACCACGACGGGGCCAGCAGGAGCAGAAAAGGCTGGCACACCTTGATGACTATGTTTGTTCCTTTCATTAGGAAGTTGGGGGGCAGGAGTGTTATGTATTGGGTTTAACACATTCTATGTTACAAGGCGCATTCTTCCCAATCGTATAAGCGTTGGCATTAATAGAACGTTCTAATTGCAAGTAAGCCTTGAATGCTGGTCAGTTATGCCACGGGCGACACTGTCCTCTGTCCCTCTTTTCTTCCCTGCCTCCTCTGATTTTCTCTCGCATCTCTGCCTCCCCAAGGCTTGCACAGCCGTTTGTTGCAGCAGCCCTGGCTACAAGCTCTCCAGGTGAATGGCGTCTCTGGTGCTGGCCAGGGGGTGCTTCCCAGGCCCCTGTGGGGCAGTGTGAAGAGGCACCTCTCTTTGGGGTAGGTGGGGCAGCTCAGAGAGCAGGGGCAGCAGCAATGGCTGCCCAGAGGACTCCCAAGGAGAGGGGAGGGAACACCCCACAAGGGAGGGTATTCAAAGAAGCGTGAGATGCTGCCAGCTCTGCAGGCAAGGAATGACCTAACCGGGCTCCTAAGCCCCACAGGGGTGCTGCAGAATGAAGTTGGGCAAGGGAGCCGGGGATCCAAAAAGGTTGGAAACCTCTGATCTGGCTCATTGTGCTGTCCCCTAGTGCTAGACAGTTCAAGATCAGCACCTACATCACAGCCTAGGACCCTCATACCTACGGGACCGCCTCTCCCGGTGTGCCCACAGAGGACCTTAAGGTCCATAAATAGGAACACCCTAGAGGTCCCAGGCCCTAAGGAAGTCAGATTAGCCTCAACCAGAGGCAGGGCCTTTTCAGCACTGGCCCCGGTCTGGTGGAACGCTCTTCTCATGAGACCAGGGCCCTGCGGGATCTGATTTCTTTCCACAGGGCCTGTAAGACAGAGTTGTTCCACCTGGCCTTTGACTTGGAATCAACTTGATCCCCTTCCCCTCTTTCTCCTTCTGTGATGGAACTCCTATTTGGGGACTTCCCTGGCTTTCTTCTGGCCCATGTAGGACCACTCTGGATAGTTGGCCTTGGTGAAGATTTGATGTTTTTGATTTGAGTTCCTACTGAAATGAGGCTGCATTTTAATGTACTAAATCTTGTTTTAAGTTGTATTTTAATCAATTGTTTTTACCTGGTGTTAGCCACTCTGAGCTCGGTCTTAGCTGGGGAGGGTGGGGTATATATATATATATATATTTATTATTATTATTACTTTTCATGCATTGGCATTAGGGCCCTTTGCCCCCTGTATAGGTTAACTCTGGTTGAGATGTGGTCGCCTCCTTTGTCCACTTTGGGGCAGACAAGGAAGTGGACGACCCACAGGGAGTCTTTCAGCTGCGGCTCCAACCACGGCCTCTTTGTCTCCCTGCAGGCTTTGAAGAAAATTGACTCCGGAGACGGAGACGGTCTCCACAACTCGCCAGAGATGTTCGATTTGTTTCATGACAAAGACCGTCTAAATAGGATTTGGAGATGAGACGGGTGGAAATCTGCACACAAAGGGAACCGAGTCCCTGAGGAAGGCTGGCAAACGCTTTGAGACCCAGCCACAGGTTTAAGCGCTCAGCTGGGACAATGGCACAACGCTGCCATCTGGTGCCAGCTGCACATTAAGATAAGCAAGTGGACAGCGAACTGGCCGGCCAGGATAGAATCATAGAATTGTAGACTTGTAGATCAGGGGTTTGGGAAGTGGGTGTCACTGTGGGTTAAACCACAGACCCTAGGGCTTGCCAATCAGAAGGTCAGCGGTTCGAATCCCCACGACGGGGTGAGCTCCCGTTGCTCGGTCCCAGCACCTGCCAACCTAGCAGTTCGAAAGCACGTCAAAGTGCAAGTAGATAAATAGATGCCACTCCAGTGGGAAGGTAAACGGCGTTTCCGTGTGCTGCTCTGGTTCGCCAGAAGCGGCTTAGTCATGCTGGCCACATGACCCGGAAGCTGTATGCCGGATCCCGCGGCCAATAAAGTGAGATGAGCACCGCAACCCCAGAGTAGGCCACGATTGGACCTAATGGGCAGGGGTCCCTTTACCTTTTAGATCAGGGATCAGCTAACTTTTTTGGGAGGGGGCCGGTTCACCATCCCCCAGACTTTGTGGCGGATTGGACCGCGTGCGTGCGTGCGTGCATACATACATACATACACACAGACACACACCTACACACTGGATGGGGTTTCTTTCTCTCCCCCTCTTTCCCCCAGCCCCTTGCCTCCCGTGCCTCCCTATGGTGCTGCCGGCGCAAGGGCTGGCCGGCTCCGGAGACGCGCTGCTCAAAATGGCACTCAGCCAGCTTAGTTCAGCCCAGCCCCCTTCCTCCTCTACGTAGGGCGGGGAGAAGCCAGGAGGAGGGAAGGAGGAGACGCTGTGGTGTGTAAGAGGGAGGGGGGGAAATGGTGCCCCCCCCAAAAAAAAAATGGTGGCGCAGGAAAAAAATTAACAAAAAAATAATAACGAAGGCATCCACACGATCCATGGACAGTCCGTGGGCCGGATCCTGAGGGCAATTGGACCCGATCTGGCCCACGGACCGTAGTTTGCTCACCCCTGTTGTAGATGATGACCTCCAAGCCATCCTAAATATCTCCGCAGAAGATTACGGAAAGCTTGGCTTATTGCTCCATATCCCAAAAAACGAAGCACCAGAAAATGCCTTTTGCTTTAAATTAATCTTTCTAATATATAGCGTTAGGATTTAATGTATTGGAACCTGTGGTTATGACTTATGGCACTTAACATTTGATGGTGGTGTAATAACTGTGATTTTAAAACTTGAAATAAAAAAAGAGGCACACACGCACCCATCTAGATTTAAATAAGAAAAAGCCCTTTATTTCCTTGTTACCCTTCAGAAGGGAAATGGGGGTTCTAAAGTCCTCATGTCGAAGGCACAAACATTTTGCAGAAAGGTGCATAGCAGAAACACTGCGGCTTCGGACCTACAGGAGCTCCGTACACACAGAGGAGAAGGACCACTCGTCATCTTTGAACCACACGGCAAAGGCAAGATCCTGCTTGCTCATCTGAAACACCAACTGTGGCTAGAGACCACCAGAAGTTGCAACAGAAGGCTGGTGGTCCGTTGGGGGTGAATGGGGCCCTGCCCCACCAAGCTCAGTCTGCTCTCAGCCAGTCCCCACCTACCTTCCTGTGTTCATGCTAACCAACAGTCGCTCTGCCTGTCATTTGCTCTGATACCTCGAATCCAGGGGTAGAATCTCACCCAACCTTCTCCAACATTAGTGCTTGTGAGCATTCCAATCTTTCAAGTCTCAGAACTGTCCCAATGTCTTCATTCTTTGGCTAGCTCACTGAACGTCAAAAGGAGTTTTGGTGGCATTTGCGTCCAGCTTATCTTATCCTCCAAGAGCTGTTGTTTTCCTTGCTCTCTGCCCCCCCGCTCCCAATGTGCACCAACTGGGTGCAAAATTGGCAGGGCCTCCTGCAGCCCCCTCTATGCCCATGGAGGAGAACCTCTTGTGGCCAAGGCACCGCAACAGGAACACAAGGGAAACCCACACCCGGGGAAGGAGCATTGATGCTGACGATGCACACCTTCAAGGCCATTCTTAAAGAAGAAGAAAGCCTTTGGAGATTTCCAGCAATATGCAAGGCAGTGGGAGGGACAAGGGAAGGACTGTAAGGTCAGGGAGAGAAATCAGGAACTGTGCAAGGCACTGAAATCTCACCCTCGCAACCATTTGCAACACCCTCCCTGACATAGCTGTCAACGTTTCCCTTTTTTTAAAGGGAAATTCCCTTATTCCGAACAGGATTCCTCGCAAGAAAAGGGAAAGGTTGACAGCTATGCTCCCTAACCCCATTCATTGTCTTCTGCACTTGAAGCAAGTTCACTGCACAATCTGAGATGCTTGCCTTGGGTTTCCCTAAAAATACTGCAGAAGATGCTGTGGTGCAGCCTTTGGACTGGGATGTGCTGACTGCAGAGTTTCACCAGTACACATGCAGACCTTGATTACTGATGCTTCTTGGGAGAAAAGCAATGACAAACCTAAACAGCATCTTAAAAAGCAGAGACATCACCTTGCCAACAAAGGTCCGTATAGTTAAAGCTCTGGTTTTCCCAGTAGTGATGTATGGAAGTGAGAGCTGGACCATAAAGAAGGCTGATCGCCGAAGAATTGATGCTTTTGAATTCTGGTGTGGAGGAGACTCTTGAGAGTCCCATGGACTGCAAGAAGATCAAACCTCTCCATTCGGAAGGAAATCAGCCCTGAGTGCTCACTGGAAGGACAAATCCTGAAGCTGAGGCTCCAAGACTTTGGCCACCTCATGAGAAGAGAAGACTCCCTGGAAAAGACCCTGATGTTGGGAAAGATGGAGGGCACAAGGAGAAGGGGACGACCGAGGATGAGATGGTGGGACAGTGTTCTCGAAGCTACCAGCATGAGTTTGACCAAACTGCGGGAGGCAGTGGAAGACAGGAGTGCCTGGTGTGCTCTGGTCCATGGGGTCATGAAGAGTCGGACACGACTAAATGACTAAACAACAGCAAAAGAAAATACACGAGTAATGAGTGGAATCGGCCTTGAATTGCAATCTCCTCCTTACGGCATCCTGAGTTCCAGAAACTTTCATTTTATTTAATTAAAAAAACTCGAAGCTCTTAGAGGGTTAAGTTTTCCGAGTTCCCCCCTCGTGTACTGAAAGCAGAAATGCAGGCCTTGGCTTAGCAAAGAAGAGGGCAATGTCAAGCTTCGATCAAATGAGTGGTCCAGACGCAAACTCCAAGGGGGAATAACCTCTTCGCAATGCCGTGGAGTCATTCCCATAAAGAAAAGGAAAACCACCCGCCCACTACGGTTTCACAGGAAAAAAATGTCAGTCCCTGGAGACTGCAGGTCTCCCACCAAGAACTTATTGATGCTTCTGAACACAGAGATGGGTTTCATATTTGTCCAAAAGTCACATTCTCAGGCCCCGACCCTAGGATGTCGGACGTTGGTTGTTGACTGGAAGGGGAAAGGCACTCGTCACGGTCTCAGTGAGTCGTCTTTCCTATTTTTGTTACGAGAGGAGTCCTAGGGCTGGAGACAGGCTCAGTGAAGCCCTGAGACTCAGGGATCAGTTCATCTCTTCCAGGGACGGAGGAGACCCCAGAGAGACAAAGGATGCTTCATGGATGAAGATGACCTGGGATCAACTACTTGAGCACCAAAAAAACATATCACCCATCTTGCGCTTCTCTTTTCTTTTCCATCTTTTCCTTTTTTTCTGTCTTGTTAACTGAAAGGCACCTAAACAGAGGTTGTCTCCAGCTCAGGAAACCAAGGTGAGAAACGACCAGAGGTGGGGAAAATGAACCTCTCCTTGCTCTGGGGAGCATGATGAACCCCCCAACACTTCCTGAGAAGGCAAGAGGGCAGAGGGCCATCTCTCTGAGCATGGTGCGCACGCAACTCCCTCCAAACTGGGGGTCACCCTTGACAGCGTGAGCAGGCTTTGGAGGTGCAGGACAGCCAGATGGAAGACAGCCTGCCCTTCTCCTGAGCTTGGAGCTGGGATGCAAGCCAAGAGCATCCTTAAACGCCACTCCCTCAGGTGACGCTTGTCAGCCCTTTAGCAACTATTTCAGGATGGGCAAGCATGCGGCAAACACGTGGTCTGCTCTGGGTCTTAGCATTTGCACTTAGTGGGTTGTGAGATTGCATGGGTTGTCTCTTCTGCGACGGGAGGCACACAACTCACCGTTGCCATAAGCGTCACAAGTCTCACCACTGCCTGGAACATTGAGAATTGCTCAGATTATAAATCTGCCTTGCTCAGTATTACCAGATCTGACAATTCTCCTGGGGCTCAGGTAGAGGAGAGTCACATTTTGCCCTGTTCCCTTTTAAAAGCCAGAGATGTCCAGGACTGAATTTGGGACTTTCTGCTTGGAAACCGGACACCCTGGCAGGCAGCTGTGGAACAAAATGGCAGGTGTTGGCACCGTGCGCCAGCTGAAACTCAAACCCAGCTCATGAAGCTGGATTATTATTATTTTTAATGCGAGATCATTTCACCAGCCTTTCCCAACCTGGTGCCCCCACCCAGATGTTTCGGACTACAACTCCCATCAGCCCCAGCTGCTTTGCCCCAAGGGCACCATACATTTTTTTAGAAAACAGTCCCAACAAAGTTTTGTAACGCCAGCTATAAGGGGGACGATGTCCAGCACTCAGATCCCAGCGGTGAGAGAGAGACAGGTTGTGCATCCCGTGAGGTTGTGCAAAACACAGAGGTAGCTAACAGCAGTCCACAGCTTGCGGGCAGTTGGTGTGGATCAGAACTAGGCTCAGTGCAAAAACCTGCTTCTGGAGGTAGGCAGACGTTAAGTCCTTGATGGGCAGCGGTCTGCGAGCACGTCAAAATGAAACTTCTCCCCCAGTCACTTATTTTGTCCCAAATCCCCAAAGCCAGCCATCACACAAAAGTACCATTTTTTCCCCTGGGCCCAGACTCCACCCCCTCCCTTCTTCGTTATCGATGAAAACAGTTCCTATTTTCTCTCTTTAAAAAAAACACAAAAACAAACAGTCTTTGGTAGCAAAAATTCCCCGCGTTGGCCGGAGTAGTGCAAATGAGGAAGGAGGAGCCTGATGAGGTCAGCTGGGACTCTCGTTTCCACAGTTGTCATTTCTTAAAAGGGAAAGATGCTGTCTGGACTTTCAGGCCTGGAACGGGTCTAAAGAAGCAGAAGAAGATGGTCAGCACAAGTCAGGAGGACATCAGGAGAACCAAGATGAACTGCAGAGTCCCAAGTAAGCCATGTTAGCTGATAGGTTACAGGGGGAGGGAAAGCAGCCCAGCACCTAGGCTAATAGAGAACAACAAACCCCTGTGTTGCAAACGTAACACAACAAACAACACAAGCAACACAAAGACCAGTTCACTAGATAGCGCTGCAATTCTTATGGCATAATATACACGATTTAGTGCAACAGAAACAAAATGTGTACACTTGTCAATTCTCTAATATATTTGAAATCAAATGAACACACATCTGTCAATCTTTGAAAGTCCGTAGAAGTATAATAAGTCTATAGTTGAAACAAAGTAATAGACAGTGGCGTAGCATGGGGGGTGCAGGGGGGGCCAGCCGCACCAGGCGCAACATCTGGGAGTTAGGGTTAGGGGGCGCAAATCCACGGGTTAAGGGGCACAAATCCACGGGTTAGGGGGCGCAAATCCACGAGTTAGGGGGCGCAAATCCACGAGTTAGGGGGCGCAAATTACTTGCCTTGCCCCGGGTGCTGACAACCCACACTACGCCACTGGTAATAGATGCTATCCTGTGGGCTAAGCGGTAAAACATTTTAGGCGTTCATGGTGCCGAAGTAGTAAGTGAATAACATATTACATATTACATATCCTTATGACCATTGCTCCTTGTGCATTTTTCTAATCTATGGGTTGTGCTGAAGAAGATTCCAACAAAACAATCAGATTATCCGGGATCACTGTCCTACATTGTTATTCACTTACTACCAAATGGCCTCGGTCCTGTATACCTGAAGGAGCATCTCCACCCCCATCATTCAGACCGGACACTGAGGTCCAGCTCCGAGAGCCTTCTGGCGGTTCCCTCGCTGCGAGAAATGAGGTTACAGGGAACCAGGCAGAGGGCCTTCTTGGTGGTGGCGCCCGCCCTGTGGAACGCCCTCCCAGCAGATGCCAAGGAAATAAGAAGCTATCCTATTTTTAAAAAACATCTGAAGGCAGCCCTGTCTATGGAAGTTTTTAATATTTAATGCTGTGTTGTTTTTAACACGCGACTGGGAGTCGCCCAGAGTGGCTGGGGAGACTCAGCCGGATGGGCGGGGGTATTTTTATTTTTATTTTTATTTATTATTATTATTATTATTATAAAGCCCAAGAAGTTTCTGCCCCGCTTAGGACTCTCATGTGCATGTCATCAACCCCCTCGGAAGGTGATGCCTCTGGTCCTAGCTATTCCCCTACGAAAAATTTCACTGCACACCACAGAGGGTACTTCTGGGTCCACTGCTGTCGCTCGAGGCTCAGGTGGCCTCGGTGGCCTGGAGTGCCTTCCTCTGGGCCTCGGTGGCCCGGAGTGACCCAGCTGCACCCTTATCTGGACACGGTTAGCCTAACTTCTGTCATCTATGCCCTGGTAACCTCTAGGTTAGATTACTGCAATGGGGCTGCAGAATTCAGCAGCCAGGTTCCTCACCAGGGTTTGAGTATACCCAGTGGCGTAGCGTGGGGGGGTGCAGGGGGGCCGGCCGCACCGGGCGCAACATCTGGGGGGGCGCGCTGGCACTCGCAGCTCTCTGCCCCTACCTGGCTCACTCACTCTCTCTCACTGCAGTGCTGGCTGTGCGAATTCGATCCCAGCCGCCAGGTCACTGCCCACTGTGGAGGGGGTGGGTGCCAGGCGTGCGGTGCGGAGAGAGAGCGAGGGACTATCTGGGGGAGGGACAGTGCAGCGGCCACCCAGCGCAGCGCTGAGCGCGGGAGAGAACCACACCAGACCAGACCAGGCAGCAGCAAGAAGAAGCTGGCAGCGGCGGCAGCTTAGGGGTTAGGGGGCGCAAATTACTTGCCTTGCCCCGGGTTAGGGGGCGCAAATTACTTGCCTTGCCCCGGGTGCTGACAACCCACTCTACGCCACTGAGTATACCACACATGACTTAAGTGGCTGCCAGTTAATTTCTGGGCTCCAAGTGCTGGTTTTGACCTATAAATCCTTAAATGGCTCAGGAGCACAATGCCTAAAGGACAGCCTCTCCCCATATGAACTGTCCCGGACCCTGCAATCCTCATTGAAATGAGGCTGTATTTTAATGTTTTAACGTTGTATTTTAATCTTGTATTTAAGTTGTATTTCGATCAATTTGTTTTTATACCAGGTGTTAGCCATCCTGAGCCCGGTCTTGGCTGGGGATGGCGGGGTATTAATAATAATAATAATAATAATAATAATAATAATAATACTAATAATAATAATAATAATAATAATAATAATAATAATAATAATAATTTGAGGCCCTTTTTTGTGTGCCTCCTCCATGAGAGGTCCAGAGGGTGGCAACACAAGAACAAAGGCTTTTCTGCAGTCGCTGTATGTGGGAGGCTTCCCTGGCGTCTTTAATATATATATTAAGACGTAAGGTGAAAACAATCTTCTTTTCCCAGGCCTTTGGCTAACTGAATAAGCTAGAGCATGGGTAGGCAAACTAAGGCACGGGGGCTGGATCCGGCCTGTGGATGGTCCAGGAATCAGCATGTTTTTACATGAGTAGAATGTGTCCTTTTCTTTAAAATGCATCTCTGGGTTATTTGTGGGGCATAGGAATTCGTTCACCCCCCCCAAAAAAAAAATATAGTCCGGCCCCCCCACAAGGTCTAAGGGACAGTGGACCAGCCCCCTGCTCAAAAAGTTTGCTGACCCCTGAGCTAGAGGTTTTTAAACTGTTGGGGAAGTATTGTTTTGTCTGTTATTATGTTAATAAAGGTATTATTATTATTATAATATTATTATGGTGTCTTTTTGTGTTTTTATCCTGTAAACTGCCTTAGGGTCCTCAAAGGAAGGGTGGTATTGAAACTTAATAAATAAATGAATAGAATAAATTATCAGGGTTGTAGTCCAATGGCGCTGAAGGCCTCATCCGCTTTTCCCTGGGTCCTCACCCACCACAGGGCAAGCGACCCCTGGAAGGCTTCACATGAGGGAATTCGACCCTCATACAGAAAGGAGTTCCGTAATGCACAATAAAAGCAGCAGAAGAAACATCAGGAGAGCAGGAAATGGGGTTTCCCCCCAACAGCAGCAGGGGCAAGGTCCTACTCACCTCTGAGGTGGCACCGGCCTGTGTGGAGGGAAAAAAACAAAGAGTCTTCATTAATGGTTTGGAAACATATTCTGTTGCTCCTATACCCATATCAGGGGTAGGCACTACACCAACTTTCCTGGTCTCGAGTTGGAAAATTGCCAGACTTCATAACTCAAGAACACTCTCTCAGTTATAGGACTTTGCAAGCAAGTGAACCAAGGACTTGGAAGCAAAAGACCCTCTCTGGGCTCAGAGAGAGGAGATGACTTGTAACACCTGCAAATAGTGTGTGCATGGAAAGTGGTCTATGTTGGTATTTGCCTAGTAAAGGCAACTCTGCTAAACAGCTGTTTTCTGTGCAGAGCTTAACCCCAGCAGAGTCTCCAACAGACCACATAAACACAAACTGCCAAGGCGAAAAGCCCACAAGACGCTTTCTTTCAGAATTCCTAAAAATGATTCAAGAACTCTTAAGCCTAGACATGGTTCCAGGGGAAACAGTTGGCCAGAACCCCCAGATGATTGCTTGATACTGCAGTCTCTGCCCATCTATATTCTTCCAACGGGACGCGGGTGGCGCTGTGGGTTAAACCACAGAGCCTAGGACTTGCCGATCAGAAGGTCGGCAGTTCAAATCCACGTGACGGGGTGAGTTCCCGTTGCTTGGTCCCAGCTCCTGCCAACCTAGCAGTTCGAAAGCACAAAAAGTGCAAGTAGATAAATAGGTACCACTCCGACGGGAAGGTAAACGCTGTTTCCGTGTGCTGCTCTGGTTCACCAGACCCGGAAGCTGTACGCCGGCCCCCTCGGCCAGTAAAGCGAGATGAGCGCCACAACCCCAGGGTCGGCCACGACTGGACCTAATGGTCAGGTGTCCCTTTACCTTTACCTTATATTCTTCCAACAGCAGCCCCCTCCTTGCTCCCACCACCCCACTTCTGTGGTAACTCCAATCCTTGCTGTCTGGCTTCCTTGGTAACTTAGAGGTGCTAATGATCAAGTGGTAGATAAATGTGTTGAGCAAATTAATAGATAAACAAACTTACTTCAGCGGTCTGGAGAGGGGGCTCGTGGCATTGAGACCTGCGGGCTTGGCATTGGCTGGAGGCACCATGACCAGCAAGGCCTGACCCTGAGCTGGCGGCAGTTCTTTAGCCAGGAGAGGGTTCCCTGGGAGCGGCCGGCGTGGCGGCCTCTGCTTTGGATCGACCTAGCAGGGAAGGAAACATGGTCAGAGACTGCCAAATGAAGAGGACAGGATCAGGCCAATGCCCCGCCTAGTTCAGAATCCTGTTCTCACAGTGGCCAACCAGAGGCCTTTGGGAAACCAGCAAGCAGGGTTCGACCACAAGAGCAATTCTGCCTTCCTGTGGTTCCCAGCAACGAGTATTCAAAAGCGTTGTTGCTTCTGATTAGGAAGTCAAGGAATAGCCAGCCTGGCCAATAGCTATTAGTAGCCCTCTCCTCATCCATGAATATATCTAACCCTCTTTTAAAGCCATCCAAGTTGGTGACCATCACTGCCTCCTGCTGTGACCTTGCACTGCTGGAATAGCTTAGTCGGTAGAGAACCTCAGGTTCGTCGGTTCAAATCCCACGTTGGACAAAAAGATTTCTGCATTTCAAGGGGTTGGACTAGATGAGCCTCGTGGTCCCTTCCTATGCAGCCCTTCTATTACTATGACGCTGTGCGTTTTATCTGTCCTGAGTCTTCCAACTGTCGGCTTCATTACCTGTCTCGTGTAGTGCAATACGGAGAATCTCTATCCGCCTTCTCCGGGCGGTGCAAATTTTATAAACTTCCATCATGTCGTGAAAAGTAATCCAAGAAAAAAACACACCAATAACTCAGGCCAATGTAAGTTTCAATAGTGGGAGTGGTCCCTACTCACAAATCAATAGTAACAAAATCTAATCCATTCAAAAGTATGTATTCTGACAAGGATTACAAACTCAAATAGAGATTACAGACTCCAACAGAGATCACAAACTCAAACTCATAAAAATACGTATAACACAATAATTCATTACAGAATTAGCGATAAGAGTTTATGAGTAGAGATAAGTTCATGTTAGTCCAGATTCGTCATGGAAGTCTTAGTTTCAATCATTGAGCAGAAGTCAGAAGTCAATTATGGATTAGAAACCAGGACAGGGCCCTGTTTTGATGTATTCACCTTCATCATCTGGAAGTATCAAATATTACATGAAAATACATTTAAATTCTAAATTATCATAAATTATAATTTATAAAACAGTATTATATAACATTTGAAACTATTGAAACTTACATTGGCCTGAGTTCTTGGTGTGCTTTTTTCTTGGTATATTTAATAACAAGAACTCCAACTTATTTAACATGAAAAGTAATCCAAGCAGTGAACCAAACATCCCATCAGCTGACTTTGAGGACCAATCCCTGCCCACCAGGTCCTATAAAAGCACTGAACTGAAAGGTTGCTCCTCAGTCTGAGCAGGAAACTGCCCCAGCTCCTGGTCAGAAGAAACCACTTTTCCTTTAGGTCACGGTTTCCCAAAATTGGGTCCCCAGCTGTTACAATGCCCATCATCCCTAGTTTGGGATGTAACATCACTGTAGCAGTCAAGAACGACACTTCCTGTTTGCCCAGAGTGGACACACAGGGGGATGTTATTCCAGCCAGGAGGACTACCTGTCTGGAGCATCTTCCCCCTGCATGTGACAGGAGGACGGGCATGACCCCGGGAGACCCCATAAAAGGGCCGGTCATGCAGCCATCTTCCTCTTGTTGCTCTTCTTTTTCACCATTTCTTTCTTGATGTATTTTGCTGTCTGCTGGCTCTCAGCCAGCAGCACATGGGCTCATCCCTATATGGGATGAACTCAAATTCTCTTCTGTTGTTGTTGTTTGTTGTTTAGTCGTTTAGTCATGTCCGACCATTCGTGACCCCATGGACCAGAGCACGCCAGGCACTCCTGTCTTCCACTGCCTCCCGCAGTACAAATTCATGTTCATAGCTTTGAGAACACTGTCCCACCATCTCGTCCTCTGTCGTCCCCTTCTCCTTGTGCCCTCCATCTTTCCCAACATCAGGGTCTTTTCCAGGGAGTCGAGTCTTCTCATGAGGTGGCCAAAGTCTTGGAGCCTCAGCTTCAGGATCTGTCCTTCCAGTGAGCACTCAGGGCTGATTTCCTTCAGAATGGAGAGGTTTGATCTTCTTGCAGTCCATGGGACTCTCAAGAGTCTCCTCCAGCACCATAATTTCAAAGCATCAATTCTTCGGCGATCAGCCTTCTTTATGGTCCAGCTTTCACTTCCATACATCACTACTGGGAAAACCAGAGCTTTTCTCTTCTGTAGCTACAAGCTAAAGCCTGCCTTCAGGGAACCTACTGTGAACTGAATGTAAGTAAACATCTTATTACAGCGGACGCTCAGGTTGCGAAAATGATCTGATCGGGAGGCACGTTCGCAACCCGCAGCATTCACAACCCGCACCACCACATCTGCGCACGTGCGGGTCGCGATTCAGCGCTTCTGCACATGCGCAAAGCACAATTTAGTGTTTTGCGCATTCGCAAGCACCGAAACCTGGAAGTAACCCGTTCTGGTACTTCCAGGTTCATCGTGGTACGCAACCCAAAAACACGCAACCTGAAGCGTCTGTAACCCGAGGTATGCCTGTATTTTTAAGAAAAGACTGTTGTGTCTTTATTCTTTTTAAGAGGGGACAAAGGGGATTTACCAGGAACAAATCCAATCTGGACAAGCCAGGCTTGATTGCTTAAGTAAAGAGATTTAAACGAATTTACCAACTCGCTTCCTGCTTTATACAGGTGAATGTACTCTGCTACTGATTCACTAGCGTGAGTGAGGAAGGATAATATTTAATCAATATGTTCTCTCCTAGTATCCACAACATTCCCACCCTAGCTAGCAGGACCAGTGGTCAGGGACGAAGGAAACTGTAGTTCAAATACAGCTGGATCTTGAAAGGGTGGACTCCCCTTTCTGGACTCACCAACGTGGTCCTGACGGGGCTGGTGGGAAGAGGCTTCTTCGGCGGAGGGAGTTTGTTTTGCGTGCCGAATTTCGCACCAGCGGCCGTGGCGGGGGATTTGTTGAAAGGCAGCGGAGGCGGCCTGGAAGGCTTGAGGTCTTTCGGGAGAGCAGCAACCGGGGCAGGGGCTGGGCGGAGAGGGCGGACCACGTTGACCGGGTGGGAAGCGCCTTGGAGAGGATTTGGTTTGGGTGGGAAAACACCCCTTGTTGCCTGTAGAGAGAAGTGAGAGAGAGGAGGCAAAGGTGAATTTCCTTTTCCTCCTTGTTTAAGGCGGAGGCAGTTTCCGCAGTTCCACAGAGCGAAGGTGCAAATGAGCGGACACGATCCTGTCCCCTCCCCTTACGAGAATTTATTTTAAAATCTGCACATTTCTAGCGGTTTCTAAATTAGGGTTGGGCATTGTGGAGGAAGACTGCCTGAGTCGAGAGTCTGATAACCAATCCCCAATTTGCGGCACGGTTTCAAGGTTGCTTGCATCAAGATTTGAGGAGCATACGTGCGGGAGGCACGTTCGAACCCGCAGCGTCCGCAACTCGCAGCGCCGCGGGTTGCGATTTGGCACTTCTGCTCAAAGCACGATTTAATACCAGTGCGCATGCTCAAGTGCCGAAACCCAGAAGTAACCCGTTCTGGTACTTCTGGGTTTTGGTGCATCCATAACCTGAAAACACGCAACCTCAAGCATCTGTAACCTGAGGTATGACTGTATAGGGACGGAACTACCTAAACTGTATAGAATTCTATTTACGTACGCTACTACAGCGGCAAGAATGTTACTTGCCCCAAAATGGAAAGAAGAAGAAGTCCCAGTAAAGGAAGAATGGAATACAAAAACTGATGGAATATGCAGAAATGGCAAAACTCACCGGAAGAATAATAAATCAAGGTAGCAAAATAAAAGAATGGAAATGGTTTATTGAATATACAGTGGTGCCCCGCAAGACGAATGCCTCGCAAGACGAAAAACCCGCAAGACGAAAGGGCTTTTCGGTTTTTGCGACGCTTCGCTAGACGATTTTCCCTATGGGCTTGCATCGCAAGACGAAAGCCCATAGGGAAATCTCGGGGACCTCTTTTAAATGCTGGTGGTGGGGAGCAAAGCCTTTTCCCCCCCTCCGGACTTCAGAATAGGTCCAGGAAGGCCGGCGGGGGCAAAAGGCTTTGCTCCCCACCGCCAGCATTTTAAAAGCGGTCCGGAATAGCAGGGAAGCACTTCCCGCTATCCCGGACGGCTTTTGAAGGCAGGCGGGGGGGAGCAAAGACTTTTGCCCCCCGCCAGCCTTCAGAAGAGGTCCAGGACCTCTTCCGAAGGCGGGCGGGGGGCAAAAGTCTTTGTCCCCCCTGCCTGCCTAACCGGGGGCTTTTAAATCGCCCCGGGACTGTCCGGGGCGATTTAAAAGCGCCCGGATGGCTTTTGAAGGCAGGCGGGGGGAGCAAAGACTTTTGCCCCCTGCCAGCCTTCAGAAGAGGTCCAGGACCTCTTCTGAAGGCTGGCGGGGGGCAAAGGTCTTTGCTCTCCCGTGCCTGCCTTCCCAGTAGAGCGGAAAACGCAGCGCTGCCTTCCCGCTCTCCCGGAAAGGCAGGGGGGGAGCAAAGACTTTTGCCGCCTGCCCGCCTTCAGAAGAGGTCCAGGACCTCTTCTGAAGGCTGGCGGGGGGCAAAAGTCTTTGCTCCCCCCTGCCTGCCTTCCCGGGAGAGCAGAGAAACGTTTCCGCTGGAGAGCAGAGAAACGTTCCCGGGAGAGCAGAGAAAGGTCTCCGCTGTCCCGGGGGCTTTTAAAATGCTGGGGGACGGCAGCGAAGCCTTCGCTGCTGCCCGCCAGCATTTTAAGATCGCCCCGGGACAGCGGAAAAGTCTCCGCTGTCCCGGGGGCTTTTAAAATGCTGGGGGACGGCAGCGAAGCCTTCGCTGCCGCCCGCCAGCATTTTAAGATCGCCCCGGGACAGCGGAAAAGTCTCCGCTGTCCCGGGGGCTTTTAAAATGCTGGGGGACGGCAGCGAAGCCTTCGCTGCCACCCGCCAGCATTTTAAGATCGCCCCAGGACAGCGGAAAAGTCTCCGCTGTCCCGGGGGCTTTTAAAATGCTGGGGGACGGCAGCGAAGCTTTCGCTGCCGCCCGCCAGCATTTTAAGATCGCCCCGGGACAGCGGAAAAGTCTCCGCTGTCCCGGGAAGGCAGGCGGGGGGGGGAAGCAAAGACTTTCGCCCCCCGCCAGCCTTCAGAAGAGGTCGGGGGACAGACTGTCCCCGGACCTGGTCTGAAGGCGGTTTCCATAGGAACGCATTAATTGATTTTTAATGCATTCCTATGGGAAACCGTGCTTCGCAAGACGAAAAACTCGCAAGACGAAAAGACTTGCGGAACGAATTAATTTCGTCTTGCGAGGCACCACTGTATGCAGATAAATTGTAAACAGATAAGAACATTGGCAGGATTATTGTAATAACCTTCAGTCTCACAAGAGTATGTATTTAAAGTGGATGAATAAACAAGCAAATCAAGTTGATTTGGATATGCAGAAGATATTAAAAATAAATTTAAGGAACCGAGGAAAGAGGGGGGAGGAAGTCAAGTTTTGAAATGTTAAGGTGATTGTAAATTTGATGAAATGTATTAATCTGAAAAGTATATATATATAGAGAGAGAGAGAGAAAGAGAGAGAGAGAGAGAGAGAGAGAGAGAGAGAGACAGACACACAGACACACACACACACACACAGAGTGGTACCTCTGGTTGCAAATGGGATCCATTCCGGAAGCCCGTTCGCAACATGAAAAGAACGCAACCCACAGCAACGCATCTGCGCACACGAGGGTTGCGATTCACCGCTTCTGCGCATGCGCGTGACGTCATTTTGCGCTTCTGCACATGCGCGAGTGGCGAAACCCAGAAGTAACCCTTTCCGGTACTTCCAGGTCGCCGAAGGACACAACCTGAAAATGCTCAACCTGAAGTAAACGTAAACAGAGGTATGACTGTATATATAAAACATTTCAGGAGCATACTCACTTGGCTGGAACTGCTGGCCGCAGTTTTATTGGAGAAGGAAGAAGAGGAGGAAATGTCTTGCAAAGTGAAGGCTGAGTTTGAGTGTCCCTGATTTGCCTTCCGACTGACAGCTCCATTCCTGCCGGGAAATACCAAAGGGAATGGAAGTTAACTTCTGGCAAATGGGGGGGCTCCCTCCAGATCTGTACGGAGGAGGAAGGGAGAAAAAGAGAGAGGTGGGAGAAGGACAAGGGAACCTTCTAACAAGGCCCACCTGAAACTGGGACAAATGCAAACTCTGAGCTCTAGAGTGCCCACCTATGGCCGATTCGCACTGGAGGAATTTGCACCCGGGAGCTGTGCAGGACCTCCCCAGAGGCACCAGTGAAAGCTTTCGTGGGCACTGGGTTGACGACCCCCGGTCTATACACTGACTCCCAGCAGCCCTCCGTGTTTTCAAGCAGGGGACATGCCCAGCCCTGCCTGGAGATGCAGAAATCAAACCCAAGACCTTCTGAAGGTAAAGCAGAGTACAGTGGATGCTCGGGTTGCAAACGTGGTCCGTGCAGGAGGCATGTTCGCAACCCGCAGCGCCGCTTCTGCACACGCGCGGGTTGTGATTCGGGACTTCTGCGCATGCGCAAAGGGCGATTTAGTGCTTCTGCACATGTGCGACTGCCAAAACCTGGAAGTAACCCGTTTCGGCACATCCATAAACAAAAAAAACAACAACCTGAGGGGCAACCGAGAGGACGAAAGTGGACGTCCACTCTAGAACAGGGTTTCCCAAACTGTTTTGGGGCTACCGTTCCCATCATCCCTGACCACTGCTCCTGCCAACTAGTGGCGATAGGAGTTGTAGTCCAGAAAAACAGCTGGAGATGTAAGTTTGGGAAACTCTGATCTAGCGCAAGGCCTAGGAAATCCTGAGAAAGAGGGGAGGCAGCCTCCTGGGTCTCTGCTCACCTGTAGGTCTCGTGGCTCTTTCTTAAGCCTTTGAACCACTTGTTGAGCAATGAGCTTTCCCTCCGGTAGTACCAATAGAGTCCGAGGGACAAAGCCGGCAGGAACAGGAAGAAAAAGAGCAGCAGGACGATCAGGACGGCTTCGTGATCTGTAGGAAGAGGCACAGGGATAGCAAACGGTCATGAAACCAAGGTGCGTAGAGGGATGGGCTTGGTTTATGACACAGGTTGTCAATCTAAGCCATGCGTCGCAGGGGGCTGGGCTAATGATGCCCGGGTCCCTTCCAAGGCTACAATTATAGGATTCTATGTGGCGCTGTGGTCTAAACCACTGAGCCTCTTGGGCTTGCCAATCAGAAGGTCCGCGGTTCGAATCCCCACAACGGGGTGAGCTCCCGTCGCTCGGTCCCTGCTCCTGCCAACCTAGCAGTTCAAAAGCACATCAAGGTGCAAGTAGATAAATAGTTACCACTCTGGCGGGAAGGTAAACGGTGTTTCCATGCGCTGCTCTGGTTCTCCAGAAGCGGCTTAGTCCTGCTGGCCACATGACCCGGAAGCTGTACGCCGGCTCCCTCAGCCAATAAAGCGAGATGAACGCCACAACCCCAGAGTCGGTCGTGACTGGATCTGACGGTCAGGGGTCCCTTTACCTTTATGTAAAACAACTGCAGGCTCAGGCGCACGGGAATCTTGTTGCAGCTGCCCACACAGTATATCACTGGGTACTCAGTAAACCACTGCTCCTATTTATGGAGGCTCTATTCTGCTATCGTCAGAGGAACTTCACTTATTGGGTTGTTTTTATTTTTGTTAAGTATTTCATGGTTTTATATCTTGATTTTATTCTGTGAACCGCCCTGAGATCCCTGGGTATAGGGCAGTATATAAATTCTAATACTAATTCTAATTTGAAGAAGAAGATGATTTCACCCTTTGCCCTCCAGGTGCCCTCCAGGTGTTTTGGACTGAGCTGATGGGAGTTGTAGCTCAAAACATCTGGAGAGCCCCCCAGTTGGTAAAGGCTGGTTTAGCAGCATAACATCTAAAACTAGTGGCGCCCACCAGCTCAAAATTAAATTTGTTGGTTTCACTTGTCAACTGATTCACAAACTGATATAGCTCATTTGGACCAAATTTTAATAATCTGGCTTTTTTTTAATCAAAACATTGATCCGGGGATTTGGGGGGGTGTTTCATTACTGGAAAGAATGCAAAATAACCATTTAATAACCACTCGTGGTTAGAAGGGTTTTCCTTTTCCCATAAAAAACATCAGAACCAGCACAGCCTAATAAAATTAAACAAGGACACCCTGGATTCTCAGGTTCATGCTTAAAGGAGAGGCACGTGGAGGAAAACCTCCACCTTGGGGCTTTTTGCCCTTACAGAAAACAAGGGGGTTGGAGATACAGAAGCCCATCATTTTGCAACAGCATGGGATATATTGAAGAGGCTGATGTTCATTTTTATAAATAGGCCATAAAACACAGCAGAAATAATTTTTTAAAAAATCTGTGCTCCATCACTCTAACAGGCAAATTACAATTTATAGCCACATTACACTGGCCAAAATTAATTCCTTCCCTCTCTATAACCAGGCATCACAAGCTATCGTTGTACTATATGTCAATATTTCACTATTTCTTTGTCAAGCAAGAGTTCCAAAAAACAGGAACACGGGGCGATTCTTCCCAATGATTGTGGTGTGGCATGAAGAGGAAGGGACTTTTGCAGCCAGAGGGCCAGATTAATAATAATAATAATAATTATTATTATTATTATTATTATTATTATTATTTGTACCCCGCCCATCTGGCTGGGTTTCCCCAGCCACTCTGGGCGGCTTCCAACAAAGATGAAAGATACACTAAAATGTCACATATTAAAAACTTCCCTGAACAGGGCTGCCTTCAGATGTCTTCTGAATGTCAGGTAGATGTTTATCGCTTTGTCATCTGATGGGAGGGCATTCCACAGGGCAGGCGCCACTACCGAGAAGGCCTTCTGCCTGATTCCCTGTAACTTGGCCTCTCGCAGTGAGGGAACCGCCAGAAGGCCCTCGGAGCTGGACCTCAGCGTCCGGGCAGAACGATGGGGGGGGAGACGCTCCTTCAGATATACTGGACCGAGGCTGTTTAGGGCTTTAAAGGTCAACACCAACACTTTGAATTGTGCTCGGAAACGCACTGGGAGCCAATGTAGGTCTTTCAAGACTGGTGTTATGTGGTCTCGGCGGCCGCTCCCAGTCACCAGTCTAGCTGCCGCATTCTGGATTAGTTGTAGTTTCCGGGTCACCTTCAAAGGTAGCCCCACGTAGAGCGCATTGCAGTAGTCCACGCAGGAGATAACCAGAGCATGCACCACTCTGGCGAGACAGTCTGCGGGCAGGGAGGGTCTCATCCTGCGTACCAGATGGAGCTGGTAAACAGCTGCCCTGGACACAGAATTGACCTGCGCCTCCATGGACAGCTGTGAGTCCAAGATTGTCTTCTGGGGAGCCTTCCAAGGGCCAGAAGCAAAAGTAGGTGGAGCAACTCATTTACCTTTGGGCTTTGCCAAGTAGGCTGGTTTTCACTCTCACGAACAGAGCCCTCCCTATTCTCCATTCAGGCAAGCAAATCATAGAACTGCAGAGTTGGAACGAACCCTGAGAGTCATCATGCAAGAATCTCAACTAAAGCATCTGAGACAGATGGCCATCGCACCTCTGCTTAAAAACCTTCAAGGAAGGAGAGTCCACAACCTCCAGCACTGTCAAAGTTTTTCCTGATGTTTAATCAGAACTAAATGGGCCTTCTCTGCAGTGGCCCCCTGTCTGTGGAATGCTCTCCCCAAGGAAGTTCGCCTGGCGCCTTCATTACACACCTTTAGGCGCCAGGCAAAAACATCCCTTTATAACCAGGCCTTTGGTTGACCTGATTGACATCCCAGGTAAAGGTAAAGGGACCCCTGACTGTTAGGTCCAGTTGTGCCCGACTCTGGGGTTGCGGCGCTCATCTCACTTTATTGGCCGAGGGAACCAGCGTACAGCTTCCAGGTCATGTGGCCAGCAGGACTAAGCTGCTTCTGGTGAACCAGAGAAGCACACAGAAATGCCATTTATCTTCCCGCCGGAGCAGTATCTGGGAAACACAGGCCTGCGAGTGCTCCATTTGGAGAACAGCCTTGACCAAAGGTGTCATGGGCTTTGAAGACACTCGAACTCAGGACGCAAGGGAGGATGTGCTAAGAGGAAGGCGCGCTTGGCAAACCCTCACCATGATCAACTCCCGCCCGGGAACCAATGTCCCCACTGTGGAAGGACGTGTGGGTCCAGAATTGGCCTCCACAGTCACTTATGGACCCATTGTTCAAACCGTGCTTATGGAAGACAATCTTACTCGGCCACAAGGGATCGCCAAAGAAGAGAGACTGTCAGAAAGTTTTCCCTGATGTTTAGTCGGATTCTCCTTCCTTGCCATTTGAATCCACTCGTTCTCATCTTCGGAGAGGCATTGACAGATATCAAGGACACATCCCAGCCAGGAAAACACACTCCAGAAGGTTGTGTGGCCTGAGGGCCATGTAAAGAGGACTGGAGGGCCACATGCAGTTCCTGATGCCTGTGGTTCTCCACTCCTGGGGCTCTCAATTTCTACGGCTTCCAGAGCATTGCACCCTTTGGATTTGCAATAGCGGGGACGGGGACGACACACACACAGAGCGCATCCCAGGACTCACTATCGTGTTGCACGGGGCCACTGTCAACGCTTCCTCCCAGACCCGCCTTCTCGCAGAACGGAGGAGCCCACCCTGCGTCACAGTGGCAGTTCCGGTTGCTGTTGCAGACCTGGAAGAGATTTGCGGAGTGAGGCTCAAGCTTGCTAAAGCACTGTTTTCAGGCACACCCCCCCAAAAAAAAACGCACACCAATATGCGCTCAACTTAAAATGAAGAGAGCCTATCAGGCAGGACAAGTCTATGCTGGGTCAAACTTGGCCTTCCAGCTATTTTGGGACTACAATTCCCATCATCCCTGACCACTGGTCCTGTTAGCCAGGGATGATGGGAGTTGTAGTTTCAAAACAGCTGGAGGGACAAGTTTGGCCATCACTGGACTAGCATCATGTCCTCACAGCAGTCAAGAAGATTCCTCTGGGAAATCGCCCCTCTGCGCCCGTGCGGTTTCCATAAACTGGTACAGTATTCGAATTCTGCTCAAGGTGCAATTGCGAGCCTTAATGTTCAGGCAGAATGATTTCCTGACCCAGCCAAAAATGAATAAATGATGCCTTGGAGGGGATGCCTAGTTCCCACTGGTGCATTGTTGTTGTTTTTCTTCAGCACCCCTTAGCTAGAGCCCTTTCCCAGAACAGAAGCTAAGACGGCAGCTGGTGACTCACCCCATGGCCGTGGCATTTCGAGGTGCACTTGTCCAGGTCATAAAAAGAGGCGTTGAGGCAGCGCTGGTCCTTGCAAACCTGCAATCAGAACGGCCTCCGAGTCAGACAGGCTGGCAATGCCCCAATAGTTCAACACCACCATTTCATTTCATTTTCCAAATTAATATTTACATTCACATAATAACATAATATGTAAAAACAAGATTCGAAAGAATCCCTTGGACTTCCTCCCTCCCCGTAGTGGGTCCGTTTGTTAATCCTTTCCTTTTATATGAATCCAAATTTTTGTATCTCCATTATGTCCGCAGTTCTTCATTACATTATAAGTGTTATTCCAATCCCACTAACAATTTTCACTGTTTACCATGGTTTTTAAGATAAATTATATTTTTAAAATTCCCTATTCCTTATTAAAGTCTTGGTCTTCCTGATCAATTTAAATTTCCCCCCTCTTTATATCAGTCTTTATTACATATATCAGCTGAAAACAAACGCTTTCATAACTTTCATAACCCCCAATTTAAAAAAAAAAACCACAGAAAGGAAATATAATAGAACACAGTTCAAGAAACACACAAGAGGGCAAAATAATGTGCACTTATAGGTGACTACCAAATTCATATCCACATCCTAAGTTGCCCCATCAGAAAAGGATAGGAGGACCAATGTATTATGAAGAAAACTCAGGCATTAATTTATGGTTACCAGATTTTTTTCAATGAATCCAGGGAGCCTGTTTTATTTTTTATTTTTTAAGCTGAGTAGCAACAGGGAGTCAGTAGTGGGGATGGTGAGGCAAAAGACCCTGGGCCCAAGCACACTTGCATATTGTATAAAGGTGCAAAGGCCTTCTTTCACACCCTGTGAAACATAAATGCTCTGAGTTTTTTTAAAAAACTGGACAACGGCTGCCCACCCACAACTCCCAAGCCTCCCCCAATCAGTCAAAACGTCCCCGGTTCCCCTTTGGCAGTGGCTGCTTGCTGCCGTGGCACCCGCCATTTTGCCTTGCCGGAAGTTCCAGCAAGGAAAAATGGCGGGCGCCATGGCAGCAGGCAGAGGGCAGCTCCTGAAGCCAGCCAGAGCCAACTGCACTACCAGGCTAGCTCCGGGCTGCTGAGGCTGTGGCTTGTTAGGTTGTGGGTGGACATATCAGACAACACAGTGATTCTTCAGACAGCTCTTGTTTATTCACAGGCCAGAACAGAACTGAAGGGTTCAGCCAGCCTGCTTATATAGAGCTCCACTAGAATGCAACAGTAACAACTTTCTGTAACTATCCATCACTGAACGTCACTTTCAATTCCTTATTTGCATATGGGGACCTGAGTAAAAACTATCTACAGTATCCCCCTGCTGGCCCAGGGTGAGAACTTCAGTACATAACACCACTGCCACGTTTCCTGGGGACAGATTTGCAAATCTGGGGACATTCCGGGGACGGAATTTGTCCAGGGACAGATTTGCAAATCCAGGGACTGTCCCCGTGAACCGGGGATATCTGGTAACCCTGATTTAATTTAATTTAATTTAATTATTTAGACCCCACCCATCTGACTGGGTTGCCCTGGCCACTCTGGGCGGCTTCCAACACATTAAAAAACCATAACAAAACACCAGACTTTACGCAGCGGGCTTTTGATATTGCGTTATAAAGCGCACCCTCTGGGTTTGGGTGTCTCTGCTGTTTCTCCCAGGAAACCCTCACCATTCCATCTCCACACTTGGTCCCCATCATCACCAGCCCCGGGTCGGACATGTCTCCCTCGTCATCCTTGGTGGCGTAAACCAGCGCCCCCCGACACTTGATCTCCTGCCCGTTAAAGCGGATGGTGGTGTCCATGGAAACGGTGTTGGTGCCTTTGGGTTTGGCAGCCGAGCTCTGGCACTGGATCTTCCCGCACTTGGCATCTCTAGAAGGAACGAGAACATCGGAGCTGGGAGAGGACCTGAAGGCTAGCCAATAATAATAATAATAATAATAATAATAATAATAATAACAATTTATTATTTATACCCAGCTAATCTGGCTGGGCTTCCCCAGCCACTCTGGGCAGCTTCCAACAAAAAATTAAAATACAGTGGTACCTCGGGTTAAGAACTTAATGCGTTCTGGAGGTCCGTTCTTAACCTGAAACTGTTCTTAACCTGAAGCACCACTTTAGCCAATGGGAGCTCCTGCGGCCGCCACACGATTTCTGTTCTCATCCTGAAGCAAAGTTCTTAACCTGAGGTACTATTTCTGGGTTAGTGGAGTCTGTAACCTGAAGTGTATGTAACCCGAGGTACCACTGTACAACAATTCATCAGATAGTAAAAGCTTCCCTAAACTGGGCTGCTTTCACATGTCTTCTAAAAGTCGGATAGTTGTTAATTTCTTTGACATTTGATGGGAGGGCGTTCCACAGGGCGGGAGCCACTACCAAGAAGGCCCTCTGCCTCAGTGTCCGGGCAGAACGAAGTAGGTGGACACACTCCTTTGGGTATACTGGGCCGAGGCTGTTTAGTGCTTTAAAGGTCAGCACCAACCCTTTGAATTGTGCTCGGAAATGTACTGGGAGCCAATGCAGGTCTTTCAAGACCGGTGTTATGTGGTCTCGGCGGCCGCTCCCAGTCACCAGTCTAGCTGCTGCATTCTGGATTAGTTGTAGTTTCCGAGTCACCTTCAAAGGTAGCCCCACAGAGAGCGCATTGCAGTAGTCTAAGCGGGAAATAACTAGAGCATGCATCACTCTGGCCAGACAGTCTGCGGGCAGGGAGGGTCTCATCCTGCGTACCAAATGGAGCTGGGAGACAGCTGCCCTGGACACAGAATTGACCTGCACCTCCATGGACAGCTGTGAGTCCAAAATGACTCCCAGGCTGCGCACCTGGTCCTTCAGGGGCACAGTGACCCCATTCAGAACCAGGGAGTCCTCCACACCCGCCCACCTCCTGTCCCCCCAAAACAGTACTTCTGTCTTGTCAGGATTCAACCTCAATCTGTTAGCCACCATCCATCCTCCAAATGCCTTCAGACACTCACACAGGACCTTCACTGCCTTCACTGGTTCTGATTTAAAAGAGAGGTAGAGCTGGGTATCATCCGCATACTGATGAACACCCAGCCCAAACCTCCTGATGATCTCTCCCAGCGGCTGCATGTAGATGTTGAAAAGAATGGGGGAGAGGACAGAACCCTGAGGCACCCCACAAGTGAGAGCCCAGGGGTCTGAATACTCATCCCCCACCACCACTTTCTGAACATGGCTCAGGAGGAAGGAGCGGAACCACTGTATGACAGTGCCCCCAGCTCCCAGCCCCTCTAGACCGTCCAGAAGGATGTTATGGTCGATGGTATCAAAGGCCGCTGAGAGATCCAGCAGAACTAGGAAACAGCTATCACATTTGTCCCTAGCCTGCCAGAGATCATCGACCAGTGCAACCAAGGCAGTTTCAGTCCCATGGTGAGGCCTGAATCCCGACTGGAAGGGATCCAACTTCATCTGAAGTGTTGGGTACAGCTATTTTGGCTTAGATTAGATCATGGATAGCCAAGTTAGCTCCTTCCAGATGAGCTTGGACTCCAGTTCCCATCAACTCCATCCAAAATGGCCAATGCTCAGGGATGATTATAGACGTTGCTGTTCAACAACATCTGGCTTCTTCTGGGATTAGACGGACAGGCGTGGGATGCTGAGAACTGTCCTTTCCACAGGGATTTAGGGTAGCATCTCAACACCCGGGGTGGCCAATCTTGACGTTGCCGGACCACAATCCCATCATCTCTGATTGCAGGTCATGTTGGGTGCTTTTAAGGGAGACCAACAAGATCTGGAGGTCGCCAGAGTTCAGCTTTGGTCAACTAGACAAGCCCAGAGTCTGCACATTGTGGTGCGTCCAGACCAGAACCCACCTCCACGCACACTTGACGTAGTTGCCGTGGCGGTCCTTGCCGCAGTTGCCGTACATGTCGCCCGCCCGGTTGACGTCCCGGAAGCAAGCATCGGGAGCCGGCCAGGCACCTGCAGGTGGAAGCAGAGTTGAAGTGAGCTCAAGGAGATGGGCCACCAAAAGGCACATCTCTCCATTTGCAAGCAACTCCCACAGCCAGTTGCCCAGGAATGTACAAAGACAAGGAAAGTTTATTACCACCCGCTTTTTGTTCAGTATTTAGATAGAGACTTTGGAACCCAGCCTCTTGGATAATGGTGTTGTCCCAAGTGACTCTCAACTCCTCAGTCTCACCCATTTCCTCATTCATCATCAACATCATCTACATGCCCTCTGTCTTTGATCTCTTTGCTCTTCCACTTTCAAGGCCCTCCGGGTTCTGGGAGAGGGTGTGTGTGTCTGAAATGCTTTCTAATTTATTTATTTTTTATACTTTTCAAATATTTTTTATACTTTTCATTTCACTGATTCTGCAATCATTTTGACATTTCAAAACTTGACTTCCTTCCCCCTTTCTGCAGTTTTTTAAATTTATTGAATATCTTCTGCATATCCAGATTCGCTTAACTTACTCGTTTTGTTTTTTAAAAAATATTTTTATTGCTCAATTTCCACATAACAAATTATCAAACCCTGTAATCACATGCATTATTTTTTCTCACAAAGCCAGCCTGACAACACCCAAACTGCAACCCCCAAACTCTCCAGAAGATGGTGCTTGTTCCTTAGCTAAAATAAAATATGTGGAAATGCACAATCCGGTTCCCATAACTACTGTGCTGTGTTCAAGGTGTTGTTGAAGTGCTGAACTACTCGGAAGCAGTTTAGCTGAAAGACTAACTGCCCCAATACAGATCTGCAAAATCACTTAGATTACTATTGGGGGAGATTCTGCTCCTTGTACCTCAAGCTGTGGAATAGGTGTCTATCTGTATAACATGCATATGTTATACAGTGGTACCACTGGTTGCAAATGGGATCCGTTCCAGAGGTCCGTTCACAACATGAAAAGCGTGCAACCTGAAGTGCCATATCTGGACAGGTGCGCAGCGTGATTTGGCCTTTGTGCGCATGCGCGAAGCGCGATTCAGCGCTTCTGCACATGCGCGAGCAGCGAAACCCGGAAGTAACCCTTTCCAGTACTTCCGAGTCGCAACCTGAAAAAACATAACATGAAGCAAACATAACATGAGGTATGACTGTACACGTAATAACATCCGTTGTTGGCACCCTTGTGTTTCAAGAAGCAATGGAGTGCGCCTCTGAGGGTGACGTCAAACTGCTGTGTTAGCAGTGCCAAAGTGACCTCTCTGGGGTACAAACCTAGGTAATAAAAAGGTAAAGGTAAAGGACCCCTGGACAATTAAGTCCAGTCAAAGGCAACTATGGGGTTGTGGTGCTCATCTCGCTTTCAGGCCAAGGGAGCCAGCATTTGCCCACAAAAAGCTTTCTGGGTCATGTGGCCAGCAAGACTAAACAACTTCTGATGCAAAGGGAAACCAGAGAGCACGGAAACGCTGTTTACCTTCCTGCCACAGCAGTGCCTATTTAACTTCTGATCGGTTTTAGACCACAGCGCCACCCGCATCTTTTTCAGTAGGTTTTATTAAAGCTTAAAAGAAGGTATGCAAAGATTAATATTTGTCCGCAGACAGCTTCTGGGTCATGTGGCCAGCATGACTAAGCCGCTTCTGGCAAACCAGAGCAGCGCATGGATGGAAATGCCGTTTACCTTCCCGCTGCAATGGTACCTATTTATCTACTTCCGCTGGTGTGCTTTCAAACTGCTAGGTTGGCAGGAGCTGGGACAGAGCAACAGGAGCTCACCCCATCGCGGGGATTCAAACTGCTGACCTTCTGATCAGCAAGCCCAAGAGGCTCAGTGGTTTAGACCATAGCACCGCCTGTGTCCCAAGAGCAAGCCTGGGAAGTATGGCCCAAAGGAAAGGCGAGAAGGCAATTGGTGCAGGAGCTGCCGGAAAGAGATATACAAGGCGCCATCCAACTGTCTCAGGGACAGAGTGGATTTGTTTAGAGTTTGCTCCTTACTTTTTCTTCTTCTGAAGATATCCCGCAAATTTAGGGCCAGAGCTTTCCTTCTCCTAGATAGGCTTCCTTCCCAGGTATATGAGCCCCACCTGGGAACCACTTTCCCCTACATCACGTGCAGAAACCAGTGTGGTGTAGGAGAGCCAGTGTGGTGTAGTGGTTAGGAGCGGTAGTCTTGTAATCTGGGGAACCGGGTTCGCGTCTCCGCTCCTCCACCTGCAGCTGCTGGGTGACCTTGGGCCAGTCACACTTCTCTGAAGTCTCTCAGCCCCACTCACCTCACAGAGTGTTTGTTGTGGGGGAGGAAGGGAAAAGAGAATGTTAGCCGCTTTGAGACTCCTTAAAGGGAGTGAAAGGCGGGATATCAAATCCAAACTCTTCTTCTTCTTCTTCTTGACTATTGGCCCCACTCTTGGTCTCATCCGCTCAACGTACCAGAGCCTGTCTTTGCATGCAAGCTTCCTAACTCAACAAGGGTTTGCAACCCAATGGCTCCCCTCACCTGGTTTAACCGGCCAGTCAAAGCCATTCCCAGGGTGTGGCCCTATTGCATGCTGACAGCTTCTAAAAGCCACAGGTGAGAGCTGAGTGCAGGGTGGGGACCAAAGGTGGACAAACTACCCCAGAGGTAGCATGATATGCCCCCGACCAGAGGTACTACCCCTCCCTTAGCATCCCTCAAGGAGCATCTCTACCCGCATCATTCAGCCCGGACGCTGAGGTCCAGCTCCGAGAGCCTTGTGGCGGTTCCCTCCCTGTGAGAAGAAAGGTTTCAGGGAACCAGGCAGAGGGCCTTCTTGGTAGTGGCTCCCGCACTGTGGAACGCCCTCCCACCAGAAGTCAAGGAAATAAACAGCTATCTGACTTTTGGAAGACATCTGAAGGCAGCCCTGTTTAGGGAAGTTTAGGGAAGTGAACATGATTTGAGTTTCTACTGAATTGAGGCTGCATTTTAATATTGTATTTTAATCTTGTTTTTAAGTTCTATTTTAATCAATTTTTTTTATACCTGGTGTTAGCTGCCCTGAGTCTTGGCTGGGGGGGGTATAAATAAAATGTATTATCATTATTATTATTATTAATGTTTGATGTTTTATATTTTTTTTAATATTTTGTTGGGAGCCTCCCAGAGTGGCTGGGGAAACCCAGCCAGATGGGTGGGGTATAAATAATAATAATAATAATAATAATTATTATTATTATTATTATTATTATTATTATTATTACCCATGCATTTTTAAAAGAGATCATTGTATTTGTAGCAGAACTGGGGTTTATTTTATAAATAACAATAATCTTGCTTCTCAAGATCAAGGAGAGCATTAGAAAAGGAATCTGTGCCGGTGAGCTTGGCATCACGATTCTCAGAAAATTCCACCCCTGCGTAGAAAAGGAGCAGAGAGGGAAGGATATGTATGGGGCAGGGGAGGCGCTCACCTGGGCCCCACAGCTGGATGCATTGCTGTTCGTGGGTCAAGCACATGCCGTTGTTGCAGTAAGCCTCCCCGTAGGAGCACATTGAGCCATCTAGGAGGTAGACGTTGCTGGGGCAATAGGGGGAAGCCCCTGTGCAGTATTCAGGCAGGTCGCATGATCCGGCCGGCTCTCGGCACATGGTCCCAGCTGTCTTGAGCTACAGAACAGATGAAGACAAGAGAGAGAGTTATTGAGCAGTTAAGCTGGATGGCTTTTAAGTTGACGTATTTAGCATCCAAGACCATCTTGCGTTCAGGCCGAGGGAGCTGGCGTTTGTCCACAGACAGCTTTCCGGGTCATGTGGCCAGCAGGACTAAACCACTTCTGGTGCAATGGGACACTGTGACAGAAACCAGAGCGCTCAAAAATGCCATTTACCATCCTGCTGGAGCGGTACCTATTTATCTACTTGCACTGGTGTGCTTTTGAACTGCTAGGTTGGCAGGAGCAATGGGAGCTCACCCCGTCGCGGGGATTTGAACCGCCAACCTTCTGATCAGCAAGCACAAGAGGCTCAGTGGTTTAGACCACAGCACCACCCAGTTGAAAAGCAATGGGTTGTGTTGTGGTTTTTCTACAGGTGTGTTTCTTTCTTTCTTCTCTCTCTCCCCTCGTTAGCCTGATAAAGAACCACAGAATTGGGGAGTTGGAAGGGACCCGATCTGGTCCTGGAAATGGGGGAATCACAGCGAGATGGTTTGGAATACCTTGCAGCCTTCGCAGCAGTCGCCGTGCGCACACTCGCTCCCAGCTTTCAGGGTGCAGTTTTGTGGGTTGCAGCAAGGATTTGTGCATTCCTGGAAAGAGAGAGGGAAAAGAATGATCACCGCGATGATCGCCTGGAATAGCCCTCTTAAAGCCGAGGCTCTCCGAGGGTGTGGCATGCCACACAGTTGTGGCAGCAGAGGGTGGCAAGCTTGAAGGGAAAATTCAAGGACAATCAAAGGAACATTTAAAGCCCTAAACAGCCTCGGTCCAGTATATCTGAAGGAGCGTCTCCACCCCCATCGTTCTGCCTGGACACTGAGGTCCAGCGCCGAGGGCCTTCTGGCGGTTCCCTTGCTGCGAGAAGCCAAGTTACAGGGAACCAGGCAGAGGGCCTTCTTGGTAGTGGCACCCGCCCTGTGGAATGCCCTCCCACCAGATGTCAAAGAGAAAAACAACTACCAGACTTTTAGAAGACACCTGAAGGCAGCCCTGTTTAGGGAAGCTTTTAATGTTTAATAGACTACTGTATTTTAATACTCTGTTGGAAGCTGCCCAGAGTGGCTAGGGAAACCCAGCCAGATGGGTGGGGTATAAATAACAAATTATTATTATTATTTGGCCCCAGCACCTCTCTGTACAGAAATTCTGATGCCGCAAAGACATACCTCCACCTCCCCGCAGTCACATTCCTCGCCGTCCTCCAGGAATCCGTTGCCGCATTTCTTGCCCACCACCAGGTCCTTGGTGTCGGGCATGTTGAAAAGACACATGCCACCCCCTCGGTGGAAGTAGCTCTCCAGTTGCTTCCGACTGCAGGAGCTGAAGACTTTCGGAAAGGGGTGGCTGCAGAGACAGACACAGGCAAAGAGGGGCGACTGTCAATATTGATTAATTGAATTTCCATACCGCCTTTCTTCTATAGATCTCAGGAAGGTTCACAACTTAAAAACACAAGATGAAAACTAATAATAATAATAATAAGCAGAGGGGCGCTTGAGGCGTAACGGACTTTCAGATTGCAAAAAGCTGGCATCACTGGATCAAGTTCATGCATTTTGTTGAATTAGTTAAACTGTGCAGTTTTAACTGTGCCGTAAATTGTCACTGTTTTATTGTGTTATTAATTTCCGTGGTGGGACGTGCAAACTATATATATTGTTTATTTTATTTTAAATTGGTTAAAGATTGGAAATTCCTCATAGATTTTTTTTGCATGAGAAAGAAAAAGAAATAATGATATCTGGATTTGAGGATTGAAGATAATGTTTGTTTACAGAAAGTGGCTTTGTTGGGTGTTAGATTTGATTGGACAAAGTGAATAGTTTTTTTAAAGCAGACACGTAAAGAATCGGAAGTTCTTTATTTTCTGAATCTGATTTTTCGATCTTTCTCTTTTAACCTCTTTCTACTCTATTTATCTCCCTCACCCCTTTTTTCTGTTTTTATTGTATCTAGAGAAAAGTCTTGGTTTGGTTTTCTTAAAAACAGGGTGGCGATGTTAAGTTTTTGTCTCTAAAAACCTTAATAAAATTTATTTTTAAAAATGAATAATGCTTTAAATAAGGTAGGGAGGGCACAGGGGATGAGTCTGTGGAACCGTAAAGTTTGGGACCCACTGCTCTAACCACTACACCCCACTGCCTCGCCCTCAGTCTCCTGGGATGGCGCTCTACCACGGAGCCAGGGCTTCTGCCCAAATGTGTGGCTTGTCCCTAGAGAGGTCTTGTCCCACTGCACCCATACAGCCCAGAACCCTCTCTCCAAAACCGACTTCCTCCGTGTGATTTATTTCGGTGCCCTGAACAGCCTTGAAATCCGAGCCTCGTGGTCTCCTTGACATTTCTCCTTCCCCCTCGACAACGGCTCTTTTGTGTGACAGCCGATCCCGCCGCCAATGTCGGCGGCACGGACGCAAGCACTGGGGCCCTCAAACCCTCAGTGTCTTTAAGTCTATAAACAGCCTCGTGCCGGGCGCTTTCCGGAGAGGAGAAAGGCTTCACTGTTTTGTGCCGGCTCCTCTCAACACATCCGACAGACACGGAACAAGACCCTTGTTTCCCAACATGTGGCTTGCTTCCGAAAGACAACTGCACTCGATTCGCCCCCCCCTTTCTCTCGCCATTGTACATCTGTCTCCATTTTTGCATCCTTGCTGGCTGCAAGAAAACCGGATTTAATTTCTGGGGCTGGTAGTGCCATGCCCCTGGCTCCTGGGGTTCTGGATGGCAGCAGGGAAAATAAAGAAAGGGGAGCACAGTTCCCAGGGTGGGTTAACAATCAATCCCTCTCCAAAGGGAACTCTGGGAATTGTAGCTCTGAGAGGGGAATAGGGGGTTTCCAAAAAACTCTCAGCACTCTTAACAAATTACAGCTTCCAGTGGGGTGGAAGCAAAGGCTGTTTAAAGTGGGTATCTAATTAAAAGACGCCTGCTTCTTGGCAGAAAAGCAATGACAAACCTAGACAGCATCTTAAAAAGCAGAGACATCACCTTGCCAACAGGTATAGTTAAAGCTATGGTTTTCCCAGTAGTGATGTATGGAAGTGAGAGCTGGACCATCAAGAAGGCTGATCGCCAAAGAATTGATGCTTTTGAATTATGGTGCTGGAGGAGACTCTTGAGAGTCCCATGGACTGCAAGAAGATCAAACCTCTCCATTCTGAAGGAAATCAGCCCTGAGTGCTCACTGGAAGGACAGATCCTGAAGCTGAGGCTCCAATACTTTGGCCACCTCAGGAGAAGAGAAGACTCCCTGGAAAAGACCCTGATGTTGGGAAAGATGGAGGGCACAAGGAGAAGGGGACGAGAGAGGACGAGATGGTCGGGCAGTGTTCTCGAAGCTGCCAGCATGAGTTTGACCAAACTGCGGGAGGCAGTGGAAGACAGGAGTGCCTGGCATGCTCTGGTCCTTGGGTCACGAAGAGTCGGACACGACTAAACGACTAAGCAACAACAACACTGCGCAGTGTGTCACTGAGGCTTTGACAAGCTCATGTTTGGTTTCCCTGCCCCAAACCTTCTTACCCGGTAGCAGCAGCCATGACGCAGCCACCCTGGGACGCCGTGGCCTCAACGCAGCACCCCTCAGGGTCGTGGCTCATGCCGAAGTTGTGGCCGATTTCGTGGGCCATGGTGGCGGCCGCTCCAATGGGCAGCTCTGAATGGTCCTGGGACAGAGGATTGTGGTCATCATTTTCATTATCATCATCGCCTAATTCATCCCCTGCCCTCTGCCAGGAGGTCCCAGGGCTGTGACAATTCAATCAAAACTAAAACAGGCTACAATCCCAGGAATTTTTTGATGGGGTCCCTGAAAACACACAGCGAGGGGAAAGAGGTAGGTCTTCAGCAGGGCCGGATTTAAGTTTGATGAGGCCCTAAGCTACTGAAGGTAATGGGGCCCTTTATACGTCCAGCTGTCCTTTGCCATGAAACCAGTCCATGCAGAATGTAGGCACCCTATATATAGAAATGAGCAAACTAGTGATATCTTAGGGAGCTAAACTAGTGATATCTTAGGGAGCAGGCTAGCAGGCAGGGCCCATTACAGTCATACCTTTGGTTACAAATGCTTCAGGTTGCGTTTTTTCGGTTTACGGACGTGCCAAACGGGTTACCTCCGGGTTTCGGCAGCCGCACATGCACAGAAGCACTAAATCGTGCTTTGTGCATGCACAGAAATGCCGAATCGCAACGCGTGCGCAGACGCGGCGCTGCGGGTTGCGAATGTACCTCCCACACGGATCACGTTCACATCCCGAGCATCCACTGTTTTTGCATTATAGGAGCCTACACAACACAAAACACTGTTGCTGTATGTAGGTTTTAGTTTATTTGTTTTTTATCTTATATTTTGGAGATGTACATCCAGGTTTTATTTCCTTTAAAAAAAATTAGGGGGGCCAAGAAACTAGGGCCCTAAGCTATAGCTTGTTTAGCTTATACGTAAATCCGGCACTGGACTTCAGCATTCGCCGGAAGCTGTACAGTGAAGGAGCCGGGGTGTGGGACATACATGCAGGGGGAACCTCTTCTGGCTAAAGGAGAGGAGAACATCATAGAATCATAGATTGGGGCCCCCAAAGGTCATCCAGTCGAACCCCTTGAAATGCAAGCAAACCAGGGCCACATTTCAGGGACTCGGGTTTGGCCGCAAAACCCCTTTTAGACAAACCAAACCAAATCTACCCTGTTCCTGCCCCTAAAACCCAACGATGCTTGTCGATACGTTCAGCGGACTCTCCTCCATTGGCGGTTTTTAAGCAGATGCTGGATGGGTTCTTTAGCTTTGATTCTCGCATCGAAGAGGGTTGGACTAGATGACCTTTGCTGGTCCCTTCCAACCCTACAATTCAAAGATTTTCCAATATCTGGGGCCTTTTCCCTGCCGATATGGGATGGGAACCCCAAAGACACTGAGACCGGCAGCTAAGTGAGGTTGCACCCGGCAGAACCCGACTCTTCCTTCCCCCAAGGCGAAGTGCCTCTTGCTCCATGAACAAAGAGGATAATTTTGCGCAGACGAAGGAGATGCTGTTGAGAAGCTTTCACCAACCAGATTGCCATCCTGTCGCTTGAAACTACAACTCCTGAAATATACTCGGAGTTGAGAGTGGATTTCATGCTCTTTATTCAGCTCATAGTGGTGAGGAGGAATGGAAGTTCCCCCAGAATGTCTGCTTTATATATATTATTTACACAATGGGCCCCAGGTGATTGGCTAATTCTGGGGTTCTCCTGTAGGCCAATCAGGTTGCGGATTCACTTCCACCTGGCGCTGGATTGGGTGGCTCCAGTGGACCAATCAGACTGCTGCATTTTGGATCCTATTGTTCTAGGACCAATCAGACTGCTGCATTCTGGATCCTATTGTTCTAGGACCAATCAGACTGCTGCATTCTGGATCCTATTGTTCTAGGGCCAATCAGACTGCTGTATTCTGAATCCTATTGTTCTAGGGCCAATCAGCTGCATTTTGGATCCTATTTTATTCAGTACATAACAACTCCCATCAGCCCCAGCCAGCTGATGGGAGTTGTAGTTGAAAACAGCAACCAGTTTGCGGAAGACAGCTCTAGATAGCAAGAGGAGAATCGAGGAGCAGCAATCTTCTCCTTACCATGCTCACCCCGCCGGAGTTTTCCGCACTGCACATGCCCTCCAGCGGCGCCATCCCAATGGTCGTCCCAACAAAGGTCATCCCGCTGTGGAGACAGGAAAGGGAAGGGGGAAAACAGAGGGAAGAGACCTGGGGTCGGTTTTTTAGGTTTCTTGCAACATGCAGTCAGTAGCAGTGGTTACATACCTTTCTGACCACTGCTCCATAGCTATTGTTGTTATACAATTCCATACACCATATAGATGGAGTATGCACTTTTGATTTTATATTGAATTGGCATTATAGTTCATGCGTAGAAAGGTAAAGGTAAAGGGACCCCTGACCATTAGGTCCAGTCATTGCTGACTCCCACCACTGCGGTGGGAAGGTAAACGGCGTTCCCATGCACTCTGGCTTCCGTCATGGTGTCCCGTTGTGACGGAAGTGGTATAGTCCTGCTGCTGGCCACATGACCCGAAAGCTGTCTGTGGACAAACACTGGCTCCCTCGGCCTGGAAGCAAGATGAGCGCTGCAACCCCATAGTCGTCTTTGACTGGACTTAACCTTTCAGGGTTCCTTTACCTTTACCTTTACCTAACCTTACCTCTTCCCAGTGGCGTAGCGTGGGGGGTGCAGGGGGGCCAGCCGCACCGGGCGCAACATCTGGGGGGCGCGCTCGCACTCGCAGCTCTCTGCCCCTACCTGGCTCACTCACTCTCTCTCACTGCAGTGCTGGCTGTGCGAATCCGATCCGAGCCGCCGGGTCGCTGCCCACTGTGGAGGAGGGTGGGTGCCAGGCGTGCGGTGCGGAGAGAGAGCGAGGGACTATCTGGGGGAGGGACAGTGCAGCGGCCACCCAGCGCAGCGCTGAGCGCGGGAGAGAACCACACCAGACCAGACCAGGCAGCAGCAAGAAGCTGGCAGCGGCGGCAGGTTAGGGGTTAGGGGGCGCAAATTACTTGCCTTGCCCCGGGTGCTGACAACCCACGCTACGCCACTGCCTCTTCCACTTTAAATGTCAGTATTCCCTGGGAAGGGATGGTTTGAATCTGTGGTGTGGGTGTGCATCTGAGCCCATTTGCCACCTCAGTGAATACTGGGAACTGTAGTTTGCTAAGGGTGCTAGGGATTTGTAGGTCCATGAGGGTTAAGCTACAGTTCCCAGGATAAATGGGAAAACGCAATCAATAACAACACACACTGCGGCTGGAAAACTGCATTGCAAAATTCAGAGAAGCGCAAATTCTGGAGGATAGCTGCGTTTTGGTTCACGTACCGGTTTGGAAAAAATAATAATAATGGGTGGATCATTTCATTAAAATGCAGGGGAAGTGCCCTACACACACACACACACACACACACACACACACACACAACCCGCCCCCTAGCATGAGCCAGCTTATCGATGGCTGCTTCTGAAACGATGACTCACGTCAGCAGCTGGGCATTGTCGTGCTTCTTCCGGGCCTTCAGAGACTTTTTCCACTGCAGGAAGGACATGAGCGAGGCGTGAGCATCGCTGCTCAAGCTGCACTGGTCCCTCTCGGTCCAGACCTCCAGGCCGATCAGGGCCACTTTGATATTCAGGGACCTGTAAAACTGGGGAAGAGCAGGAAGAGAGGAAGAGGGTTATTAACAACAACAACAACAACAATAATACAGTCATACCTGAGGTTGAATGCGCTTCGGGTTGAGCGCGTTCGAGTTGTGCTCCGCGGCAACCCTTGCGCATGCGCAGATGCTCAAAATGACGTCATACGCGTGCGCAGAAGCGGCGAAAAGCGGCGCATGCGTGCACAGACGTGCCATCACTAGTTACATTTGCTTCTAGATACGAACGGGGCTCCAGAATGGATCCCGTTCGTATCTAGAGGTACCACTGTAATGGACCCATAGTTCACCTGCAAGATCACCTTGCCCACTTGACTACCGTCATACCTCGGGTTACAGACACTTCAGACTGCGTTTTTTTGGGTTACTGACCCACCAAAACCCGGAAGTACCGGAACGGGTTACTTCTGTGGGATGTAAACACAGGAGCAGTCAATGACAACATTCCTAGAGTGTACATGTTAGAACATGGGGAGGGATGTCTGTCCAGCAAGCCGGTAAACTTCCTGGGGACGGACTTCCTCCGCATGTGACCAGAGGTGGGTGTGGCCTCACCTGTGCAGGTAAATGATAAAAGCACAGGGCAGGCAGCCATCTCTCTCTCTCTGCCATCTTCCTTCGATGAGGAAACATCTAAGGATGCTCTCTTGGCTCCCAGCCAAGAGAGGAGATAAGGACTATCTTGCTACAAGATAGATTCTAAATGTATTTTACCTTTTTAAGCTGTCTGCCTTCTGGGATCATATTGTGAACAGAACGTGAGTAAACTCTTTTATACTTTTATAACGACTGTGTCGTGTCTTGTATTTTAAGAGGGAACAAAGGGGAAATTACCAGAGTAATTATTATAGAGGTTCTAGCGAACCTGTGCAGACATTACCGTTGCGAACTAAAAGGGGAATGTCATAAACTCTGCTGATATTTTGGGAACTTGTTAGCACAAATTGGATTTGGATATAATCTCACAATATATCCTCTCCTGCACCCCAGAACATTCCCACAACCTCTGGGTTTCAGCGGTCGCACATGCGCAGAAGAGCTAAATCGTGCTTTGTGCATGCGCAGAAGCGCCACATCACAACCCATGTGTGTGCAGATGCTCAGATGCCGGTTGCGAACGCTGCAGGCTGCGAACATGCATCCCGTGCGGATCACGTTCGCAACCCAAGCGTCCACTGCACTTCAATCTGTAGAGCTGGCCCTCTTACAGGTGCCAGATAATACCCCGCTCTGCATTTGTAAGAAATCAATCTTTCCGTGTGGCAGCACCTCTGGAACTCACCGCCTATTGAGGCAATTTCACTGTACACTTTCTGGCACCTGCTAAAGGCCTCTTTGTTTCTCAGGCAAGCCTTCCTGGACATTATTAGCATTGCTTTGTATTAAATTTGTATACCACCCTTCGTTCGAAGATCGCAGGGCGGTTCACCACGTAAAAATGCAATATGTATTTTAAAACCAATAACCTCCCCACCCCCCAAAAAACCCAACACATTTAGAATGTTTTAATCTGCTCTTAGTTTATTGCGGATTTTGTCTTTTGCAAGTTTTAAAGAGTTCATAAGAGTTTGAAGGGACCACTGGGGTCATCTAGTCCAACCCCCTGCAAGGCTGAGGTCTTTTGTCCAGTGTGGAACTCGAACCCATAACCTTGAGGTTAAGAGCCTCATGCTCTAACTGACAGACATCCTGGCTTCCAGTTGTTTTTACTGATAGTTTTATTGGCTTGTTCTCTTTGTAAGCTGCTTGGAGGGTTTTGCTTTTTGAAATGAAGCAGTGTATAACTTTACTATACGAAATAAATAAGCGTGCTGTTAGCCCCCCAACACTGTTAAGTCAGGCATAATAATAATAATTAATAATAATAAATTTTTATTTATACCCCACCCCTCCCGGTTCAGAAAACTGGGCTCAGGGCGGCTAACAACAAATTTAAACACTTAATTATAGAAGCAGCAGAAAATACAGTATAAAAACGTGAATAACAATAAAATTCAAAGTTCAGAAATCAATTTGGGGGAAATCCATCTAATAAGCATTAGATAGTCACCAGGGCTAGCTGGCTGAATTGGTCCTACTTGGGCCAGCGAGGAGGCCAGGGGAGAATTAGCTGTGGGGTCTCAGAGCAGCTAATCTTCACAAAAGGGGAGGGAAGAGAAGGGAAATAAAAGATCAGGCTGAATTCAAATTAAAGGCCAGGAGGAATAGCTCTGTCTTACAGGCCCAACGGAAGGAGGTTAAATCCTGCAGGGCCCTGGTCTCATGGGACAGAGCATCCCACCAGGTCAGAGCCACCACTGAGAAGGCCCTGGCTCTGGTGGAGGATAGTCTGACTTCCTTAGGGCCCGTGACCTCTAAACTATGGTTATTCATGGACCTGAAGGTCCTCTGCGGGGCAGACCAGTAGAGGCGGTCCCGTAAATACGAGGGCCCTAAGCCTATGGTCCTCCACAACCCCCTGGGACTGGCGGCTGGTCCATTAGGGCAGGTGGGGCCCTGCCCCACTAATCTCAGTGCGCCAGCCCCACCTGCTTAACTTTTCTTTTACATCCAGCCCAGACGGCCAACTTCCCCTTCCTTAGTCTCTGCACTGGCCTTGTAGAACTCAGCCCGGAGGAAGAGGACTAAACCAGAATTACTTGGCTCGGGCTCTCATTGCCTCTGGCGCCACCTAGTGTCGGACTCCCTGCCTCCTGCCCTACCAGGTCTGATTTGCACCAGCCACCACTGTTGTGGACAACCACTCCCAGCAGACCTGACCACCGCTCCCTGATCATTGCTGGGGCTGATGGGAGTTGTAGTGCAAAGCACCCGGGGGGCGCCAGGTTGGGGACAGCTTGGTCTGCGCTGACTTATAGCACCTCTTAGGGGTTTCAGAACGGAGTCTTCCTCAATTTGCTCAGCTGGTAAGAGTGTGGTGCTGACAATGCCAAGGTTATGGCCTGATCCTGTTCCAATCATAGGAATGCTGCAATGAGGGAATATGCAGCTGTCCCTTCGGGGATCGAACCTCCAACCTTGGCATTGTCAGCATCATTCTTTAACCAACCAAGCTATCCATCTCCAGGGCTCTTTTTATGGGCTTATGACCTTGATGTTCAGAATAGGTAGCTGTGGATAACCCAGGTTTTGCGGATGGTCTCTGAGCGATTACCTTGTCTACGTAATTCGCGATCTCCAAGATCCGTTGCTTGGTGTGCCCCAGATTTTGCTTTTGAGATGAAAACTGGGAAGGAGACAGTGGATGAGGAGGGGGAAAGGGAGAAAAGGAGAGGCAAAGGAACAAATTTAGGAACATTCCTTCAGCCAAAACTAACACACTCTGCTGGATGCTCTTTGAAGAATTACTTCCCCCACGATGCACGGAATATGTGAGAATGACTGCGCTTAAATTCAGAAGGATCTGTCTTCATCCAAACCAGCGTGTCCCAAACTTTATCACGCCTTTGGTTCCTTAAACTTACCCCCAGTTCTCCCTACGCTAGAAGAAGCGTTATTCAGAATAGCAGTTTGCATGTCCCGGTAAGAAATATTATTATATTTCTATACCACCTTTCATCTGTAGACTTCAAGATGGTTCACAACATAAAAATACAAGGTAAAAACACAAAATACATAATGAAAACAAGAACAATACAATACAATAACCCCCCAGTCCTTGGATAAAGAGAAGTATATAGATAATAAAAGTAACAACAACAACAACACATTCAAAGCATTCCCCCAAGAATCCTGGATACAATAAAATTCAAAATACACTTTTAAAATTCAAAACACACTTAAAATTCAAAGCAGTCACAACTGATTCACATTTATCCAGAATCTAATTGACACCAATCCCTTTAACTCATTCAACAAATTCGATCCAATTCCACTGCCCCATTGGGGGGGGGAAGTACCGCCCACTTTGGGAATGACCGTTCCAGACCATCCTTCATCTGCCTGGTGCTTTCCTGGTGTAGTTCTGGACTACAACTCCCATCATCCCCAGCCATCGCTGATGGGAGCTGGTAGCCCAAAACATCTGGCAGGGACCACGTTGGAACAGGTGGACACCAACAACAGCAGAACACTTGTCCTGCTTGTGGTCTTGCCAGGGACATCTGGTCGGGGAGCTGACCTGAGCTTTGGGCATTCAGGAAGCTTCATGAAGCCCCTGGCTCTCCAATGATCTCCAAGATTCAGTGCAGCGTTGAGGACCACCTCTCCTCATTCTCTCCTACCTAGGACCACCAGAAGTCCTGATGTTTCTCCAAGCACAGAAGGAGAGCAGGGCTCCTGCTCGATCCTGGGCCATCTCTTGGGGGAAAAACACACTCCCCAGCAGAAAGCTGGAAAATGCATTTGTGGACCCTTGTATCTTGCCTCTTCTCATGAAGCATTGTGCGCCACAAAGCCAGGCTAAGGGCACATAGGTTGGCAAGATCTGGACTGCTGGGAAGGTGGGCTTTGGAGTCTCTGCATGGCTGGACCACTCAGTTCACAGAGGAATTTGTACAAAACCCTCTTTCTACCCATGCTACCTGACAGCAATGTGATTTATGGAAGTGAGAGCTGGACCATAAAGAAGGCTGATTGCAGAAGAATTGATGCTTTTGAATTCTGGTGCTGGAGGAGACTCTTGAGAGTCCCATGGACTGCAAGAAGATCGAACCTATCCATTCGGAAGGAAATCAGCCCAAGTGCTCACTGGAAGGACAGATTCTGAAGCTGAGACTCCAAGACTTTGGCCATCTCATGAGAAGACTCCCTGGTAAAGACCCTGATGTTGGGAAAGATGGAGGGCCCAAGGAGAAGGGGACGACAGAGGACGAGATGGTTGGACCAGCATGAGTTTGACCAAACTGTGGGAGGCAGTGGAAGACAGGAGTGCCTGGCGTACTCTGGTCCAGGGGTCACAAAGAGTCGGACACAACTAAACAACAACAACCTGACATCAAAAATTCTCACCAGGGTGTAGTCTGCAACAATGAAGAGCTCCATGTATTTCAGGGTTCTCCAGGCATCTCTCCTTTTCTGAAAGACAAATTTGCTCAGTGTCACCAGGAAGGAAGGAAAAGCAACTATTGTGGTGATCCTCGCCAGGGCCGGATTAAGACCTTTAGAGGCCCTAAGCACTGAAAAGATTTTGCTGTCCTCAGATATGTCTCATTCAAAATATAAACAAGAAACCATAAAATAAAATTTTATTTTTCAAAACCTACAGTACGATAAAAATAATGTTCATTTTGGTACAGGTGGATTTTGGTGGGGCTAACCTAAATTTCTGGCATATGGTTGAATCGTTTCCATGAATTGCTGGCACAGCCTGGACACGACTCATGACTCGGGAGCCACACCAGGGTTCATCTCCCCACTCAGCCACAAAACTCAGTGGGCAACCTTGGCCAGCCATTGCCTCTCAGTCTGACCTACCTCAAGAGTTTGGATTTGATATCCCGCTTTATCACTACCCGAAGGAGTCTCCAAGTGGCTAACATTTTCCTTTCCCTTCCTCCCCCACAACAAACACTCTGTGAGGTGAGTGGAGCTGAGAGACTTCAGAGAAGTCTGACTAGCCCAGCGTCACCCAGCATCTACATGTGGAGGAGTGGGGAAGCGAACCCGGTTCCCCAGATTACGAGTCTACCGCTCTTAACCACTACACCACACTGGATCTCGTTGTTGCGGGGTGGGTGAGAGCCAGGGAATGCCACCTTGAGTTCTGGAAAGGTTTATTTATTTATTTAATCATTTTTTCAATACAAACAACAACCGCAAAAGACACATACAACAAAAACCATAACAACACTAATAACACAATTTGACAATTCAGATTTGAATGCACTGATATACCTATGACTACACCTTTTTAACAATATTTCCCCACCTCTCCTCCCCCTACTTCCCACCACTATCCGCCTCTTATTGCTTAAATATTCCTTCCAGATTTCTTCATATTTATCCATTCTTAATTTGCGTCGACATGCAATTCATTCATATGTAGCTAATCTGTCCGTATTGTCAATCCATGTGCTCAATGGAATCTTTTTGCGGCTCTTCCAATTCATCAAAACAAGTTTTTTTGCTTCTAATATAGCACGGTACATCCATTTATTTATTTTTGACCACTTGCAATCTCCCACGTTTCCGGAATATAATTTACAATTAAATTCAATACCCCTATCCTTGCCGGAAAGGTGAGATGAACAAAAACCTATTAGCTTCCTAATCTGTCCACTTATTGTGCCCAAAGGCTTACCCGCTGATGTGCAGACGGATTGAAGGACCGGGCGAAATCGACTATGCTGCTTTGCATCTGGTCACCATGCCCACAGGTCCCGCCTTTGATTGGCAGGTGTTCTGCCCTATAGACGATGTGAGGCTCAGAGTCCGGGCTGGCTGGGGGTTTCAGGTAGTAGCTGTCGTTGTGGTTGAGGGTGATCAGGCCACTGGCGGAAGAACAAAAGAGCGCGATTGGAACAACAGCCGCCATCTTTAACAAAGAGTCAGGGGGATTTATAATTCATCTTGGAGACCACTGTAAGCAGATGAAAACATGAGCAGGGTTGCAATAGCACTTGTAACTTAGCAAATACTATGGAGATGATGGAGTAATACGAAAGATGGACTACTGAATAATATGCAGTTGAAAAGGTTGACAGTAGGACCCAAGGAGCGGAAGGTGGGAAGTCTAGAGATTCGGAGGAATCTGTAAAGATGGATGCCTAGACTTGTAAAACGAAATTAAAATTATTTCAATTCAAAATCAGCAGCAGCAGCAGCTGTGGCTGTTATTATTATTATTAAAAACAAAACAAAAAAACAAAAAAATTTCCTTCCAGTAGCACCTTAAAGACCAACTAAGTTAGTTCTTGGTATGAGCTTTCGTGTGCATGCACACTTCTTCAGATACACTGAAGAAGATACACAGATACACTGTGTATCTGAAGAAGTGTGCATGCACACGAAAGCTCATACCAAGAACTAACTTAGTTGGTCTTTAAGGTGCTACTGGAAGGAAAAAAATTTTTGTTTTGACTATGGCAGACCAACACGGCTACCTATCTGTAACTACTACTACTACTACTATTATTATTATTATTATTATTATTATTATTATTATTGTTATTGTTATTGTTATTGTTATTGTTATTGTTATTGTTATTATTATTCAAGGATTTGTTTGTTTTTCTGTTTGTGTTGTTTATTAGTGTTATAAAATGAATAAAAAATTGGGGGGAATGAAATGGTTGTGTGGAAGGCAGTAATAAGCGGATGGGGGGTGATAATGATGCTCAAAATAGCGGAAAAACAACTTCACCAGTAGCTCCCTTCTCAAGCAATCGTTTCCCTGCCACCTGCCAGCTCACCTGTGTTTTTAAACTGGTGATGCCTGTGAACCTAGAACTTTCACCATTGCAAAGCAAACCCTGCGTGGCTCGAAATTTTGGTGGCAGGAGACAAGGCTAAAGAACGGGACTCAAACACGGGGAGACTCAGGACCAAACGTTCCACTCAGCCATGAAGCTGAATGCTCTGGTTATCTCCCGCTTGGACTACTGCAATGTGCTCTACGTGGGGCTACCTTTGAAGGTGACTCTGAAACTACAACTAATCCAGAATGCGGCAGCCAGACTGGTTACTGGGAGTGGCCGCCGAGACCACATAACACCAGTCTTGAAAGACCTACATTGGCTCCCAGTGCGTTTCCGAGCACAATTCAAAGTGTTGGTGCTGACCTTTAAAGCCCTAAACGGCCTTGGTCCAGTAGACCTGAAGGAACATCTCCACCCCCATCGTTCTACCCAGGCACTGAGGTCCAGCTCCGAGGGCCTTCTGGCAGTTCCCTCTCTGCGAGAAGCCAAGTTACAGGGAACCAGGCAGAGGGCCTCCTCGGTAGTGGCACCCGCCCTGTGGAACGCCCTCCCATCAGATGTCAAAGAGAACAACAACTACCAGATTTTTAGAAGACATCTGAAGGCAGCCCTATTTAGGGAAGCTTTTAAATGTTTGATGTATTACAGTATTTTAATATTCTTTTCGAAGCAGCCCAAAGTGGCTGGGGAAGCCCAGCCAGATGGGTGGGGTATAAATAATAAATTATTATTATTATTATTATTATTAAAAGATGCTGCCCAATCCCCACATCTCAGCCGAGCCTGCTTTGCAGGGCTGTTGTGAGCCACACAGAGCCAGGGCTGGTGTTTCTGCGAGGGAGGGGGCAGGGAGATCGGTCAAGGCAAAGCAAACAATGAAAAAATTCACCCAGCCTGCACATTCCAGTCCTAAAACTTTGTTTTTCCCTGAATTACGGTGTTCTGGCTTTCCACAATTACTCCAGGGGAAAGGAATGTCTGTGCTTCTGTTGTGGCTGGCCTGAGCTTACCACTCTGCAAGCCGGACGGGGACGGGTGTGGGGTGCAAGCTTGCCGAAGATGCCTCAGAGATTTGGTCCTCCCCAGAGCTCCCTCTTCCCACGCAAACAGCCCAGAATAAGAGGCTGGTCCATGAGGGCAGTGCCGCATCAACCTTGACTTAAACCTCTCATTGGGAGGCTCTACCTCTTGTTGGCTCTGGCGCCCCCTACTGCTGGTCTCCATGCCTCTTGCCCAACCGGTCTCAATGAGCCCAAGACCCCACCTATGCACCAGGATCGCATTGCCCCAGTTCAACTCTAGATGGCGATGTTTAAGCTGCTGGGAAGGTGGGCTTTGGAGAGCCCACAACCCTGCGAAGTTGTCCGTTCCGCAGTCAAGCAGGGTCACAGAGGCAAGAAGCTAACTCTCTCCCTTCCATCCCACAGACCCGATCTCAATTGCCACAAAGACCCCTCTGGTTTTTGAGAAAGAAAAATAGATGGGGAGCGCTGCACCCGAAGCTCTCCTCCCACCTACATGGCACATCTGATGCCTGCAAATTGAGACCAGACACCCTTTGGAAACCCCAATCCTACAACAGACAGACCCCCGTTGGGGTGGGGAAACAGACAAAATAACCCAGCTTCTGTTTTTGCAAGGAGATAAATCTAAAGCAGTGTTGGCCAAACTTGGGTCTCCTGCTGTTTTGGGACTACAATTCCCATCATCCCTGACCACTGGTCCTGTTAGCTAGGGACGATGGGAGCTGTAGTCCAAAAACAGCTGTAGGGCCAAGTTTGGCCAAAACTGATCTAAATAACCTCAGGCGTTTTCTAAACATTTAGAAACAAGAAGGGGCTTGGGGAAATCAGGGAGCTTTGCAACGATTTGCTATGCAGCTAGAGAGAAGCAGCATGGGAACTGGTTGCAGGTTTGATCCCGGAATGGGACAGCGGAATATTCCTGCAGGGGGTGGGACTAGTTGATTCTCAGGATCCCTTTCCAGGTCTACAATTCTATGACTGAAGAAAGGACAGACAGACAGACAGACAGACAGACAGACAGACAGACAGGACACAAGAGGGTGCCTTATAGTGAGTCAGACCATTGGGTCCATTTGGCTCAGTATCATCTACACTGACTTGTTGTTGCTCTCCCAGCCCTGTTTGGAGATGCTAGCAGCAGGAATCGAACCCGAGACATTCTGCAGGAAAAACAGGGTCTCTGCTGCTGACCTGCAGCCCATCCCCAGGGGGAACAGAGGGACCCTTGCAGGATGCAAGAAATGGGATCTGCAAGAGATTGGACCCCCCTCCCAGTTCAGCCACAGCCTCCAGCGAGAAGGACACAGGGCGACTCTCCAGCTAGCGCAAGTCATCTGAGTGTCCGCTGACATCCTGACTCCAGAATGAGTTTTGTGTATGTGTGAGAGAGCGTGTGCGCATAGCTGAGAGATGACCTCACCTGCCGGCATTCCTCAAGATGCTGCTCAGGCCCAGGAGTTATTTTGAGTCACAGAATCCTGGAGTCATGGAGTTGCGAGGGACCCCCAGGGATCATCCAGCCCAACCACCCTGAAATGCAGGGATCTCGGCTCGAGCACCTATGACGGATGGCCATCCAAACTCTGGTTCGAAACCTCTAAGGAAGGAGAGCCCACAGCCTCCTGAGAAGGACCGTTCCCCTGTCAAACAGCTCTCGCTGTTCTTCCTGATATTCAGTCGGAATCTCCTTTCTTGTGAAAGGAACTGTGGGGTTGGGAGTGATAATAATAATGATGATGATGATGATGATGATGCAGGGGTCCTGCCCACAGCCGTCCCTGGGTGGACCAACCTTCTGGTTAACAGCCAGACACCCTGACCCACTGCGCCACAGAGACCTCGGACTACGTTTTCCCGGATGGAGGACGGAGAGGTCTTTGTGGTTTCGTGGCTTTGTGTTTTACTGCGCATTTTGTTTTCCCCTTTTTGTAATTTTCTGCTGCAAACCGCCCCGGCATCTTCAGAGGAAGGGCAGTTTACAAATTCAACAAGTAAGTAAGTAAGTAAGTAAGTAAGTAAGTAAGTAAAGGCTAGATATCCCAGGGGGGTCCCTTCCAGTTCTGCAATTCTATGTGGCCTGGAATCACAGCCTGCCGGACGGAGGGAGGAGACGCACCGATTGCTCCACCCACTTTTGTGTCTGGTCACGCCCACCACCGGATTTCCACCACCCTGGAATGGGAATGCGTCCCACGGGGGGGGGGGTAAAATGACTTGCAGTCCTAAAAACAAGGAGAACCAGGGCAAAGGGGTGAGTCTTCAGCATCCTCCAGAAGCTGTGCAATGAAGGTGTCAGGTATTTCCTCCTTTCTCCTGTGGAAAGGAGTTCCACATGTCAGGGGCCACCACAGAGAAGGCCCTCTCCTATGGGGCTCCCCTTGAGCTTCTGAGGGTGGAGGAAATAGCAAGAGGACAAAAAAATCCCCCATCTCCATTTCTGGGACAGAATGACTACCAACTGGCTTTCATGAGATAAAGTTGAATTGCCTGATGGCCTTGGGCCTAATCCTATTCTTCTCCAGATAACATTCCAAATACCCTTATCAAAAGCCACTCGAGGTCATTTCATTCCTCCATCCCAAGGTTTGGGGTTCGGGCAAGGGGAAAAGTCACAGTGGGATTTCCCCCAAACCAACCAGGATCCAAACACATACCTCCACCCTGTGGGGCCAGTTTGGAAGGGAAATGGTTTACACCCTTATTTCACAAATCACTTCCCATAAAACACCCGAAAGCGATTTAAGGATACAATGAAAACATACAGAAACACAGTTTCGCCCAGAAACACAGAGTAGATTCAAAGTGTCTGCTTGCTGGGAAAAGAAGGAAGGTCTGAAATAATCATTAGAGAGATAAGAGATGGCGTCTGCCTGATAGTCACAGAAGGGAATTCCAAAGGTAAACGGATGACCAAACAAAAGACCCGATTCTAACACCCTTTGAAATTTGGTCCTGGGACTTAGCTCTTGAAAAAGTCTGTGTGAGGGGTGAATTTTTTACATAGTAGTAAGTAATAGTAATTTATTAATTGTACCCCGCCCATCTGGCTGGGTTTCCCCAGCCACTCGGGGGGCTTCCAACAAAGATTAAAAATACATTAAAATGTCACACATTAAAAACTTCCCTGAACAGGGCTGCCTTCAGATGTCTACTAAATGTCAGATAGTTGTTTATTTCCTTGACATATGGTGGGAGGGTATTCCACAGGGCGGGCGCCACCACCGAGAAGGCCCTCTGCCTGGTTCCCTATAACTTGGCTTCTCGCAATGAGGGAACTGCCAGAAGGCCCTGGGAGCTGGACCTCAGTGTCCGGGCAGAACGCTGGGGGTGGAGATGCTCCTTCAGGTATACATAGCAGCGAAACGGGAAATGGGCAGCATGGTGTAGTGGTTAGAGTCCACTGCAGGGATTGGACTAGATGACCCTTGGTGTCCATTCCAACTCTTATAGTTCTAGAATTCTATGTGTCAGCCGAAGACCTGGAAGAGACCAGGGTTTGAATCCCTGCAAATCCACAATTCTATGATATTTTAAGGCAAAACCACCACAACTAAGAAGTCTTTAAATCGCGCCCCCTGCAAAAAAAATGAATACAATCTTCAGGGGCCATTTTCACGCCAACAGACAAACAAATTTCAACCAGGTCCAAGATTCCAGATAAATGCTAGACACAATCGCTGGTCAATTCCAAGACTGATATGGTGGGAGAGCAAGGAAGCTCCATCTACGTCGCCCAGAAGGATTTAGGTATATCAGAAGGAGCCAAAGGACGTCCGTCCTCGCAGGGAGGGCCAGTGGCTATTAAAACCCAGTCTCCTCACATCACTTTTCTTACCTGATTCCAGAGCAGGTACTAAGGACCACCCAGGAGCCCTCGTACCCTCGGACGTGGCCATGGTAGTAGCAGTGTTCCTGGAATCAGAGGGAACAGATGGGAACTGTGGGTTAGGCTGCTTGTTTTCTGCAGGGAAAATTGTGTGGATTTTATATGCAAATCTGAGAGGTGGTCAGATGAACTGAAAACGGCCAGGGTGTCGAGATTTTGGATTTTGAAAAGCAGCAAAATTCCATCATGGATTTTTTAAAAAATCATTATTATCGGTCTAAATCATGGGTAGGCAAACTAAGGCCCAGGGGCCGGATCCGGCCCAATCACCTTCTCAATCCGGCCCACGGATGGTCCAGGAATCAGGCCCCCTGCTGAAAAAATCTGCTGACCCCTGGTCTAAATTTCAACCCAACCCAACCCCCTTTACTCTAGTGCAAACCTAACTAGAATATACATTTGAGTACCCATTGCAAAGTTCAGAGAATGTTGAAGGGAAGCTGCGGTTTGGTCCGTGCATCGTTTAGGAAAGTGCAAATTGTGATTGTTAAAAGAATTTTATTGTTGTTATTGTTTCCACTTCCTGGCTTTTAATTGCAGGCTGAATATCAGCAGCACCATTCTGCATGTGCTATGTGGATTTTGCTGTATAGAGCTTCCAGGTTCAGGAAAAGTATACCTTTGAATACTAGTTCACTGCGCAACGGCGCAAGCTGTCTATGCAGGCCATTTTGTGCTTCTTTGCAACAAAAGGTAAGCAACACATCCCTCCTGCCCTCAAGGTTTTTAATGCTAAAAGAATAAATGCCAAAGAATAAACGGACATAAATCGGACATCAGGAATCACAAGACAGAGAAACCAGTAGGAGAACACTTCAGTCTCCCAGGACATTCTATACAAGATCTCAAAGTAGCTGTTTTACTACAAAGGAATTTCAGAAATAGACTGGAAAGAGAAGCTGCTGAATTGCAACTTATCACCAAACTTAAAACCATGGAGAGACCTGGTCTGAACAAAGACATTGGATTCTTATCTCATTATACATGACAAAGCCATTTTTCACCTTCTCACCCCTTGCTTTTTCCTGTAAGACCTATTGCAGTCGTTAAGAGTCGTCAACAGGCTGATCACAGCTATCTGCCAATCACCCATTCCCACCACCCTTCTGAGTAATACCCCTCCCCACCTTCTCACTATATAGAAGGGTCTGGAAACTTCTGTTTCAGTGTATCTGAAGAAGTATGCATGCACACGAAAACTCATACCAAGAACTGACTTAGTTGGTCTTTAAGGTGCTACTGGTAGGAATTTTTTTTGTTTTAATGCTAAAGTTAGAGCTCAACTGCACTATGGAATTTCAATCAAGAAAGTGCAGGCAGACTTTCTATTTAAGATTTTTGCTGTCCCACACTGCGTATCCTACGCAGCCCTGGGTTTAGAGAGGGGCCAACATAAGCTAGAGACAGTTGCCTGGGCGAGTTTTCTTTCATGTTGGCTAAACTTTTGTTTTTCAGCTGACAGATACTTTACTTTGTGAAGTTCTATCTGACTCCTTCCCTTCCCCAGGGCTACAACTGTTTTGCACAAAGATACGGCAACTCGAGCTTTCAGAGGATCTCCTGGGTGCTGTGGCTTTTCCAAACTAATCTCAGTAGTGGAAAAAATATGTTCCCTTCTTTATTTTCAACTCTCTTGGGTGCAGGGATTTAACCCAAATTATCTACAATTTTTGTTTAACCCGCAAGAAAGAAGGGCTTTTTCGCTGGCTAGGTTCAATTCTAATCCTTCTAACCTCCTTTGGGGTAGGTTTGCGGGTATGGCAGAAGGAGATAGGATCTGCCCGTGTGATGCCCACCTGGCATCATATGGCCCTTAAATGTATAACGTATGATGATCTCCGCCAACAACTTTTAGACCAGCTCTGTATCCCAATTTGGAAACCAGAGACAGAGGTTATACGCTTCCTATTACAGGGGAGAGCTCAGGAGCTCACCAAGACAGTAGCTAAGTTCCTCTATTTGATTTTTCGCCACCGAAATACGCTACAGGATCCTGCCCTTGCTGGAGACCCACAGAGATGAAACAGATTGCTCACCTCTTCTTCCCTTTGGCAAATGACTGTACTGTTGGAATGGAGACGAGATCGCACTGGCCTATTTATTCTGAATGTTTGCAAGTGATGCCAATAAAGGTTTGATGAAGATGATGAATACTAGTTTTTGCAGGGCATCCTTTGCCAACCTGGTTGCCAACTCCCATCAGCCCCAACCAGTCCCCAGATGTTGTTGGACTACAACTCCCATCATCTCTGAGCACTGGTCCTGCTAGCCAGGAACAACGGGAGCCGTAATCCAACAACATCTGAGGACCCAAAGTTGAAAATGTCTGCTCTAGACTGTGAACTTGTCATCCAGCGGGCATGCCAAACAGGACACACACTTGTTCCCATCCATATTTCCCACCACTTACCAAGAGCTGTCTTTATCAGGCTCTATTGGCCCTTGTCCAGCCCGTTACCAACCCCAGTTCCCGAAATTATGCCATTAGGCCGCGCTTCAGGACATTGTGTATTCTTACAGAGCTTTAAAAATCAATAAATGATCACAATGAGCCAATTAAGGGACAACTAAGCCATGTTAAGTGGTCGTGAAAAAATTATGATTGTTTGCAGGATTAGTCATTCCAAAGCAATCTCTTAATTTGCTCCAGCCTGGGGTTTCTGTATCTTCACAAATAAACCCTTTTCACCAAGCGCTGAGATGGAGGGACCATCCTAATTTCTGAGCTTTTCCCAGCTGAAAGCATGTTTGTGAATTTTTCTCTGCAACCCAAAGGACTAGAAACTTGAGACGAACAACAGCTTGAAAATAGGACTGTGAGGTATCTGGTTTCCAACACGGCGATATACCACCAGCTAAACTGAAATAAGGATGGAGCGATGTACAGGCAATGGCTGGCTTCTCGGTTCTCGCTGCATCGTGAATTTTGCCGGCGCCTGCTCTTGGGATTCAGTGCCCACTGCATGAGCTTGTTTTGCCTCTCTGTTTTATGCTGGAATTCGTTTACTTGTCACTCATTGTGGTTGTTGTTAAATTTACATACCGCCCTATACCTGGAGGTCTCAGGGTGGTTCACGAAATAAATTCAAAACACAAAGCCACAAAATACACAATCAAAATGAAAACAACCACCCCATAACCAACACACACACCCCCAAAAAACCCACATTTTAAACTGATCCTTGCAGCCCAGCTTTATCTGGTTGCCAATGGTTACTGTTAATTTGATTCTGAATTGATTTTAGAATGTATTTCAATTAATTGACTGTGATTTTACGTAAACTATGCTATTTTTACTGTTGTTAGCTGCTCTGAGCCAGGCTTTGGCTAGGGAGGGCGGGATATATATAAAATGTTGTTGTTGTTGTTGTTGTTGTTGTTGTTGTTTTCTCTATCAGTTTGGCGGTTTCCTCCTCCTCAAAGCTCATGTTACTGTGTTTCATGTGTTATTCTTTGTAAGCCATCCAGAGAAGGCTGCCATTGGATGGCACATCGATGCACTTGATAAAGGAATTAAGCGCTGCCCTGGCGCTGCACATCTCAACATCGCCAATTTCCCCAACCTGATGCATCTTACTTACCGTGAGGTTGGGTGAGATGGTCGTGGGCTGCCCCCCCTTTTCATAATGGGTTTCCGTATAATCTGGTGACAGCAGCCTGCTGGGAAAGAAAGGGAGAGTGAGTTCTCGGATGAAATATGTGCATGATGTTCCTATCCATAACCTTTTATTATTACTCATGTTTCAGATTTGTAGAGTTGGGACCCCAAGAGACATTTAGCCCTGTGCCCCCCCCCACAGGAATAAGGAAGCATCTCAAAGCATTTTCAACAGAAGGCAACAGAAACCGTGTACAAAATATAAAAAGAAATATAAAATATAAAAAGAAAACCGTGGCAAATGCAAAAACAATGGCACATTGCTATGTACTGAGTTGAATAGGATCCAGAATGCAGCAGTCTGATTGGTCCTAGAACAATAGGATCCAGAATGCAGCAGTCTGATTGGCCCTAGAACAATAGGATTCAGAATGCAGCAGTCTGATTGGCCCTACAACAATAGGATCCGGACTGCAGCAATCTGATTGGCCCTAGAACAATAGGATTCAGAATGCAGCAATCTGATTAGTCCTAGAACAATAGGATTCAGAATGCAGCAGTTTGATTGGTCCACCAGAGCCACCCAATCCAGCTCCAGGAGGAAGTGAATCTGCAACTTGATTGGCCTACAGGAGAATCCCGGAATTAGCCAATCACCTGGGGCCCATTGTGTAAAGAATGTATATAAAGCAGACATTCTGGGGGAACGTCCATTCCTCCTCACCACTATGAGCTGAATAAAGAGCATGAAATCCACTCTCGACTCCGAGTATATTTCACAAATTCAGGTGCCGCTCAACAAACAGGCTGTCCACACAGGAACACTTGGTTGCACTGGAACGCCATTTATTCCCCCCCAAAATCCCACTTGGCTCTGCCTTAAGTAAAGGATTTTTGCAGGTTTCTGAACCGAGGCCGCCACTAACAGAGAAGGCGCTCCATTTTCCTTGGATTCGAGAGACCAGGAATTCTTCCCACCCCCCAAAACTCAGAACACAAAACACAGCCAAGGGGTCAGTTGAAGAACTGCCTTAAATGGAGCGATGTGGCAGTTTTTTCGCTAAGCCAGGCACCCGGGGAGTCGGGAGAGGATCTCTCTCTGATGAATCACAATATCCCCCCCACCCAAAAAAATACCACTGAGATTAACTCCTCGCGCCCTTCTCCCTGGCTTCCTGACTCAGGGCCATCCATCTGGAGGCACAAGAATGGAGAGGGAGGATGATTTCATGAAGCAAAACCTTCCCATCCAGTCACTGATGTAGATCCTGGGTACTAATTTTGTTTCAAATAACTAAGGCATGATTCCTTTACCCAGGAAAGCTGACTTAAGTGGTTTTCATAGATTAAGGAGAAGTGAGTAACGTCAGCTGATGTGGCGCAATTCCAGACATCACAGCCCCAGAACTTGGAGAAAGAGAGCTGCTCAGAGCGGGCAGAATGGGACCATTTGTCTGATTCACTGTGAGAGTCCGTCTGCAGCGGATCGGGTGCAGGAAGTGGGGTTTAGTGGTTAGAGCGTCAGACTACGCTGCGAATCACCCTGAGATCTAAACAGTGGGTTACAAATGTAATAAATAAATTGGTTTAGAAAACTTATTGATTAGAATATTTGTGTTAGATTGTATAGGAAAGAACACGGAATAACAGATACAATCTTGCTTAAAATGTATATAGGAAGTGCAGTGTAAGCGATGGAAGTCAATCAATGAAATTTTATTATTGAGATATTTCTAGAATAAACTTGGGAGAAATTCTTCCAACTTTTCTTCTTCTCTTTGTTTTTCTTCTTTATTCTTTCTCTTTTGTTCCTTTTCTTATGTATACGTGCTTATTTGAAATATATATGTATGTATTTGCAATATTTTGCAACAATTATGTTAAAGAAACAATAAAAATGTAATAAATAAATAGAAAAGAAAAAATAAACAGGACCTGGGAGAGACCAGGGTTCGAATTGCCGTGAAGCTCGCTGGGTGAACTTTGTGGTTCCTCCCTGACTCTTGGCCTCTTGGCCTGTGGCAGGGAGTTCCACAGGTTAATTACACACTGCGTGAAGGACTTCCTTTACTCTGTCCTCAATCTCTCAACATTCACTGAATGTCCATGAGTTCTAGCATGATGAGAGAGGGATAAAAAAACCTTTCTCTGGCCACTTTGACAATTCCCAGCGGCTCGGCGCCTCCCTTTATCAGATCAAGTAGCAAAGTTGATCCCAGGAGCGCCTCTCCAAAGGGCCTGTTTTCTCCCACCATTGATGATCTGAAGGGAAAGTGGGGAGCCAGACAAGGGAGGGAGAGACTCAGAATTCATGCCGGCCTCTGCTTTTGATTAATGCTCTTGTCTCCATTCCTGGCTTTTTATCATCCTCTCCAACATCGGGAAGTGATTTGTCAGCGGCAAAGCTGAGCTGGATGTCATTCCCTAAGCCTCCCAGCACGGCTGTTGAGAGACGGCGGACAGCTGTGGGAAAAAGGCAGCGATGGGATTCACTGCAAGCTTTTTCTTTCAGGGTGGGGGGCTGCAGTGAGGCGGGCGGTGGGTGGGTGGGTGGGGGAGACCCAGCAGATAACAGCAAGGCCTGCTCTTTTTTCCCAGGCTCTTTCAAGACGCAAAAGACAAGATGGCTTTGCTCTCCGATGAGGGCTCCCTAGACAACCAGGGTGGGATTGGCCCTGCCTTTTCCGCAAGGAAAGGGTAAAGCGTCCGGGGGCTTTTCAGCTTAGCTGGAGGAAAGACTTCCAAGGGAAAAGACATGAAGGAGACTTACAAATCTGAGCAGAGAAAATTTACTTTTCGGCAGCGCAAACCAAACGAAGTCTTTCTTCATACAGTCCCTTATAGGGCTGCCAAATTTCAAGAAATAAAAAAAAACCAGGACACCCCAAATGCTGCTGAGCTCTTTTTTAGGAAGACCCCCCTAAAAGACACCAAAAAAAGTGATTTTTCAATTTACTTCCCTAAGGTCAAGGACAAAGTGCCTGGATTCCCCCAGACACCTATTATTATTTACAGTCACACCTTTAGGTTGCATTTATTCGGGTTACAGACACCCCGAAACCCGGAAGTACCAGAACGGGTTACTTCCGGGTTTCAGCGGTTGAGCATGCGCAGAAGCGCTAAATTGCGCTTTGCTCATACACAGAAGCACTGAATCACAACCTGAGCGTGCGCAGACGTGCCACTGTGGGTTGCAGATGCTGCGAGTTGCGAACATGCAACCCGAATGGATCACGTTCGCACCGCGAGCATCCACTGTATTATTATTCATTCATTCAACTTATTTTGTTGTTTAGTCGTGTCTGACTCTTCGTGACCCCCTGGACCAAAGCACGCCAGGCACTCCTGTCTTCCACTGCCTCCCGCAGTTTGATCAAACTCATGCTTTTAGCTTCGAGAACACTGTCCAACCATCTTGTCCTCTGTCGTCCCCTTCTCCTTGTGCCCTCCATCTTTCCCAACATCAGGGTTTTTTCAAGGGAGTCTTCTCATGAGGTGGACAAAGTCTTGGAGCCTCAGCTTCAGGATCTGTCCTTCCAGTGAGCACTCAGGGCTGATTTCCTTCAGAATGGATAGGTCTGATCTTCTTGCAGTCCATGGGATTCTCAAGAGTCTCCTCCAGCACCAGAATTCAAAAGCATCAATTCTTTGGTGATCAGCCTTCTTGATGGTCCAGCTCTCACTTCCATACATCACTACTGGGAAAACCATGGCTTTAACTATACGGACCTTTCAACTTATACATCGCCCTATACCTGGAGGTCTCAGGGCAGTTCACAAGAAGACCACAACATACAAAATCAAACCAAAAGCAATAACCCAATAACCCCCACACCCAGAAAGCCACATTCTAAAAGAGTGTTGGGTGTCAATAAGATCAACCAAAGGCCTGGTTGAAAAGGAACATGTTTGCCTGGCGCCTAGAGGCCTATAATGAAATCACCAGGCATACTTCCCTAGGGAGAGCATCCCACAGACAGGGAGCCACTGTAGAGAAGGCCCTGTTCTCGTGTTGCCACCCTCCAGATCTCTCGTGGTGGAGGTACACAAAGAAGGGCCTCAAAAGATGATCTCAGGGTCCGGTTAGGTTCATATGGAAAGAGGCGGTCCTTGAGGTATTGCAGACCTGAGGCCTTACAGGTCAAAACCAGCACTTTGAATTGGGTCCGGAAACCAACTGGTAGCCAGTGCAGTCGGACCACAATCAGTGTAAGATGCTCAAACTGTCTTGCTCTGGTGACCAACCTGGCTGCAGAATTCTTTACCTGCTGAAGTTTCTGAACCATCTTCAGAGGCAGCCCTATGTATAACACATTGCAGTAACCTTGAGGTTACTAGAGCATAGACAGCAGTAGTTAGGCCATCCCTGTCCAGATAGAGAAGTAGCTGAGCCACCAGCCAAAGATGATCAATTCTGCCTTTGAAATCCTGGTAATGTAGGAAGCTGCCTTACCCTGGGGGTTTCGGGTACGGGTCATTCCTGGCCCTACGTGGAGATACTGGGCATCAAATGAAAGCCCTGTTTACCATAAGAAGGTAAGAAGATCCTGCTGGATCAAGCACATCTCATCCAGCATCATGTTCTCATCATAATCATAATCACCATTATTATTATTATTATTATTATTATTATTATTATTATTATTATTAACTTGTACTCCACCCATCTGTCTGGGTTGCACAGCCAACATACATAAAAACATAACAAAACATTAGACATTAAAAAAACCAAAAAGTTCCCCATACAAGGCTGCCATCAGATGTCTTCTAAAGGTTGTATAGTTACCGTATTTTTCGCTCCATAAGACGCACCAGACCACAAGGCGCACCTAGTTTTTGGAGGAGGAAAACAAGAAAAAAAATATTCTGAATCTCAGAAGCCAGAACAGCAAGAGGGATCGCTGCACAGTGAAAGCAGCGAACCCTCTTGCTGTTCTGGCTTCTGGGATAGCTGCACAGCCTGCATTCGCTCCATAAGACACACACACATTTCCCCTTACTTTTTAGGAGGGAAAAAGTGAGTCTTATAGAGCAACAAAAACAGTACTTATCTCCTTGGCTCGGGGGTCACAAAACTCCATACCCTCCAACATTTATCCAGGGAAAATAGGGACATCCTAAGGAAAGGCGGGACATTCCAGGCTCAGATTAGAAACCAGGAGGGCTTCTGTAAATCCGGGGTTGTCCCTGGAAAATAGGGACACTTGGAGGGTCTGTAATAGACCAATGAAGGATAAGGGAAAAGAGATCAAAAACAGGTACCCCCAGCCATCACCATGCCAACCCAGAACTTCAGAACGACTAGGCATAAGGAAGAACTTTCTCGACAAAACATGAGGAAGAACTTTCTGGCGTTGAGAGCTACGTGACAGTGGAACAGGCTCCCTCAGGTTAGCTACACAAAATCATAGAATTGTAGACCTGGAAGAGGATCCTGAGAATCAACTAGTCCCACCCCCTGCAGGAATATTCTGCTGTCCCATTCCGGGATCGAACCTGCAACCAGTTCCTGCGCTTGTTCTCTAGCTGCATTGCAAATCGTTGCAAAGCTCCCTGATTTTCCCAAGCCCCTTCTTGTTTCTAAATGTTTAGAAAACGCCTGAAGTTCTTTAGATCCGCCTTGGCCAAACTTGGCCCTCCAGCTGTTTTGGGACTACAACTCCCATCGTCCCTAGCTAACAGGACCCAGTGGTCAGGGATGATGGGAATTGTAGTCCCCAAACAGCAGGAGACCCAGGTTTGGCCAACACTGCTTTAGATTTATCTCCTAGCAAAAACAGAAGCTGGGTTATTTTTGTCTGTTTCCCCACCCCAACGGGGGTCTGTCTGCTGTAGGATTGGGGTTTCCAAAGGGTGTCTGGTCTCAATTTGCAGGCATCAGATGTGCCATGTAGGTGGGGGGAGAGCTTCGGGTGCAGCGCTCCCCATCTATTTTTCTTTCTCAAAAACCAGAGGGATCTTTGTGGCAATTTAGATCGGGTCCGTGGGATGGAAGGGAGAGAGTTAGCTTGTTGCCTCTGTGACCCTGCTTGACTGCGGAACGGACAACCTCACAGGGTTGTGGGCTCTCCAGAACCCACCTTCCCAGCAGCTTAAACATCGCCATCTAGAGTTGAACTGGGGCGATGCGATCCTGGTGCATAGGCGGGGTCTTGGGCTCACTGAGACCGGTTGGGCAAGAGGCATGGAGACCAGCAGTAGGGGGCGCCAGAGCCCATGACAGGTAGAGCCACCCACTGAGAGGTTTAAGTCAAGGTTGATGCGGCACTGCCCTCATGGGTCAGCCTCCTATTCTGGAGTGTTTGCGTGGGAATAGGGAGCTCTGGGGCGGACCAAATCTCTGAGGCATCTTCGGCAAGCTTGCACCCCACACCCGTCCCCGTCCGGCTTGCAGAGTGGTAAGCTCAGAAACAGGGGTCATCTAGTGGTCCTGCGATTCTGTGGTTCTCCTTCCTCTCTCGTCTTCTCCTGGCTGCTTTGGAGACAGCGAGAGATAGAGCCGCAACAATCTCTCCAACCTTGGCAGCGCTTTCCAAACTCAAGTCTATCTCCCAAACACTTCCTGCCTCGGCTGAGCTCCAAGCTAAGCGAGGTTTTTCGGCAGGGGTGCTGGCAGCCGCCGTGAGCATTAGCAGAGTCTCGACTCTGTTTGTTTTTTTCTCCTCTCCTCCTCGCCTCTCCCTCCGTGACAAACCGCCCCCCCCAGCCCCTCGACAAATCCATTTATGTATAAAAGAAATGAAATAACATTCCAGAATGTGCAGCGAGTGGAGGTTGTCGGCAACCAAAGGACACTGTGGTCCAGGAGAGAGCAGCGTTCTTGGCTGCAGGGCAAGACCCAAAACACCTCCAGAAATTGTTTCAGAGGGACAGAAGTGATCACAAACATGAAAACCGTGCGAAGACCTCACTCGGATCAGAAGGTGCTAGGTTTGGAAACGGAAGTTTCGGTTTAGAATTTTGTTGCTATTAATTTCACCTCCCTGGTAATGTTTTTCCTAAACATTCTTATCGATGGTTATCGGAAACTGGCCTAGAAAGCTCAGCTAGAAATTATGATGATTATTAGTCCTCTCAAAAAGCGATCAAAAACACACACCACTGAAACACCACAAGCCATTGCAACAAACCCATCCAATAAAAACCGCTGGAGAAAACCCCACACCCATACAAACAAAAGACAGATCTCTAAAGATATCCTCCATGGGGAATGCATTCCATAAGCAGGGAGCTACCATTGAAAAGGCCCTGTTCTCGTGTTGCCAGCCTCTGGGCACAAAGAGAAGGGCTTTGGGGGATAAGTGCAGGGTCCGGGTCAATTCCTGGGGGGAAAGGCAGTCCTTGAGATATTGGGGTCCTGGTCTGCCAAAGGCTTCAGAGGTCAAAGCCAGGACTTTGAATGGAGCCCAGAAACCAAGGGTTTCATCCACATTCCTGCTTGCCCTGTGCCTAGAAAAGCATGGGGTCAAAGTGGTTTCGCCTTTGCTCTGCTGCTTTCCCCTAGAAAACCTGTTCTTTAGCACTAAATCGGAACAAACAGCAATCCAAGGAAAACCCCTGCCATTTGTTCCGATTCAGCACTCCACCACGGGTTCCCCCAAGGGAAAGCGGCAGGACAAACATCAGTGTCGATGAGCCCTAAAACTAAAACCCAGCGAGATGAACCACTCTGTGAGTTTAGCAGCTCCTTCTCAGATAGCTGGGAGCTAAGGTCTTGCAAAGGGCAGCGAGCAGGGCAGAGTCATCAAACAGGGAGAAAGGAAAGGAAGGAGATGCGCAATTGTTCTATTGGGAAGCTGAACAGTATTCCTGGGCTGTTAGCACTTTGCACAAGATAGATCGAAGCTGTGCATAATAGCCAAGTATGGAAGTGAGAGCTGGACAATAAACAAGGCCGATCGCCAAAGAATTGATGCTTTTGAATTCTGGTGCTGGAGGAGACTCTTGAGAGTCCCATGGACTGCAAGAAGATCAAACCTCTCCATTCTGAAGGAAATCAGCCCTGAGTGCTCATTGGAAGGGCAGATAATGAAGCTGAGGCTCCAATACTTTGGCCACCTGAGGAGAAGAGAAGACTCCCCGGAAAAGACCCGATGTTGGGAAAGATGGAGGGCACAAGGAGAAGGGGATGACAGAGGTCGAGATGGCTGGACAGTGTTCTCGAAGCTACGAACATGAGTTTGACCAAACTGCGGGAGGCAGTGGAAGACAGGAGCGCCTGGTGTGCTCTGGTCCAGGGGGTCACAAAGAAGAAGAAGAGGAGGAGGAGGAGGAGGAGTAGTAGTAGTTTGGATTTGATATCCCGCTTTATCACTCCCCTTCAGGAGTCTCAAAGCAGCTAACATTCTCCTTTCGATTCCTCCCCCACAACAAACACTCTGTGAGGTGAGTGGGGCTGAGAGACTTCAAAGAAGTGTGACTGGCCCAAGGTCACCCAGCAACTGCATGTGGAGGAGCGGAGTCGCGAACCCGGTTCCCCAGATTACAAGACTACCGCTCTTAACCACTACACCAAAGAGTCAGACACGACTAAATGACTAAACAACAACAAATACCTGAAGGAGCCTCTCCACCCCCATCATCCAGCCTGGAGACAGAGGTCCAGCTCTGAGGGCCTTCTGGTAGTTCCCTCACTGCGAGAAGTGAAGTTACAGGGAACCAGGCAGAGGGCCTTCTCGGTAGTGGCTCCCATCCTGTGGAACACCCTCCCATCAGATGTCAAGGAAATAAACAACTAACTGACTTTTAGAAGATGTCTGAAGACAGCCCTGTTTAAGGAAGATTTTAATGTTTGATGTTTTGTTGTATTTTTAATCTTTTGTTGGAAGCCGATGGGCAGGATATTATTATTATAATTATTATTAAACATTTAAGTTGGCAAAAGGATGGCGAATCTATTCTTGCTCATCTGGTCTTTGTTGCAATGGTGCTGCAATTACAGGGTTGAGTCATTTGAGCTGCAGATTTTAAGACCTGCCGTTTGCTGTGTCGCCAAAGCTGTTTGCTGTGGTTGTCCTGTTTGCAAAGAAAAGCTCGGACAGGCTGACCACAATGTTTGCGAGCGAGAACTGCGTTGCTGGTGTTTCCAGCTCAACTGCTGGTGTTTAGTCTGATTATGACTCCAGCTCAAGAAAATGTGTTTACTTTAACTCTTGGCACGTTTCGTCCCATCTAAGCCCCGTAGGACCCAAACAGCAGAGGTTGCACAAGCTGCCCTTAAATTTGAGCATAGAATTCCCGCCAGCCCCTCTGTAACGAAAGCAGGAACCAAAATGCTCGGGTGCAAGGAAGGAAGCCATTCGAGGGAACACCAGGAGCAAACTGGCACCCACGGTCAGCAGCAGCCATTTTGAAAAAGTTCTCATAAGAGACGCCCCATGCCAAGTGTAATAAACAAAAATCTGTCCTTATTCCCTTATAGGGGACACAAGAGCCCTTACAGAGTCCTTTGCAGGTTCCCCATTGGTCAGAGAAAAGAACAGAGGCCAAGCAGAGAATATTGAAAAGCAAAGCAGCTATTAAGCCTGATCTTTATTGAACTCTTGCAACAGGGTGCTCCCCTCACACGCAGGAAAGGAGGAGGACCCCGAACAAAGGTGTGCCCACCCTTATATAGACATTTTAAATTGCCCGCCCTGGAGTCCAAGACTACCCCCAGATACATCATACCTACATCATAGTAAGGGGTGGTCTACAACAGAAATCTGAGTGCATTGTTTACCTCCTGTCTGGCAGGTTACCTGTTAATGCTTACTTGATTGGATACCCTGGGGAGCCTGGCCAGTCTTTTGTAAGGATAAATACTTAGTTCCGGAGCCAAGTCACAGACATGTGGTCCAGACGTGTGGTCCACACATCTATGTATGCGCTTCGTTGGTACATTTATAAACATATATATGACCTAATTTTTTTTTATTTCACAAGCAAAGTTTGGACACCTTTAAAAGAGGACGGGACAAATTCATGGAAGGGAGGGCTATCGATGGCTACTAGCCAGGATGATTGTGCTCTGCTTCCACGGAGGCGTAAGAAGAAACTTCGGATCAGGCCCATGGCCCATCTGGTCCAAGATCCTGTTCTTGTAGTGGCCAATCAGATGCCCCAATGAGAACCCCAATGAGAAGCCTGCAAGCAGGATTTGAACACAAGATCCCTCCTGTGGTTTCCAGAAACTGCTCTTCAGAAGCATCACTGCCCCTGACTGTTGGAAGCACAACATAGCTGCTGGAAACCACAAGAGGGGGGAGAGGGCTCTTGTATTCGAATCCTGCTTGCTGGTTTCCCATTGGAGCATCCGATTGGTCCCCGTGAGAACCGGATCCTGGACTACATCGGCCGTTGGCTTGATCCAGCAAGGCTTTTCTTTGGTTCCTCGTTTCGTTCCACCCATCAAGTCTCCTGGGTTTTCATTTATGCAGCAACAGTTATATTGCAGTTCTTGGAAGACAAAAGCCATTTTATGGTGCATTTCAAAGCCAAAAAACTGATCACGTAGTCAGAGAGAAGCCATGCATTTAACGGGGAGTTAGGGGGTGAGGCTGGGACATCAGCAACAGATTTGGGCTGAAATCCTAGACACATCTGGAGCTGGGAGTAGGTCCATTGAACTCAGTCATTCTTATTTCCTAGAAGACTGCTGTTGTTTTCTGAATAGAAGGGAGGGGTATATTTTTTGGGGGGGAGACCTAGATCTTACGATTTTATCGTTTTTACAACCTTGTCAGATGACCCCTTTTGTGAGTTTGCATTTCTGTTTTGTTAAAAGTCTTCTGCTGGGTTTTATTTGTTACGCTGTTTTTGGTTTTAATCAGGATTCCGTACACCGTACAGCTATATATTTGAGTTTGCAGCATAGAAATTAATCACTACCAATAGGAATAGCTACGACAGGGCTGGCCCAAGCCAAACAACTGGATTTGGATTTGGGGATGGGTGTAATTTCATCCCTTGAGGCAGAAAAGTCTGGGGAGGGCCAAGGAATGGAAACAAAACCTCATTGTAATGTAATTAGTCACTTCTCTCTGGCTCTCTATGCTTTTTTAAAAAAAACTCTTTTATAACTTGGTTCCTCCCTTTCCATCTATTTAACTCTTGTCACCCAGAGCCCTGTGTCTTAATTATCCCTATTTCATAGAAGGGCTACTGCATGGGTAGGCGAAGTAAGGTCCGGGGGCCGGATCCGGCCCAATCACCTTCTAAATTTGGCCCGCGGACGGTCCGGGAATCAGTGTGTTTTTACATGAGTAGAATGTGTCCTTTTATTTAAAATGCACCTCTGGGTTATTTGTGGGGCACAGGAATTCGTTCATTTCCCCCCCCCCCAAAAAAAAAAAAATAGTCGGGCCCCCCACAAGGTCTGAGGAACAGTGAACTGGCCCCCTGCTGAAAAAGTTTGCTGACCTCTGGCTACTCAAACAGACCTGGAAGATGACTTGCTATCACCTGTGAAGATCAATTATGCACATTTCCGAAGATTGCTGATGTTTGCATATCTTAAAATCATAGATTTGTGGGGTTGGAAGAAACCCTAAGGATCATTTAGTCCAACCCTCCGCAATGCAGGAAAATGCAGCTGTTGCCTATGAGCAGGGCCGGATTTAGGTTTGATGAGGCCCTCAGCTCCCGATGGTAATGGGGCCCTTTTTATGTCCAGCTGTCCTTTGTCAACAACAAATTGCCGCTGTTTTCTGTGTTGAATGTTTTCTGTTTTCTGTTTTCTGACGTGCTTTCGAACTGCTAGGTGAGCAGGAGCAGGGACCAAGCAACGGGAGCTCACCCCGTCGTGGGGATTCGAACCACCAACCTTCTGATTGGCAAGCCCTAGGCTCTGTGGTTTAACCCACAGCGCCACCCGCGTCCCTTGTTTAGCTTATACCTCAATCCGGCACTGCCTACAGGGTTCGAACCTGCAGCCTTGGCATTATCACCCTCATGCTTGAACCAAATGATCTATCCAACTGAGCTTGATCACGTAGTGATTACGATTTCCATAGCAAGCCCCACCGTTCTTCATCTTAGAAGCCGGCATCCCAAAATGCGTTGAAAGGGAGCATTCTTAAAAAAAACTCTAGCCCTAACCTGGGGGTCCCCTTGATTTGCAATACAGCTCCTGTCAGCTCCCGCTAGCATGGATCTCGCCGAAGCACAGATGCAGACTGACCACAGAAAAGCAACAAGTTGATTCATTGCTGCTTCCTTTCCTCAGAAGAGAAAACCACATTCTTTTCAAACGACACATACTGCCACTTCTTCAAGTTCCACCTGGTCCTGGTTGTTTCCCCCCCCCCAAGAGAACCCCCCTTTCCCTGGCTGCAAATTCCCCCCAGTTTGCAGGACCTGGCCGTGCCCCGACGGCAGAAATTCAAGCGAGCCTGTCAAACTCTCTCTCTCCTTGCGAGCTCAACTTCCCCCCAAATCAAAACCAGCTCCGTTCTTGTATGTTTTCACAACCGTGCATTTCGGCGGGGCTGCAGGTGGCGGCCAAAAGGGAAGGTGATCCGGGGCGGCGGTGGCAAGGGGGGTTCCGGGCAGATTCCAGTTCAGACGGTTAATCTTGCAAATCAAGGCTTTGCCAACGCGGCGCCCTCCAGATCTGCAGGGCAGCAGGTTGGGGGAGGCCAGTGCAATGTCTCTTTTCATTTCACACCCTAGTGATTACAGTGGTACCTCGGGTTAAGTACTTAATTCATTCTGGAGGTCTGTTCTAAACCTGAAACTGTTCTTAACCTGAAGCACCACTTTAGCTAATGGGACCTCCTGCTGCTGCCGCGCTGCCGGAGCACGATTTATGTTCTCATCCTGAAGCAAAGTTCTTAACCCGAGGTATTATTTCTGGGTTAGCGGAGTCTGTAACCTGAAGTGCATGTAACCTGAAGTGTATGTAACCCGAGGTACCACTGTTATCTGTTACATCTTTTAGGTGCCCAGCAATGCTCTGATGTCCTGGTAACTGCTTTGGCAAGACACTCCTGAGAGTTCTAAGAGGAGGACTTTTTCTTTTTGAAAACACCGATATGGATCAGGACCAAATGGCCCATCTAGTCCAGGGTCCTGTTCTGCGGCCAACCAGATGCCCACTATAGGAAACCAGCAAGCAGGATGCAAGCACAAAAGCATCTCTCTGCTCCTGCGGTTTCCAGCAGGTAAGGTAAAAGGTCAAGGACCCCTGGACGGTTAAGTCCAGTCAAAGGCAACTATGGGGTGCGGCACTCATCTCATTTTTCAGGCCGAGGGATCTGGTGTTTGTCCACAGACAGCTTTCCGGGTCAGGTGGCCAGCATGGCAAAACCACTTCTGGCGCAAAAGGACACCATGACGTAAACCAGAGCGCACGGAAACGCCGTCTACCTTCCCGCCGCAGTGGTACCTATTTATCTACTTGCACTGACGTGCTTTCGAACTGCTAGGTTTGATTTGATTTAAGTTTCTACTGAAATGAGGCTGTATTTTAATGTTGTATTTTAATATTGTTTTTTAAGTTGTATTTCAATCAATTGTTTTTATACCTGGTGTTAGCCGCCCTGAGCCTGGTCTTGGCTGGGGAGGGTGAGGTATAAATAAAATTTATTATTATTAATTATTATTAGGTTGGCAGGAGCTAGGACAGAGCAACAGGAGCTCACCCCGTTGTGGGGATTCGAACCGCTGACCTTCCGATTGGCAAGCCCAAGAGGCTCAGTGGTTTAGACCACAGCGCCACCCGTGTCCCTCAGCATTGCTGCTTCTGACCATGGAGGCAGAGCTTCAAGGACAGTAGTCTTTTAGGTGCCAAGAGATGCTCTGATGTCCTGGTAACTGCCTTGGCAAGACACTCCCAAGAGTTATAAGAGGAGGACATCTTCTTTTTGAAAACACCGATATGGATCAGGCCCAAATGGCCCATCTAGTCCAGGGTCCTATTCTGACTGTGGCCAATCAGATGCCCATTATGGGAAAGCAGAAAACATGGTCCTAGCTCCAAAGCAACTCTCCGCTCCTGTGATTTCCAGTCCCTGGCATTCAGAAACATCACTGCCTCGGATTGTGGAGCCAAAGCTGAGCAACAATGGCTAGGAGCCATCGAGAGACTCATCCTCCATGAATTTGTTTGATCTTTTAAAGTCATCCAACCTCTGCTTCCTTTGAGATGCTCTGATGTCCTTTGTACTTGTTATGGTTTTTTTTTTTTATAATAATTTTTTATTAATTTCCACATAAAAATACATAACGCTTCACACTCAGCTTTAACAAATTTTTCACATTGAACTTCCTTCAACCTCTCTGATAATCATCCGAATTTAATTTTTAAATATACACATTTCTTAAATTCACTATTGCCTTTTAATATACCTTTCAATCCTGTTTTTCTTTTTTGCAATATTTCTTCGACTTTTACAGAGCTTCTTTAAATGCCACTAACGTTATTTCTCGATCACTTATACCTTCCCAATAATCCACCAATTTTCCCCAGTCCTCGATAAACTTTTGATATCGTAGATTATCTAACCTTTCCTGTCAGTTTATCCAGTTCTGCATAGTCCATCATAGTACTTGTTATGGTTTGAAGGAATTCTGTAAAGATTGTCTGTTGTGTATGTACATGGTCATCGTGTTGCCTAGACACTGCTGATGGGAAATGGGCATGTCTACCACCTGTGAATTTGTCAGGGGTTAAACTGTGGAACTCCTCAGGATGCAGTGATGTCCACCAGACTGGAGGGCTGGAAAAAGCATTTGACAGATTCATGGAAGAGAGGAGGCAGGAATGCTTCTGAATAACAGCTTCTGGAAGCCACAGGAGGAGAAAGGGGTCTTGTGCTCGAATCCTGCTTGTTGGTTTCCCTTTGAGAACAGGATTCGGAACCAGGTGGGCCCTTGGTCTGATCTTATCCTTTCAGGAAGCCAGAATAACTCGCCTGGCAAAGCCCACCAATGTCCCAGCCCAGACTCAGCAGGAATTCATCTCTGCTCCAGCCAAGGGCTCAACTTTCTGCAAGGAACATGCACGCTCCTGCTGAGAGCTCAGAGCCGTGGCTCAAATCAAAAGGAGCCGGTGTTTTTGCAACAGGGTGTTACAGCAAGGTATGTTGGGCGAGCCAGCCATTTCTGGAAGCTCTGGTGTCACGTTCTGGGCCGGAACACTTTAAAAAAAATATACCAACTTTTAAAGAATATTTGCATTCCCCAAAAACACACCCTCGACAGCACATTTTTAAGACTGCGAGAAGGGCCTTTGCTGGATCAGGCCAATGGCCCACCTAGTCTAGCATCCTGTTCTCACAGTGACCATCCAGATGTCTGCAAGCAGGATTCGAACACAGGAGCACTCTACCCTTCGCCCCTTTCATCCTCGGCAAGGAGCAGAACAAACTCCTCAAGATACACAACTCCTCTCCCATTGGCACAATGTATTCAGAGCTCCGGCATTTCTGGGTGCAGGATCTTGACCCTCTGGGAGTTCCTACTAAGTGGGCTCTTCGACAGGCATGTAATACTTACTGGTTTCTTTCCAGCACCAAAAGAAGATCTTTGCCTTCCACGATCACCGCTATCTCTCCACGGGCAGGAAATGGAGTCTACAGAAGAGAGAGAGAGAAGGAGAGATATCAGCTCACACCGGACACCTTTTCTGATGCCAGATTCCAGCAAGTTCCACAATTCTGGGCAAAAGATGGGAAACCTCTGCCAGTCAGGCAGCCCCCCTGATGCCAGCTCACCTGACGCAGAAAGAAAGGAGGAAGGGATTTGGGTGTCAGCTGCCCGGAACAAACAGTGTGCCCCAAATCTCTAGATGACCTTCCCTAGCAATGACACAAAAGGGGAAATGAAGGTACATTCTTTCACCTTTAGTGGACGTGCCCAAAGATTTCTGGGAGATGATCTATAATGAAATGAAAAAGGTATTTAAATATACCTTCCTGAAGAAACCAGAGGCCTTCCTCCTGGGCATAGTCGGCCAATTGGTGTCAAAGAAGGATAGAGGGTTTTTTTATGTATGCAACAGCAGCAGCAAGAATACCTATTGCAAAGCATTGGAAGACACAAGATCTACCCACTTTGGAAGAATGGCAGATGAAGGTGATGGACTATATGGAATTGGCAGAAATGACCGGCAGAATCCGAGACCTGGGAGAAGAGTTGGTGGAAGAAGATTGGAAGAAATTTAAAGACTATCTACAGAAACACTGTAAAATTAATGAATGTTAAAATGATGTTGGATTGAAAATAAGTGGCATTAGCAACAAAGTTAATAAGAATATGCAAAGATGAATTGATAATGGATGAAAATATAGAGTTATAATATATTAAGATATAGAGTTAAGATAAATGAAAGAGGGTAAGGATTTGCTGATTTGATTATGTAAATGGGAATACAAAAAGGGGAGGTGTGAGGAGGTCAAGGAAACAAGCTAATGAGTTATAAAAAATTGATTTGTTTTTAATTCTTTCTTATTTATTGGTTTTTTGTATTTTGTATTTTTATGTATTTTTGTATGTTTTCTTTTTTTATCTTTTTCTTTTCATATTTTTTTTTGTATTTTGTAAATCTATGTCTGTAAAATCTCAATAAATATTCTATAAAAAAGGGAAAATGTCACAGGAGGTAAGGCAGAATTTAATTGTACCCAAAGGGATAATTCCTGCAGCAACAAATATCAGTCCACTGGCACCCAGGTGCAATGAATCAAAGAACTGTAGAATTGGGAGGGACCCCAAGAGTTATCTAGTCAAACCCCGTGCAATGAAGGAATCTCAGCATAACAGATGCAGATAACTGCTGGAGATGTGGAAGTAAAAATGCAAACTTAGTACATATGATGATTAACTGCCCGGTGATAAGGTCGTTTTGGTGCAAGGTAAGGATATATATAGCAAGAGTAATAAAAAGAAACAGATATTTAGGGAATTTGAATCTAATTCTAAATTATATACCAGAAACGTGGGAGATTACAAGGGGTCAAAAAAAATGGATGTACCGTGCCATATTAGAAGCAAAAAAACTTGTTTTGATGAATTGGAAGAGCCGCAAAAAGATCCCATTGAGCACATGGATTGACAATATGGAGAGACTAGTTACATACAAAAAGGATTGCATATCGATGCAAATTAAGAATGGATAAATATGAAGAAATCTGGAAGGATTACCGTATTTTTCGCTCTATAAGGTGCACCAGACCACAAGACGCACCTAGTTTTTGGAGGAGGAAAACAAGAAAACATATTCTGAATCTCAGAAGCCAGAACAGCAAGAGGGATCGCTGCGCAGTGAAAGCAGCAATCCCTCTTGCTGTTCTGGCTTCTGGGATAGCTGTGCAGCCTGCATTCGCTCCATAAAACACACACACATTTCCCCTTACTTTTTAGGAGGGAAAAAGTGAGTCTTATAGAGCAAAAAATACAGTACTTAAGCGATAAGGCGGAAAGTGGTGGGAAGTAGGGGGAGGAGAGAGAGGTGGGGAGATATTGTTAAAAAGGTGTAGTTATAGGTATATCAGTACCTATATTGTATTATTAGTGTTATTGTGGTTTTTGTTGTAGGTGTTTGTTGTGGTTGATGTCTGTATTGAAAAAAACGATTAAATAAATTTAAAAAAATAAATGAAGGATTCTCAGCTAAAGCATCCATGCAGGGCTGTCTTAAGCATATGTGGTGCCAGGTGCAAAGATCCGCCCAGTACACACACACCCAGGTTGCCCAGTCCCAGGCGTGCAGGAGGGCGGAGCCGGCCGGCCGCCTCAGCATCTCGCTGGCTCAGTCGCCCCCAAACTCGCGGCGCAGGGCCACCCGCTGCAGAAGAGCCCGCTGCGTCGCTCCGACTGATGGGCGGGCTCTTCCCCAGACTCAACTCTCAAGCCCCAGACTCTCGGCCTGGCGCCCCTGAGAGCCGGGCGCCCGGGTGCCCCACACCCCCAGCGCCTATGGGTAAGATGGCCCTGCATCCATGACAGAGGACCATCCAACCTCTGCTGAAAAACCCCCAAGGAAGGAGAGTCCACCATCCTCCTGTTCCACTGCTGAACAGCTCTTACTGTCAGAAAGTTTTTCCAAATGCTTAGTCAGAATCACCTTTTCTGAAGCCATGGGTTCGAGTCCTACCCTCCAGAGCAGGGGAAAACAAGCTTGCTCCATCTTCCATGTGACAGCCCTTGAGATATCATATCTCCTCTCAGTCTCCTCGTTCCCAGGTTAAACATACCCAGCTCCTTCAACCGTTCCTCATAAGGCCTGGTTTCCAGACCTTTGATCATCTTGGTCGCCCTCCTCTGCACGCCTTCCAGCTTGTCAACATTCTTCTTAAATTGGGGTGCCCAGAACTGAACACAGTATTCCGCATGTGGGCAGACCAAGGCAGGATAAAAGGTAAAGGGTAAAGGGACCCCTGAGCGGTAGGTCCAGTCATGGCCGACTCTGGGGTTGTGGTGCTCATCTCGCTTTACTGGCTGAGGGAGCCGGCGTACAGCTTCCGGGTCATGTGGCCAGCAGGACTAAGCCGCTTCTGGCAAACCAGAGGAGCGCACGGAAATGCTGTTTACCTTCCCACCAGAGCGGTCCCTATTTATCTACTTGCACTTTGACGTGCTTCCGAACTGCTAGGTTGGCAGGAGCAGGGACCGAGCAACGGGAGCTCACCCCTTCGCAGGGATTCAAACCGCAGACCTTCTGATCGGCAAGTCCTAGGCTCTGTTGTTTAACCCATAGCTACTTCCCTTGATCTGGAACTATACTTCTGTTGATGCAGCCTAGAATAATGTTAGCTTTTTTTGCTGCTTCATCACAAACTGTTGATTCATTTTAAGCTTGTGCTCCACCAGGCAAGGAGGCGAATATTCATACCTGCCAAAGTTAGACAGTTATGCATTGCGAGAAAAGAGAGGCCACAGATTTGCATAGAAATCAGACTATGTATAAACACCAGTTTCAAGAAGTCTCTCAAAGTGACAGCACTCGGGGGGGGTGTTCAGTTTAGAGCGGGGGTCAGCAACGTGCGGCCCACGACAATCGTTTTACCGGCCTACAAGCCGCCACTGAACCGAGCCATGCATTTGGCGAGTCTCCTGCACGTTGCGCTAAACCAGTGCAGGACGACACGGGGACTCGCCGAGCGGTGCAAGAAATCATGTCTGCGCACACACAGATACCGGAAATCACGTCTGCGTAAGTGCAGATACTGGAAATTGCATGTGCAGATGTCCAGACGCCAAAAATCACTTCTGCGCATGAGCAATTTTTAGCGTCTGGGCATGCGCGGAAGGGATTTACAGCATCGCGGTGCGCCAGTCCAGCCCACAGACGATCTCCGTGGGAGTGATCTCGCCCATGGCTGATAAACCTTGCTGACCCCTGGTTTAGAGGGAAGGCAAGTAACAAGTGGGAGAAGTATAGAAAATTATGCACCGTGTAGACAGAGTGCCCTTTTCTCCCTTTCTCAATACAGTGGTACCTCTGGTTGCGAACAGGATCCATTCCAGAGGCCCGTTCGCAAACTGAAAAGAACGCAACACGTGCGGGTCGCGATTCGCAGCTTCTGCACATGCACGTGACATCATTTTGCATGTGTGATGGCCTGGGAATCCGATTCAGAGGCTGAACCGGAGGAATCCCAGCCTGCACAGGAGTCCCCGCCTCCAGGGCCGGCTGAAGTGGGGCAGGGCCTTGATTCTGAAGCGCCTACACCTGTGCCGGATCCTCAGGAGCAGGCGCCAGGTGAATCCACTCTGGCTCCAGAGGTGGTTGAGGACTCAGTGCCTACAGGTGAGTCTCCCCCTGGGCCCAGTAACCCTTCAGCCTCTCCTGAACTGCAGAGGCTCAGGGCAGAGAGGCGAAGGGAACTGGTTTCTCCCAGGAGGAGTGCTCGCCTTAAGGCCAGGAGAGGCAGGTCTCCTGGGGGCCGGGACCACCCCTGGCCTCAGAGAAGATAAAGGCCAGTCAGCCCAGTCCCAGGTTGGGGGAGAAACATCGTTGATGAGCTGTTTCGGCCAGCATCCAGTCCTGTTTCCCCCAGAGTTCCTGTCCTTGCCCGGCTTCCCGCTGTCGACCCCGCTTCACCCGAGGAGGACTGTCTGCCGACCCTCAACTCAGGTCCTGGACCTCGCCCCACGGTAACCCCCCCCCCCCGACCAGCACAGCATGTCTGCGCATGCACGAGCGACGAAACCCGGAAGTAACCCTTTCCAGTACTTCCAAGTCGCTGCGGGATGCAACCTGAAATGCGCAACCTGAAGCAAACATGACATGAGCTATGACTGTATACGACAACTCAGTGGCCTGCATGTTTATTGCATGTTGCTTTAAAAGACCCTGATTTGGGACAGAGGGGCTGCCGTGCACCTAGCAGGTCGCCATGCAGATCCAGCATGCTGCAATTTGGGGACAGATGATGCCTTCCTATGTTTTTCACTGAAGATCAACAGGAGCTACTTGTCGAAGGTCGCGCAAGGTCAGTGTGTTGGAAAGAAACAAGCTAGTCTCTCTCTCTTGTGCACCCGCTCACTTCTCTAATGAAAGGGGTGCCCAACCCTTCGCGGCTTCCTGCGCTACCTCCGGGTGACTGCAGAATGCATCACCCCAGCCGAGACTGAAAACAGGGCCTTCGGCTTCCAGGCACCAGATGACAAACAGGTGTTTAAAAATAAAAAATAACCGCGAGAGGAGAAAGGACTGAGTCAGCCTCGCAAGGCACGCCAAGTGTCTGGCAGCCCGGGCTGGCCTGCGAAAGAGTTTTCACAGGAAAGAGAGGGGGGGGAGAGGGAGAAGGCCCAGGAGCAAGGTTTTTGCAGTGCGGAGAAACAGCCAATGTGATTTTATCATGGCCTAGGACCCTCCGTATAGTTAAAGCTATGGTTTTCCCAGTAGTGATGTATGGAAGTGAGAGCTGGACCATAAAGAAGGCTGATCGCCGAAGAATTGATGCTTTTGAATTATGGTGCTGGAGGAGACTCTTGAGAGTCCCATGGGCTGCAAGAAGATCCAACCTCTCCGTTCTGAAGGAAATTAGCCCTGAGTGCTCACTGGAAGGACAGATCCTGAAGCTGAGGCTCCAAGACTTTGGCCACCTCATGAGAAGAGAAGACTCCCTGGAAAAGACCCTGATGTTGGGAAAGAAGGAGGACACAAGGAGAAGGGGACGACAGAGGACGAGATGGTGGGACAGTGTTCTCGAAGCTACCAGCATGAGTTTGATCAAACTGCAGGAGGCAGTGGAAGACAGGAGTGCCTGGCGTGCTCTGGTCCATGGGGTCACGAAGAGTCGGACACGACTAAACGACTAAACAACAACAACAACAACAGGATCCTCGAAGTTCTGGGACCGCCTCTCCCGGTGTGCCCCGCGGAAGACCTTAAAGTCCACAAATAGGAACACCCTAGAGGTCCCGGGCCCTAAGGAAGTCAGATTAGCCTCAACCAGAGGCAGGGCCTTTTCAGCACTGGCCCCGGCCTGGTGGAACGCTCTGCTTCATGAGACCAGGGCCCTGCAGGATCTGATTTCTTTCTGCAGGGCCTGTAAGACAGAGTTGTTCCGCCTGGCCTTTGGCCTGGAATCAACTTGATCCCCTTCCCCTCTTTTCCTTTTTCCTTTCTCCTTCTTTGATGGAACTCCTATTTGGAGACTTCCCTGGCTTTTTTTTGGCCCATGTAGGACCAGTCTGGATAGTTGGCCTTGGTGAAGATTTGACGTTTTCATCCCCCAAAAGTTTTTGATTGGAGTTTCTGCTGAAATGAGGCTGCATTTTAATGTTGTATTTTAATCTTCTTTTTAATCAATTGTTTTTATATCGGGTGTTAGCCTCCCTGAGCCCAGTCTTGGCTGGGGAGGGCGGGGTATAAATAAAATTATTTTTTATTGATGATTATCATGATGATGATGATGATGATACTGTTCATCCCTTGCGAAGAAAGCCCTTCTTCATGCAGCACAGTTAAACTACGGAACTCATTTCCTCTGGAGGCAATGACAGCCTCCAAGTTAGATGGTTTTACAAGGGGATTCGATCAATTAATGGTTATTGATGGCTATCAGTCATGACGGCTCGGCTCTGCCTCCCTAGCCGGAGACAGCAATATTCCGATTACCAATTGCTGGAAATCTTAGCAGGAGGAGGAGGGGCTGAGAGGCAATGACTGAGCTCAAGGTCAACCCCATGGCTGAGTGAGGTTCCAGACCAGGGGTCAGCAAACTTTTTCAGCAGGGGGCCGGTCCACTGTCCCTCAAACCTTGTGGGGGGCCAGACTATATTTTGAAAATAAAAATAAAAGTGAATTCCTAAGCCCCACAAATAACCCAGAGATGCATTTTAGATAAAAGCACACATTCTACTCATGTAAAATCACCGGGCAGGCCCCACAAATAACCCAGAGATGCATTTTAAATAAAAGGACACATTCTACTCATGTAAAAACACACTGATTCCCGGACTGTCCCCGGGCCGGATTTAGAAGGCGATTGGGCCGGATCCGGCCCCCAGGCCTTAGTTTGCCTACCCATGTTCCAGACCCTGGTCGCTCCCAGGTCCAAGTCGGAAACTCCAACCACTGCACGGCGCTGCCTCTCAAAATGCCAGCCACTCGGTAAGATGGGCTTGCCAAGGTTTCAAAATGCGCGCACACAAATACACATTGCACAAACACAGAGAGAGAGACAGGGAGAAAGCCACTGAGCCCTGCCCATTGGAATCAGATGTGCCGCAGAAAACGACACTGAATTCGCTCTCGCCACTCCATTCCTGGCATAACACAGCCCTCCATGTCACCCTTGGCATTTAGCCCTGCTGGCGACGTTCCACTCCTGTCCCTTACGGCAGTGCGAGTCCTGCAACAGCCCTAGATCTCCACCACCAACGCTGGGGATTTTTCACGCCTCCAAGAGTTAAATCCGTCCCTGGCAGAAGGCGGCCCCTTTGCTGCAGGGTCAAGCCAAAGAAAAACAAAAAAGGAAGCAATTATCGGTCACTTATCTAAGCTCTGAGCTCAAGGCCAAGCCAAGCTGACCTTGAGACTGCAAGGGAGAGGGAAGGATGAAGTCGTTTGCACACACACACTCGAACAGTCTCACTCGTGCGCGCACACTGATTTCCCAGAATCCTCTGGGCTCTCGCGCTCAGAGACGTGAATTGCAGAGAGCCTAGGGAAACAGCATTCAGGACTTTTTAGTTTAGAGGGAAAGGCGAGGAAGAGATGGCAAGGTCAATATATATAAAGTTTTCCACGGCATGGAAAAACAGAGAGCGAAAGGTTTTCTTCCTTCTCTCTTAACGCTACAATTGTGGACCCTCGGGACTCAGCTACATTAGTCAAAAAGGTGTTTTAAATGCGTTGTAAACACGCAACAGCAGATGGCGCTGGAGAGCAAAAAAAAGTTCTGCAATTTTTCCATATCGGTTTTTTTCTTCTTTTGTTATAACAGTTTAATTTCTGACTTATTTACAGCATGTGTGTTTTTCCTGCATGTAGATCCACCCTTGATAAAGCTGATTTTTGAAATATTCAGGAAAGAAGATTTAAACTATGAGTTAAAGCAAGCCTAGGGAACCTTCGGCCCTCCAGATGTTTTGGGCTACCACTCCCATGATCCCTAGCTAACGGGAACAGTGCTCAGGGATGATGGGAATTGTAGGCCAAAACATCTGGAGGGCCGAAGGTTCCCTAGGCCTGAGTTAAACTATGGAACTCCCTCCCACTGGAGGCAGTGATGACTACCAACTTGGATGGCTTTAAAAGGAGATTCATGGGGGGCGGAGCTATTGATAGTGACTAGACATGATGGCTTTGCTCTACCTCCACAGTCGAAGGCAGCAATGTTTCTGAATACTAGTTGCAGGAGGGGAAAGGGCTCCTGTGTTCGAATTCTGCTCACGGGTTTCCGACTGGGGCATCTGGTTGGCCACTGTGAGAACAGGATGCTGGATTTCTGCATTGCAGGGGGTTGGACTAGATGACCCTCGGGGTCCCTTACCACTCGACAATTCTATGGTTCTATGAAAATATGCACCAAACATCTTATTTATCATATGATAAATATGTATCTCATCTCAGTGTATGTACCTCTAAGTGTAAAGGTAAAGGGACCCCTGACCATTAGGTCCAGTCGTGGCCGACTCTGGGGTTGTGGCGCTCATCTCGCTTTATTGGCCGAGGGAGCTGGTGTACAGCTTGTGGCCAGCGTGACTAAGCCGCTTCTGGTGAACCAGAGCAGCACACAGAAACACTGTTTACCTTCCCGCTGGAGCAGTACCTATTTATCTATTTGCACTTTGACGTGCTTTCGAACTGCTAGGTTGGCAGGACCTAGCAGGAGCAGGGACCAAGCAATGGGAGCTAACCTGGGAGGAGCAGGGACCGAGCAATGGGAGCTAACCTGGCAGGAGCAGGGACCGAGCAATGGGAGCTCACCCCATCGCGGGGATTCGAACCACCAATCTTCTGATCTGCAAGTCCTAGGCTCTGTGGTTTAACCCACAGCGCCACCCGTGTCCCACTCTCTAAGTGTGCTTTATCCTAAAATACTCATTTCAAAGACAACTAACTCATTTTTAACGCATCTAGAGATAGTGGGGTGCAGTGCTTAGAACAGGAGTAGGCAAACTCAGGCCTGGGAGCCGAATCCGGCCCAATCGCCTTCTAAATCCAGCCCATGGACAGTCTGGGAATCAGCGTGTTTTTATATGAGTAGAATGTGTGCTTTTATTTAAAATGCATATAAGGGTTTTTTGTGGGGTATACGAATTTGTTCATTTCTTCCCCCCAAATATAGTCAAGCCCCCCACAAGGTCTGAGAGACAGTGGACCAGCCCCCTGCTGAAAAAGTTTGCTGACCCCTGGCTTAGAATGTCTAACTAGAGCCTGAGAGACCAGAGTTCAAATCTTCCCATTAAGCCATGAAAGTCACTGAGTGACCTGGGGCTGGCCACAGTGTCTGAGCCAGCCTATCTCGCAGGGCTGTTGTGAGGATGATGTGTGGAGGAGTGTTTGGACGGCATCTCGAGCTCCTTTGAGGAGAGATGCAAATGGCATAATTTAATGTCTTGATACGTCTTTTCGAACTGAAAACTGTAGTGCCAAATGTGAACAAGTGTGAATCGCAGGCTCTTCTGTTGAAAAGGCTAAAAATGGCAAGGAAATGCTAATGGGGGCTTTAAAAGACTCACCCGCCTAGCAGATCCTGCCCATGGACTGACTCAGTTTCCCTTCCTGTCACACCTGTGTGGTGGTTGAGTCGCCTCTGCAGCTGCTGTGAAAAATGAGGTGGCAGCTTCCGCCACAATCTCACCACTTCCTCATCTGGTTTCGTGAGCAGAGAGAGAGAAAGAGAAGAAGGAGGAGGAGGAGGAGGAGGGAAGAAGGGGGCAAGGGGGGGACAGAGAGAGAAAAGAAGAAGATGATGGAGGAGGAGGGAGGGAGGGAGGGAGGGAGGGAGGGAGGGAAGGAAGGAAGGAAGGAAGGAAGGAAGGAAGGAAGGAAGGAAGGAAGGAAGGAAGGAAGGAAGGAAGGAAGGAAAGAAAGAAAGAAAGAAAGAAAGAAAGAAAGAAAGAAAGAAAGAAAGAAAGAAAGAAAGAAAGAAAGAAAGAAAGAAAGAAAGAAAGAAGAGGAGGAGGAGAGGGAGGGAGGGAGGGAGGGAGGGAGGGAGAGAGAGAGAGAGAGAGAGAGAAAGAGAGAGAGAAAGAAAGAAAGAAAGAAAGAAAGAAAGAAAGAAAGAAAGAAAGAAAGAAAGAAAGAAAGAAAGAAAGAAAGAAAGAAAGAAAGAAAGACTCTTTATTCTCGGAAACCCCAAGGCCTTGCTAAACTGTACAGCAAACCAATCACCACCTTCAGGGCCATGCATTCTCTGGGCCTGCCCAGGATGCTCCGTTGTGCCATGGAAACGCACGGCTGCGCTTAGAGATGCAGGGAGAGATGTGTTCAGTTCACATTTGCAAGCGAAGCTCATTTGCCCTCCATGATTCACACACTTGGGGTGGAACTCAGCCAACCCTCAAAATGTGCCCTTCTCTGAATTTTGTGATGCAATCTTCCAGGCAAAAATAGAAATGTATACAAAACAAGTGACATGGCTCCCCAAATCTCTTTTCTGATGAGAGCAGCTTTTGCATCTCATTTGGAAACCAAGGATGCAGAGTCGGGAGGAAGAATGGGGAGGAACACAACGCCAGATGCTGGAAGTCCAGTGTGAAGTTTCCACAGTCTGTGTTGATTTGGGGAGCCATGTCATCAGCTGGTGCTGGTCCCCTGTGCTTCATTAAGTCCAGGGTCAAGGCAGCCGTCTACCAGGAGATTTTGGAGCACTTCATGCTTCCTTCCACAGACGAGCCTTAAGGGGATGCTGACTTCATTTTCCAGCAGGACTTTGGCACCTGCCCACACTGCCAAAAGTACCCAGACCTGGTTCAGTGCCCATGGGATTACTGTGCTTGATTGGCCAGCAAACTCGCCTGACCTGAACCCCATAGAGAATCTATGGGGCATTGCCAAGAGAAAGATGAGAGACATGAGACTGAGCAATGCAGAAGAGCTGAAGGCTGCTATTGAAGCATCCTGGTCTTCCATAACACCTCAGCAGTGCCACAGGCTGATAACATCCATGCCACGCCGCATTGAGGCAGTAATTGATGCAAAAGGGACCCAAACCAAGTACTGAGTACATATGCATGCTTCTACTTCTCAGAGGTCCAATATTGCTCTATTTGCAATCCTTGTTTTGCTGATTTCATTTAATATTCTAATTTTCTGAGATTGTTAATTTGGGGTTTTCATCAGCTGTACATCATAAACATCGCAATTATAACAAATAAAGGCTTGACATATCTCCCTTTGCATGTCATGAGTCTATCTCATATATTAGTTTCACCTTTTAAGTTGAATTACTGAAATAAATGAACTTTCCCACCATATTCTAATTTTCCGGGTTTCACCTGTAAATCCATCTGCAACGATTAACTGAGGCCTGTCTTTAACTTTCTTGTGGTATTTATTGTCTTATATTTTATGCCGTAAGCCACTTTGGTATATTTTTTTAATGACACAGTGGCATGCAATTATTTTTGCAAATGAATAGGCAATGCAGCACCAACAAATATCTGCAGAAATCAAATTCTTTCTAGCATCTGGAAGAAGAAATCAGGTCTATGGCTGGCCTCAGCCCTCCTTCTCCCTTCTTTTGAGTGGCTTGCTGAAACCACCCCTAAATGTTCAGCGCATGCAATTTCACCTACAGGGATTTAACAGCTGCAAGGATACTAGGGTTACAAAATAGCTTGGGACAGCCTTTGCCAACCCGGCAGCTCCAGAAGGTTGGGAGTTGTAGTTCAAAGCCTCCGGAGGGCACCTGGTTGACGAAGGCTGCCCTGCGCAGCTGGAGGCCGATCAGATTCCTAGAAAGGAACTAGGGGGCTGACCCTCCTTCGTTGTAATTCCTCTGAACGGCCGAGGGATTTGCAACCGGCCTTTGGGCACTGCGAGTAACAACAACACGGCGGCAAGAATATTCGTCCCAAAATTATACCCTCGCTGCGGCCTTCCCAAAGAACGCCAAGTCCCGGGGAAGGAGGAGAGGGTGAAAATAAAATTTAAAAAAAACCTGGAGATGCTTGGCCTACATTCCCCTCTGGCAACCGCACTTGGGACTATATATAGCTGCGGAAACCGACAGCTTCTCTCTGTGTCATGACTGGAATGGACAGAGGACAGAGCAGGGCAATAAAAGACATACCAACGGGTTGTTTTGAGGTTTTTCTGCTCTCTCTGTGTGTGTCTCAGTCACATCAAACATGTTAGAAGTTTGTGCGACTGCGGAACTCCCTGCCACATGAGGCAGCGAGGGCCAGAAGCTTGGCCAGCTTCAAAAGATGACCAGGCGAAAGACGAAAGAGTCCCTACCAGAGAGGAAGGGCAAACTAAGCTGATGGACTACGCCGAAACGACACAGCTGACCGGAAAGCTCAGGAACCAAGAAGACAAACGATGCCTTATGAGGAACGGCTAAGGGAGCTGGGCATGTTTAGCCTGGAGAAGAGGAGGTTAAGGGGTGATATGATAGCCATGTTCAAATATATAAAAGGATGTCACATAGAGGAGGGAGAAAGGTTGTTTTCTGCTGCTCCAGAGAAGCGGACACGGAGCAATGGATCCAAACTACAAGAAAGAAGATTCCACCTAAACATTAGGAAGAACTTCCTGACAGTAAGAGCCGTTCGACAGTGGAATTTGCTGCCAAGGAGTGGGGTGGAGTCTCCTTCTTTGGAGGTCTTTAAGCAGAGCCTTGACAACCATATGTCAGGAGTGCTCTGATGGTGTTTCCTGCTTGGCAGGGGGTTGGACTCGATGGCCCTTGTGGTCTCTTCCAACTCTATGATTCTATAACAAAAACTTTTTAAAAGAATGAGGAAAAGGGCTGCCCCGTCCCGCCTAAGTCAGCTCATCCTGTCAGGGGTCGTTCCCAGCCCAGCTGCCGGCCAAGGACAGAAGGTGCAGAAGAGATGGTGGAGCCCATCAACCTCATCTTCAGATACCTACAGAAGAGGTCCAGAATTCAGGTGTGGCTGTATGAACAGGGATTTGATGAATATATGAACTTGGTTCTGGAAGATGCTGAGGAGATTCACTCCAAGACAAAATCAAGGAAACAGCCGGGTCGAATCATGTTAAAAGGAGACAACATTACTCTTCTACAGAGTGTTTCTAACTAGAAATAGCTATTGAGTCTGTTTTGCTTATTATTTTAATCTTTAAACCTATAGAAGAAAATATGCAGTGGTTTAATGGTATCGCTCCCAATTCTACCATTGGTGTCTGAAGGGTGAAGAATGAAGCCAGTTACTTAATTTGCCCTTGCATAACTTCCAATAACTTTTCTACGTTGGTGCTGAATTGTAGTTCTTTATAAATAAAAGGTTTTGTTAGTAAAAATAAATAAATGGGAAAAATATATAATTTACTTGGGAGGCCACTGAGAGCAGATGAAAAAATCAGCAGGATTTTAATATCCCTTGTAATGTAACAGGTGTTGTGGATAATACGGATGAATACAAAATATAGATTATGAAATAATATGTAGTTGAAAATGTTCACAATAGAATCCATGGAAGAGATGGAGGGGGAGTCGCAAGATTCAGAGAAATCTCTTTGTACAGATATGTAATTGGTACTGTTACAAACTTCTATTTGTAAAATCAAATAAAAATGATTTCGAAAGAGGACCAGGCAAATTTGGGGAGAGGAGGGCTATCGATGGCTACTAGGCCACAGTCGGAAGCAGCGATGCTTATCAGTTGCTGGAATGGCAGCAATCACTCTTTCTGTTCTTGTGACACACATTTTAAGAAACTGCCCAGGTCAAAACGGTTTCACCAGGGCAGTCAACAACCTGGGCAGTATTAAAAGAGGGTTAGAAACATGCATAAACCAGCTCAAATATTTGTTGGAAATGTAAGGAAAAAGAAGGGACTTTTTATCATATGTGGTGGGATTGTAGAGAAATAAAAAAAAAATCTGGGAAATGATATATAATGAGTTGAAGAAAATGTTCAAATTAACATTTGTAAAAAAGCCAGAAGCATTTTTGTTAGGGATTGTAAGGAAAGACCTGCCAAGGAAAATGAAGAACATATTTATGTGTCGACAACAGCAGAAAGAGTCATAATAGCACAAAGATGGAAGAATGAAGAAACCCCGACAAAAGAACAGTGGCAAGAGAAATTGATGGAACTGGCAAAATTGATACACAAACTGCGCGATAAGTACAACTGTGACTTTAAAGAAGAATAGGAACCTTTTACAAAGTACTTAAAGAAACAACAAAATGAATTGGACTCCTTGGCAGGTTTTGAATAAACAGACACAAATTTATTTGTTAATAATAATAGATGGATAACTTAGAGATTTTTACATTTTTATAACATGCAGAGAATGTGTTAATAAATCAGAAAGAGGAACTGAGGGAAGTCGTGGGGGAGGGGTATGAGGGGGAGATGGGGAAAATGGGGGAAATACAATTGTTGGAATAATTTGTTATGTAAAAATAGTCAATATAAAACTTTTTTTAAAAAAAAAAAGAAACATGCATCCATCACCGACGATTACCCCTAAGTAGAGCTTCCATGTTCAGAGGAATTCTACCTCAGAATTCCAGGCGCTACATGGCAAACTACCGATTCAGAGTCAGACCCTGACAGCAAACAGGACATGAATCAGGGCAATAATGAAAGCAATATGCCTAAGTGCAGAAACGGGTTTAATCATTTTCTGAGCCCATGGCAGGGTGAATGACACAGCAAGCGATGCATGATGTTGCTGGTGTTGCTATGGTAACCCCGGGCACCTGGCATCCTTATCTCTGAGCATCCAGGCACGGGGATGTGGTCTTCGAGACCTGAGCCCAAGCGCTGTGCAATTTAACCCATTCTTCACATTGCACCAACATGGACACGAGATACCAAAAGCATGTCATCGTGCAACAAGTAAATACATTTCTCCAAATCGGTTTTTGCATTCGCCTGTTTCTCTGTATCTTTTCTCAAGCCCTCTGATTTCCCACCTCGCCCCTCTTTCTTGCACGGCACTTTTAGACTTATTAATGGAACTCTCCAACAGCCAATACTCATCCCTGCTTTCCTCGCTCTTAAAAAAAAGAAAAGGGAAAAGACTCATTTATGCCTAATTGCTTTTGGCCTTTGCCAAACACACACAGAAATCGGTTCTGTTTATTCTTGTTCCTCTTCTAAATAAGATTGCGAGCCCCACTGGGCAGCGTTTGCCTTGTTATGAGTTTTACGCAAGTGCCTGATGTTTTCCGGCGCCAGGCGAATCATCGTAGTTGTCATAAATATAATCATTTTAGAGAAAATCACTGCTCTCCGGCAGGAACAAAGCAACTGGTTCCAGAGGCGCTGCACCCTTGGACTATATATCTATCTGCACTCGCAAATTCACATCGATTCTTGTTTTGAGCAAGAGATAGCTAGAGAGAGGTTTATAAAATTAAACTTTGCATACAGAGAGTGGAGAGAGAGAAATGCTTCTACCAGTTGCTGGAAGCCATTGGAAATGGCTCCATGAATTTGTCCCGTCCTCTTTTAAAGCCCTCCAGGTTGCTGGTCATCGCTGCCTCCTGTAGCAGGGAGTTCCATAGTCTGACGCTTACATGGTTTTAACAGTCATGCAGAATCCTAGAAACCGTGGTTTGCTAAGGTCATGCGCCCTGAACAAACTACAATTCCCATGATCCTTTGAGGTAAGGCACCACTCTTAAAGCGATACAAGGGTCCTTTAAATTAATAAATAAACAGAATGCCTTTTAAATGTGTTTGTGGGAGGGGGATATTAGTTTGTGCTTCCATCCCACTACTTGCCTTTATTATGAATTTTTGTGTTTTCAACTTGTACAGTTGTACCTCATGTTACGTTTGCTTCATGTTACGTTCTTTCAGGTTACGTCCCGCGGTGACCCAGAAGTACTGGAAAGGGTTACTTCCAGGTATCGCCGCTCGCGCATGTGCAGAAGCACAAAATGACATCACATGCATGAGCAGAAGCAACGAATCGCAATTCGCGCATGCGCAGACGTGCTGCTGTGGGTTGCACTCTTTTCATGTTGTGAACGGGCCTCCGGAACGGATCCCATTCGCAACCAGAGGTACCACTGTATTTTGATGTTGCGAACTGCCCTGAGTTCTACGGATGAAGCACAGTATACAAATTTAAGAAAGAAAGAAATTGCGATGTACAGAAGTGACCCTAGCAACTTTATCAAGGCCTGCCTGTAATATCCCGAGAGAACGTACGTCTTCTTCATTGGAACAGCACGTCCTTGCTCTCCCTCCGAAGTCCGAGATGCTATTTATTATTATCTATTAAAAATGCTAAAATTCCCTTCATCCGGACGGATCTGAGGGCAGCACACAATAAACTCAACAATCACAAAGTGCAATAAAACATAATAAACACCAAAAACAGAAACAATTACGAAACAATGAAACATCAAGGCAACGAAGAAAAGAAATAGGGAATCAGCAGGAATCAAAACAGAGGAGGGCAAGATCCAACCTTTTCCGCCTCGCCAACATCCCGCCGATTCCGTCCTCCTGAGATCCATCGCGGCTGGACAAACTCTCCCTGCGGTGACAGTCCTGAGGGTAGAAAACAGAAACTCAAACGCCCAGTTAAGTGAAACAAAATCGTCCACCCCAATCCCTTGCCAGAATCATTTAAACCTCTGCACCTGCCCAGAGAGAGAATGGACCATTTTAGGGACGGCAAAACTGAGCTACAGGAAAACCAGCAAGAAGGGCCCCCCAAAAAAGTAGTTTGGGGAACAAAGCAGGAACAGAGATTTATCTGGAAACCAAAGGCAAACTCAAAACTCAGCTCTCTTCCCCTTTGGGGTTGTTTTTTCTGCGAAAGACCTGCAAGGGGGAAAAACCCACAAGAAAAACAGGGGAAGGGGACCGAAAGCAGGAAAGAAAACTGTTCTTGTGGCAGAGCGATAGCATCTAGATCTGTCGCTCAGATAGCAGAAGCTGAAACAGTTAAAGGGAACTCGGAAAGCTGCCGTGAAGCACCGACTTGAGACGTCTCCAAAACAACCAGAAAACAACTTGGATTACTCAATGGCAGAGGGGAAGAGAGAGCAGGGTGCTGCGAGACATGATGAAAACTCTTAGTTTTACCTTGGATCCCGAACACCTTGCGAATCGAACGTTTTGGCTCCTTAATGCCGCAAACCCGGAAGTGAGCGTTCCGGTTTGCGAATGTTCTTTGGAACCCGGACGTCCAGCACGGCTTCCGATTGGGTGCAGGAGTTTCCTGCAACCAATTGGAAGCCAAGCTTTGGTTTCTGAATGTTTTGGAAGTTGAACTGACTTCCAGAACGGATTCCGTTCGACTTCCAAGGTACGACTGTATATATATATAGATAGATGATAAATAGATTGATACTGGAAGAATGGCAGACAAAGGTGATTGATTACATGGGACTGGCGGAGATGACTGGCAGAATCCGTGACCAAGAAAAAGAGAAGGTGGAAGAAGATTGGAAGAAATTTAAAGTATACCTTAAAAATTGTTGTAAAATTGATGAGTGCTAAAATGTCAAGGGAAAGGAAAATATAGAATTACAGCTGTAATTGATTAAGTATGAGAAGAAGCTTAAAAAGAAAATAAGTAATTAATTAATTGGTATGAAGAGTTGTTGAAGAAATTTTAAAACAGGGATGCAGAAAAGGGGAGGTAATGGGAAGTCCGAGAAGCAAGGTTTATGAAAAAGAGGTTTTGAAATTATACATGTTTATATGTTTTTGTTTGTTTATGCGTATGTGTTGTTTTGTCTTTAATTTGTGTTGGAAAACTAATAAAAAATTATTATAAAAAAAAGATAAATAGATTGATAGATGATAGATAGATAGATAGATAGAGATAGATAGATAGATAGATAGATAGATAGATAGATAGATAGATGATAGATAGATAGATATAGATGATGATAGATAGATAGATAGATAGATAGATAGATAGATGATAGATAGATAGATAGATAGATAGATAGATAGATAGATAGATAGATGAAAGATAGATAGATAGATAGATGATAGATAGATGAAAGATAGATAGATAGATGATAGATAGATAGATGATAGATAGATAGATAGATAGATAGATAGATAGATAGATAGATATAGATAGATGAGAGATAGATTAGATAGATAGATGATAGATAGATAGATAGATAGATAGATAGATAGATAGATAGATAGATATAGATAGATAGATAGATAGATAGATAGATATAGATAGATGATAGATGATAGATGATAGATAGATAGATATAGATAGAAGATAGATAGATGATAGATAGATGATAGATAGATGATAGATAGATAGATAGATGATAGATAGATGATAGATAGATAGATAGATAGATAGATAGATAGATAGATAGATAGATGATAGATAGATGATAGATGATAGATAGATAGATAGATAGATAGATAGATAGATAGATAGATAGATAGATGATAGAAGATAAATAGATAGATAGATTAGATAGATGATAGATAGATAGATAGATGATAGAGATAGATGATAGATAGATAGATGATAGATAGATAGATAGATGATAAATAGATAGATAGATAGATAGATAGATAGATAGATGATAGATAGATAGATAGATAGATAGATAGATAGATAGATAGATGATAGATAGATAGATAGATGATTGATAGATAGATAGATGATAGATAGATATAGATAGATCGATAGATAGATAGATAGATAGATAGATAGATAGATAGATAGATAGATAGATAATAGATAGATAGATAGATGATAGATAGATAGATATAGATAGATGATAGATAGATATAGATGGATCACGACGGTCACCTCCAGGCTTCATTATTTTAACTCGCTCTGCACGGGACTGCCCTTGAAGCAGACCCAGAAACTCCAGCGGGTGCAGAATGCCGTGGCAAGGCGCCTTACGGGGCCCTCGCCGCAGGATCACATTCACCCGGTGCTATACCAGCAGCACTGGTTCCCGGTGGAGTACAGGATCATGTTCAAGGTGCTGCTTTTGACCTTTAAAGCCCTTCACGGCCTAGGACCCTCATACCTACGGGACCGCCTCTCCTGGTATGCCCCGCAGAGGACCTTAAGGTCCACAAATAACAACACTTTCGAGGTCCCGAGCCTCAAGGAGGTTAGATTGGTTTCAACTAGGACCAGGGCCTTTTCAGCACTGGCCCCGACGTGGTGGAACGCCCTGTCACAAGAGACTAGGGCCCTGAGGGACTTGATATCTTTCCACAGGGCCTGCAAGACAGAGCTGTTCCGACTGGCCTTTGGTTTGTACTCAGTCTGACCCTTATGTTTCCCTCCCCTTAAGGTCTTGATTTATCAGCTATTTTAAAATCAGGCTGCATTTTAAATTATATTTTAACCTGTATTTTAAATTGGTTTTTTCCTCCCTCTCTTTTTCCCCTATTATGTTTTACTGTGATTTTATTGGTGTTAGCCGCCCTGAGCCCGGCTCTGGCTGGGGAGGGCGGGGTATAAATAAAAATTATTATTATTATTATTATTTGGTGTTGATAGTGCCAAGGCTGCAGGTTCATTCCCCGCAAGGGAGAGCTGCAAATTCCTGCATTGCAGAGGGCTGGACTAGATGATCCTCAGGATCCCTTCCAACTCTGCCATCCCATGTTTCCAAAGAAACCCAGCTCTGTCCTGAAGAGAAAGGCAGACAAAATCTTGAGACCCCATTAACCTTGACTGGCCCAGCATCCTAGAGGAAGCCAAGCGCCAAGAAAATTAGTCTGGGATTGGTCCCCCGAAATAGAACAGCCTGCCCATCAACCTCGCATCTGTGGTCAGGAGGACAGAAAGTGAATACACAGCCACTCTGTGAAATTCAATGGGATAACTTGCTAAAGGGCTTTTTAAAAATAGGCTTAAGAAATCTATCTCCCTTGCCACCGCCACCGCCTCCCCAATTTCCTGCCACCGCTCAATTAAACATTCTCTCGGTGACTTGAAAAGCCTATTAAGGATAAGTAGATCTCAAAGGATCGTAAGCACCAAAGCACAAGAGCCCAGACGTCGGTTCAAACGGCTACGCTGTACCTCGTTCAGGATCCCACGGGAGACATTTTCCTTTGCAAGCTCTACTTAAATGAGTAAGATTTGCAAGAGGTCATGCACTGGTTAATTTAACCAGAGAAAAGATGTTTGTGGGGGAAGAGAGAGATGTCTGGGACTCACCCCACAGTGTATCATCTTATAATTTTAATCCGTTCTAGTATTTTAACATTTGAATGCTGCAAGGTAGGCTTGTAATTATTTCTTGATTTTACTTTCCATCCTTCATAAGCTGTTTGTTTTTACAATCTACTGGGTTGTAGAGTTGGAAGGGACCTCCAAGGTCACCTACAACCCCCTGCAGTGCAGGGATCTTTTGCCCAACGTGGGATTCGAACCCAGGACCTTGGGATTAAGAGACTCCTGCTCTGCCAACTGAGCTTCCTGAGATTCAAGCCTTGTGTAAATTTTATGCATAACACCTCAGTTGGTTTGAGCGTGGTGCCGATAACACCAAGGTTGAAGGTTCAATCCCTGCATATGGGACAGCTGCAAATTGCTGGGGGTTGGGCTAGATGACCCTTAGGGTCCCTTCCACCTCTACAATTCTATGATTCTGTGAAATAACAAATATTGTACGCAATAGCCTGCCACACAACCAAGGCAGCTTTTTCCCACATGGCCACAACGCTCTTCCTAAAAGTTTGTTTAAAGTGGCTCATTTTTGCTACCTTCAGACAACTCATCTACCAAGCATTTGTCCTGATTTGCTTGCACAAAGCTCTTGCAGTGGTTAGACTGCATATACCTGGAAACTATCTCATAAGTTTGCATATACCTGGAAACTAAGTTGCATATACCTGGAAACTATCTCATAAGGAGACAGTCCCTTTGTCCTCTCTTGGCCAAGAGAGCATCTTTGGCTAAGCAGATGTTGCTTCTTCGATGCATGGAGTCACAGAGAGAGAGAGATGTTTCCTGCTTGGCAGGGGGTTGGACTCGATGGCCCTTGTGGTCTCTTCCAACTCTATGATTCTATGATATCTAGTCTATTATCTATATCTATATTGGTATATTAATGGAGGAGAAAAAGCTATTGATGACTGTGGGAATGTTCAGGGATGCAGGAGAGGATATATTGTCTGATAATAGCCTTTCCAACTTGTGATAACAAGGTCACAATTTAGCAAAGTAACATTCCCCTTTTTAAACTTGCAGCAGATGCGTTTGCTCAGGCTCGCTAAAGTCTCTATAATAACTGTTCTGGTATTTCCCCTTATTCCCTCATAAAAGATAAGACACGACGCAGCCTTCTATAAAAGTATAAAAAGGTTTACTCACACATCATTCTGTTCACAATAGGATCCCAGAAGGCAGACTTAGTTTAGAAAAGTAACATATACCTGGAAACTATCTCATAAGGAGACAGTCCCTTTGTCCTCTCTTGGCCAAGAGAGCATCTTTGGCTAAGCAGATGTTGCTTCTTCGATGCATGTAGTCAAAGAGAGAGAGAGATGGCTGCCCATCCCTGTGTTTTTGTCGTTACCTGCACAGGTGAGGCCACACCCACCTCTAGTCCCATGCAGAGGAAGTCTGTCCCAGCCCAGAAGGAAACAGGAAGTTTACCTGCTGGCTGGACAAACATTCCTCCCCATGTGTAAACAACATGTTCCCTCTAGGAATGTTGTACTTGACTGCTCTTGTGTTTCACATCCCACAATGACTGCTGTCCATGAAGCTCTGCCTCCACATTCTGAGGCAGCAGTGTTTCTGAATGCCAGGGACTGGAAATCACAGGAGCAGAGAGTTGCTTTGGGGCTTGGACCATGTTTGCTGCTTTCCCATAATGGGCATCTGACTGGCCACAGTGAGAACAGGACCCTGGACTAGATGGGCCATTTGGGCCTGATCCATATCGGTGTTTTCAAAAAGAAGATGTCCTCCTCTTATAACTCTTGGGAGTGTCTTGCCAAGGCAGTTACCAGGACATCAGGGCATTGCTCGGCACCTAAAAGACTGCTGTCCATGAAGCTCTGCCACTATAGTCAGAAGCAGCAATGCTGAGGGATGCAGGTGGTGCTGTGGTCTAACCACTGAGCCTCTTGGGCTTCCCAATCAAAAGGTCGGCAGTTCAATTCCCCGTGTTGTGGGATGCAGCCTCATTTCAGTAGAAACTCAAATCAAATCAAACCTAGCAGTTCGAAAGCACGCCAGTGCAAGTAGATACATAGATACCATTGGCAGGAAGGTAAACAGTGTTTCCGTGCGCTCTGGTTTCCATCACAGTCGTGCCAGAAGCAGTTTAGCCATGCTGGCCACGTGTCCCGGAAAGCTGTCTGTGGACAAACACCAGATCCCTCAGCCTGAAAAATGAGATGAGCGCCACACCCCATAGTCGCCTTTGACTGGACTTAACCGTCCAGGGGTCCTTGACCTTTTACCTTACCTTCTGGAAACCACAGGAGGGGAGAGGGCTCTTGGGCTCGGATCCTGCTTGTGGGTTTCACACAGGTATCTGGTTGGCCACTGTGAGAACAGGATGCTGGACTAGATGGGCCATTGGCCTGATCCAGTTACATGGCTTTTCTTAGGTTCCGGTGACTATACCTCGGGTTACAGACGCTTCAGGGTGTGTTTTTTCAGGTTATGGACCATTGAAACCCAGAAGTACGGGTTACTTCTGGGTTTTGACGGTCGCGCATGTGCAGAAGCACCAAATCGCAACCCGTGCATGTGCAGAACATGCCGCTGCGGGTTGCGAACGTGCATCCCGCACGGATCACGTTCGCAACCTGAGCATCCACTGTATCTAGTATTGATTAAGAATTTAGAATCATAGCATTCTAGAGTTGGAAGGGACCCTGAGAATCATCTGGGGAGACCCAGCCAGATGGGCGGGGTACAAATAAATTATTATTATTATTATTATTATTATTATTATTATTATTATTATTATTATCTGGTTCAACCCCCTGCAATGCAGTTTTCCCGGACGGGGATCAAACCTGCAACCTTGGCGTGATCAGCTCTCAACAACCGAGCTATCCAGGCTCATTTAGTCTGATTCATTTGCAGGTAAAGAAATGCCATTGCGACACACTTCATAATCGGCACCAAGCTCACCCTGCAGCTCCCCACAAATCGCTGATTGGAAGAGGAAAGGGGAAGCAGGGAAGAGGAGAGAAAAGAGATCAGTCCAGCCTTTCCCAGTCTGGTCTCTTCCAGAAGTTTCAGACTACAACTCCCATCAGCCTTAGGGAGCACATACTGAAGGCTCGGGTAAGACAACAAACAGATCTCGTTCAAAAAGGAAGGGAAGAGGGAGAAGAGGCTCTTCCGAAACACCTGTTCATTCAGCATCCACCCTGCTTTGCTGGCACAAAGCTGATACAGTTGTTCCATTATATCCAGCCCTTACTGAGCATCTGTTCCGATTTCTGTGCAAGGGAGGCTTATTTGACAATGAGCGTCTGTTTGGCTGTCATCTTAATTTCTTTGTATTGTGCTGACACCGCTTCATAATAAGATTATAAGAACATAAGGAGAGTCTGTTGGACTCATAGGGACCAACCAGATGCCCGTAGGAGCAGGATTCGAACACAAGAGCCCTCCGCCCTCCTGTGGTCTCCAGCAACAGAGGCTGAAACATCAGAGTAGGATTTCAGTTTAAAGCATTGTAAATTTAACCAGGGAAAACAGGTAGAGGAAAACCAGGACTCCATGTCGCCATCTGGTGGCACGATGTTATATCACACATACAACACATAGACAGTAAATCACTTTTTCTTTACCAGTCCAGCTGAGTCCTGGGATTCAGACACATTGCTGCCTCTAACTGTGGCAATCAATAGCCCTCTCCTCCATGAATCTGTCTCATCCTATTTTGAAAACCTTCCAGGTTGGTGGCCACACTGCCTTTTGTGGCAAGGAGTTCCACCGTTTAACTGTACGCTGCAAGAATAAATCAGCCCAGTGTACCTGAAGGGGCGTCTCCACCCCCATCGTTCAGCCCAGACACAGAGGTTCAGTTCCAAGGGCCTTCTGGCGGTTCCCTCATTGCAAGAAGCAAAGTTACAGGGAACCAGGCAAAGAGCCTTCTTAGTGGTGGCACCTGCCCTGTGGAACACCCTCCCACCAACTATCTGACTTTTAGAAGACAACTATCTGACTTTTAGAAGACATCTGAAGTAAACAACTGTCTGACTTTTAGAAGACATTTGAAGGCAGCCCTGTTTAGGGAAGTTTTTAATTTATGATGTTTTATTCTGTTTTTAATCTGTTGGCAGCCGCCCAGAGTGGCTGGGGAAACCTAGCCAGATGGGTGGGGTACAAATAATAAATTTATTATTATTATTATTATTATTATTATTATTATTAGTATTAGTATTAGTATTAGTATTAGTATTATGTGTTTTACGTGTCCTGAATCTTCCAATATTTAGCTTCATTGAGTTTCCAGGAGCTCTGGCGTTGTGCGAGAGGTAGGAAAGTTGTTTTATTTTTTAATTTTATTTAACATTATTACAAAATATTGCAAATACATATGTACATATATATTTCAGATATGCACATATATATATAAAAGAACAAAAAAGAAAAAAGGAAGAAAAGAAAAAAGAAAGAGAAAAAGAAGAAGAAAAGTTGGAAGAGTTTCTTCCAAATTTATTGTACAAATATCTCAATAATAAAACTCTAGCAAAGTTCCCTGCCCAGTTTTGCATGTCCACAGATCTAAGCAACTTCCCTGTCCAACATCACAAAGACAGAGAGGAAAACTCTGGGCTGGACAGACACTTCTGAATCTGTCCCAGACTAGACCATATAGAGTCATAATGGAGCGTAACTAAACTCTGGCAGTCCCAAGCCAGAAGAAAGGAATTTCCCCCAGAAACACATCTACAGAAGCTGAAACCTCAGCAGCTGCACAGCATCACAGCCAACAAGGCACACCAGCGCATGGGCGCCTGTTGTCGTCCCCCAAGAACACCCAATGCTCTTCGCGTAAGTACTGGCCCAAACCACATTTGCACCACGTGCTTAAAGCGGCATGGTACCACTTTAAACAGTTGTGGTTCCCTCTTCTGCATATTGGGAGCTGTGGTTTCCTAAGGGTGCTAAGAGTTGATAAGAGACCCCCAGAGAACTGCAGTTCCCAGAGCTCCCTGGGAAAGGGGGTTGATTGTTAAAACACTCTGGGAACCGGCACCCTTAACAAACTACAGCTCCCAAAGGGACATAAGAGAAGTCGCTGGATCAGGCCAATTTGCCCATCTAGTTCTAGTCCAGTATCCTGTTCTCATGGTGGCCAGGCAGATGAGCCCCATTACCCTTTTACCTTACCTGCCTGCAGGAAACCCACAAGCAGGATTCGACCACAAGGGCACTCTGCAAATCGGTGATTTCCAGGAACTGGTTTCAGAAGCATCGCTGCCTCATGGCTAATAGCTATCTTCCAGATTCTGCTTAAAGTGATAATGTTGTACTTTAGATGAACTGCGTGAATGTGCCAAGTGTTAGAAAACTCAGATATATAAGCTAATCACTGAGTGGCTCTTTAAACCAGGATTACAGCTGTGAAAACGGAATGCCCAGTTGCCAATTTGGGGCCAGGAGGCTCGAAAGTCGTATGTTTCAGTACAACTTTTGGCTTCCCAAAAATTAATTGTGACTGTGCAGATAAAATATAACAGATAGAATTCTTCGGGAAGTGTTGCTAGTGTGTGGAAACAGTCAAGATCCAAGGATCCCCAGGCATGTGCCTCCAGATGGTGGAGACATCGGGTGCCATCCTGACACCCGGTCATCTTCACTTGGTCACAAGAGGTTAATAGCCAGGTGCATATTGCGGCTGGCACCTGGTGAATTTCGAACGCTGAATGTGCCCCTGGTGTTTTCCCTCTTTGGGCAAATTCTTCCTCCGAGCTGTTTCCACTGACAAATCCTTATACAAAATGGAACTCTGGAGAACCGCTATCCAAAATTGGACTCAGGTTCTGTTTGTGGGCTTCCCATTGTGGCACCCCCTTGATCACTGTAAGAACACTGTGTCCAGGACATCTGTCTGCCAGCTCCATCTGGTACGCAGGCTGAGACCCTCCCTGCCCGCAGACTGGCCAGAGTGGTGCATGTTCTGGTTATCTCTTGCTTGGACTACTGCAATGTGCTCTACATGGGGCTACCTTTGAAGGTGACCTGGAAACTACAACTAATCCAGAATGCGGCAGCTAGACTGGTGACTAGGTGTAGCTGCCAAGACCATATAACACCTGTCTTAAAAGACCTACATTGGCCCACAGTACATTTCCAGGCACAATTCAAAGTGTTAGTGCTGATCTTTAAAGCCCTAAATGGCCTCGGCCCAGTATATCTGAAGGAGTATCTCCACCCTCATTGTTCTGCCCGGACACTGAGATCCACCCTCCAAGGGCCTTCTGGTGGTTCCCTCCCTGTGAGAAGTGAGGTTACAGGGAACCAGGCAGAGGGCCTTCTTGGTGGTGGCGCCCACCTGTGGAACACCCTCCCATCAGATGTCAAGGAAATAAACAACTACCTGACTTTTAGAAGACATCTGAAGGCAGCCGTGTACAGAGAAGTTTTTAATGTTTTATCATGTTTTTAATATTCTGTTGGGAGCCGCCCAGAGTGGCTGGGGAAGCCCGGCCAGATGGGCGGGGTATAAGTAATAAATTGTTGTTGTTGTTATTGTTAGACAGTGCTGGACTGGAATGGCCCCCTTTGGCCTCATCCAGCAGCCAAGCTTTTCTCTGGTTCTTATGCACCACCTTCTGCCATCATTCAAGCCACCCAATCCGCCAACGGGCACAGAGAGGCAACCAATTCTCCAATGCCCCTCCAAGTGGAGGGGCTCCCCAGACAAACTTAAATTGCACCCTCCCTACTAGACCAAACCATGGAGCTACTCCTAATTCATGAGCACATAGGAGTGTGGGTACATTTCAAGGCTCCCAGCAAGAACTGCCAAAGTTTTGTCTAAACTCTTAAAACACGGCACGCAAACTTGAAGCCAGGTGGTGAATGGGACTGATTCTGCACACTGGTGATTTGGGGTGTCGTTCCTTCCTGCTAGCTGTTCGTAGTGCCCAGATACAGAGCTGGGGGCCTCTCCAGATGAGGGCCTCCAGCAAGTGAAGATCTCTCTCCAAACCCAGAAATAGCCCCTCACCAGATCCATCTGGATAGTTAGCCTTGGTGAAAACTTGTTTTCATCCCCCCAAAAGTTTTTGAGTTTCTGCTGAAATGAGGCTGCATTTTAACGTTGTATTTTAATCTTGTTTTTAAAGTTGTATTTCAATCAATTGTTTTATATCTGATGTTAGCCGCTCTGAGCCCGGTCTTGGCTGGGGAGGGTGGGGTATAAATAAAATTTTTAATTATTATTTATTATTATTATTTGCACCCAGCATCTCCTAAGAGCCACACCTTGAGCTCTCTCTCCTCTCGCCCACCAGTTATCAACGTGAGTGGCCCCCACCCCATTAGCCAGGAACACTCTCCCTACAGAAGCCAGGGGTCTCTCTGCCCCCTCTCTCCAAAAACATACAGACCTGTTAAGCCTTCCTCCTGTGCTCACATTCACCCCAAAGAGCTCCTATCCGTCCAAACTCAGATGGGGTGAGGGGTGCCTGTTCATCCCAAATCCCTCAATCTCACACCCCACCCCCGCCACAAAACGAAACAAAACAAGAGCGAAGACCTGTTTCCATGCCCAGCCAGGAAGACTCACCCTGCACAGCCAACACCCCGGAAAAAACCCACATGCCCAAAATTATCCCTTAATATGACGGATCCATAATCCCAACGCGCAACGGCAGCGTGGAAGCTCGTTCTTTCGCCCCCCCCCCCAGATGCCAGGGTGAGGGGCACCCGCTCCCCCACAACCAGAAATCTCTCTGCTCTCTTCTTTCTCCCCCAACCTCGGCTAAACGTTGCCCTTTTAAGCCACCAGCGCCTGCTAACCTTCTCCCACCGCGGAGACAACCGGCTGAAATCCCCCCCTTTCTTGAACCGGGGTGGGGAAGGAAGAGGGGGAAACCCCATGCTAACCCCCCAATCCAGCCACCAGCTGTTCTTTTTACCTTGCACTTTGGAGATGTCAACGTTGCTGGAGAGAAGCAGCAGCAGAGGGAGCGTGGAGAGAAAGCGCTCCCGGCTGAAAAGACCCCGGAGCGCCCCGCGCGCCCAGCTCCGTCTCTGCGCTCCCGTCTCCATGCCAGACGGCTCCCCGGTCCGTCTCCTTCGAGCCTCTCCTGCCCTCTCAACTCTCTTCCTCTCCTTCCCTCCGCTCAGTCATCACATCCCTCTCTCTGCTGCCCTCTCGCTCCCCTCTTCCCCTCCTGCAGAATCCTCTCTCTCTCTCGCGCGCGCGCGCGCTCTCTGGTTTGGTCTCTCCAGCTCGGAGTTCCTTGGCTGCCGACTCTAATGAGAACCACATGGGCTGGGAAGAGCCCACCTCGCTTGGAGGAGCCCTCCTCCTCCTCCTCCTCCTCCTCGCCTGCCCCAACAACCCCACCCTGCAAGGAGATCTCAGCTCCGGGATCCTTTCTCTCCATTGCAGACGCAGGCGTGCGCTTTCCAAGAACGCGCGCATGTCGAGGCGCACGCAGGCAGCACCCGGGTCCCCGCGAAGCCCGACGCGCCCCGGCGATCTTGGCAGGACAAAAGTTCAAAGCGAAGGTGGCCAAAGCTCTGGGATATAGACAGGCAGCTGTTGCAAAGCGCAGACAGCTCTGGCACAGCCCCAGAAGCAGCTGAGAAACGCCGGGTCTCAGGGCGCGAACCCACACATGCCCCAAGGCCCGACATATTTAACAAATCAATAGGCTGTTTGTTTCTCCTGCTCCGTTTTGTTTTTGAAAGCAAAGGGGCCCGCGTGAGGGTGGCTGTTTGTGCAGCCCTGCCACTACAAAGCCCATGATCCAGCGCCAGCCAGTGGCGTAGCGTGGGTTGTCAGCACCCGGGGCAAGGCAAGTAATTTGCACCCCCTAACCCGTGGATTTGCGCCCCCTAACCCTAACCCCCAGATGTTGCGCCCAGTGCGGCCGCCCCCCTGCAGCCCCCACGCTACGCTACTGGCGCCAGCACCAACCGAAACATAATAAAAACCCACCCTCTGAGCTCGCGCAGAGTTCTTTTCTCTCGTCTGGTCCCTAGCTAGCAGAAGGACAAGGCTTCCGGAATAAACTAAGCCAGCATTTGTCATTCTCCCCCTGCAAAAAAACCCCACATTCCTAAGTTTACATTTTGGACACAGTTCAATATAAAGCAAAACTCCATTCAATGTCTCTAGGACTGAATGGGCTTAAGCATAACTAATTCTGCCTTTTGTATTTAAAGTTTGCACTTGAGATAACTTGGTATAATTGAATGAGTCTGGTTTTCTTGCCACCCTAAGCAACAAAAAAGGGAAGTAAAATCAAGCTTAGATCTATTTGTTGCATGTATATCCCACCTTTTCCCCAATAATCTCAAGGTGTCTTCCATGGTTTTCTCTCCCTCACCCTCATTTAATCCACAGAACAACCCTGTAAGGTAGGGTAGGATTAGAGACATTGACTGTTGCATGGTCACCCAGTGAACTTACCGCAATGGCCAAGCAGGGATTTGAAACCTGTTCTCCTAGGCCAGGGCCGGATTTAGAAGGCGATTGGGCCGGATCCAGCCCTCAGGCCTTAGTTTGCCTACCCATATGTGGTTAGAGCAGGCATAGGCAAACTCAGTCCTCCAGATGTTTTGAGACTACAGTTCCCATCATCCCTGACCACTGGTCCTGTTAGCTGGGGATGATGGGAGTTGTAGTCCCAAAACATCTGGAGGGCCACGTTTGCCTATGCCTGGGTTAGAGCATTAACCGTTACACCATACTGCCACTTATAAAACCAGATGTAATAAACTGATACCTAATAAGCTAATACAGACTCCCACAAGAGGCTCTTCTTCCTTGGAGGTATTTAAGCAGAGACCGGATGGCCAACTGTCACGTGCAGTTGTACCTTGGTTCTAGAACAGAATGTGTTTCGGGAGTTGTGTCCGAGTCCTGGAACCATTTGAAAACCAAGGTGTGCATCCTGCAGCCAATCGGAAGCCACGCCGGACGTTCAGCTTCCAAAAAACATTTGAAAACCAGAACAATCCCCAATTTCGATCGTTCAGGAGCCAAATTGTTTGGGAGCCGGGGCATTTGAGATCCAAGGTACGACTGTATGATTTAGTTGAGATTCCTGCATTAGCGAGGGTTGGACTAGATGACCTTTGGGTTCCCTTCCAACTCTACAATTTTATGATTCTGTCCTGCTTTTCATAAACATGAGGCCACATCCACACCGTAAATTTCAAGCAGTCTTAAACACCGCTTTTAACATCCATGTGTGTTCCCTCAAAGAATCAGGGGAACTGTAGTTTGTTATGGTGCAGCCGTGTGAGAGGCCTCCTAAGGACACTCTGTCTCCTTAGCAAACTACAGTGCCCATGATGCTTTGAGGGAAGCCGTGACTCTTAGAAAAGCCGTGACTTTAAATGCTTGGTGTGAGTGTGGCCCTGATGGGTTACTGGTAAAACAACAGGATTTTTAAATTAAAAAACACAACCTGATAAAATCATTAAACTTTCCAGAAACAGTTGAAGATGTTTTTGTTCCCTCAGGCTTTCCCAGCTGGGTAAATGGGTCTTCATGACGAATATCCGCTTGTTACCGTTTCAGTTTTGCTTCTGGTGTATTGCTTGTCTGTTTATGTATGTGTGCTTAACAGTTTTTAATTATCTCATGTACAAATCACCTTGAAACGGCGGTTTAGAAGGTAAATATTATTACTAATATTATTACAGATAATGCTTTATTATTATTACCACTAAATAAATATTATTGTGAAGTAAAAATATGATTACTAAGGATGCCTTATTATTACTAAGACGATAATATTGTTATTAAGTGTAATAATCCTAATAACAACATTGCAATGCCTCACATTTTGCTCTTTCTCTGTTGTGGGGAAAGGTTTGACTGCGTGAGCTTTGAACTCAGCACTGGCCTTCCCCCTGGAAAAGATTTAGAGCAGAATTTAAACCGAAATTCGGTGTTCCCTCACTTCCTCATTCTCGTTCCACTGGGTTTTCTGACGATGTGCCTCAGCTCTGAAGCTTTCGCGAACGAGCATCATGGATCCTTGCGATATCCTTATTCTTGCAATGCCGTTTGGACCTTCCCATGCCAATTCGCCTCCTTTTCCCACGATCATTTAACCTTCGGGAGGAAAGACCTTTTTGCTTCTCATGCTATCTTAACCCTCGCTCTGCTGCAGCCCTGAACGGAAAGCATAAGGCATCAAGTGTTCAGGCTGACGAAGAACCAGTAATAGGGACTGGTCCATGGGGGCGAGGGGGACACTGCCTTACCAACCCTCATCTGCCCACAGCCAGTCCCACCTGCCCGCCTTCCTCCCTAAAATCAGCCAGGGTAGGACTCTGCCCATCACTGGCTCTTGGTCTACTTATTGCTGGCCTCCAAGCCTTCTGCCCTAGTAGTCTCTATGGGTACCAACCACAGTCATTAAGACTACAAATCCCATGGTGCTGTGTGGCTGCACTACAAACATGCCTGCACACAGAGACATTAAATAAGTTGCCGTTCTTGTTATTAAACATACCAAGAAAAAAGCACACCAAGAACTCGGGCCAATGTAAGTTTCAGTAGTGGGAGTGGTCCCTACTTGCAAATCATTAGTTGTAACAAAAACTAATCCATTCAAAAGTATGTATTCTGACAAGAATTACAAACTCAAATAGAGATTACAAACTCTAACAGGGATTACAAACTCAAACTCATAAGAATCTGTATAACACAATAATTTGTTACAGAATTAAAAATAAGAGTTAGAAATCACTAACATTACCTTTTTTTAAAAAGAATATTTATTAAAGTTTTCAAGAGTAATACAATAAAAAGAAAAAATAACAAAGATACAAAAATAAAAATATTTAAAAACACATAAAGTTTCCATTACTTATTTTTCATTAACTTATTTCCCAGACCTCCTCGTACCTCCCTTTTTTGTATTCCAATTCAAATTGTTAGTTCAGCAAATCCTTATAAATTTTAACCTATTTCTAACCCTTCTTCCCCCCCACCATCTTCTCTTAAAGCATTACAGCTGGAAACCACTTAATTTCTATCCAACATTCACTAACATGATCTTTACCCACAAACTCTTATTTCTAATTCTGTAACAAATTAGCTCAGTTTCACCAGCAACAGGGACTCATCTGCTCTTCCCTGCCCTGAAGTAGTAACAGGCTGGGGAAAACAATGGCCACAAAATGGGGGTTGGGGGGGAGTTATGAACATGTATTTTTCCAGTCCCCCCTCCAAAGCAGGCCAGGGCATAGATGCACAAAAGTACATTTCCCCTTAGAAAGGGTCTGCATATGCCAATACCATGTTTAAAAAGGTAAAGGGACCCCTAACCATTAGGTCCAGTCGCAGACGACTCTGGGGTTGTGGATCTCATCTTGCTTTACTGGCCAAGGGAGCCGGCGTACAGCTTCCGGGTCATGTGGGCAGCAAGACTGTGCCACTTCTGATGAACCAGAGCAGCGCACGGAAACACTGTTTACCTTCCCGCCGGAGCGGTACCTATTTATCTACTTGCACTTTGACTTGCTTTCGAACTACTAGGTTGGCAGGAGCTGGGACAGAGCAATGGGAGCTCACTTTGTTGTGGGGATTTGAACCGCTGACCTTCTGATCGGCAAGCCCTAGGCTCAGTGGTTTAGACCTCAGCGCCACCCGCATCCCCATCACGGCTTTATGAAGGGGCAAAAACATAAATTCCAGGAGTTTTGCTTTCTGAAGGGAACGTGATACTTCTGGTTCCTCAGTAGGTTTCAGCACCCTCAGAAAAAGCAACTCCTGGGGTACATTGGGGGTAAATGAGGAAAGCAACAATGTCTTATAGTTTGTTCTAAAGGCTGGTATCAAAGCCTGTGATTTTAATTAAGTCCACAATGCCGGGTAGCAGACTTTTCTTAAGGATTGCAGTCTGAACCTTCTACTTCTTCCTAATAGCTGAAGTACTTTATGGACAAATGGTTATGTTCATAGGGGCCAGCAACAGCAGTTTGACTGGCTAAATCAGCTGTGGGGAACATTTGACCCTCCAGATGTTGCTAAACTCCAACTCCCTTCATCCCTGGCTATGTTCAGCAACATCTGGAGGGTCAAAGATTCCCCACACTTGGACTAACCCCCACTCCCAAGTGTTAGGAGCTATCAAAAACCCTCTCCTCCATCAATATCTCCAATCCTCTTTTAAAGAAAGAACATAATTTATTCCCACAAATATTGGGGAGGGGGGAGGGAATACCCTTTACTCTCCCATTCTTTTCAAGCCACCTCTATTTCTTCCTTCTTCGCTGTCTTTCTCCTTTCCTAAAATCTCCTGAATTTCCTTCTTTCGCTGCTATTTTTTCATCACTTCCTGCCTGTCTTTTTCTCTGCCGATTCTTTTCTCCTCTTCATGTTCTTTCAGTTGCAAAAATTTCTGGGGGCGGCCAAAGCTGCTGTACTTCTGCAGAAGGGGAAGGGAAGTTTAAAATACATCCTGGCCACTCCCCTCCATCTCCACCCCCCCCCCCAATATGTGGTTCCTGCACCCTGGGTCAAAGTCCTGCTCCGAGCCTCTCCCAGCTGGTGCCAGGGGGTGTGTACGCCTAGAAGAGGTTTCAGGAAGCATTTAAACCAGTGCCCTATTTTCCTTTCCAAGTGTGCCGTCCAAAAAACACACATCGCCCTTGCCAGCTCCTTTCTTGCCACAAGCAAGCCGACCTCTCAGGCGGGGTTGCAATTCTTCCTTCCTCGCAAACCATCATTATCATCATCTCTTTATTGCAGTCAGTGGACCAGAAATAAACGGAACACGCCACCACAAAACCTTAAATGCAAAAAAAGGGAAAAAAGTGCTAATGTAGAAACAAGCAGCCTGAGTTATTATCTACCGTTTTTTGCTGAGAGATGGAGAATGGAAAGGCAGTTCGTACCACGCAGCCCCACCCATTTCCTGAGCCGATACACTGATGGTCAGAACAGTGATTCAGCGACTGTTACAATGATCTCATCTCACTGTACAAAAAAAAAAGTGTATGGAGCACTCAGCAGGATCAGACCCAAACAGTTGGTCTGCCCAGCCCACCCAGTATCCTGTTTCCAACCCAGTGGATCAGATGCCTCTGGGAAGCTCATCACACGTGCGGCTTTCTGGGCACCAGATCTGGGATCAGCACAAAGAACCAGACCTTTGCACACACACACAAAAGCCACAAGGAACAAGAACACCACACTGCTCTGGTTAACTGGCCGAGAAGAGGCCGCAACCATTGGCTCAGAGCTCTTCAGAAGCACCCACCCATTGTGGAAGGGCAGGAAAAGTGCCCCAGCATGCATGGGTAAATCCAGTGCTATTTTTCTTTTAAAAATGTTTGAGGGTACTCTCATTTGGACTCAAGAAAAATCACCATTTTATAGTTCATATTGGGAAAAATAAATACAGTAAATGGACAAAAGTATGTTGTCTAGGTTTGTCATTGCTTTTCTTGGGAGAAAAGCAATGACAAACCTAGACAGCATCTTAAAAAGCAGAGACATCACCTTGCCAACAAAGGTCCGTATAGTTAAAGCTATGGTTTTCCCAGTAGTGATGTATGGAAGTGAAATCTGGACCATAAAGAAGGCTGATCGCCGAAGAATGGATGCTTTTGAGTTATGGTGCTGGAGGAGACTCTTGAGAGTCCCATGGACTGCAAGAAGATCAAACCTCTCCATTCTGAAGGAAATCAGCCCTGAGTGCTCACTGGAAGGACAGATCCTGAAGCTGAGGCTCCAAGACTTTGGCCACCTCAGGAGAAGAGAAGACTCCCTGGAAAAGACCCTAATGTTGGGAAAGATGGAGGGCACAAGGAGAAGGGGACGATGGAGGATGAGATGGTGGGACAGTGTTCTCGAAGCTACAAACATGAGTTTGACCAAACTGCGGGAGGCAGTGGAAGACAGAAGTGCCTGGCGTGCTCTGGTCCAGGGGGTCACGAAGAGTCGGACACGACTAAATGACTAAACAACAACAACAAAGATTCACAAAATGATTAGGGGTATGTGTACCCCCAGAAAAAAAGCACTGGGTAACTCATGTACAGTTGTACCTTGGCTCCTGAACACCTTGGGAGTCGAATGTTCCAGCTCCTGAACGATCGAAAACCGGCCATTCGAACATTCTTTTGGAAGCCGAATGTCTGACGGGGCTTCCAATTGGCTGCAGGAGGTTCCTGCAGCCAATCAGAAGCCGCGCTTTGGTTTCCGAACATTTCAGAAGTCAAATGGACTTCAGGAACGGATTCCGTTCGACTTCCGAGGTACAACTGTATTAATTTTTGTTTCCCGTTAACCGAGCTGATGGACCGAACGATGGAGAGACTTGTGATTCCTGGTGGGGGAATCAAGCCATGTTTACCTTGCCAAGAGGAGAAAGGAGATTAGCAGACAGCAAGTTTAGCAGCTTTGCCAGGAGCGAGAAATGTCAAGATGTACGGAATTGCACAGTGTGCCTTCCCAGATCTATTTATTTGCTGGGCTTGCGCATTCGCACGCTCCCAGTTTTCCGCTCAATTCATTTTTCTCAGGTGCAGTTCCAGCCAATATTCACAAAGGCCCGAAAGCTGCCAAAACCTCACATTCTTCTGTTTGGCGTTTCTGCTGTGATATTTCACACCGCCGGGGGGAAGGTTCTCCTTCAAAGCCCAAGTGGTTTCCTAGGCACGTTTACCTGGGAAAGAGCCCCATTTGCAAGCCTCATATCTGCACCGATCTGCACATTTCTCTCTTGTTTTGATTTTCACAGAGGGCCTTCTGGCGGTTCCTTCCCTGCGAGAAGTGAAGCTACAGGGAACCAGGCAGAGGGCCTTCTTGGTGGTGGCGCCTGCCCTGTGGAACGCCCTTCCGTCAAATGTCAAGGAAATAACTATCTGACTTTCAAAATACACCTGAAGGCAGTGCTGTACAGGGACGTTTTCGATGTCTCACTGTGTTTTAATTTGCTGGGGCAACCCCATCAGATGGGTGGCATAATAATAATAATAATAATAATAATAATAATAATAATAGCATTTATATCTCACCCTCTTTCTCCAAGATGGCATACATTGTTTCCCCCTTCCTCCTTTCATTCCCACAACAACTTTGTGAGGTACGATAGGTTGAGAGTGAGCAACTGGCCCAAAATCCCTCCATGGGCTTCAGTTTAAAGAATTAAGATGCTTAATCTTTGTTCAATTAAAAAGGGCGCAGCATCTAGCGTCATGCATTACGATTGCCACCAGAGACAGAAAAATCATTAAGTGATCCACCCGATTTTTCTGAAGGAAAAGAAGTTGTTAATAATAATAAATAATACTAATACTAATAATACTTTATTATTTATACCCCGCCCATTTGGCTGGGTTTCCCCAGCCACTCTGGGCAGCTTCCAACCAAATATTAAAAACATGATACAGCATTAAACATTAAAAACTTCCCTAAACAGGGCTGCCTTCAGATGTCTTCTAAAAGTCAGATAGTTGTTTATTTCCTTGACATCTGATGGGAGGGTGTTCCACAGGGCAGGCACCACTACTGAGAAGGCCCTCTGCCTGATTCCCTGTAACCTCGCTTCTTACAGTGCGGGAACCACCAGAAGGCCCTTGGAGCTGGACCTCATTGTCCGGGCAGAACGATGGGGGTGGAGACGCTCCTTCAGGTTTACTGGACTGAGGCCATTTAGGGATTTAAAGGTCAGCACCAACACTTTGAATTGTGCTCGAAACGTACTGGGAGCCAATATAGATCTTTCAGGACTGGTGTTATGTGGTCTAGGCGCCCACTCCCAGTCACCAGTCTAGCTGCCACATTCTGGATTAGTTACAGTTTCCGAGTCACCTTCAAAGGTAGCCCCACATAGAGAGCATTGCAGTAGTCCAAGAGGGAGATAACTTAAGAGAACCACTGCTCAAGATGCAGTCTTAGATATCTCCTGGCTCCTGCCCATAAGAGCTAGAAATCAGATATTTTAAAAAATAGAATAAAAGGAATATTAAAAAGATTTTGCAAGGCGCTAAATTTTGCTGAAGCCAAACCCCATGCATTTGTTGTGTAGCACATAAGCCATTTGGGGAGATTTAGGAGGTGGGAAGGGACGCGGGTGGCGCTGTGGGTAAAACCTCAGTGCCTAGGACTTGCCGATCGCATGGTTGGCGATTCGAATCCCTGCGGCGGGGTGAGCTCCCGCTGCTCGGTCCCAGCTCCTGCCCACCTAGCAGTTCAAAAGCACCCCTAAGTGCAAGTAGATAAATAGGTACCGCTTTATAGCGGGCAGGTAAACGGCGTTTCCATGTGCTGCGCTGGTGCTGGCTCGCCAGAGCAGCTTCGTCACACTGGCCACATGACCCGGAAGTGTCTCCGGACAGCGCTGGCCCCCGGCCTCTTAAGTGAGATGGCCGCACAACCCTAGAGTCGGACACGACTGGCCCGTACGGGCAGGGGTACCTTTACCTTTAGGAGGTAGGAAGAGCAGCAGAGATGGATGTGTGCAGTCTCCTATATCACCACTTTAAGGGCCACAGAAAGATCTGATGGAAAATTCAATAATTTTGTCGACCAAACGGTGCTAAAGAAGGATAGAACATTCTTTATGTATGCTACAATAGCAGCAAGAATACTCATCACAAAGTATTGGAAGACACAAGACGGAAGTGGTAGATTACATGGGACTGGCAGAATCCGAGACCAGGGGAGAGAGACAGTGGAAGAAGATTGGAAGAAATTTAAGGACTATCTTAAGAAATACTGCAAAATTAATGAATGCTAGAATGACGATGGTTTAGAAACTGTGTGGTTTCCAGCTGGATTGGATAAGTAATAAGAAAAGAAGGGTTAAAAACTAAATTAAATTAAGGGAAAGGATTTGCTGAATTAATAAAATAGAAATTGGAATACAGAGAGGGGAGGTATGGGGAAGTCGGGAAAGTAAGGCATAAGAAAAAAAAGGGAATGAAATTATACTTGTTTATTCTTTCTTTTTTGTCTTGTTTTTCTCTGTTTGTTTTTTTATTATTGTCTTGTTTTGTTTTTGTATAATTTTTGAAAAACTTAATAAAAATCTTTTTTTAAAAAAATAAAGAAAAAAAAGAAAATTCAATATTTTTTTTTGCTTCTCAGGGCAGAAGTTACCCTTTCACGCTTTCTCTCAGCCCCACCCTCGGAAGTGGACATCCTGCAACTATGATGAAAAACAGCAGCAGCTAGAGAACGGAAAGAGGGATGATGCAGATGAAAAGAAGAAACACTGACATATTTTCAGAAAACTGGTGAGTCAGTGGCTCATCACCACCCGGAAGGGAAGTGGTTATCTCCAGAAAAGAGGTCAATTTCATCTGCAGGCCAGGTTTTGAAATATCTGCAAAAACTGTTCATGATACAGGTGGGATTCCTCCATACTGCTGGGCAGGCCCAGGAATGCTATAATAAATTAAGGAACGCAAACTATAGACTCATTTAGGGTGCAGGCAATTCACAGAAGGACCCCAGGTAGCAGATACCTGCAAGCAGAGCTAATGGAAGGAGAATTCAGTGGTTACCTGAGAATGTGTGCCCACCTGCTCCTGAGACAGGTTCAAGGCCCTTGTACGTTTCTGAGCACAATTCAAAGTGTTGGTGCTGACCTTTAAAGCCCTAAATGGCCTCGGTCCTGTATATCTGAAGGAGCGTCTCCACCCCCATCGTTCAGCCCAGACACTGAGGTCCAGCGCTGAGGGCCTTCTGGCGGTTCCCTCCCTGCGAGAAGCCAAGTTACAGGGAACCAGGCAGAGGGCCTTCTCGGTGGTGGCACACGCCCCGTGGAACACCCTCCCACCAGATGCCAAAGAGAACAACAACTACACTGGTACCATGGGTTACATACGCTTCAGGATACAGACTCCGCTAACCCGGAAATAGTACCTCGAGTTAAGAACTTTGCTTCAGGATGAGAACAGAAATCGCGCGGCAGCGGCGCAGCGGCAGCAAGAGGCCCCATTAGCTTAAGTGGTGCTTCAGGTTAAGAACAGTTTCAGGTTAAGAACGGACCTCCGGAATGATTAAGTTCTTAACCCGAGGTACCACTGTAGCAGACTTTTAGAAGACATCTGAAGGCAGCCCTGTTTAGGGAAGCTTTTAATGTTTGATGTATTACGGTATTTTGATATTTTGTTGGAAGCTACCCAGAGTGGCTGGGGAAGCCCAGCCAGCCCGAATTGGTGAGGCTCGCTTCACAACCGTGAGAAACCAAGCCATTATAGTGTCATGGGCCCACCTGTTTTGTTAGCCCCCAAACGGAAAACGAGCGAGGTCCCAACTTAAAGAAGAATGGGAACTTAAGTCTGCAGGTTGCACATATTCCATCAGCTTAACATATAGAATAAGAAAAATTCCTTCCAGTAGCACCTTAAAGACCAACTAAGTTAGTTCTTGGTATGAGCTTTCGTGTGCATGCACACGTGTGTATCTGAAGAAGTGTGCATGCACACGAAAGCTCATACCAAGAACTAACTTAGTTGGTCTTTAAGGTGCTACTAGAAGGAATTTTTTTTATATAGAATAAGAGAACAAGAAGAACGTACATTTAGAGAAGACTGGAAATTTTTTTATTGAATATATGTTGGGGGGGGGATTGTGTACCCTTGAAAATGTGGGCAGCATTAAGATAAATTCCAACAGTGTAAATAAGTCTTGATGGGTGTAATAATGGAACTCTGAATGGTTTAGTTTATGTAAAATATGCAGGGATTTATGATATGCAAAATGAACCACGGAAAGAGAAGAAGGGAAGTCATTGATATTTTAAGGATGTTTAAATGAGTATTCTAAATTGTAAAACAGAAAATTCAATAACAATTATATATGTGTGCATGTGTATATGTGTGCATAGTATTCTGGCATTCTGAATGTGCGCAAGTATTCTGGCAAAAGTTAACTTCTGCCACCGGCGTCTGCCCTGTTTCTTCTGCTGTGGAGACAGATGCAAATAATTCATTCAGCTTCTCCACAATCTCCAAATCTACTTTGTCATCCAAGGGTCAAAGCCCGTCCCTAGCCAGTCTCCTGCTACTAACACATTTAAAGAACTGGTTGGTGCTTATGTTTTTAGCAACATGCTCCTCAAATTCTTTTTTTAGCATCCCTTTTTGTCTGCTTGCATTTCTTTGGCCAATGTTTACGTTCCTCATTTGGACAAGACTTCCATTCCCGCCCCCCCAGGAAACCTTCTTGCATCTAATAGCTCCTTTGATTCCGCTTCTGAGCCATGTCAGCATCGTCTTGGCCCTTGTGGTACCTACCATGATCTGTGGTACAAACCCCCAACTGAGCTCCTCATATTGCATCTTCAAACAATATTCAAGCATTTTTGGAGTGAGCTTGGTTTTGCTTTTGCAACTTCCGTTTTCTGCCAATCCCCATTTTGAGGAAGCTTCCTGTTTTGAAATCAAACGTGACCGTGCTAGATTTTCTCGGCAGTTGGCCATTTAATTTACTGTATTTTTCGCTCTATAAGATGCACCAGACCACAAGACGCACCTAGTTTTTGGAGGAGGAAAACAAGAAAAAAAATATTCTTAATCTCAGAAGCCAGAACAGAAAAAGGGATCGCTGCGCAGTGAAAGCAGCGATCCCTCTTGCTGTTCTGGCTTCTGGGATAGCTGCGCAGCCTGCATTCCCTCCATAAGACGCACACACATTTCCCCTTACTTTTTAGGAGGGGAAAAGTGAGTCTTATAGAGCAAAAAATACGGTAATTTAATAGCACTATGGTCACAGTTGCCAACTGATTTGACAACACTTAACACCTCGCACCAGGTCCTGGGCATCACTAAAAATTAAGTCCAGGCTTGCTGTCCCCTTGATCTATTCCATTCCCAGCTGAAAGACTTGCATCACTTAGAAGGAAGGTGCAAATCTCTCCTGAGATTCTGGGAGTACGCTGTGCTTTGCACAGGGTTGGGCTCTGTGGCCCTCGAGATGCTGTTGGATTACAACTCCCATCTGCCCCAGCCAGGAAGTTTCAGGGATGATGAATATTGTAATCCAATACCTGGAGGGCCACCAGTTCCCCATCATTAGATTAGAAGAAACCCTTAAACAGAATTGTGGGCTTTGATAGGATGTCAGGAGGTGCCATCAAGAGCTCACTGGCTATCTGCCTAGTGAAATAAGAGACTCGGGGAGAGCTTTTTCACTCCTCTTAATCTACAGTGTTGGTGCTGACCTTGAAAGCCCTAAACGGCCTCGGTCCAGTATACCTGAAGGAGTGTCTCCACCCCCATCGTCCAGCCCAGACACTGAGGTCTAGCACCGAGGGCCTTCTGACGGTTCCCTTCACTGTGAGAAGCCAAGTTACAGGGAACCAGGCAGAGGGCCTTCTCGGTGGTGGCACCTGCCCTGTGAAACGTCCTCCGACCAGATGTCAAAGAGAACAACAACTACCAGATTTTTAGAAGACATCTGAAGGCAGCCCTGTTTAGGGAAGCTTTTAATGTTTAACAGACCACTGTATTTTAAATATTTGGTTGGAAGCCGCCCAGAGTGGCTGGGGAAACCCAGCCAGACAGGCAGGGTATAAATAAATCATTATTATTATTATTATTATTATTATTATTATTATTGAAACACAGGAAGATGTGAAATGTACAGCTTCACGTTTGAGTCGATGTTGCTCAGATTGCCGTTCCACCCCCCCTGGCAGTTACTTCCTAGAGCTCAAACACCTCTTGCGGCCTATGGTGGCTGCTAAGGGAATCTCTCTGTCTCTGTTTGGCTTTCTGCTCCGAGACCTGAAGGGCACATCTGGTGCGAGAGGAAGGAGAGGGCTCTCCAGAGACACCAGGTCACCTGTTTATAACACATCCAACTCCTGCCTCTGTTCACTGCTATCTTGCTCCTGTTTCTTCATCATCCATTATTTCCCAGTTTCTTTCTTCTTCTGGGCTGTGTCCCGTCTCAATCACCATGATCCCAGGTCTCTCCTCCTTCCTCCTCTCTGGAAGGTTCTTAGAGTGTACAGTTCACATCACTTCTGGTTTAGAATTAAACCACCAAATGACAGCGCAGAAAGATCTCACATCAGTAGCACCAGATGAGGATGCGCTTCGTCGTTCAAAGCTGGTGTCTCAAACTAGTACTAGTACCTCGGGTTAAGAACTTAATTTGTTCTGGAGGTCCGTTCTTAACCTGAAACTGTTCTTAACCTGAAGCACCACTTTAGCTAATGAGGCCTCCCGCTGCCACTGCACCGCCGCGTGATTTCTGTTCTCATCCTGAAGCAGTGTTCTTAACCCGAGGTACTATTTCTGGGTTAGTGGAGTCCGTAACCTGAAGCGTCTGTAACCCGCCGTACCACTGTACTACTGCATTGCCATCTTGAAGACTTTGCAGGCAGCAAACTTCACGGATCGTGCTACTGAACCGCTGGTGAACTCCCAACACTCTTTTATGCAATTCCGCTTTTGCAGCATAAAATCCTATCGCCGGTGCAGGAGAACAGGGGTTTCAGTGTGACCGATGAAATCCCCTATAAAAGATTACTCGCAAGTACAACTTGCAAACTCAAGGGAGTTTAGGCCAGAAGTATCTGGCAGGCTGGAGAGCTCACGGGTTGCATGTGCTAATTCAGCTGACATGCCTTCAGATGTTTTTCCTGTTTACAGAGTCAGGCTGCGTTCTCTGCGGGTAAGCGAGCATTCCAACTTCATATGGGTGTAAAGAGAGCCCTATTGCAGTTTCTCCCTCCTCCTCCTCTCTCTTTCAAGATGTCTTTAGATAAGAGTCAGATATCTGAGTTCAGAAAACAGAAAGACTTCTCAGTTAAAGGCAAATGCCTGCCTTTCCTCAAATATCTTGCTTTCCACATTTGTCATGTTTAATCAGGTCAGTAGTCCCCTGCTGTGAAAGAGCAAAGCAGTTAGAAGACTAGATCACATGTGGTGTGAATGTTAGAAAGATGTTGGAATGAAGTTATATGGCTTTAGCAGAAATGTTATAAAGAATTAAGTACAAATAGATTGTTAATGGATTAAAGGGGAAAATAAGGTCAGAATGTGTTAAGATAAATTATAGGACAGAAAATTGAGGAAGATGGAAAGGATTTGCTGAAACAGTTAATTGAAGTAGAATACAAAAAAAGGGAGGTGCGAGGAGGTCGCTGAAACAAGTAAACGAAAGACAAGATATTGAAAGTATTGGATGTGCTTTTAATTGTTTTTGTTTTGTTGTGTTATGTATATGTAGTGTTTTTGTTTCTGTATTGTATTGTTTTGTTTAATTCTTTTTCTTTTTTTTCTGTAATCTTTAAACACTTAATAAATATTATTTTTTAAAAAACAGATCGCATGTGGTGGACATGTGAGAAAATGAAACAATTTTGGGATATGATTTATAATGAGCTGAAAAAGTTATTTAAATATACATTCCCCCCAAAACTGGAAGCTTTTTTGCTGCTTGATAGGTGAAGAAATAGGAAAAGTAGACCAGAGATTATTCATGTATGCCACGACTGTCGCTAGAATCTTGGAAGCCCAAAAATGGAAGACACAGGAATTACCAACATTGGAGGAGTGGCAGACAAAAATGGTAGAATATGTGGAATTAGCAAAATTGACTTACAGGATTCGTAACCAAGAGGAAACAAAGTTCAGAAGAGAGTGGAGTAAATTTGTGGAGTATATAATAATTGTAGAAGTCTAAAGACTGTAGCAGGATTAAAATAAATCTTATGATGTGGATAGGATGTTATTAAGAAACTGCAGAAAGAAAAGTGGAAAATGAAAACCTGTTGGAGGGTGGGAGGGAAGTCCGCGCTCGGCAGAGCGATGAAATAATGTGGGTTTAAGATTATGGAACTTTACTGTATTTGTTTTGTTTGTTTGATTTATGTTAAAGAAAAGTCATAAAATGCATCTTTTTAAAAAGGAGACTAGATCACTTATGCTGTGCAAGAAGATGAACTGGAAATATCACAGTCTGGATGATTTATGGTTCTGTTGGCACCCATCTCTCAAGAGACAATGCAGTGTGCCTCTGGGGGTGGAGCTAAACTGTTGGAGAGTAGAGACTGATACAGGAGAGACATGTTTTGTTGCAGCTGGGGCTGATGAAGGCGCCTGGTTGTGCTGCTGCAGATGCACCATGGCCTTTCTTCTCTCCAAGCTCCTCTGGTCACTGCTGTCTGTCTCCAGGCACGGGGGTCGCCGGCAAGGGATTCTCGCACGGCAGAGTTGGTGTTACCGGCCTTCATGTAACATTTGCAGCCATCTTTGTAACGCAGAGTCGGTCTGCCAACGGGCCTGGTGCCTGATGCCAGCTCCCCACAGAGCACGTCCTTGGGGATCCTGCCATCTTCCATGCTGTGGACATGGCCAAGCCAGTGTAGACATTGCCGAGAGAGGAGTGTGTGGGGGAATGTTCAGGGGTGCAGGAGAGGATATATTGACTGATTATATCCTTATCCAACTCGTGTTAACAAGTTCCCAATATCAGCAGAGTAAAACATTCCCCTTTATTTAAGTTTGCAACGGCAGCGTGTGCTCAGGCTCGCTTAAGCCTCTATAATAATCACTCTGGTAATTTCTCCTTTATTCCCTCTTAAAAAAGAAGACACGACACAGTCCTTTACAAAAGTATAAAAAGAGTTTACTCACATTCTGTTCACATCAGATCCCAGAAGGCAGACTTAAACTTAGTGAAGTAATATACATTTGGATTCTATCTTATAAGAAGATAGTCCCTTTCTCCTCTCTTGGCTGGGAGCCAAGAGGGCATCTTTAGCTTAGCAGATGTTGCTTCTTCGAAGGAAGAGAAGAGAGAGAGGCAAGAGAGAGATGGCTGCCCCTGCCCTGTGCTTTTATCATTACCTGCACAGGTGAGGCCACACCCACCTCTAGTCACATGCGGAGGAAGTCTGTCCCAGGAAGTTTACCTGCTGGCTGGACAAACATCCCTCCCCATGTCTAAACATGTACACTCTAGGAATGTTGTAATTGACTGCTCCTGTGTTTCACATCCCAGAGTGTGAACATGCTGGAAATGCAGACTTGGGATGTGGCACCGAAGTGACTTCTGCAGGGCGCAAACCTGGGCAGTGTGTCTGGAGGTCCTGGGCTGTCCGGACAGCAAGATCCTCCCCCTCCCCCTTTTTGGGCCTTCTTGGTGTTGTCCCAATGAAAGCAAAATAATACATTTGGAACCAGCTTGGCTGCAGAAGTTGCCGGAAGGAGGTACAGAACCGCCATCCAACCGTCTTAGGGACTCCAGATTTGTACAGGGTTAACTCCTTAGCCTTAGGGGGGTATGGATTGTTCCTCAGGGTTTATCCCCTCCATTTCCCTCTACAGCAGGTGCAGAAACCGCCTTCTTGACCCACTATTAGTCTCGTCCGCTCAATCTGCCAGAGCCTGTCTTTGTATGCAGGGGACAGACAAGTCCCTAACTCGCTGAGGATTTAAGACCCATCGGCTACCCTCACCTGATTTAGCCAACCTAATAAGAGGTCAGCATTTACAATTAAACAGCAATTAAATTAAGATTTATATGTTGTTATGCCTATTGTTTGCAGGAATATAGAAAGTTCCTGTGTGGATTAAACATGTACTTAGTTTTGCACGATGAATCTGATTTGTACTAGCACAGACCTGCCGTAGTGGACCTCTCTTCAATGTGTCATGGAAATTTGTTTCCCCATGTTCAAACCAATCCCAAAAGGGCCCATTTTTCTGTTGACCCTGCAGAGCTCCAGCTACTTCCAATCCCCATCAAACTGAACCCCACCCTGCTTTTTGCAATGTCCTCGGTGTGCGCACAGGCAACTCACGGAACGATGCACAGCTGCCTTTGGCCAGGATTCAACCCTATAAAAAAAGGATACTTTGCCCAAAGGAGAACCCACGCAGTTCGGAGGGAAGGAAGCGTAAGATGCAATCAAGAAGAAAAGGAAAGCGACTGTGAGGAACCACAAACATATCCTTAGTAAGGAGCAGTGAAACAGAAAGGTTTTTGCGTGGGTATGTTCAAACACAATCACAGAAATAAGGTGGTTCCTGAAAATAAACATCTCAAGTACCAAAAGCCAGGGTAAAGATGAATGAGCATGACTTTAAGGAAGCACTAAGCCTAGCTGCAGAAACCCTGGAAACCAGAAATCTCTTTCCCCTGCCTCCCACACGGAGCTGGTTGGCTGGCATCCACCTGCATCAAGAGACAATGGAGTGCGCCTTCGGGGGTGAAGTCAAACTGCTGTGTCAGCAGCACCAAAGTGACCTCCCTGAGATGCAAGCCTGGAGGTCCTGGGCTGCCCAGCTGACAAGACCTCTCCCTCGGCCTCGCTGATGGGGTCCACAGGAAAGCAGAGCAAGACGCCCACCACCAGCCTGGCTGTAGGAGTTGCCAGAAGGTGTACCAGGCGCCATCCAACCATCTCAGCTCTTTTTTTTTTTTGTTAAGAGTGTTTATTAATTTTCCAATAAAAAACATCCAATTAACATATCAAATCATAATCCATTTTTTTAAAAAAAAAACCGTATTTTTTGCACCACAACACTCACTTTTTTCCTCCTAGAAAGTAAGGGAACTGTGTGTGCATGTTATGGAGCGAATGCCTATGGGTGGAGGGGGGGATCTGCTGAAGTTGTGAGCAGAGGATCCATGGTTCCCCTTCCTTCCCTCCTCCGTGGCTCGCTTTGAAACAGCAAAGTGGGAGAAGAGCCGCTGAGTGGGGAGGAGAGAAGGACAGAGAGCCTGCTTGCTTTAAAGGAGCAAAGCGGGAGAGGAGAGGAGAGGAGAGGAGCTGCTTACATGAGTGTCCTGTCCGGTTGGCTCCTTTAAAGCAAGCAGGCTCTCTGTCCCTCTCTCCTCCCCACTCAGCTCGCTAAATAGTATTAGCAGCATCCTTCTCCACACACCCCACGCGTGCTCCTTGTCCCTTGAGTGCTTTTCCTTCCCTCCCCACTTAAAACGTGGTTACAAAGCACGGATCCACATGGATCCTCAGGATTTTTGCACTGGGCCACCCCAAATTCACTATCAGATCACATAGCATGTCCATGGCTACATCTTGCACCAAAAAAATCACGCACCCACTGTTGCCTGGGGTCTCAGTGGTGCAAAAACGTGGTTACAAAGCATGGATCCACAGGATTTTTGCATTGGGCTACTCCAAACTCACTGTCAGATCACATGTCTGTGGCCACAGCATGAACCACAAAAATCATATATCCACTGTTTTGTTTAGAATATTTTTTAGGTAATTTTTAAAAAAAGATCAAATTGTCTTCCGAATTGTAATTTTGATTTTATGGGTTCCCACAGTCTGAACCTCGAAGCATATCCAAATCTCAGTCCTGCCTCTCATCATGTAGGGCTTAACCCTTAATCTTTTCTCCTTCCAAAGATAACCCGCATGGCAGCGGAGGTTTAGGTTCAGAGTTTTCCTTCTCCTAGATGGGCTCCCTTCCCAGGCTGACAAGCCTCACCTGCCCCATGCTTCCCTCTACAACATGGGCAAAAACTCCCTTCTTAACCACTGGACCCACTATTGGTCTCGTCTGCTCAAACTACAGAAGCCTGTCTTCATACAGGGGAAGCCCCTGACTCACAGAGGGTTTGAGACCCATCAGCTCCCATCACCTGCTTTAGCCGGCCAGTCGAAGCCGTTTCCTAGGTGTGGCTGCTGCCGCATGCTGGCAGTTTCTAGGAGCCACAGGTGAGAGCTGAGTGCAGAGTGGGGACCAAAGGTCAACAGACTACCCCAGAAGGAGCATGACATGTGCCCTGCCAGTAGTACTACCCCTCTCCTAACACCCTGTATACCCTCACATGGAGCAACGCCAAAAGAAAACGAGAAGTAGAAGTACTGGAAGTCAGAGTCTTCAGATATTTAATTTTTTCAGTAGTAGAAAAACAAAGATACAGGGGAGCAACTCAACTATAAAAAAGTACAAAACACCCCAAAATTCAAGTATCAAATAAATTAACAAACAACTACACACACACACATATACAAACAAACAAAACCCACTGATTGCATTGTTCTGATAAATTAATTCTAAGCTACTATGATCTCGGAGAGTAAATGCACACTACTAAAAGTCAATTATTTATCGGAAACCTGTTTTTAATCCTCGTGAGATTCAAAATGAGTAGAAGCAATCAGATTATGCTAGGAAGGACACCTCAAAATACTAATTAACATTAATGAAACCTCTTTTGCATAATTGGAAAAACCAGCCGAGTAATCTGTTCACACACTTTTCATCTCAAACAGGGAAGGTGGTGAAATATTCAGTAGGTGTGATAGGTTTTATTGAAATAAAAGGTTGCTTGCTTGTTTTTGACATCACTCCCAAGGTACTTTTCTTCCCAAAATATGGTTGGTGACTTTCTGCGGAGAAAGAAAACGATAAATCTGTTAGGCTTATCATCACTACGATACCCATGCCGAGAGGGCAAACCTCTTACTGCCATCAAGCATCCATCCTGTGCCCACCCATCCTGTGCCGTGGAAACAGAAGCCTTGAGAGGACAGGAGAGTGCCGAAAAAAGGGTGTAGCACAGGAAATTATGGACGTGACAAGAGCCTGGCTTCTGGTTCAGTCCAAAAGCCCTTCTAGCCCAGCATCCTGCTCTCACAGTGGCTAACCAGATGTCTATGGGAAGGCCTGCAAGCAGGACTTGAAAGCAACAACACTCCCCCAATTGTGATTCCTGTGATGGCCTGGGATTTGGACTCGGATGCTGAACCTGAGGGATCCCAGCCTGCACAGGAGTCCCCACCTCCAGAACCAGCTGAGCCGGGGCTGGGGCTTGAGCCTGAAGGGTCCTCACCTGTGCTGGATCCTCAGGTGCAAGCACAGTCTGCTCTGGCTCCTGAGGTGATGGAGGACCCACTGCCTGCAGGTGCTCCACTCTCAGCCCCGTCATAGGAAGCTGAGGTTGCCTCTGGGTCTGGTAACCCTCCAGCCTCTCCTGAGCTGCAGAGGCTCAGGGCAGAGAGGCGGAGGGAACTAAGTTCCCGCAGGAGGAGTGCTCGCCTCCAGGCCAGGAGAGGCGAGTCACTAGAGGATCGGGGCTGCCCTATGCCTCGGGGCAGATAAAAGCCAGCCAGCCTCAGTCCCAAGTTGTGGGAGGAACATTGTTGGTTGCTAGTTCCTGACTGAACTGTCCTGCTTTCCTGCCTGAGCTCCTGACCCGCCCTGGCTCCCTGCCTGTTCCTGACTTCACCTGACTCCCTGCCCTGCACCCAGCTTCAGCTACTACGGACTGCCTCCATGTTGCACCTTTGACCACGGACCGGACTTGGACCTCGCCTCTCGGATAACCCACAGGACCAGCACAATTCCCAATAAATACTGCCTCCTAAAGCATGGACAGCTAGCTTTTGGAGAAATTATCAAAGCGGTTAAAACACAGTAAACAAAAAAGGTCAGGGTTGAAAGAGCCATTTTGGCTTGTGCTGCCCTAGAATAATTTGTTTTTTTTTAAAGCTATGAATTGCTGGCCCTCAATGCCATGGTGGGAGGCACAGGTTTTGCATCTGTGGCCATTTCATTATGTTTACTGCAGTGCCGCCCTGTGGCGAAAAGTCAAATTCACAACTATATTTCCCCCGTTTTTCCAACTTTGGTGGTTTACCGTGGCTTCCTGAAACAGAATCTTTTTTCGGTGGTGTAAAAAAAAATAGTGCTGCAAAAACGCCTGCTTGATGTTTACACGCAGGGAGTCACCTGCCACATTAAAAGACTAATTCCTTGCAAATGTCAGTTCTTAATAAGACGTTCTTATGCCACTTTGGGACGCAGGTGGCGCTGTGGGTTAAAGCCTCAGCGCCTAGGACTTGCCGATCGAAAGGTTGGCGGTTCGAATCCCTGCGGCGGGGTGCGCTCCCGCTGCTCGGTCCCAGCACCTGCCAACCTAGCAGTTCGAAAGCACCTCCGGGTGCAAGTAGATAAATAGGGACCGCTTACCAGTGGGAAGGTAAACGGCGTTTCCGTGTGCGGCTCTGGCTCGCCAAAGCAGCGATGTCACACTGGCCACGTGACCCGGAAGTGTCTCCGGACAGCGCTGGCCCCTGGCCTCTTAAGTGAGATGGGCGCACAACCCCAGAGTCTGTCAAGACTGGCCCGTACGGGCAGGGGTACCTTTACCTTTACCTTTATGCCGCTTTACTTTAAACACATGTTAAAATACAGGGTGCGGGGGTGTCTGTTGATAAAGGCTGGTCTTTTTTTATTGACAAAATTCACAGCATGGTTCTGGTGGTTGTAACTCCACTGGATATAGAATATTTTAGTCCAGGGCGCACACCTGGTCAGGATTTAGTAATGACTTGATTTAGAGCGTCACCTGCACTCTGTTGTGTTCACTGGGCTTCTGGCTTGTGGGAGGACTTCACATGCAATGGGAAGAAGCCCATGGACTTTCCCTAATGTTATATTGCAAACCGCCCTGTGATTATCTTGTAAACTGCCTTGTGATCACTGGACAAAGGGCTGCACCGAAATTTATAAATTAATAAGTAATTAAATATTCACAGCACTCTTACATAACGACCTCAATTCTCCCTCCCAAAACCAAACACACACACACACACACAAACAAGCAAACAGCAAGGAAAGTTCAATCAGTTCTGCTTTGACATTCTTCCCAGTCCACTCCCTGTGCCAGCAGCAGAGGCAAGAAGGTCAACAATGCCGCTTTTATTTTGTTTGTATTAAATCGCAGTGCAAAACTTGCATTTATGGGAGCCCATAACGCGATTTCATAAAAGTGAGGGATTGCCAGCTACCGTGATGCTTACGACGAGCATTTATGGACCTTTTCTGCGTTGCAAATTGCATTTTATGTACGGGAAGAGTTAACATGCAGCCGCTTTGCTGAATGGATCATTAAATCCCGGGCCGTGAGAAAAGCTTCCTCCAGGAACCTTGTCCCTGCAAGATCCGTTATGGCTTCTTGCCCTCTGAGCTACTTTAGGAATCTACTTGGGTGGAGAAAATGGGGTATCAAATGCCGTCAATGCAAACCTATAGGGCAGGTTTCTGTGGGGGGCTCTCTGGATGTTGTTGTGCTCCAATTCCCATTGGCCCAGCAGCCAGCATGGCCAATGGACAGGGATGAAGGAAACTGTAATGACAACTGGGGCCCCCACTAGCTTGACACCCCCTGATATAAGAGATCCCAACCCTGCCCCTCCTTTTTTATTTTTAAAATAAATATTCTAACTTCCCTGGCTTTTTTCTGGCCCACGTAGGACCAGTCTGGATAGTTAGCCTTGGTGAAGATTTGACATTTTCATCCGCAAAAAAGTTTTTGATTTGAGTTTCCACTGAAATGAGGCTGCATTTTAATGTTTTTATGTTGTATTTTAATCTTGTTTTTTAAGCTGTATTTCAATCAATTGTTTTTATATTTGGTGTTAGCCGCCCTGAGCCTGGTCTTGGCTGGGGAGGGCGGGGTATAAATATTATTATTATTATTATTATTATTATTATTATTATTATTATTATTTTATTAAAAGCCTGGAAAGGCTGCAGGATTAGCATGCTGAAGGTCTCTGGTTCAATCTCTGATGACTTCCGTTAAAAGGTAGTAGGACTGGGGAGTTGGGGGGGGGACTCTCTGCCCCCAAGCCCTTAGCAGAGCCACCACTTGCCAGAGAAGAGTGGACTAGGTGGACCAATGCCCACATTCCTTGTACTGCAGCTTCAAATGTTTAAAGGCAAAGATGTCATTCAGTGGTAGCGCACATGTTATAAGAACCAGGTTCAATCCCAGAATCGTTCCAAGGGTTTTAGGTAGGAGTCAGAAAAGGCTTCAGCGGTGGATCTCAGAGAGAGCTGCTACCAGTCAGAGTAGATGGCACTGGTAAAGGTAAAAGGTAAAGGACCCCTGGACGGTTAAGTCCAGTGAAAGGCGACTATGAGGTTGTGGTGCTCATCTTGCTTTCAGGCCGAGGGAGCCGGCGTTTGTCCACAGACAGCTTTCCGGGTCATGTGGCCAGCAGGACTAAACCGCTTCTGGCGCAATGGAACACCATGACGGAAACCAGAGCTCACGGAAATGCCGTTTACCTTCCCGCCGGAGTGGTACCTATTTATCTACTTGCACTGGCGTGCTTTCAAATTGCTAGGTTGGCAGGAGCAGGGACTGAGCAACGGGAGCTCACCCCGTCAAGGGGATTCGAACCGCCGACCTTCTGATCGGCAAGCCCAAGAGGCTCAGTGGTTTAGACCACAGCGCCACCCGCGTCCCTTTATGCAGATGGCACTGACAACCGGTTCAGCTCAGGAGGAAGCAACTGCACATGTTCATGTGCAGAAGCCAGGTGTTCCTGATTGCATTGGCGCATGGCAGCAGCATACCTGGGCAGTTTCCCTCGCTCTGCTCCTCCCAGGCAGCATCACCTTTTAAATGAGTGCTTGTTTTGTTGACCCGGGCGGTATATGGAGGGTTGAAAAGTGTGGTCGCCAGGGATAAATCAGGGCACTGCAAGAGAGCCTCTTGTCTGCCAAAACTCCCGTTTCCCCACTGAAAAACTGAATCAGGTGAAGTCTGAACATAAGAAGAGCCTGCGGCCCATTTGGATCTCACAGTGGCCCCCAGAACAAGAGCACTCTTCCTTCCAACAAATTTGCTGTGGCTGCTTTTGGCATCTCTACAGATTTTAGGGACTGGGGCAGGGGGAAGGTCGTCATATTTGATGCATGGAGCTAATCTGGGCAGCAAGCCAAGTACCGTATTTTTCGCTCTATAAGACGCACCAGACCATAAGATGCACCTAGGTTTTGGAGGAGGAAAACAAGAAAAAATAATATTCTGAATCTCAGAAGCCAGAACAGCAAGAGGGATCGCTGCGCAGCAATCCCTCTTGCTGTTCTGGCTTCTGGGATAGCTGCGCAGCCTATATTCGCTCCATAAGACTCACACACATTTCCCCTTACTTTTTGGGAGGGGAAAAGTGAGTCATATAGAGCAAAAAAGACGGTACTTTAGATGGAAACTGCAGGAAACATTTCATTGTGACCATCTGATCACTGGAGAAATTCTGTTTATCCCAATGCAATGAACTTCCTCAACTCTCTCACTCTCCAAAGGACACTCAGAGGGGACTGGGCTGTTGTGGAAACAAGGGGGGGCTGGGAGAAAGTATCTCAGCACTACAATGAGTTACTATGACTTTACTGAATTGTATTAATTATCTTGCAGCTGTTGTTTGCTTTATTTATATGCTACTGCGTTTGATTGTTGTTTTAATTCTACTGTGATTAAGGTGTGCCGCTTTGAGCTCGACATTAGCTGTTGGAAAAGCAGTACGAGTATTAAACCAAATCAAAGCACCTACCATTTTATAAAGCTGAGCCTTCAAACGATTTGTAGAATAGTCAGATTTTCTCTTTTCTTCTTCCCGTCTTTTTCGCACCTCAGGCAGCTGCTCATAGATGCTAAAAGAGCAAAAATAAAATGAAGGGATTACTCTAAAGAAATCCCTCCCAAATGAATCAGCCATTGCACTGCTGAGTGAATGCAGGGTTATGTGGAGAAGCAAGAGGGAGCTTAAAAGAGCCAAGGTGATCTCTTTGGTACTCCCGCCCGAAACACAGACCTGAGCTGCTGGATCTCAGGTGATCTGCTGAAGCCTAAAATTGATTAAAAGACTCTTTTGAGCCTGACTGCTCTTCTTTCAGTTACTCCCTTTGGCCAGCGCCAGGCTGAAATCCCAGATTCAGGATCTGCTGTGGGCTCAAATTGCAAAAACTGACCTCTCTCAGTTGTGGTTTTCCTGCTAGCCTCACAGAAACAAGACACTAAGTGTATGACCAAGAAGAGCGGCAAGGGTTGTCCTGCTCTAAGAAACGACCCCAGACCATTCTACAGAATTCCTTTTTTGGCTCATTTACTGTAAAATAAGCACCAGAAATCAGGGCTGTAACAGGATTGAAACCTGGATTTACAGGATTTCTAGCCAGGGACTGGACCTGAACTGCCATCCTCCACCCACAAAAGCTGAACATTTCAAAAAGTGATGGTTTTTAATCAGGATGGACAAGGTTCCTAAGCCCATGGACCTGTTGGGATGAGTCCAGGGAGACAGGGGCATTTGGCAGGCCCCCAGCTGGCTCCAGCCACCGGACAGCAGCTAGGCGAACTCCGGTTCCCGGAACAGCATCAATCAGCAACTCGAGCCTCTGATAAGAGCGTGCTCAGCTTCTGAACATATCAGCAGTGAATAAATCTTCACTACGGAAGTGGTGGACAGAGACATGTGTAAGCATTATTTACAGGCGTAACCCAAGTGTTAAAAAGGTAAAGGAAAAGGGACCCCTGACCATTAGGTCCAGTCGCAGATGACTCTGGGGTTACGGCACTCATCTCGCTTTACTGGCCGAGGGAGCCGGCGTACAGCTTCCGGGTCATGTGGCCAGCATGACTAAGCCGCTTCTGGCGAACCAGAGCAGCGCACGGAAATGCCGTTTACCTTCCAGCCGGAGTGGTACCTATTTATCTACTTGCACTTTGACGTGCTTTCGAACTGCTAGGTTGGCAGGAGCAAGGACCAAGCAATGGGAGCTCACCCCGAACCGCAGACCTTCTGATCGGCAAGTCCTAGGCTCAGTGGTTTAACCCACAGTGCCACCTGTGTCCGTATTCAGCATAGTTCAGGAACAAAGGAAAAACATGTCTGCTTCCCTTCGTGTCCAGCAAAACAGCAATATAGGCAAAAGCAATATACAAGCAGAAGTTTGCAGCAGACTTGTGCTGAAAGTAAACAGGCATGTGACACACAAGAGGCAAGCCTGTTCCTTTTAAGGTGGAATGGAACTATATCCTAACAGGGCCCCATAAAGACAGCTGACAGCTACGGTTGCTTCATGGGTCTCTAGCAACAGCCAGGATCCCAGCTCTTAGAGGAGAGCTGTTAGCAGCTGTCCAGTGGGAGCCAGGAGTCAGCAGTCAAGGTGGAGGGCAGACCTGGGAGGCCAAGCCAAGGAGTCAAAGCTAGAAAAGGCTTACTGTTGCCCAGACAAATTCCCAGCCTTTCCCAGAAAGCTTTTATAGTTTGTCCTAGTGAGAAGATGCTCTAAGTCAGAGAGAGCCCTGGTGGTTCATCGCACGGGACAGATGTGCACAGCGAGCTGTGCTTCAAGCTCCGACATCTCCCAAGGCCCCCTGCCCAAGAGAAAGGAGTGACGGCAAGGAACGTGGTAAAGATTGCAGGAAAAGCAAAATGATGGCTGAACGGTTGCAAAAGCAGAATAAAGAGTAATTATGCTTACGCAGGAGAACGGCTGTGAATCACTCCCAGCGCGTTCCTTAAAATACACCCCCCGATTCCCAGCTCCAAAAATGAAGTATCTATCAAATCCCCTTTCGCAGTTAAAGGAATGAGCTTGTTAGAAAGAAAGAAGAGTTATCTGCTTGAACATTCCCTGGGGGGGGGGGATCTGATAAATATTGCAGAGAAGAGTAAAACAAACAGCTCATTTGGAATAAAGACAGGATGTGTCCCTCGGTGATTGCGTTCTCACCACTTCATCTGTCCCCACAATCCAGTAACCCGATCATCTGTCTGATCCCTCCCTCCTATGCACATAATACATATTTGGAAAACTGCCATTAATAAACAAACAAAGTCAAAGCCAGTTTACTGCTGAACAGAAGATCAGGCTTTACAACATACCATAAACAAATCCCTATTCTTTAGGCATTAAAATACCCTGGCTAAAAATGTATGTAGAGCCAAAGCTAGAAAGATTTCTGTTCCTGTAACTCTTGTTCCCACAGGAGAGATATCCAGAGCTGGCCTAACTGAAGAACAAGGCAAGATGTGTGCCCCAGGGAGATAATTTAGGGTGCCATTAAAGATTAAGAGATAGGTCTTACCTAGTGATGACGTGAGAATATTCTCCGGAAAATATTCTCGAGAATGAGAATATTCTCTGCTAGAAAATTCTCCGGAGAATATTCTCCACAAACTGTAAATTCTAATGTAAGAACCAGTTTTACAACCCACATTTTTTAAAATCTAGTAAATAAGTCAAGCTGCGATATTGCCAGGGTAAGAAATGAATAATGTTTGAGGAGTCAATATAAATTTATAAACATTTGAGACTTGTTACTTTAAAGCCTATTTTTAAAAAATAAATTTCTTTCTTGTGACAATTTATCAGTTCTAATTTAAATACCTGGGACGCGGGTGGCGCTGTGGGTAAAACCTCAGCGCCTAGGACTTGCCGATCGCACGGTCGGCGGTTCGATTCCCCGCGGCGGGGTGCGTTCCCGTCGTTCAGTCCCAGCGCCTGCCAACCTAGCAGTTTGAAAGCACCCCTGGGTGCAAGTAGATAAATAGGGACCGCTTACCAGCGGGAAGGTGAACGGAGTTCCGTGTGCTGCGCTGGCTCGCCAGATGCAGCTTGTCACGCTGGCCATGTGACCCGGAAGTGTCTGCGGACAGCGCTGGCTCCTGGCCTCTAGAGTGAGATGAGTGCACAACCCTAGAGTCTGTCAAGACTGGCCCGTACGGGCAGGGATACCTTTACCTTTACCTTTAATTTAAATACGTTGTGTGTGGCCTTACTTGTCTAAGCAGATAGTACTTTGCATTTCTGATGTTATGAAACTTGTCATTACTGATTGTGTTTATTTTCTGGAAATAATAGCCTTTGTTTTAAACTTTATATTGATTTTATTAGTGTTGCACTGAAAATACTGTACAATGTAGATATGCTTATTAAAAGAACGTACTCATGTAGTGGACCTGAGGTGTGTTTTTTTATATTCCTTTTACTTTAAAAGCTACATTTCATACATACACAACATAATTAGAATTCAAAGTTGATGGTAAATATACAGGTTAGTGGCAGGCTTAGTGATTAACCTGAGTCATTCATGTTGAATTTTCAATTTCAAGTTTGGTGCAAAAAACAAAGAATGTGAATTCACTGCATTGCCCCATTGAATAAAAGTACCTGTACAGCTTTTGGTTGCCATCTGAACAAGTCTACCCATGAATATACATGTATATTAAGTAATATCATTTTCAATGCATTAAAATGAATATTCTCCTAATTTAAATGAAAATTCGCTAATATTCTCATTAATCGAGAACATTCTCCAAAAGATTATTCTTGAGAATTTAACATCACTAGTCTTCCCCGTGGTGCACAATCCAGCAGAAAGGTGTTTTACACATCCCTGTTCATTTCAAGATAGCCTGTGAGCAGCTCTAATGGACTAAGTCAAAGGCCCATCTAGGCCAGTGGGCAAATAGATGCCTTTGGGAACCCCACAAAGAGGACCCCAGTACAGCAGCACTCTCCCCACATGCAATTTCTAGCAACTGGTATTCAGAAGCACCCTGCCTCCAACAGTGGAGCTAAACCAGGCAAAGGGAAACTCGGCCCTCCAGCTGTTTTAGGACTACAACTCCCATCATCCCTAGCTAACAGGATGAGTGGTCAGGGATGATGGGAATGGTGGTCTCAAAACATCTGGAGGGCCGAGTTTGCCTATGCCTGAGCTAAACCGTGGCCACGGTGGCTAGCAGCCATTGTCAGTCTTATTGTCCGTGAATTTATCTAATCCATCCAAGTTGGTGGCCATTCTTGAGGGAAGGAGTTCCGCACTTTAACAATGTGCTGTGTGAATGATTCCCTCCTTTTGTCTGTCGTGAATCTTCCAACAATCAGCTTCATTGGATGCCCTCAGATTCTATTATTATTAACTGTCCTTTGGTTGTTGTTGTTGTTTAGTAGTTTAGTTGTGTCCAACTCTTCATGACCCCATGGACCAGAGGAGCCAGGCAGTCCTGTCTTCCACTGCCTCCCGCAGTTGGGTCAAACTCATGCTGGTAGCTTCGAGAACACTATCCAAACATCTCGTCCTCTGTCTTCCCCTTCTCCTTGTGCCCTCCATCTTTCCCAAAATCAGGGTCTTTTCCAGGGAGTCTTCTCTTCTCATGAGGTGGCCAAAGTCTTGGAGCCTCAGCTTCAGGATCTGTCCTTCCAGTGAGCACTCAGGGCTGATTTCCTTAAGAATGGACAGGTTTGATCTTCTTGAAGTCCATGGGACTCTCAAGAGTCTCCTCCAGCACCAGAATTCAAAAGCATCAATTCTTCGGCGATCAGCCTTCTTTATGGTCCAGCTCTCACTTCCATACATCACTAATCCTTTGGTATAAATCAGCAAATTTGTCTACTATACTGCTTACCCATAATACTTCCCCAAGACCCTCCTTTTCCATCACAGCGAAGGAGCTGTCATCCTGGGAACGGGATGTAGCTCTCAAGAACCCAAAGGCCCTATCCATCAACCTCTCTGCCTCTTTTAACTTCTCCAGGCCAGCCACTTTCACCTGCAGGGAATGACATTTCTGCTGGGTTGTGCCCCACGTAAATTAGGGGTGGAGAAATTATGTGCATTGGATTTTCAGGTCCCAATATCTACGGCCAATCTTGTGCCTTGTTCATTTTCTAACTTGCGTTAGAAAATAAATATATGAGGTTTATCCATATGCAAAAATATAACAGGGTTGTCCTCCAAACAAAAGCAGCCTTACCGTTTTGATCTCTGAACCATTTCATTCTTGGAAATTGCTCTTCTCTTCTGCATAGCCCTGTAGTCTAAACAAAGCAGGAAAAATGATGAGTACAGCACAATTCAAAATGTTAATGCGCCAGACAACCGATGTTCTCATCCTACAAGATGCTGTGCCAAGATAGAAGCTCGTAAGATCTGGTGATGCTAAGAGTGGGCCATGGGAGAGACATGAGTCCTCAGAAACAAGGTCTTGTAAAGGGGTCAGCAAGGTTTACCTCGCCTGGGCTGGTTCACTCCCGTGGAGATCGCTCCGTGGGCTGGATTGCGTGTGCACAGACGCGATTTCCAGCGCCGCAGAAGCGAGTCCTCACTCTGCGCTGGTTTAGCGCAGCACGCGGGAACTCGCTGAGTGGGCGGCTCGGTTCAGGGGCGGCCTGTGGGCCATTTAAACGACTCCCACGGGACACTTGTGGCCCATGGGACACAGGTTGCCGAACCCTGGTCTTGTGCTTCATCCTCTGATGTAAAGACCATTGTGCCAAGCTGACCAGGAGATGAGGGCTCCTCCCTCCTGACCCTTTTTGGACCACAGAAGCCGTAGAGGGTCAGGTTTAAGGTGCTGGTTTTGACCATTAAAGCCCTTTGTAGCTTAGGGCCCTCGTATTTATGGGACCGCCTCTCCTGGTCTGCCCCACAGAGGACCTTAAGGTCCATGAATAATCATAGTTTAGAGGTCCTGGGCCCTAAGGAAGTCAGATTATCCTCCACCAGGGCCAGGGTCTTCTCAGTGATGGCTCCGACCTGGTGGAATGCTCTTGGTGGTTTGTTGTTGTTTTTTAAAAACTACTACTATAATACAAATACATACATACACACCTACACACAGACACCTCTCACAATTTTGCAACTAAGTAAAATTAGCATACCACGGGCAAATGGAGCAAAAATGGCACTTGCTCTAGCTTTGCTGCTTTTCTAACACCCTTTACCACCGCAAGAATGTGCTTTGCTAAAGAAAGAAAAATCCATGGCAACAATCATCTATGAACAGCCACTCTGCAGAAAAATGGCCATGCAATACTCAGTCACAGGTTGAATCTATTTTTAGTTGTTTGGGGTTAAAACAGGGCAGCTCTGCAAGCCTATAGCACACTGCCCATTAGCCTTTTCTGAATATAAAACTGGCTATTTACGCCAAGCCGTTCCCTACAGAGAGACACGACATGTGTCCATCATTACTGCTAGGGAAATATATGACAGCCTTGATCCAAAGATGTGATATAACTGTACAAGAGCGAGCGGCGCACACAGAGACTGGCTGCTTGCTGTTTCTGCTATGGCAGTTCCCACTGCCAAATGTAAGGATGTAAGAAAAGCCTTGCTGGATGAGGCCAGCTGTCCATCTAGTCTAGCATCCTGTTATCACAGTGACGAACCAGATGACGCAATGGGAAGGCCACAGCTCTCTCTGCACTTGTGATTCCCAACAACTGGAATGCATAGTGTGATAGGAACTTTGAGGTCTTAGATATATGTTAAATGTTCATAAGTGTACCAACCAAGCACATACATAGATCAGCACAGGAAGACCAACCTGGAACCATTTTGATTTTCAAACTGTCCCAAACTGACCAAATGTTTTCTCTGTAAGGTCAAAGGAAAATGGAAAAGCCTCCCCATTGTCTTTTCCTTCACAAATCCTGTCTTAAGGGTATGTCTGTGTTTGAATAGGGCCTGTGACCTGGTCCAGGAACTAAGTATTTATCATTACAAAAGACTGGCCAGGCTCCCCAGGCAATCCAATCAAGTAAACTGGCAGACAGGAGAAAAACAACATTCAAATTTCTCTTTTAGACCCCCTTTTCTGTGATGTAGGTATGATGTATCTGAGGGGTGGTCTTAGGTTACACCCCTTCTGTGATGTACGTATGATGTTTCTGGGGGTGGTCTTGATCTACAGGGGGGGAATTTCAAAAGTCTTCATAAGGCCTTGCGCGCCATTTTTCTGGGTTCCTCCTCTATCCTGCATGTGAAGGGAGCACTCTGTTGCAACAGATCAATAAAGATCAGGCTTACTAGCTGCTTTGCTTCTCAATATTCTCTGGTTGGCCTCTGTTATTCTCTCCTACCAATAGGGAACCTATGTAAGGACTCTATATGGGCTCTTGGATACCCCAGAAGGGAAAAGGGCAATTTTTGTTTACAACAATAGGGAGCTTAGAGAGACAAGCTGCTTGCCTCTTCAGCAATGGCTTGCCTCTTCAGCCGCAAAGGCCTTGCCCAGCTTCTCCCAGAACACATCACACCCCTCCTTGGCTTGCGACCCATGTCTGTAATAAGGAAGGCACCTCTGTTAGGAAGATGGAAACTTCTTCTCTCTTCACGAGCATTAAATAATTCTTCTCTCTCGCCTTGGAGCATACTCTGCAATTTCCTTTCTTCCATTATTAGCTTGAGGCGCTTCACACGCTCCCCGGAGCTGGAGATGAAATCAGGACGGTGCAGTGCAAGAGACTCCTGAGTTGGAAAACAAAAATAAGAGCTGCTTCAGAAGCTCCACTTAAGGCTGAGGAAATGTCAAAAATAGCTAACCCCATTAACAAAGCACTGAAAGCATGCCTCAGAAGAAGAGAATTATTCACGCAATGTACAGAATATTGCATCTACAAAAGGCGAAGGGATCTCTCTGTGGGTCTTGTTAACAAATGCTTTGATCTTGGACAACCAATTGGAAAGATACCAGGCTGGGAATAAGCGTAGCTACATTTTTGTAAAAGGGATAAGTACTTAAGCTTAAACAAGCTGGTTGGAGTGTGCACATGGGACAAAAAGAAGTCTCCGTGCAATGAGGGAGGCCTCTCGGTGACTGTAAATGAAATGGATACATGGGGAAATTAACACGGTTCAATATTAGTCTTGGGGAGGGGGCTTCACAAGAGCCTGCTGGCTGCCAGATCTGCCAAAAGCGCAATGGAAGCAGGCTGAGAGCGCTTCCCCCATTCTCACAACCCCCTTGCCATCAGAAGCGTAATGTCAAGCACAGGACGCGTGAGAACTGTTCGATTTGGACTGGAATTTGAAGGCAGGGATAAGCTGGTGAATGCAGACAAGCAGCTTTACATTTGCCCTATTCCATCCTCTGAACCAGTGGGGGCTGTGCAAACCCCACCTGCCCAGGAGTTGCTAGCACCATCCTTTCCCCGCTGGCGCATGCCATGTTTATGCTAAAGAAGGATGGCCCCTATCCAGCAGAAAAGACCGGCCCTCTGAGCCATTAGAGTTAGAATAAGGGTAGAACGGAAGCCAAAGTAGGTTCTATTCCAGCGGTTCTCAACCTGTGGGTCCCCACATGTTGTTGGACTACAACTCCCATCACCCCTGAGCTCTGGCCTTGCTAGCTAGGGGTGATGGGAGTTGCGTGGCGATTCCCGCCTCCCACCAGTTGGAATAAATAAGACACAGGACACCATTATTTTAGGTTAATGGGCAAAAATTGGCCACAACTTTATTGGTTACAGGTAGAGCAGTATTGGCTTTAGGCATTGGTCCTATCAGACTATCCGGCTTCAGCCTGTTAGCAGGAAAACCGGAAAGGGTTAACACCAGCAGGGGGAGCCCTGTGATGCACATCACTAGGAACTCCACCAGGGGTCACCGCTCGGGGGCGTGCTTTAGGCCCTGGCCTCCATAGGTTTCGGACGAGGCAACGCCCCCCAGAATCCTTTACCGGACTACCCTCAATTATTTGGGGGAGGTGATGGCGCTCCTCCCCCCCAACACATCTACATAACAATACCCCTACCAATGCCTAACCGCCAAAACCAAGGAGTTGTGACGATTTGCTACAAGGTAGGTGAAAAACCAAATGGCCAGTGCCAATTTGCCAAGTGGAAAAAATTGCTACCGGGCCCCTTAACGGCGACCAACTGAAGTCCATAGCAAGATCAGAAGGAAAACCTAGAGGGTGGGTGCGTGGGTGGGAAACCGAATCTGCTGCGAGGACAAAAAGGGGAGATCCCGGGGCCGCGCCAGCCTTAAATGACCCAGGCCACAGCCCTGATTGGCTGGCTCTGGGGCTGACACGGCCCGAGGATTCCCCAGGTCAGCCCCACGCGATTGTTGGGGGCATGAGCCCGCAACACCACCTCCTCCTTATGGGGGAAGTGGCTTTGTAGTCCAACAACATCTGGGGAGCAACAGATTGAGAAAGGCTGTTCTGTTCTATTCTATTCCTGCCCAGCCCTTACATATTTTAAAGAGGGAAGGGGAACGAGACAGACACATAGATACACACAGAGGCGCACATGCTGCATCTGTTAAACTGATGGGTGGCTCAGCTCATCTGACAACCAAAGCACTCGCAAACGGGACAGCCAAAGCAAGGCAAGGAGTCCGAGGCAGAGCCTGGATTTTACCTGCAGTGTCATTTTCACAAAAGGTGGGGGCGGCTTATTCTCAACGTCTCTCGGTGGAGCCATCAGACGCACCTGCAGCTCGCTGTGATCCTCCTGCCAGTTTTTCTCCCGGAGGGGCTCTCGCCAGGGCTTCGGGTCGGCTTCAAACCAGGAGGGACCAGGATCAGAAACGTAGCTGGATCCACTTCCCTTTTTGAAGTCAGGTTTCAAATCCTTTGCCGAAACAAACCAGGAAACTCCTGGGGCGGGGGAAAGAAAAATGCTTTAAAAACAGGAACGTAGTGCAAACTGCTCATCCCGGCTGCAGTTCACTTATAAAAGACAGGAAGGCACAAAAACAGGGGGGCTGCCTCCGCCATTGCCCCCTTTTGCTCTGGGCTGTCCTCTGCAACTGTAAAAGGTCCAGGACGATGCTCAGAGCAGACATAGGCACATCACAGTTGCATATATAATGTATGCCACTCCCCAAATTTAGGGATTTAGCAAAGATGAAATGGCACAGAACAAAGAGTGAAGAAGCATGGAAGCAGCAAACAATCCAGGAGAGGAAGTCAGCATTTTAGTACAGTGGTGCCTCGGGTTAAGAACTTAATTCGTTCCAGGGGTCCGTTCTGAACCTGAAACGGTTCTTAACCTGAGGCATGCTTTTGCGAATGGGGCCTCCTGCTGTCGCTGGTGCGCAATTTCCATTATTATCCTGGGGCAAAGTTCTTAACCTGGAGCAACCACTTCCTGGTTAGCAGAGTTTGTAACCCGAAGCGTCTGTAAGCACTGTACATTAAATGCTCTGCACTCTTACCAGGCCTTTGCAAAAACGTTGGTTGATGGGATTTAAAAAGAGATGGAAAAGTATAGCAAATCATTATTAATTGTGGATTATTATCAACAGATCTTATTTTGCTTTGGGGTTCAGCATTTGTTTTCTTTGCTGAAAGAATCCTTGGGGAGGTGGAGATGGCAGAGAGAAGCAGCGGTGAATCCTTGGGCTTCTGGCTCTTGGGTCACGGCAGCTTACTGGGAGGGAAAGGGGCTTGGGGTTGTCGCTGGGCAGACACTCTGGCAGAGGAAACCCAGTGCCCCCACTAGTACGCCCCCACAGTGATGACCCTCCCTGCCATCTCTCTCCCTAGAAGCCACAGTGACCAGAGACTCCTGATGTGCATGCTGGTTTTTGAAGTACCATATAGTCATTCTTTCCTCTTGCAGCTGAGAATCTTCCCCTCCCTTCTTTATACCACCAAAAACAAGGGCTGGGCTATGATTTGCATTGTCTACAACCAGAAGTAATAAGAAATAAAAAAACCCCAACAAGGTATAGAAAAGTAAATACAAAGGGTATTGGGTTTACTGTCAGCGTGCGGTCAAAGCTGAGGAACAAATATTTTCCCCTCATGCAGTGTTTGTTTAAAACATCTTGCTCTGTATAGTTTTAATCGGTCTGCTATTTCATAGCTTTAGGAGACAGATAGCAGAAAATCCCAAGATCTCCAGATGATGAAACGAAATCTGTTTGCTTCTGGTCCCAATTTATTAGCACGTTTAAAGCCTTAAATTGTTTGGGGTGTCAGAAGGCCTCTCTTCTGTTCTGCAGCCACCAGGTGAGGACCTGCTGCATGTCCTGCCTTTGAAGGTGCAGAGGACAAGGGCACAGGATTGGGCCTCCTCCATGGAAGCACCCAGGCTGTGGAATTCACTGGCCCAGGTGGTTTGGCAGGGGGTATTTTGGCAACCAATTAAACCAACTTTCGAGGGCTGCATTCTCTCCCTCATTTTATTTTTGTAGGTTAAATAAGTGGTTTTGCTGCTGAATTATTTTCTGTTTTATTCTTCATTGTTCTAATATGATATGATGTTTCCATGTTTTGCCTGCAGCGCCGACAGCCCTTTCAAAGATGTGGGGTGTGAATTATTATTGCATAAACAAAACAAAATAAGAGCAGCCTGTGGCGGTGTAATATAGAACCCTTTTTTCTTCCTGGCCTGTGCCTAGCATGTTGTGTTGTGCTAAACAGGTTTAAGACTGTGGTAGTAGCACTATCTGCAGAATCAGCGTGACTGCACAAGAAAACCAAGCAGATCTGGGGTTGGGGTGGGTACTCCAAAGAGATGCCTCTGGGGAAGTGAGCCTCAGAATCTCTCGGAATCTGAAGCTGAGCTGCACTTCCTGGATTAAGCAAGGCAGGGGCCCTCCAATCCCCCGCTCCCTGGGAATGTGCAAATTGCAACACAACATCATAGAATCATAGAATCATGGAGTTCGAAGAGACCACAAGGGCCATCGAGTCCAACCCCCTGTCAAGCAGGAAACACCATCAGAGCACTCCTGACATATGGTTGTCAAGCCTCTGCTTAAAGTCCTCCAAAGAAGGAGACTCCACCACACTCCTTGGCAGCAAATTCCACTGTCAAACAGCTCTTACTGTCAGGAAGTTCTTCCTAATGTTTAGGTGGAATCTTCTTTCTTGTAGTTTGGATCCATTGCTCCGTGTCCGCTTCTCTGGAGCAGCAGAAAACAACCTTTCTCCCTCCTCTATGTGACATCCTTTTATATATTGGAACATGGCTATCATATCACCCCTTAACCTCCTCTTCTCCAGGCTAAACATGCCCAGCTCCCTTAGCCGTTCCTCATAAGGCATCGTTTCCAGGCCTTTGACCATTTTGGTTGCCCTCCTCTGGACACGTTCCAGTTTGTCAGTGTCCTTCTTGAACTGTGGTGCCCAGAACTGGACACAGTACTCCAGGTGAGGTCTGACCAGAGCAGAATACAGTGGCACCATTACTTCCCTTGATCTAGATGCTATACTCCTATTGATGCAGCCCAGAATTGCATTGGCTTTTTTAGCTGCCGCGTCACACTGTTGGCTCATGTCAAAGTTTGTGGTCAACCAAGACTCCGAGATCCTTTTCACATGTACTGCTTCATGATGTACATCATCTGGCAGGCCACAGATTCCTCGCCCCTGGATTAAGCAATCCAGTCTACCTGCTTTTGGGTAGTTTTGAGACCAAGAGAGTTTTGGAGATGAACATATGAACTAGGATCCCACACACCCCATATTGTATTTACTTACAGTGGTACCTCTGGATGCTAACAGGATCCGTTCGGGAGCCCCGTTTGCATCCTGAAGCGAACACAACCCGCGTGACCAGTCATGATTCGCCGCTTCTGTGCATCCGTGTGACGTCATTTTGTGCGTCTATGCATGTGGAGAAACCCGGAAGTAACGCGTTCCATTACTTCTGGATCACCGCAGAGCGCAACCCAAAAATGCTCAACCCAAAGCTACTTCAACCCGAGGTATGCCTGTACAGTAGTACCTCGAGTTACATGCACTTCAGGTTACAGACTCTGCTAACCCAGAAATAGTACCTCACGTTAAGAACCCCTTTCGGACAGGGACTGTGCTGTATTTTGCTTGCGCTTCTGATCAAAGGGCAGTAGCTACATAGCATACAGAGGTACCTCGGGTTACAGACGCTTCAGGTTACAGACTCCGCTAACCCAGAAATAGTACCTTTGCTTCAGGATGAGAACAGAAATCGTGCTCCGGTGGCGCAGAAGCAGCAGGAGGCCCCATAGGCTAAAGTGGTGCTTCAGGTTAAGAACAGTTTCAGGTTAAGAACGGACCTCCGGAATGAATTAAGTACTTAACCTGAGGTACCACTGTATTTGCAAAAGTTAACCTGGAATTCTCATTTATTTTTTGCTTATGGCTACATCCTAGAGGCAGGCTGACACAGACTCGCCTGCCTTTGTCTTGCCCTGAGGCTCTTTGTCAGCACTGTCTGACTCCCCATCCCTAGTGGAACCAAAGATGCATTCCACAGATAGCCGTGAACAAGCCTATCAACAGGGGCAGGACAGGGAAACTGGCTACAGGAGAAACAGTAGCACATGTAACTCCCTATCAATCTATTGGTGTGTGGGTACAATGGTGCGTTTTATAGCCACCTTTGATTTGTTGTGATGTGTGTGCTCTGTCCTCTACATGCACCAACTGCTGGTTTTTATAGCACCACAGCAACAACAGACAAAAGTCTGGAGGACCACGCGAGTCCTTCCTCATTCATAAAAGACACAACGCTTGTCAGAGACCTTGCCGCCACCGTGGCTTGTTCCTCCTTGTTTTTTTCTCTGCAAGAAGCCTGCCATGCTGCCTCCTCTGCTTGCCCTTGCTTTCCAGAAGGAACCCATCCAGCTGAGCAAATTCGCCCTCCGTCCCACTCTCGGGATCTTCCCGCAGCCTCGCCTGGCTGGGTGTCGGAGTGGGGAAAGTCAGGCCGACGTCTCGGGTGTGCTTCTTGGTTGCGCTGTTCACAATCTCAAAGTCTCCTGGGGTTCAAAAGAAAGGGATTTGAGACTGCTATGTTCTAAACAGGTTTTATGTATGTATATATATAGCTTTAATTCTATTGGTGTTTTAACAATTGATTTTTCTATGCTTACCACAGAGGGCCACACATTGTAAACAGATTATGAGCTAGGCTTGACACGGTCTGCTCTAGACACATTAACAAATATGCACATTTTTGTAATTAGTAATTAGCCGAATTTGAAACTTGATTACATGAATGGATGGATGCCAAGTCACAGCTGGCATACAGACTGAATCTTAACTCTACTTTTTTACCCAGAGATGCATTTTAAATAAAAGCACACATTCTACTCATGTAAAAACACCAGGCAGGCCCCACAAATAACCCAGAGATGCATTGAATTCTGGAATTAGATCCACATGTGAAACCTGCTCAAAGTTAATAAAACAGTTACAGATAGGTAGCCATATTGGTCTGCCATAGTCAAAACAAAAAAAAATCCTTCCAGTAGCACCTTAAAGACCAACTAAATCTGAAGAAGTGTGCATGCACACGAAAGCTCATACCAAGAACTAACTTAGTTGGTCTTTAAGGTGCTACTGGAAGAAATTTTTTTTTGTTTTAATAAAACAGAAACAAGATATTAAAAGCAAAGATCCTGACTTCTTTTTTTACTTTAAAAATATGAGAAATATACAGCATTTTTGGACAGAAACTGGAATGTCCAGGACTTGCAGCAACATCTCCTTCCTTGAGATTCTGAAGGATGCTCAAGCATCAATGAACAGTGCAAAGAGCTATGCAGAATGAAAAATGACACATACACACGGCAAAATCATCAGATATAGTAGCCTAGCTACAGGATTTATTACTTCTATGTATTGATTTTGTCACATGTGCTTCCATGTTCGTTTTCTGAATATACATACTTGCTTTCCATTCTTTAGTCTGTAGAACAAGAAGCCCTGCACAGAGCCTGGGTCCAATCACTGAACATGTTGCTGAAACCACACAATGGGATCAGAAATTTCAGAAGACCCTTCTAACTCCTTTTTCAACCTTCACGGGCATGAGAACAGAATGCTAAACTAGGTGGAGCTCTGGCCTGATGCAGCAGAGGACTCCATATCTTAACAGGGAGAACCTTGATTTAACCCAGGGGTCAACAAACTTTTTCAGCAGGGCGCCGGTCCACTGTCCCTCAGACCTTGTGGGGGGCTGGACTATATTTTGGAGAGGAGGAAATGAACAAATTCCTATGCCCCACAAATAACCCAGAGATGCATTTTAAATAAAAGCACACATTCTGCTCATGTAAAAACACCAGGCAGGCCCCACAAATAACCCAAAGATGCATTTTAAATAAAAGGACACATTCTACTCATGTAAAAACACCAGGCAGGCCTCACAAATAACCCAGAGATGCATTTTAAATAAAAGGACACATTCTACTCATGTAAAAACATGCTGATTTCCGGACTGTCCGTGGACCGGATTTAGAAGGCGATTGGGCCGGATCCGGATCCCGGACCTTAGTTTACCTACCCATGATTTAACCAAACAAAACACACCAAGAACCATGCCTGTCTTATGCATTGTGGAATTCCTGCATCCCTCACCCTGCCTCAGAGAAGGAGGGCTGGAGCACATGTCCTCTTAGGTCCCCTCCAACTCGAAAACTCTTCATTCTGCCAATAATGTATAGACCTGCAGAAAACTGGAGGTTGTACATGGCTCCAGTTTCAATAGGGGGTGAGGATAGTACACGGTTGTATATACCCGACCTCCATTTTTAGATAAGTATTGTCCCAGAACAGAAATCACACAACAAATAAGAGCAAGATTCACATCATCAAATAAGGAGTGAAGCACTAACCGTCTGAGCAAGAGAACTGACATTTATTTGCAGCAGTGAGAAAGTTTACGACTGTGCTTGCAAGTGGGGAAAATACCACACATAACAAGTCAGTTCTCTGACCCAAGATTTATTACGAGGCCAGAGTCAAGAAAGCCCAGAGTACGAACAAAGGAACTACCTGCTAGCATCAAAGAAGCCAGTGGAGGAAAGGGGAGTGCCATTTCACTGGAGTTCAGCTTGTTATCCGTTTTTTGAAAGGATCTGAGCTGCAGAGATGTGCAGGCGGAGAAAGCTCTGCAAGCACACCTGGCTGACTAAAGTAAGAGCGAGGGACTCTGAAGAGGATCACAACAAAAAGGCAGGAGCTCAGAGATGAAGGCAAGAGTCGGAATGAGAGCTGCTCACCTGCCTGGACAGCCTTGTTCAACATCCGCCTGCTCCGCTTGCTACTGAGAGCAGGGCTTGGTCCAAGGGAACTGCTGAGGGTAGAAACTGAATCCGAAGAAATGAAAGAGTCCGTTGCCTAAAAGAAAGAATCAGGCAGATGTGTAAAGGCCTCAGAGGACTGTAAGTTCGTTTGTCGGTGTTTGGAAAGGAATCAAATCAGCAAGTCTCTCTCTCTCTCTCTCTCTCTCTCTCTCACACACACACACACACACACACACAAAGAGCACCACCTTGGCTCTGAGAAACAAGCCAGCTAGCTTTTTAGAACACAATGTCCACATCCATTTCCTTCAGAAATTGTCACTTCTGTGGTCATGAGGATGGGGCAATTATTCCCCCTGTTCATGGCCTCCAGCTTGGATGAATGTAAGTTGCTTGGTGGGGAAGTACGGAAGGAAAGTTACTGGTCGCCATCTGGGGTGAGACCCCAATATAAGAAACCACTTTGGCATATAAATTAGCAATAACGGTGGGCATGATGCCTCTTTATTACGTCATGTCCCCATCTATATTATGAAGTAGGACAGGATTATTATTACAATTATTAGTAGTAGTAGTACTACTACTACTGCTACTGCTAAAATTTGTATGCCACCCTTTTTCTGAGATATCAGGATGAATCACAGAATAAAACCACAAAGTACATAATAAAAACAAGAACAAAAACAAAACAAAACAAAACAAAAAAGCCCATTCCCACAAAAACATTTCAAAGGACGTGGGCTGTTAATCAGCCAAAGACCTGGTTGAAGAGGAATGTTTTCGCCCGGTGCCTCAAGATGCATAATGAAGGCACAGCTAAAGACCATTTCACCTGCTGCTTACAAAAGCTAAAGGACAACAAGGCTGACCTTTTCATACTGTTAAATGCAGAGGCCTCAGCTCAGCTGATGCAGAGGAGGAGAAAGACAGAGAGACCCCAATGAAGATTAGCCTGCCTCCGCCCACATAGCTTAGCTGATCTTCAAATTAAAGGCTAGTTGTCACTCTTTCCTTTCACCGGTTTTATGCAGATCATAGGTAAAGGTAAAGGGACAACTCTCGAGTTGTGGCGCTCATCTCGCTTTACTGGCCGAGGGAGCGGGCGTACAGCTTCCGAGTCATGTGGCCAGCATGACAGCTTCCGAGTCATGTGGCCAGCATGACTAAGCCGAAATGCCGTTTACCTTCCCGCCAGAGCGGTACCTATTTATCTACTTGCACTCTGACGTGCTTTCGAACTGCTAGGTTGGCAGGAGCAGGGACCAAAGCAACGGGAGCTCACCCCGTCGCGGGGATTCGAACCACTGACCTTCTGATCGGCAAGTCCTAGGCTCTGTGGTTTAACCCACAGTGCCACCCGCGTCCATATGCAGATCATAGATCACAGCAAAAATTTTGCTGTGGATTACCCCACAGGTTCCTATGCCACATACTTGGGCTTAGGGCCCTCGTATTTACGGGACCACCTCTCCTGGTCTGCCCTGCAGAGGACCTTCAGGTCCATGAATAACCATAGTTTAGAGGTCCCGGGCCCTAAGGAAGTCAGACTGTCCTCCACCAGGGCCAGGGCCTTCTCAGTGATGGCTCCGACCTGGTGGAATTGCTCTGTCCCATGAGACTAGGGCTCTTCAGGATTTAACCTCCTTCTGTTGGGCCTGTAAGACAGAGCTATTCCGCCTGGCCTTTAATTTGAATTCAACCTGATCTTTTATTTCCCTTCTCTTCCCTCCCCCTTCCCTTTTATGAAGATCACCCGCTCTGAGACCCCACAGCTAATTCTCCCCTGGCCTCCTCGCTGGCCCAAGCAGGACTAATTCAGCCAGCTAGCCTGGTGATTATCTAATGCTTATTAGGATGGATTTCCCCTAAATTGATTTCTGAACTTTGAATTTTGTTATTCATGATTTTATACTGTATTTTATGCTGCTTTTACAATTAAGTGTTTTACATTTTTTGTTAGCCGCCCTGAGCCCAGTTTTTGAACCGGGAAGGGAGGGGTATAAATAAAAAAATATTATTATTATTTATTATAGTTACCTGGGTCTCTTTTCTTTTTGGCTCAGCATGAGCCGTTCTTTGGTAGTCTGCTGCCCTGTCTTTCCTGCTCCCCTTGGCATACTTCTCTGAGCGCGTCTTCTGGTGTCGGATTGCGCTGTAGAGCTGGGACAGTTTGGGGGACACCTGCACTCTGTCATGCCCAAAGGCCCGGATCAGCCTCTCTGTGTCGATAGTGGAAACGGAAACACTTGCCTCCGTCCGAGACGCAGTGTCCGTCTCCGGCTGAGTCACTTCTGAATCGGAGGTGATGTCGGTTAACACAATGGAATCTTTCACAGGCCTCATTTCAGAAGAGGTGTCGCTCAGAAGCGCCGAATTCCGACGCTGCTCCAAATTTCGATCCATGTGGTAAAGAGCTGTGGCGCTGCCAACTTTACAATGCCTAGATTTTGTATTGCTGGTAGCCTCTGGGCTCTCCTTCGCCTTTCCTCTGGGGCTATGGATTGCAACTCTACCTTTGTACGCCTTATTTGCTTGGGAACTGATCTTCTTTGACTCTTTTCCCTTTGGTTCCACTTGGACACGGACATCTTCATCCTTGACAGGCACCAGGGTGTGCCTAACCGGGTTTTGCAGCAGTCTGGCTAATCTATCAAGTCGCTCTACCAGAGACAGCTCACTTCTGCTGCTGCCACTCGGACTACGTTGCTGATGCTGCTTCTGTCGCTCCAAGTATTTAGCCCAGAGTTCATCTAAACTGCCTGTGAAAGGAGCACTTTGCATCGTTGGGAGATCGGCTACCCGCTTCTCTTTGAAGCTGCTCCTTTGGCTGCTTGGAAGAAGCTGGTCTTTGGACAATTTGTGGCCACTTTTCCTCCCATCAGGCTGTTTTAGTTCCTTACTCGGAGAGCCTCTCTCCAAAGTCTCATTGAACCTCAATTCCTCCAGCACACTGTAATCTGGCTCAAAATTCGGTGGGGAAAACCTCTCCTCTCCTGTTGGCTGGTGCGGAGAGAAAACCGCCTGACCTCTTCTGGATATTCCGTCGTACTGGAAGATGTCTTTTGAAGGAAGGGCTGGGCGCTCTTGCACTGCATACTGTCCCAAGGCATCATTCCCAGCAAGGAAGTCAATTTCATGCTGCAGAGGCACTGGGTGATGCAGGTAAAACTGAGCAGATCTGAACACTGAATGGGTAGCGGCCACAGATTCCAAGGGATATGGGACTTTGGGACTTCCTAAAGGGGGAAAGGAAGGGAAAAGAAAATGAAATATTTAAGTTAGGCTGGAAAGAAACAGCTACAATACATGATGGTTCTCGTTCTAAATTGACAGTGCTATTCATCAACTCTAGACGCAGTCTCCTTACATGTTCAGTTTATTTTCTTTTCATCCATTAATTTGGGGATTTGTATATGTTGCTTTTCAAAACAGGGCTCTCCCAAGGTGACATACAATTAGAAGAACGTGTCAAACCGTACTTTGAAAAAAGTAACTTTAAAAACAAGACAACTGTGCTTAAGGCAGCCAACAAAAATAATACAAATTATACAAAAAAAGAACATAAATATAATGAAAAAGCAACAATGAAAAATGAAAAACATAAACACAAGGGAAGTGAAACAAATAAAATTAATAAGCACAAGGGTTAAAGTCCATTTCAATGCACTTCCAAGTTCGTTTATGGGCCAGAGCAATAACAGCAGCAATAAATGGAGTTGTATAAATGAACTCAGAGAAGGCTAGTTTCTCTGTGCAAGCAGTTGTTTACTCCTCTGCTAGACTAACAACAAAAATAATTGCTTATGCTGGCCTAGACTTGTGGAATCTTGTCAGGAAAATAAAACGGAATCACAAACTCTTTCCTCAAGCTGAAAATAAGGCTGTGCAAAATGGACGGCTGCCTGCATTTATTCGGGCTATTGAATTTAGATTATCTAGTTATAGGCTACAGAGTTTTTTCCCCCTCTGGCAGAACACACAGCTCTCCACACACACCCTCGCCCGAGGCATGAACATTTATTAATGTGCTCATCTCCCCAACGTTCTTCTGTCCTCCCTTCCTTCTAATACTAACATTTCAAGAGATGTGTATGTCACTCCATGGCAAGAGCTGATCAAAGGCACAAAGGCAAGAATTCTCTTTCGGCTTCTGAGCACTGAGATTTTTTTACGTGGAAATGCAGCCAGTTACGAACCTATAAAGCTTGCAAGGAAAAGCTCATATATTCTGTCCACACTCTCCCTAAAATACTACGCTGTTCTGCTCTAATTCTTTTGGCATTTGCAGATTCTGTTTAACACCTTTCCTTCCTTCGGCAGTGAGAGAAACTTTGGCTGGCTCGTTCTGCACTGCCAGAGGATACTGAGGGAAAGAGCACAAAGGGAAGACCAGGTTTCTGGGTTCGGTTATGGAGCCAAGCAGTGGGTCCAGAACAGAAGCATTGGTTTAAGGCAGTGGTTCCCAACTGGTGGTCCATGGACCCCAGGGGGTCTGTGGCACCATTCACATAACAAAAACTACCATAGAGATATCAAAAAATTCAAAAGTAGGAGATCCATGGCCACAAATGGGAACAGCAAGCACCACACTCACATATATAAAAACAGTTTGTAACTTTTTCTAAGTCTGATTTCTGGGCCAGAGGTGTGTACAATCTTCCTGGAGGTTACAGTTGGCGGAAGGAAGGTTTAACCATTTACTCCCCAGCTGCCCTTAAGAAGTTCACTGCCCGCCCCCCATTAAAAATACTTGTGACTGGAGGTGTTTTTCTAGGTATCATAGCATCTAATCATTTTGCCCTTTGTTTTCAGAATCTTCATCCACAATCTTTTGATGATGAATAAAAAAGAGCATCCTTTTCATGGCATCCTAAAACTATCCTCCGGTACTGCTGCTCTGAACTGCTGTTCTGCTACTTTTGTGACTGTGTAATTTTGTAATTTTAGTTTAATATTTTAATGATACAGTGGTACCTTGGTTCTCGAATTTAATCCGTTCCGGAAGTCTGTTCGACTCCCGAAACCGTTCAAAAACCAAGGCTGCAGGAACTTCCTGTACTCAAGCCGAAGTCCCGTCAGACGTTCGGCTTCCAAAAAACGTTTGCAAACCGGAACACTTACTTCCTGGTTTGGGAGCCGATTTGTTCAGGAGCCAAGCCGTCCTAGAACCAAGGTACCACTGTGGTGTGTTTTTGTTTTCAACCACGATGTTTTTCTAGCTCCCCCTGGAAGCATTTGGTGAAGGGCAGATTATAGCAACAGCAACAAGTTATTTCAACTCCCATAGCAAAACAATCATTCTTGGGACACTCCGGAGCTAGCACAATACATAAGAGGCTTCCAAACTGTAATATGCCACAAAAGCAGCTCTTGTTCCACCTTCAGAGATACAGAAGTTACCTTTGACACCTTCCTGTGCTCCTGCATCTCCTCCTGTCCAAGCCTCCTTAGGAATAGCCCTTTTACTATAGATGCCCTCTCGGTGCTTGATAGCTACAGGACTTGGTGGAGTCTCATCCCCTGAGCCAAGGGCCTGTGCTGGAAATTTTGGAGGGGTGGCATCGTTTGATCCTGTTAGGAGACAGAGAGTGGGGAGACCAATATATATGTATATATGAGAAAGAGGACTGGGAAAGAAAAAGTACATTAAAAAAATAAAAACACAGAAAAAATAAACATCCTGCAGCAGCATGTTTCTGTGTTGAAACAGTTCTAAAGTCTACAATGGAAGCCGATTGATATTCTGGGTCAACAGCACTTGGTCACCTAACATTTTCCCAATTAAACGAGACATATCCCAACTCTATCAGTTAATTTAGTTCTTTTTAAAAATGGGTGTATGCTTTCTAGGATACCTCATTACTGAACTCCACCGCGGTCCTGGATGGATGCAACAACAAGGTCCCCTATGTAGACAGACTTCGCGTCTGTGGTCAACCTCAGGTGGAAGAGATCACTCATTATCTGCTAGCCTGCCTCTTATTTAGAGATCCAAGAGATTGCTTTTTGAAACCTCTGTTCACACAAGCAAACAGGTACACCCTGGCAGAAACGGTTGGGTTTCTTTTGAGTGAAAATAATAGCTTCATATCACACAGGAAAAAGGAGTTAGATGGAATCACTTCAAGTTGTGGTGATTCAGAGGTTTAATCTGAAATCAAACTAGATGGTGTCTCCGGTATCTTCACTCTCATACTTCAAGGATGTTGGCTTATACTATGGAGGAATGTTCTGTATTGTTTGCTAGGGGTTTGTCATGACCTTCAGTTAGAACAATAAACTTACAAACTGAACATTACAGAACTACGTTCACAGAGTTCCAACCACTAGTTATGTCTTCTTGGTTCCGGTTCCAACCAAACAGGATGGGCAAACAACAGAACCTAAAAGCACGTGAGGTCCAATTTTGACCAGGTCATCTTTTCCATCAGGGAGAAGCTCAAAGCTATTTCCTGCTTTGAGGAGGAAGGACTAATAAATTCATGCCAGTCTTGTGATTGAACTTAACAAATAAGAAGCACCGTCCAACACTTTAGAAAGATGGTCCAAATGAGAAGGAATCTGTTTCCCATTCAGTGGTAGGACTCAGCATTATTCAGAACTACTTTACAGGTCAAGTAGTAATAAAGGCAAGCATGCCTCTGAGTATGTACAGAGTACAGGTTAACTAAACATTTTGGGTCTCTGTTTCTCAACCTGTGGGTCCCCAGATGTTGTTGGACTACAACTCCCATCACCCCTAGCTAGCAAGGCCAGAGCTCAGGGATGATGGGAGTTGTAGTTCAACAACATCTGGGGACCCACAGGTTGAGAACCGCTGGACTAAACTGAACATTGCACTGCTTCCCAGAATACTTCACGGATACCTTACCTAAAGGTAAAAACACAGAGAAAACTGGAACAAAAGAGGGAAACATTGCTGGAGGGAGAGAAAGAACTGGAATGAAGCAGAAGTTCAAAGCAGAACCAGGAAAATTAAAGACGTCTAGGGTCCACCAACACTGGTAGAAAGAAATCATGCTGCCTTTCTAGCTATTAAATTGTTCCCCTTGTCATTCAAATCTAAAAAGCCATTTCACACCAAAAGGCAAAGCTTAAATGAAGCACGCATACGAGTTCTGTTTCTGCTCTACAACTACTGTAAATCTAGACTATTGCAGCTCAACTCTGTTCAACAAATTTAAACACAGCACAACAAACTGCTTACGTTCTTGCATTTTATGTAAAGTCAGTTCCTTGGCTCTGCTGAGAACAGCCACGGTACTGAGCAGCTTATATAAAAGTTTGGAGCAACAGGAAATACCTGAGTGGGAACTCTCCATGGTAGTCTCTGATCGGACCCGTGAGAGTCTGAGGGTTTCTTTAGGACAGGGAACGTAGTACATCTCTGAGCTCCCAGGTGGCTTATATGGCAGCAACCTTGGTGTACCTGCAGGCATGTGAAGCAAGGTGGACAAGACAAGGACGCAAACTTTAACACCAAATGCGATACTAAAGGTAAAGGTACCCCTGACCGTTAGGTCCAGTCGCAGACGACTCTGGGGTTGCGGCACTCATCTCGCTTTATTGGCCGAAGGAGCTGGCGTACAGCTTCTGGGTCATGTGGCCAGCATGACCAAGCCGCATCTGGCGAACCAGAGCAGCGCACGGAAACACTGTTTACCTTCCTACCAGAGCAGTTGCTATTTATCTACTTGCAATTTGATGTGCTTTTGAACTGCTAGGTTGGCAGGAGCAGGGACCGAGCAACGGGAGCTCACCCCATTGTGGGGATTCAAACCACCAACCTTCTGATCAGCAAGCCCTGGGCTCTGTGGTTTAGACCACAGCGCCACCCGCGTCCCAAATGCGATACTACTTTAACCTTATAATCTGTTGGCATAGCTAGGATCCTAAATGTATACACTTCGGTCCATGTAAAGGTCTGCAAGGAACAAGGCTCTCACCTTCCTTGTATGACTTTTCCACCCCACAGAAACTGTGGCAGTGGATTCACAAGCTAAACTGGTAGATTTACACACATATCCCTCAAGGAGAAAGTAGGTCTCACAACTGAGAGGGGATAATATATAATATGAACAAGGCTGCCTTGCTCATTAGGCATAGCTCTTCAGATCAAAGGACAGTAAATTAAACTTCTCACCAGCCTGCCTGTTCAAAACTGAGATGTGGCTCATGGGAGCAGTTGCAGTACCCAGCATTTCATGACTCTTTCGATGAGAAGGTCTCAGAGCTTCCACGTCACCGGTGTCATTGCTAACAAATATCTCTGCAGAATAGGTTGCCCTCTCAGGGCTTTCTGTTGTTATCTGAGTGATGGCATCCGACGACATCTTTTCCGTTTGGGAAGAGGCCGTGGTTTTTAAGTTCTCTTCAGGACTCTGCCAATACAAACCCAGTACTCTTGTGCTTCCTCGGTCTGTAACTGGGAAAATCTGCCTGATCTCCAGTGGCTCCTGACTTGGGGCTGGTTTTGCTACAACTGGAACATGGGAATGCTTAAAGTGGGAATCTGGTGTAGGTGACCTTGGAAAGTATGCAGAATCCTGGGTGCTTGTGAAACGTTCTGTGGGTTTCAAATTAGAGGTCGCTTCTAACGAATGACTCGGATCATTTAAAGTTGCTGGATGAGGGTCGCTTTTAAATCCACCAACTCGTCTCTTTTCAGCACCAGCATCTATTAAACTAGGAAGAGGCAAATCAACATGCTTTTGAGAGAGGGTCATGTGGACACCAGACAGGGCTTTCCGGGTTGGTGATGAAGGAGAGACTGGAATGTTTGTTGAAATGTGATCTGGGGAGGAAGCGGATAACAGGCCGCTGCTTCCAGTGTCCATGGCTTCAGCCCTGCATAAATATTGATCAGAGGTAGATTTGCTCTCTTTTGTCAACGTACTTTCCCTGCCTGGAGGAAAGTGTGGCTTAGGAATACCAGCAAAGCTTCTCGAGACATCTTGAGAAGCATCCTCTGCCTTTTGTTGAGGTGGGTTGACGGGACGGAGAGGATCACCCATAGTTTCTCCTGGGTTAAATTTATTATCAGAAGCGTTAACTGCAGGCCTGTTGTATCTTTTTAGCCCAGTAAAGCCTTGGTAAGCAGCCTGGGTTTCTTCCCGATTCTCTGTAACTGAGTGGACCTTTTGATCAGTGCAAATCGGCTGGGAATTCTCCAGAGAGGCAAAACTCTTTTCCTGAGGATATACCTCCTTGCTGACAACCATGGGCGCATGACGATGGCTGTCTCCACCCGGACGAAATTCAACACTCTTATCTGGCGCATGAACAGCTGTCATGTTCGCTGAAGTGCAGGGTTGAGGAGTTCCCACTTGCAGCTTACTAGACTCCAGCTGTTCATTGCTAATCGACTGGGTTTCCAAAGGAGTGGCTTCAGGAATGCTGGCACAGGGCACCCGGGAAGACGATGTCCTTTTACGGGATGCAAAAGTAATGGATGTGATTTGTTTGGCAGATTCTGTAGAAGAGGTGTCCGCAGCCAATTTTGCCTGTACTGAGGCACTCACTTCTTTTCCTGTGGCTGCCTTGGTGGTACCTGTCAGCCCCTTCAGACTTGGGTCTGTGGCGATAGACAAGGGAGTGTGAACATTGTGGCTGGAGTCCGAGAGATTTTCTGAGTGTGCCCGCGGCTGGTTGCTGACATGACTTTGGTCACTGGTCAAAGACGTAATCTCAGAGTCATCTGGAAGGGCACGGTCAGTTCCACATACCACCCTAGGCTGGGCTGCACTTATTACAGGGCATTCAGCTAGTTGGGAGTCTTGTATCTGAAAGTCCTTTTGCAGCTCACTGTCACTTGAAGTTTTTGAGAGTTCTGTGTCTGTCTTCAGAATAGAACTGCAGCTAGAAATTCTTTCATAGCTGTTTCCCCGCAGCCCATCCTGTCAAGAAGCCGAGACAAACAGAAAGTACATTTAATAGTAGAGATCCACAACAGCAAAATCAGTTCAACAAATTAACGTAAATATTTTTATATTTGATCTGTCACAATCAATGGGGCAGAGATAAAACCAATGAATCCTGCATGTACAAACAACTGCCAAATTAAGAAGATCAGAGGACTTTGTCTTAAAGAAGACTTCCTAATCTAAACCTCAACAAATCTTTAACTTTAAAGAATAAAAAAGGAAGTGGACCAAATCTCTTGCCTCCAAGTCCCAACTTGGCGTGAGACTGCCTCCAAACATGCCAAGATGTCACCATGGACAGAGAGAGTCAAAGTGAGCCCCGATTTAGTGGCACATATAAACTAGGGATGGAGTTTAACAACCCAAATCAGAAAAATATGACTACACAGGCAAAAGTTGTGAAGGCACCAATGCTATCCCACCACTTCCTCCTGACACTTCTAACTTAGATCCTGCATTTAAAAATAAAAGTATTTTCAAGGCTGCTTGCAAAGTTAAAATATAAAAAATCCATCAAGGTCAAAGGACAAGCAATTAATAGACATCAGTAGAAAAATCTAACAAATTGAAAGAACAGGGGAGTTTGTCATTAAGAACCTTTTGGAATAATAATACAGTTAGCCTACAAGTTAGCCTTCAGCAATTTTATTCTGAGATCTTATGTTGAGGGGCAATTATTATTATTATTATTATTATTATTATTGGATAAAGTTCTGGGAATTGTGCCTAAAGCCAAAAGTTGCATATAGTCAAAACCCATTAGATTTAATGGCAGGTGGGATTGCCAAAGTCATTCTTCCTAGAACTACTTTCCTCCCCATGTTTGTTTTAATTTAACTTTTTTTAATTTGCCATGTGCATCATGCTGAATGCACACAAGCTGAGGCTTACTGTAGTCCCACCCACCCCTCCCAGTTTCAGAGTCTATCTAAAAATGTGGCAGCTTGGTGGATTTCCCTAGGGAGAAAACTGCAGTATCACCTCCAAAATGTTTATTGTTCTCTGGTGCTCCTTATACAGTTCAGCAGAATGGCATTTATGAAAAGACTGATCTGCCTGATGCACAAAGTAGGTCTACGTTCTTGCAATCAGCACAATAAAAATGTAAAGGTTTTATTAAACGTCAGTTAAAGGCAACATTTAATTCTACACTTTACTGATAGGTGGTTTATTTGCAGAGGCACCTGTGGGTGGCTTCACAGAGGCAGGCAATTTCTAATCTAGATTTGAAGACTTATTTCCAACAGCTCCGGTGTCACCCAGTTTAATCTGTTTACTGAAATGCCAATCTAAATAATGTATGGGCAAAAGAGAACGGCGTAAGCTTTGAACTCCACTAGGCTCTCTTCCTAAAAAGGAATAAAGAAAACCCAGCTTTACTGAAACGAAGCACACTTTGGGGCATGCTACGGATGAAGATTGCCCATTAAAATAGAATGAAAATTCTCATCTTCTCTGCAGTTAACGTCAAGTCTTTTGTGAGCCAGAGAGAGAAATTATAAAAGCTGCCATTATTCCTTTGGAGGCAGCGATACAATAAATGCAAAGAGATATCCTCTTGTTTACCTGATGTAGTAAAAAGAACTTATTTGGCACAAGTAAAAAACAAAGAACAAAAAACACCAGCCTGCTTCTGTAAGAAAGGCCGAAACAAAACAGATCAGAGCAAAGATCACACAGCAAACTGTCAGTCAAACAAACAAGGGACCTCTTTCAGATGCATGCAGAAAATTCAGCAACTCCAGCTTCCTGGAGTGAAAATTGTTTCTTGGAAGCAATTAGAGAAAAACAGATAGTATTTAGGTACATTACTCAACGCTTCAAAACATGCTGCAAAGCCTCACCTCACCCCCACGTCAGCACTAGAGGCAGAGGCATTGTTCTCTTACGCTGGGAACAGACAAGACAAACAGGTACAAAATCAACAGGCATTTATATCTATGAGTTATTCAAGAACGTAAAACCAAGATGCTGCCTGCATTACGGAGTTCTTTAATACAAAAGGTCTCCCTACTCACCACCACTGCTGCAACCCCAACGTCAAGAAGCACAGTAGCTTCTCACATTACTTTGTCACACATGTCTATCAAAGACATGGGCAGGACTGAAAATGACTGGATAAGGTGTGTGCTTGAACTTTTGAAAAATGAGATACACTCAAATGGGTTTTCTAGAAAATATTCAAGAAACAGGCCAGCAGAAGCATCACTGAGATGAATAATTATTATTATTATTATTATTACTACTACTACTACTACTACTACTGTTATTACCCAGCCTACCTGGCTGGGTTTCCTCAGCCACTCTGGGTGGCTCCGAGCAGAATAGTTAAAACACGATAAAACATCAAACATTAAAAACTTCCCTTCAAAGGGCTGCCTTCAGAGGTCTTCTAAAAGTCAAATACTTCTTTGACTTCTAAAAGTCAAATACTTCTTTGACTTCCATACCTTGGAAGTCAAACAGAATCTGTTCCGGAAGTCCGTTTGACTTCCAAAATGTTCAGAAACCAAAGTGTGACTTCTGATTGGAAGCCACGGAAGCCCTGTCGGACGTTCAGGTCCCAAAAGAACATTCACAAACCGGAACAATCACTTCCGGGGTTGCGACGTTTGGGAGCCAAAATGTCTGAGTCCCAAGGCGTTTGGAATCCAAGGTACTGTTAGGTTTCTGTTTATACCACTGTGCAGTTTTGGGAGTCACAAGACTCTGTTTACATTCCAGACTGTTGGAAGTCTCACGGGAGACGGATGTTGATGTTACTGGTTTCCTGTTTCTTTGTCCTGTTGGTTCTCTGCCTCACAGAGAGATGTATATTCTTTTCTGTCCTGCATAGTTAGAAATAAAACGTAGCAATGTAGCTCATATTTCTCGTCCTTCTGCTGCTATTTGTATACTCTGCAGAATGGGAACATGCCTGGAGCCTCATCAAAGGCTTAGGTCATTAATCACTGTCAGAGGAGATTCCGAAGGCTTGACAGGAGGAGCAGCTCGGTCGTACGGAGTTCCGACAGGTACGACTGTAGTTGTTTATTTCCTTGACATGTGAAGGGAGGGTGTTCCATGGGGTGGGTGCCACTACTGAGAAGGCCCTCTGCCTGGTTCCCTGTAACTTCACATCTGTCAGTGAGGGAATCAGCAGAAGACCCTCAGTGTCCGGGCTGGAGGTGGAGACACTCCTTTGGGTATATGGAGGGCCAGGAAATCTGTAAAGTCATTGTTTGAGAGCAAGCTGTATGAGTAACCCTGAAAGCACATATGGAGGTGGTATATGCCCTAGGCAGCCACTTGAGACTCATTCCATTTCTTCTGAAGGAGATTCCTGCATTGCAGGGGGTTGGACTATAATAATAATAATAATAATAATAATAATAATAATAATAATAATAATAATAATAATAATTTATTATTTATACCCTGCCCATCTGGCTGGGTTTCTCCAGCCACTCTGGGCGGCTTCCAACAAAACATTATAATACAATAACCTATTAAACATTAAAAGCTTCCCTAAACAGGGCTGCCTTCAGATGTCTTCTCAAAGTTTGGTAGTTATTTTTCTCTTTGACATCTGAAGGGCAGGCGTTCCACAGGACAGGTGCTACTACCGAGAAGGCCCTCTGCCTGGTTCCCTGTAACTTGGCTTCTCGCAGCGAGGGAACCGCCAGAAGGCCCTCGGAGTTGGACCTCTGTGTCTGGGCAGAACGATGAGGGTGGAGACGCTCCTTCAGGAATACTGGACCGAGGCCATTTAGGGCTTCAAAGGTCAGCACCAACACTTTGAATTGTGCTCGGAAACTTCCTGGGAGCCAATGTAGGTCTTTCAAGACCCCTGTTATGTGGTCTCAGCAGCCACTCCCAGATGCCCGTCTAGCTGCCGCATTCTGGATTAGTTGTAGTTTCCAGGTCACCTTCAAAGGTAGCCCTACATAGAGCGCATTGCAGCAGTCCAAGAGGGAGATAACTAGAGCATGCACCACTCTGGCGAGACAGTCTGCAGGCAGGTAGGGTCTCAGCCTGTGTACCGGGTGGAGCTGATGGGGACTAGATGGGGTTCCTGGGATCCCTTCTAATGCTACAATTCTATGATTCTATGCCAACACCTGGGAATAAGGTCAAGGCTGTCCTGCCCACTCTGGACTATAAATATTCCATAGACAAACTAGCATTTGAAAGGTAGGGGTGGGTGTGCATTTCCTCGGGATCCGTGGTCAGGAGCTGTTTCCCAGTGGTGGGTGGGACAAAACCTATAAACACACACAAAAGCTATACACAAAACACACCACAAAGCTAATACATGCAGATTGGCTGGGGGGCGAGGATATTTTTATCCCCATCATGGCAATGAGGAGGCCCCTCTCTGCTCCTTAGCTCATTGGTGAGCATCAGCTGAGAAGCAGGCGGCCCAGTCAAAGGCCGATTTAGGGGAGCATGTACCGGGCGCAGAGCCTTGGGTGTGCCACCAGGGATGCCGCAGCTACAATTTAGAATGGAGTGCGAGAAGCGGAAGGGCGCTGAATTTTTGCATCGTACAAGGCGCCACAGACTTTTGAGACCCCAAGATCCACCACTGGCCCAGTTTTCATCCCCACTGCTGCATGCTGGGTAGGGAGAGTGAAATCAGTGTGACATGAAGGTGTTGAAAATCAGGTCTTCTGCATAGGTCCTCTGGTGACAGAGGGCACAGCTTTCATACCCACTGCAGCAAGATAGGGAAGGATTATTTTTTTTTATGTCATTTCAACAATTTGTAAGCCGCTTAATTACAGTCATCTCTAGGCAGTGTGTAGGAGACTTAATACAATAAAACTTGGAATGGGTTAAAACTTTAATTATATTTTTTTATTATCAACTGGCAGTGTGAAAGTGAATGGTTGCTGGCATCTGGCATTATATATGGCAATTCACCAGAATCAATGTCTTATGAATTCTGGCAATACCCCATAATGGAAGCCAAGCTGGGATGGAAAGAGGAAATGATCAGTGGGGACTATGACACCAGCTGTGTGAACTTGCCCTCAAAATGTGGGGCAGATTACTACGGCCCCTTTGGATTTTGAGTATATTAAGGAAAGCAGGTATTCAGCTATGCAAGTCTCACTTATTTCCTGTTTATGCTTTTCAATTGACAACATACAATCTATTGTCTGGTTTTCATAACTAACTACAATAAAACTGCAATGTAAAAAGTTAAAGGGACCCCTGACCATTAGGTCCAGTCGCAGACGACTCTGGGGTTGCGGTGCTCATCTCACTTTATTGGCTGAGGGAGCCGGCGTACAGCTTCCAGGTCACGAGGCCAGCATGACTAAGCCGCTTCTGGCGAACCAGAGCAGAGCACGGAAACGCCATTTACCTTCCCACCATATCTACTTGCACTTTGACGTGCTTTCGAACTGCTAGGTTGGCAGGAGCAGGGACCAAGCAACGGGAGCTCACTCCGTCGCAGGGATTCGAACCGCTAACCTTCTGATCGGCAAGCCCTAGGCTCTGTTGTTCAACCCACAGCGCCACCCGCATCCCTAAACTGAAATGTAAGATGTACTAATTACAACATAAAACTAAAAATGTGTCTGCGCATGCATACATACATACAAGAAGCCTAATGTCAGTTTCACTGCCGAGAAAAAAACAACAACACTAGATCCTCTCCGACAGGGACCTGACAGGAGGCCTTGCAGTTTGTATGTGTGTCACACAAACAGTAATGATCTGCTGCTAATAAATAGACATAGGCCAAATTTGCTTGAAATACTGAGTTACGTTTTAGCTCTATGCCATGCCAAACATGGGACGCAGGTGGCGCTGTGGGTTAAAGCCTCAGCGACTAGGACTTGCCGATCGAAAGGTCGGCGGTTCGAATCCCTGCGGTGGGGTGCGCTCCCGCTGCTCGGTCCCAGCGCCTGCCAACCTAGCAGTTCGAAAGCACCTCCGGGTGCAAGTAGATAAATAGGGACCGCTTACCAGCGGGAAGGTAAACAGCGTTTCCGTGTGCGGCTCTGGCTCGCCAGATGCAGCTTTGTCACGCTGGCCACGTGACCCGGAAGTGTCTCCGGACAGCGCTGGCCCCTGGCCTCTTAAGTGAGATGGGCGCACAACCCCAGAGTCTGTCAAGACTGGCCCGTACGGGCAGGGGTACCTTTACCTTTACCTTTACATGCCAAACATCAAGCTTGTGTTCTTCCCCTCCTTCCCCACCATGTGGCCAGCATGACAACTTTAGAAAAAGTTTAGTTTCACTCTAGCAGAATCCCTGCCTAACATTATGTTTGAACCAGGAGTCCCAGTTTAAAAAAAGCTCTGTTAAGTTTCATAACAAGACAACTTCACACCTGGCTTGAACCTGGCTTGTTATCTGTTTTATTTAGGGAAATTGTATACAGCTTCACATCTCAGAAAAACCTCTAAGCGGTTCACAAATTAAATGCAATAAAATACTGCGGATATAGATTTTTTTTAAAAAAACCATGAATATATTAGAAGAATTCGATCATTAAAATAGCACAGTCAGCGACAGAACAGAGTAACCATCCTTGTTATGAATCTTATTAGGTTAAACTAGGTTCCCTGCTTCAAACATAATGCTAAGCTGGGAGTCTGTAAAAGTGAGACTAAACTCTACCCAAGTCTTCCTCCTGACCATACTCTTCCATGTCTCATCCTCACAACACTAAACCATGGTTCAGAATGTATGCGCGCGCACTGCCCATAACACTAACAGCTGAAGCTGTGCTAACTATGGTACAACCAAGCTGCACATTCAGCTCACACCAGAAGGGCTATAGTTGGGTGGCAGAGTGCATGTTTTGCATGCAGAGTCTCTACTTCAGTCCCTGTAACATCTAGACAGCCAGGAAAGACCGGACTTCTCACAATAGACATTCTGACTTGCACTGCAGTCAAGAAGAGCTAGTCCCTTGCCTTCCGAATGCAGGACACATACTGGAAAAGGTGACCTCCATAATATGCATATTATAAATGTTTTAACCAGTCATCCAGTTTCCAAAAATCCCAAGCTATGTGGAAATGCTATTAAAAGGTCCCCAGGACTGTGCACATGGTAAAACCACACCACTAGGAAGAAATTATTGCTTCCACGTTATTGTTCCACTTAGTGCAACACTTTTTTATTATTATTCAGCAGTTGTAAGATGCTTGTCCACAAGCAAAAGCTTGTGATTCTGTCCTAACCCTACAATGCTTCCTAAATCTGCCTCCTGGTTCCCCTTGGTTCTTTCTTACCTTCACATTTCCCGCTTTCCTGGCACTCAAAAGCTGCATTCTCTTGATCTCTTCTATCATCCGCCGGTCTTCCTCATTTAGATCCGCCTCGGCGTCTGCAGGTTGAAGAGTCAGCTTCAGTTTCACCCAGGCTGCCAGAGAGATCACAGAAAATGAGAGGAGAAGTTGCTAATTCAGTCTGATGCATTGACAGGTGGTCCATGTTCTATTAAGGTAACTGCTATGGACACACAAACCAAGAACAGGGAGTTTGAAAGACTGCAATATTAACATATATCCTGCTATGCAGGAATTGTTTTAGCATGTCTGTTCAGGACATGTTACCTAAAATTTTGCAGGATTAATTTCTGATTAGACTGGTATTTTCACTGATTCTTGGGGAAATACTTCAACTTCTTTTACACTTAAAGGTAAAGGTAAAGGGACCCCAGACCATTAGGTCCAGTCGTGGCCGACTCTGGGGTTGTGGCGCTCATCTCGCTTTATTGACCGAGGGAGCCGGCATTTGTCCGCAGATAGCTTCCGGATCATGTGGCCAGCAAGACTAAGCCACTTCTGGCGAACCAGAGCAGCACACGGAAATGTCGTTTACCTTCCCGCCGGAGTGGTACCTATTTATCTACAGTGGTACCTCAGGTTACATACTCTTCAGGTTACAGACTCTGCTAACCCGGAAATATTACCTCGGGTTAAGAACTTTGCTTCAGGATGAGAACAGAAATCACACAGCGGCAGCAGGAGGCCCCATTAGCTAAAGTGGTACCTCAGGTTAAGAACAGTTTTAGGTTAAGAACGGACCTGAGGAAAGAATTAAGTACTTAACCCGAGGTACCACTGTACTTGCACTTTGACGTGCTTTCGAACTGCTAGGTTGGCAGGAGCAGGGACCAAACAACCGGAGCTCACCCTGTCGCGGGGATTCGAACTGCCAACCTTCTGATCGGCAAGCCTTAGGCTCTGTGGTTTAACCCACAGCGCCAGCAATTGTGCTCCATGGAACTCCTGAGGTTCAGTTACTTACCATGTGCTTTTTCTTCTTCCTCCTCAGCACTCTGAAGTATCTGGGCTGCATGCATTACAGGGCGTTCGTCTTCCAGAAGAGTTTTGACACGAGCAGCCAAAGAGTCCAAGCTACTGCCGTTCTCACTCTCTTGGGACGCAAGATCCCCTTTGCTACAGGCTACACGGGCTCCAGCTGAGACTTGTTTCTGACTATGTTCATTGTGCTTCTCCCCCTCCCCCCACTGTGTTGTGTGTAAAACGGGACGTTCACACCGCAGAAGATTCTTCACTTTGATACCCAGCGAGTCCACACTGCTGCTGTTTCCACTTCCATGACTGCCACCCGTTTCTTTCCTGGTTTTCTGCAAGACTTGCTGACGTTCCTCCCAAATATTAGAGGCGCTGTCTAAGGACCCTGCGCTAGACGTAGCTGCTAATTCTTTGAGATCTTTGGGGGTAAACAACTTGCTGTCTGCAGCGCTGTCTACAAAGACGGGCAAGCTTTTATTTACTGTGGCACTATTACAGCCTTCAGGTTCTGATCGCCTAACAGGCTTCACGGTCCTATGTTCTTCAACCGTTACTTGGGAGGGTGGCATAGTCTCTTCTGGCAGAATTTGATCATTGCTGAGGACATCTGCAGCTGGCTGACCATCACATTTTAAGCTACCAGTGAAGCTAGCTGTTTTGGAGAGCACATTGTAGCTGTGAACACTTTGCCTAGCCAGCGTCTCGTCCCATGACCACATTCTCTGAATTCCTGGGCTGCTCCCCTTGAACAATCCAGAATCTCCGGAGCCATCCATCTTTTTTATTTGCTTTAATGAACTGTCCAGGTCTGTGGAAGAGATGGATGAGGCGGATTTAAAGTTTTGGCTTGGGCTCCTAGATTCTGCCTCTGCCAGAATTTTCTGGATCTCTTTTAATGTTTCAGATCCTATTAAGAAACAATCTTTTTCTCCTCCAAGAAGGATAGCTGAAGAACTGATTTTTTGACTTATGCTTTCTTCATCTTTTCCATGAGCCAAAGAGCTAGGCGAGAGTTGGTCTTGACTTACACCAAGTTCCTTTGAATCAAATCTGTCCATAAGTCTCTGTACACATTTTGGAGATCTCCCCTCACCAGAATGGATGTTGGACGGCCATTCTGGGGTTACGTGACTCTGCTCTGCTGTCTTAGCAGGAGCGGAAGACTCAAAAGTGCCTTCTCTTGGCTCTGGAGTTGGAGTACGTAGTTCCAACTGAGGGCAGACAATGCTGCCCTGATTGAAGCAGTCTCTGGAAGCCTGGTGGGAGAACTCTGTAGGCAGTGGAAGATCAGTACCAGGATCTGACCCAGCTGGGGCGTGCACACTATGAATGGAAGAGTCAAAGCTTGACTGTATAGCATCTATCACAGAGGCCGAGTCTCCTAGAAGGAAAAGAAGAATGGTCAGAACTCCAAGTATCCCTTGCCAATGTTCAATAATCATAAGTCCTTGTCACGAACTGAAATAACATGGTGTAGGTAATTATACCGGAAAAGTAAATTATTTGGAGCATAATAATCACCAGAGTTGAGGGACGCGGGTGGCGCTGTGGGTTAAACTACAGAGCTTAGAGCTTGCCGATCAGAAGGTTGGCAGTTCGAATCCCTATGACAGGGTGAGCTCCCATTGCTCGGTCCCTGGTCCTGCAGTTTGAAAGCATGTCAAAGTGCAAGTAGATAAATAGGTACCGCTCCAGCAGGAAGGTAAACAGTGTTTCCGTGCGCTACTCTAGTTCGCCAGTAGCGGCTTAGTCATGCTGGCCACATGACCCGGGAGCTGTACGCTGGCTCCCTCGGCCTATAGAGCAAGATGAGCGCTGCAACCCCAGAGTCATCCGTGACTGGACCTAATGGTCAGGGGTCCCTTTACCTTTAACCACCAGAGTCAGGTTTATCAACATACCCCATTTAAAAGCTTTCCAATTGCTTATTGGTCTGTTTCCATATGGCATGGGAAGGAAAATAGTGCTAAAAAATGACCATCTGATGACCCAGGGTTAAAAGATAACTGAAAGTGCAGTCAGTGTTTATCAGTTTTCTGTTGGGAACTATCTCAAAGACAAGTAAAGAGCTGCTCAAAATTTTATGTAAGAGAACTGGAGGATTGCTGCCAAATTCAGGAAACCCTAATGAACAAGGGACTCTTGTCTGATCGCCTTTCAGAAATAGGAAGTCAAAAAGGTAGCTTCACTGCAAATAAAGTGTGAACACCTGAAAAGAAGATTCACATCAAAGTCTTTACCAGTGTCATGAGCAGCAGGAGAAAACCATAGGACCCACAGAGTAACACGGACAGGGCTTTTAGTGTGGCTGCCCCTGTTCTGTGGAGCAGCATTCCTGCCAAGAGAGGACAGGCACCCACGGTCTGCAGTTTCCAGAAACTGAGAGTCCATTCCGATGGACTTTCCCAGTTGGGTAAGCGGATCTTTGCCACCAGTGTTTATTTGTTAGGGTGTTCACTTCAAACACCCTATGAGGAACGGCTAAGGGAGCTGGGCATGTTTAGCCTGGAGAAGAGGAGGTTAAGGGGTGATATGATAGCCATGTTCAAATATATAAAAGGATGTCACATAGAGGAGGGAGAAAGGTTGTTTTCTGCTGCTCCAGAGAAGCGGACACGGAGCAATGGATCCAAACTACAAGAAAGAAGATTCCACCTAAACATTAGGAAGAACTTCCTGACAGTAAGAGCTGTTTGACAGTGGAATTTGCTGCCAAGGAGTGTGGTGGAGTCTCCTTCTTTGGAGTCTTTAAGCAGAGGCTTGACAACCATATGTCAGGAGTGCTCTGATGGTGTTTCCTGCTTGGCAGGGGGTTGGACTCGATGGCCCTTGTGGTCTCTTCCAACTCTATGATTCTATGAAATGTATAGGTTGTTTTTGTGTTTTCAAGCTGCCTTGAGAGGGGGGTTTAGGAGGTGGCTCCATCTAGCTGAGCATTTGGTTTCCAGTGGCCAGTCAGGAGCTGCTGGGAAGTCCACAAACACGGCATGAGGGTAACTGCCTTCCCCAACAACTACCATTAGCGATGATGGCTATTAGCTGCTGACAGACCCACCTATCTTCCACAAATGAAGCTCATTCATTTCCCGCCCTTACCTTCCGATAACTGCAGGCGTCGCGCTAACATATCATTGGACGTCTTCAGTGTTCTGAGCTCAGTGGGAGAGAATTCAATTTCTCTGACTGGTCCTCGGGGCATAAATGGAGTCAGTATGGATGAAGGTGACTGATCGATGCCCAGGTTATGGAGGTAGACCTGATGCAAGAAGTGAACACGGTTAATCTGGGGCAGCAGTCAAGGACTGCCATGTACAAATGAAAATTTTGCCAGTTACCACCATCCCACATAAACAGCACAAAACCTGAAAGGCAGAAATAATTTCACATGCAACTCTCAACAACACAGAGCATGGGAATCTGTTCATTCGGATTCTGTTCATTCAATCACCAATACTACAAAACTTCTGTTTCAGGGTGGGGAACTGGTGACCCTACAGACGCAGTGGGACTTCAACTCGCATCAGCCCCAGCCAGAATGGTAAATGGCAAGGGGTGATGGGAACTGTAGTCCAGTAGTAGTAATTTTATTATTTATACCCCGCCCATCTGGCTGGGTTTCCCCAACCACTCTGGGCGGCTCAGTAGGATCTAGTTTCCCAAAGGTTGGCCACACCTGTACCTTCCTTGGAGAGGAAGGTACTATAAAAATCTGAGAAACCTACTTTCATGCTCACAACTGTATTTAACCGGATTCTGATATGGTGCAAGCACACATGTGCGCGCACGCGCGTGCACACACACACACCTCCACATTCCTTTAAAAGCCCAAATAAGCAACCACTTCACAGCCACTTTTTTCCAAAAAATTAAAAGCCCTTCCACAGCAGGCACACCATGTTACTTCCTTGCCAGAAAGACATTAATTACCTGATACCTAAACTATATTTGGAAATGAAGGCGAAATCACGGAAGGGAAAATCTGTCACATCTGTGTATATTAAATGCATGATTTATTCTGATAAATCGTCCTGGCACTGATTTACAAGACAAATTCCCTCAAAGACTGCAGGCAAGGTGGCTGAATCGCAGATGCCAACCACAGGGATCCAACGAACATTTTTGTCAGGCGTAAAATAACCCTCAACCTTTATGTATTTCTCACACCTCTTAATGAAAAGGTGCCAGGCCACCTTTTCCAGGCCAATATGTGTCAAAAAGGGAAGAGGTTTCCTTGCCTAGGCACTGATGTGCAGGGATTATTACTCTTTTGCACAGCATGACTTCCAACGAAATGGGCATTACATCTGAAGGGAGTCTTAGCTCAGTTTCATCAGCAACAGGGAATCATCTGCTCCTCCCTGCCCTGAAGTAGCAACAGGCTGGGGAAAACAATGGCCACAAAATGTGCAAGATTGGGGGGTTGGGGGAGAGTTATGAACATGTATTTTTCCAGTCCCCCCTCCAAAGCAGGCCAGGGCATAGATGCACAAAATTACATTTCCCCTTAGAAAGGGTCTGCATATGCCAATACCATGTTTAAAAAGGTAAAGGGACCCCTGACCATTAGGTCCAGTCGTGAGCGACTCTGGGGTTGCAGTGCTCATCTCGCTTTATTGGCCGAGGGAGCCGGCGTACAGCTTCCGGGTCATGTGGCCAGCATGACCAAGCCGCTTCTGGCGAAACCAGAGCAGCGCACGGAAACGCCATTTACCTTCCCGCCGGAGTGTTACCTATTTATCTACTTGCACTTTGATGTGCTTTTGAACTGCTAGGTTGGCAGGAGCAGGGACCGAGCAACGGGAGCTCACCCCGTCGTGGGGATTCAAACCACCGACCTTCTGATCGACAAGTCCTAGGCTCTGTGGTTTAACCCACAGCGCCACCCGGGTCCCTAATTGCCATGTTTAGAGGTGTGGAATTATTTCTGAGCAGGTGAGGCCGATCTGTGTGTTGTTGCACTATATTTGCAAACACTGGCAGGACAGGGAGGCATGCAGGCACGAGTTCTGGGAGTCAGGCTGAAAAGAAGCAAGCCACTTGTTTCCTTTCTGCATGGGTTTGAAAGGGAAGGAGGGAATAGCCTTGCTTTCTCTGAGACTAACTCTACCTACCCTGGGGACTTTGAACTGCAATGGGGGTGGGGTTGCCCCTTACTAAGCCATAGGATAATAATAATAATAATAATTTATTATTTGTACCCTACCCATCTGGCTGGGCTTCCAACAAAGATTAAAAATACATTAAAATGTCACGCATTAAAAACTTCCCTGAACAGGGCTGCCTTCAGGTGTCTTCTAAATGTCAGGTAGCTGTTTATCTCTTTAACATCTGAGAGTTGATGCTCTAATACAGCAGGTTTTGGATCAAGTGGAGGAGCTATAGTTATCACCATCCTAAGTGTGCATTCTACTGCAAGCAGCCCAGTGTAAACACATCACATTCCCACAAACAGGCAGGTGCATGTTCATGTCTGTGGGTCCCGCTCCAGCGAGTGCTAAGAACATGGAAAACTGCTTTCTCACTCGGATTCCCCTTGTTAGACCTGGCAAGAAGATTGGTGGGGAGGGAGAAAGGTTGTTTTCTGCTGCTCCAGAGAAGCGGACACGGAGCAATGGATCCAAACTACAAGAAAGAAGATTCCACCTAAACATTAGGAAGAACTTCCTGACAGTAAGAGCTGTTCGACAGTGGAATTTGCTGCCAAGGAGTGTGGTGGAGTCTCCTTCTTTGGAGGTCTTTAAGCAGAGGCTTGACAACCATATGTCAGGAGTGCTCTGATGGTGTTTCCTGCTTGGCAGGGGGTTGGACTCGATGGCCCTTGTGGTCTCTTCCAACTCTATGATTCTATGATTCTATGAATATAAAACGAGGAAACCTTTCCTCATTTTTATCCTGCACCTCTTGCGCCATTCGGGGTGGGTGGAGGGCTACATTTCTTGATGTTAATTCCAAAGACCAAATTGGTACAGCAGGACAATCTGGCACCCCCCCCCCAAAAAAAGGTAACAGGGAGAGAAAACTGCTTATTTCAAAAGTCTCACCAATTCATAAATGAGCATGTATTTATTCCAGGAACCCACAAGGGCAAATATTAACAGGCAGCCACCATCAAAGTAATTCTTTTATTACCAAAGACCAATTTTCAGGCACTGCTGTTAAAAAGGCAGGTGGGCATTCATTCCATGTCAGCAGTTTGCATGCTTTCGTGCTAGAGATAACTTGAAAAGAATAGAATATTTATAGGGTCTGAAATGTGCTTTGCCAGGAGTTTGTTGTACCAGCTTCTTCTGTTGTTAGAGACATGTGGGTGTGAATAATTTTCTCCCTTAGACTCCACTAAAAGCTGGGCTTGTGTCACAGAGTAGATTTCTGGCATGGAGTATCTCAGTATGTCTGCCCAGAAGGAAGAGACTGGAAGGTCACAGACAGCTCTTCAATGCAATAGTCAGAAAACATTAAGCTCCTCACCACTTAGCCACCCTGTCTTGTTCTTCTCATTGCAAAGATACTGATGCACTTCTTCTGTCAGGCCAACAACCTCAGCATATGCCCTATACAATCCATCTTACAAGGAACAACCATATGTCAGGAGTGCTCTGATGGTGTTTCCTGCTTGGCAGGGGGTTGGACTCGATGGCCCTTGTGGTCTCTTCCAACTCTATGATTCTATGAATGGCTTGTGCATTCTTCTAACGCAACAGTCCTCACCAAAGGACCGTAAGGCCTCACTTTTAGGTACATGATAATTTGTCCAAAGCTGCCTCCTCTCATCCACACTCGATAAAAATTGGGCAATTTACTATGCCACAAAGGAAGACCATTTTTCGTTTGGAATGCTTCAAAATGTGACACATTGAGAAGAACAAGGGTAGGGGGAAGGATTAGCAGATCTTACTAGTAGGCAGATATGGGGGAACTCAGGAAACAGCCAATGAAGTTATTTTCTTCAAAAAAGGAACTAATTACTTAAGTTATTAATTTTTTACCACTCCAAAGCATATTTTTTCTGTTTCCCATGACAATGCTGAAGTCTATATATTTTTTTTACTTTTTTGTCCTTTCCTTTCACCACAATGGTGGTTTCTAATTTACAGTTTTATTTTTCCTATTTTCAAAGTGACAAAATATATAAAATATATATCCTTGGGCCCATCCAAAAATGTCTGGGATAGAAGATTCTCTCTGACATGCTCAATTTTGTACATGCAGGATGATTCCTATTCGAAGGCTATTTCTACTCTGAACCTCCTATCTGCCACGGTAGAGTCCAGTTTCAGTCCCTTCTACAGATTTAACTAAGTACAGTGGTACCTCAGGTTACATACGCTTCAGGTTACATACGCTTCAGGTTACAGACTCCACTAACCCAGAAATATTACCTCAGGTTAAGAACTTTGCTTCAGGATGAGAACAGAAATCGTGCTCCAGCAGCGCGCCGGCAGCGGGAGGCCCCCATTAGCTAAAGTGGTGCTTCAGGTTAAGAACAGTTTCAGGTTATGAACAGACCTCCAGAACGAATTAAGTACTTAACCCGAGGTACCACTGTACTGTAGTTGCTGTTTTGGTATAAATGCTACCTATGTAATTGACCTTTCTATGTTTGTATGTTCCATTACTGTTGACACTGGCTCCTTGGTTTCAGTGCTAATGTCAATACTAGAAAGATCCAATTACCCACCCCTCCTTGGTTCAAGACTCCTGTCCCTTCCGTACATGTGGAGATAAGGACATCTATTTCGATGGAAGGAGAAGTATTTGGCAAAAAGTACCATGCATACCTGTCTCCAACGGTTAACAGACTAGAAAGACCCTCAGGAATTCATGCGTATGCACTATAGGTATACCATAAGATAAGATGGCTGTGGAGCAAATGGACCAACTGTAACTGCAAACAACAACCTTTTAAAATATTGTGGCAAAATTAACTTACAGGTATTCTTTCTTCGATGTTTATCTCCCTGTCATATGGAGTTTTGAATACTTCTTCCAAACTGCCATGCAACTTTCCAGAAACAACTGAAGATCGCATTGAAGAGTGTCTTGAAGACTGTCTTGAAGAAAGTCTCAAGTCACCACAGCTGCCTGTCCCAGGACTAGTTCTTTGATTCAAGCTATCTGGTGAAACATCACTAAAGTGGCCCAAACTGATCTGGTTCGTACAAGGAAGAAAACCCGGCAATTCTCTGGTATTATCTTGACAGCCATCTGTCTTTTCTTGGCTAAGAAAGCTGGCATCTTCTCTGAGGAGTTCAGCAACTCTTTCACTGGAAATAAAATTATCTGGATTTCCTCCAGTGGCACTTTCACCGATTTCTTCATCGCTGGAGACAGTGGGGACTAGAACAGCTGTATAATGTTGGGAATGTGCATCCTCAATGTTAGCATCACTCTGCTTGACTCCAGACGCTCCTGAAACTCTTCCCTTATTTTCTACTGGATGAAGATCTTCACTGTGGGACGTTTCATGACCCACTTCAGCCCTTGGCATCTCTCTGCTGACTGCAACCACAGAGTTTTCAGACTGAGACCTGATAAGTGGCAGCACCTGTGGTGGGTTTTTATCATAAACATGCAGGTTGGTCATGGAGTTTGGCCCATAAATGGATGCTGCCAGCCCTGCCGTAAGATCAGCCTGGCTCTGCTGCTTTAACAAAATGCGGTTCAAGGAATCTGCTATTGCACTGTAGGCCTTCTGCCTAGGAGAAGCGCCACTTGAGCCATGTAAAGCCAAGGCATCAGACATCCTCTCAGCTGAATGACTCATGTTCCAAGCCCCAACCTTCTCCATGAAGTTGAGAGAAGGTAGAGACTGAATCCTACCTTTAAGAGGATACAGAACCTGGAGACCACCACTGTTTTCATCTTTTGATGCTTGGCCACTTTGCGGGGCAAGTGGCTCTCCCGCAGAGGGTATGCAAGTATCATCCAGAGAAGGTCCACGAGGCTCTTCCATGGAAGGAAGGAATGTGTTGGAACAAGAGTTATTTGAGAACTCCTCATGTAAGCAAGGGAGAGAGGACTGGAGAACAGCTTTGACCGGGTATGTCATAGCAGGAACTTCCCGAGTCAAGCTTCTAGTTGTAAAAATTCCTGGAGTAGAGTGATGAACGGGATGCGCCAGATGTAAAATGAATGATCCCTCAGTAAAGGAAGGTGAAATTCCGACATCTTTATGTTCCCTCTCTATACTGAAGTCTGAATGCATTAATTCACTTTTGTCCCCCATCTGGATTTCTACCATGTTACAGATATTGCCATGCTCTGCAGCTACAAAGACTGGCTGGTGGGGTGCAGGGACGTGAAGTTTAGCGTCCACAAAAGCCGGAACAAGCTTCTTTTGTTCCTCAAATGCAGCTTCAGAAACATGCTGCAACTCCTGCTTGCTCAGAAAAGGGTTCGAAGATATCCCAGGGACGATGCAAGAATCACCCAAACCCATCCTCTGTCCCCTGAAAGACATATTTGAAATGTCTGAAGATAATTGTTCTGAATTGCCGGCATTTCTAAAGGGCTTTCCCTCCGAATAAGAGAGTGCGTTCAACGAATCACACTCAGGAAGAGTTCTTCTTTCTTGCCCAGGTGGTTCTGCAAAGGTTTCCAACTCCCTTTCCCCAAGAACTACATTTTCCATTAAGGGTCTCATTTCGTTTTCAACTGGATCCTTTCCCAAAACACTTTTGCCAGACGAACTCTCAGAAGATAAGAAGCCAGAATGCTTGGATAGCCCCACCTCTTTCTCCAGAATTTCAAGGAGGACAGGCGCTGGCACACGGCTGTCCAAAAGGAACAGATCCTGTCCCCAAGACTCATTCGGAGGAAGAGACGTTGCCGACTGAGGATTTAGCTGCTTCTGTGAACCTGGGATTCCCAAATTCTCATCGCTGGAGCCCAAGGTTTCAGTCCTTGCATCAAGCTGTTGGGTATGCTGCTCACTATGATGAGCCTGTTCCCTGGGAGCGGGCCCAGAAAATGAAAGGGGATGCTGGGACAGACAACTGCCAAGGCTGGTATTGCTAGGTGCCATGCTGCTGAAAGCCAAGGGATGCTGAGACAGTTTAAAGTAATCGGAGAGAAGAGAAGAGTCTGAGCTGACATCTGTGGCTGCCAGCCGCACAGCTTCACTCATCCGCAAATGGCTCGAAGACTCTTCGGAAGCAACATTAGAAGCATCAGGAGTCCCTCTGAAAGAGAATTGGGGGTGGGGGCCGGAATTACAAGCCTGCATTGCGGTCTAGCAGAACCCAGAGAGGAAGGATTTCCAGGTCCAACACAGCTCAATATTTCCCTTCAAAAAGATACTTTAATAAGTCACTGTCTCTGACAACATAAAAAGGTAAAGGGACCCCTGACCGTTAGATCCAGTCGTGGCCGACTCTGGGGTTGCGGCGCTCATCTCGCTTTATTGGCCGAGGGAGCCGGCGTACAGCTTCTGGGTCATGTGGCCAGCATGACTAAGCCACTTCTGGCAGACCAGAGCAGCGCACGGAAACGCCGTTTACCTTCCCGCTGGAGCGGTACCTATTTATCTACTTGCATTTTGATGTGCTTTCGAACTGCTAGGTTGGCAGGAGCAGGGACAGAGCAACGGGAGCTCACTCCGTCATGAGGATTCGAACTGCCGAACTTCTGATAAGCAAGCCCAAGAGGCTCAGTGGTTTAGACCACAGCGCCACCCCTCTGACAACATACAGGCATGATTTTGTTAGGATAAGCGTCTGGCCTTCTAATGATTTGGGGGGGTGAAGGTGGACCCCTTTGGCTGAAGCAGCACTAGAATGAAAAAGCCAGTGGTGCTGCAGCGGTAAAAGCACTGGACTAGGAACTGGGAGAGCCGGGTTCAAATCCCCACTCAGCCATGAAGCTCACTGGGTTGACCTTGGGCCACACAGCCTCTCAGCCTAATCTACTTCACCAGGTTGTTGAGAGGATAAAATGGGGAGAAGGATGCACATCTTGTGCTCAGTGCATTAAACAACACAGCTAACAGAGTACAAAAGAACAGCAGGTTTACCCCACCTCAAAGGAGCAAAATCTGTTCCGGTTTGCTGAAAGAGGGTCTCGTTGAAGAATGTTCGCCCTTGCGTTGAGTATGTTGTCATCAGTGGGAGGTTGGGAGAGAGGCGACTGTCCTCAGCTTCTGTCAACATTACAAACACCATGGTTATGTGGCAAGACTGAAAAGTCATGGCTTGCTAATCAAAGCCTTACTAATGCAAGTGCCCTGCCAGCTGGCAGGAGCTTAAAAAACCAAATATGGTTGAAAATGTGTAATACGGCAACTTTAAATGGCTAAAGATGAATCAGACTGAAAAACACAGATTTCACATGTGGTATAGTCGTTTCTAACATAAAAAAAAAACTTTAAAATAAATTTTATGGTACAGCTTTAGGGGAGTGTGTGACATTCCTCCTCTTAGAAAAAAGCCTCAAATGTCTGAGAGAAACATTTACGTGTATGTAACTCAATGAACTTTGCATCCCCTTTTGAGCATACACCAATTGGAGACCTGATAATCAACGTTAATATCTATAACCTGAAATCCTGCCCTTATTTCAAAGAGGCTCATGCACATATGCCCAATCTAATTTTGGTGGTTCCTAATAGCTGTTCCACTCTTCAGAGGAAGGCAACAAGCTTACTTAAAGATATTCATTTTTGCCATTAACTCAGCAAGGAGGATTATTTTAAACAGTACAAAGAGAGTTTTAAATCTTTTAATGGAAAAAAACCCCAAGCTTCACCAAGTAGGATGATCTAATGCATAATGGGTCAAATGAAATGCAAATTAGAAATCAATGAGTTTTTTCTGTCACATAAGGTCTTAATGAATGGATTTCTTATCTGTTTCTTTTAAGTAAGCAAGAAAATGCTTCAATAATCATAAAAATGTTGATGCAGAAGCCCCACCCCCAAATCTATCCACAGTCTGTAGAATAATTTGATCACAGAGTTGCTTGGCATCCATCTGTCTCAAGAGAGAATGGAAGTGTGCTTTTGGGGGTGAAGCCAAACTGTTGGAAGGTTGCACTGCTTCTATGGCCGTAGACAACGATACGGGAGAGACATGTTTTGTTGCAGCTGGGGCAGATGAAGGCAGACTTCGTGCTGCGTTTGAAGAAATCTTTGTGATACAGAGTTGGTCTGCCAATGGGCCCGGTGCCTGAAGCCAGCTCCCCATAGACCATGTCCTTGGGGATCATAGAATATGTTTGATTTTCGGAGAACACAAAGTCTACGGCAGGGGTCGGCAAGACTTACCTTGCCTGGGCCAGTTCACTGCGCGGAGCCCCCTCTGTGGGCCGGATCAAGCACACGCCTGCTATTTCCAGCGTCGGCATTTGCGATTTCCAGCACCGTGAAAGCGAGTCCCTGGTTTAGTGCAGCGCTCAGGGACTCGCCGAGCGGGGGGCTCGGTTCAGGGACCAGTAAAACGATCCCTGTGGGCCACTTGTGGCCCATGGGCCTTAGGTTGCCGACCCCTGGCCTACGGCAAAGCTGGGGCACTTCGTAAGAAGGAAAAAGATACAACACAAGTGCAGTGTCTCACCTTCCAGCTTTTGGGAAAAGGTTTTATTTGTCTGTCTGTCTGTTTGTTTGTTTTAACAACCTACACCTTGATCCAAATCTTGTAGATCTATCGAGGGCCAGAAAAAAAAAAGCTTTGGAGGCTAGATCTGCTATTTTACCTTTCAAACACAGAATTCAGGATCTAATTTCTTTCCGCAGGGACTGTAAGACAGGGTTGTTCCGCCTGGCCTTTGGCTTGGAATCAACTTGATCCCCTCCCCCTCTTTCCTTTTTCCTTTCTCCTTCTGTGATGGAACTCCTGTTTGGGGACTTCCCTGGTTTTTTTCTGGCCCACGGAGGACCAGTCTGGATAGTTGGCCTTGGTGAAGATTTGACGTTTTCATCCCCAAAAAGCTTTTGATTTGAGTTTCTACTGAAATGAGGCTGCATCTTAATGCTGTATTTTAATCTTGATTTTAAGTTGTATTTTCATCAATTGTTTTTATATCTGGCGTTAGATTCCCTGAGCCCTGTTTTGGCTGGGGAGGGCGGGGTATAAATAAAATTTATTATTGTTCTTATTATTAATTCACCAACTTAAGCTCTTCTGTTTTCATGTTTATAAAAGAAATGCTTATGTATCAAGAAAGGGTAAAGAAACCAAGTCACATGAAAATGCCTGGGAAGCTCAGAGGCCACGACTGGGGTGAGAATGGGAGTTGAGAGGCAGTGTTGGTGATGGGGCTCCAATGCTTTGGGAAGGTCTCGTCCCTCACCCTTGGGGAATAGTTCCTGCAACTTATGCCCATTTCAGTCTCCCTGCTTGCACCACCTCCTCCTGACCGCCAGTCAAGCCTGCCAAAATATTTAAAAGAGCTTTGAAAACGTATCGCACAGAAGCAGGTTTGTGCAGGTTTCCTTCATTTTCAGAATGCATCCTGTTACAAAATGGAGGATTTCTTGGCTTGAATTTGAATATTCAACCCAAGGTAGATCGGCTATAACCAAAACGCCAGAAATAGCAATGCCTTGAATATGCCACTGTTTCCAAGAGCTTGCAACAGGCTAATATAACCTTGTATTGTGTTGTGAGTTTCCCAGCAACCAGGTTGCAAGTAAGAAAAAGCATCAAAAACAAAAGGTCCATTTTCTGCCTCTCTATCCTTCTCTTTCCCCTTCTGTACTATGCTGTTAAAAGGAACAAAATGTGCCTTATACAACTCAGTATTCTCTATTCATCCAGCAAAATATTAATACCCTCAATGCATTTTATACAAAATGAGTCATTAAAAATAAGGGACAAAGGTTACTGTGATGGGACGATGAGCTGCTTGTGCGTAAAATGCAAGTCCCTCAGAGTTTGATCAGGTTTTCAAACCTCTGCCTGTGACGGAGCCCCTCCAGCATGGCTGCGTCAATCACTAGTAGAATCCGAAAGTGGCTGCTTTCGGAATCTTTTCCAACATAAAAGCTCTTTAACGGAAACACGTCGTCTGGCCTCTCGGCGTGACAGTTTCCGGCGAGGTGTGGGTGTCCCTATAGGAGGTCCTGAGACCTCCCCACTGTTTTCGCTGGAAGTGTCTCTGAGCCATCCCTCCGACTCACTTTCCCTTGGAGTTCTTGCTCGCCCTCTACTGGTTCCCTCTTCCGCTGCTACTCCTCTCTCAACCTCAGTGAGCCTTTGCGCCCCCGGCGCTTTAGATGGCAGTTCCCTGACATCCACCTCCCCTCCAGGGCCCCCTTCACCCCCTCCCGTCTCCTCCCCTACTGGCGGTGAGGAGGTAAAACCCCTGAAAGAACCTCCCTCATCTTCCGACGTCGCGAACACTTCCCTCCACTTGTTGCTGTTCCTACTCTCTCGGTAATCTTCGTCATCGGAGTCCACTCCCTCTTCCAACTCCGACTCCGCGAACCCTTCCATTTCCTCTTCCTCATCGGTGGTGCCGAAATACTCCCTCCTAAACCTTGCTATCGGCTGAGGTTTCCTCGGGAACCTTTGGTGGAACGTTTCTGTTAAAACCTCGTCATTGACTTCCTCTGCACTTACCCAGGTGTTTTCTGACTCCGGTTCCCCTTCCCACGCCACCAAATACTCCACCTGATTTCCCTTCCACCTGGAATCGAGGATTTCCGCTACATGGTTGCGGCGTTCCCTCTCTTCCAAGGCTGGTCCCCTGACGTACTCCCCTTCACGTCCCCCCCTGTATGGTGACAGTAACGACCTGTGGAACACTGGGTGCAATTTCATGTGGTTGGGTAATCGGAGTTTGAAAGCTACCGGGTTGACCTGCTGAATGACCTCAAAGGGTCCCAATCTTCTGGGCCTCAATTTCTTACAACCCCCTTTGAACGGCAACCCTTGGGTTGACAACCACACTTGATCCCCCACCCTTATGGTTTCACCTTCCCTTCTGTTCTTGTCTGCCTGCTTCTTATATTGTGCCTTAGCCCTTTCTAAGTTGAGCTGGAGCTGATGATGGATCGCTTCCATCTCTTCTACAAAATGTTCAGCCGCTGGGACGCTCCATCTCTCCCCTCCTTCCCCTGGAAATGCCCTGGGGTGACACCCGTAATTAGCCAAAAAGGGACTCATCCCTGTGGACACATTCTCCGCATTATTGTAGGCAAATTCTGCCAACGCCAACTTTTCGACCCAATCGTTCTCTCTGTCATTGACATAACACCTCAGATATTGTTGAAGAATGCCATTTGCTCTTTCCGCCTGCCCGTTGGTTTCAGGGTGCCGGGCAGTTGAAAAATTGACTTCCACGTGCAGCAAGCTCATGAGCTTCCTCCAGAACCTGGAAGTAAATTGTTTGCCGCGATCTGAGATCACCCTCAAGGGAGCCCCGTGCAACCTAAAGATGTGTTCTACAAACAACTTCGCTGTTTCTTCCGCTGTGACTGCATGTGAGCATGCTACAAAGTGGCACATCTTAGTTAACAGGTCTACTACTACCATGATGGCTGTTTTCCCCTTGGACTTTGGCAGATCCGTCATAAAATCTATTGATATCGCTTCCCAAGGCCGTTCTGGTGTGGGTAATGGTTCTAATAACCCTGCCGGCGCCCTTCTTTCCCCTTTGGCTCGCTGACATTGGTCACACCCTCTTACATACTCCCTTACATCTTCCCTCACCTTAGGCCACCAAAATTCCCTGGTAACCAACCACATGGTCTTGTGTTGTCCAAAATGTCCCGCCGTGGGGCTATCATGCAACTGCTTGAGTACTCTCCCCCTCAATTCACCTTCGGGTATATACAGTGCCCCTTTGTAATACAATGCCCCATTTCTTTCCTCAAAACCTCCGGGACTCTCGCCCTCCCCCCTGAGACCTCTGAGCTTATCCTGGGCATATTCATCATTTTCCGTTTCCTCTACCAGTTCTCGTTGCCCCACCAGCGCCGCCCCACACACCCAGCGGTCCTCAGGGATGACATGTCTCTCTTCGATCACCCCCTCCCCTTCCCAATACTCTGGTTTGCGTGAGAGCGCGTCCGCCCTGACGTTTTCTGGGCCTGGCACATAACAAATTTCAAAGTTGAATTTGGAGAATTCCTGTGCCCATCTCACTTGTCGTTGGTTGAGCACTCGAGCTGTTCTCCAATACTCTAAATTCTTGTGGTCGGTGCACACTTGCACCTTGTGTTGTGCCCCAATTAATAAATGTCTCCACCTTCGGAATGCTTCGTGAATGGCAAGTAGTTCCCTGTCATACACCGTGTAATTCCTCTCGGATTTATTCAGCTTCCGCGAGAAGAAGGCACACGGTCTCCACTCCGACGCACTCCTCCCCGGTTGAAGAAGGACCGCCCCTACCGCCCGGTCGGATGCATCGGTTTCCACTCTCATGGGTTTTTCGTAAATCCACATGCAGAAGTTGTTCTTCCGAGGCGAAAGCCCTTTTCAGTTCTTCAAAGGCTCGATCCGCCTCTACCGTCCAAACAAATTTCTTCTTGCTGCTGAGGCAGTCGGTGATGGGCGCCGTCAAGTGGGCAAAGTTCTTGATGAACTTCCGATAAAAGTTCCCAAACCCCAAGAATCTTTGCATGTCCTTCTTGGTCTTCGGTGTCTTCCATTCCAGTACCACTTGGACCTTGCCTGGATCCATGGCCAATCCCTTGTCTGACAAGCGGTACCCCAGGAATTCCACCTCCTTGGTATGAAACTGGCACTTCTCCAGTTTCACCCACAGCTGGTTGGCTTGCAGCCTGCCCAACACTTCTCGAACGTCCCTCACATGCTGTTCCTCATCTTCCGAATACACCAACACGTCGTCTAAAAAGGCCACACAATTCTTGTAGAGCAAAGGTCCCAGAACGTGGTTTATAAAAGCTTGAAAACACGCGGAGCCCCCTTGTAGACCGAAGGGCATAACGAGGTATTCAAAGGCTCCCAAAGGGGTAAACATGGTGGTCTTCCATTCATCTCCCTTCCTTATGCGTATCAGATTGTACGCCCCCCGCAGGTCCAGCTTTGTAAAAATCTTTCCCTTCCTTACTCTGGTCAAAATGTCATCAATTCGGGGCATAGGGAAAGCCAGGGGCTCCGACACTGCATTGAGGGCCCTAAAGTCACACACCAGTCTCGGTTTGTCTGTGTTCTTTTTGTCCACAAAAAACACTGGGCTGCCCCCCACCGCTCGGGACTCTCTGATGAAACCTCGCTTCAGGTTTTTGTCAATGAACTCCCTCAGCTCCTGCATCTCCCTGTCTGACATGGCGTACAGCTTGCCTACTGGGAGTTGGGCCCCAGGGAGTAGGTTGATTTGACAGTCAAAGGGTCTATGCGGTGGCAGTTTGTCTGCTTCCCTTTCGCTGAATACGTTGCTCAGATCTGCGTATTGCGGGGGCACCTTCCCTTTGTCCATTACTTCCATCCCGGCTAGGGTGACTCTGTCTCCTCCCGAAACCTTCCCCTCCTTGCAGTGTTCTAGGCAATGCGCTGACCCAAAGGAGACCACCCTCTGATGCCAGCCCACTAGCGGATCGTGTAGCGCCAGCCAGCTCATCCCCAAAATGATGGGCGCTCCTCCCAGGATGGCCACATTAAACGCTATCTGTTCGGTGTGCCTTGCCACCCTCATTATCATCGGGACAGTCTGTTGGCTAACTTCTCCCCCCAACAGCTCTCTGCCGTCAATCGTAGTCACCTGCAAGGGGTTACTTAAAGGGATGGTCTGTATCTGATGCTCAGCTGCAAACTCCTTACTCATGAAATTACAGGAGCTGCCTGAATCCAAAAGCGCCTTGATCTTTAGTGGGTGTCCGTTTGGCAGTTCTAGTAACACCTCTATCACTAAAGCGGGTCTGGGAGGTTCCGGCGTGGGCACTTTCACTGCTCTTTGGCCTGGCTGCTGTGCCCCGACGGTGGCAGCCAGGCGTTGGCTTTTACTTGCTCCTTGCCTTCCTCTTCCTTTCCCCCAACAGCTCCTGCCATCCCTTGCCATTCCTTTCTTTGTGGGCAGACTCTGGCAAAGTGCCCTGGCTGTTGGCAGAGATAACATCTCTTGGCGCTCTTTCCCTCCTTCTTCCGCCCTTCACTGGGATTTGAAACTGCGCGCGCCCGCGCTGTTCCAACTTCCATCGGCTCTGCCGGCGGGAAAGGTGGCTCTGGAATGTCTGGAATGCGGAACTCCCTCCAACGGTCTCCTTTCCCTTCCCGCTTTTCCAAAGCCCTCGCCTCCTGGCGCGCTCCTATGGACAGCGCAGATTTGGTTAACTGATCCATAGACTCCGCCCTGGGCCCCCGGGAAAGCTCATCTTTGACGGTTGAAGAAAGCCCCTCTTCGAAAAGCATTTGGATGGGCTCCGCCGATAGGTCCCACCCCAATTTATGAATCAGCATAGTAAATTCAGTCCAGTACTCACGGACAGATCTGCTTCCTTGCTGGCAAGCCATTAACTGCCTTCGCACCACCCCCTGCTCAATATCGCTGGAAAACATCAGGTCCATGGCACGAAAAAACTTCCTCGTGTCCTTTAGGATCTCATTATTCGCTGCCATCAGGGGTCTAACCCAATCTTTCGCCCCGGATTCGAGATGGCCAATCACAAAAGCCACTCGCGATTCCTCGTCGGGGAAGTCATCAAACTGCAAGTTTAGAGCGTATTGCATCTCTGTTCTAAAGGCATGATAGTTCCTGGGATCCCCCCCGAATTTCTGCACCAATCCTGGTACCTTTCTGGCGAGCGGGGTGGTTTTCTCCTTTCCCTTTTCTGCATCCTGAGCCCTCCTCTCCTCAAGCCTCGCCGTTTGCAGCGCCAACTGGATCTCCAACGCCCTGTACCTTTCTTCCAGGCTTGGACCCCCTCCAGCTGCTCCTGCTCCTCCGGTTCCGGCTGGGTTGCTCATGATGCTTCTCCCTGCACAAGCTGGCTTTCGGTGACTTTCGGATTGCTGTGATGGGACGATGAGCTGCTTGTGCGTAAAATGCAAGTCCCTCAGAGTTTGATCAGGTTTTCAAACCTCTGCCTGTGACGGAGCCCCTCCAGCATGGCTGCGTCAATCACTAGTAGAATCCGAAAGTGGCTGCTTTCGGAATCTTTTCCAACATAAAAGCTCTTTAACGGAAACACGTCGTCTGGCCTCTCGGCGTGACAGTTTCCGGCGAGGTGTGGGTGTCCCTATAGGAGGTCCTGAGACCTCCCCACTGTTTTCGCTGGAAGTGTCTCTGAGCCATCCCTCCGACTCACTTTCCCTTGGAGTTCTTGCTCGCCCTCTACTGGTTCCCTCTTCCGCTGCTACTCCTCTCTCAACCTCAGTGAGCCTTTGCGCCCCCGGCGCTTTAGATGGCAGTTCCCTGACAGTTACTGTTGAATATAAAGATTCACACAGTTGTTCAATGTTGCAGGTGCTTCACAACTTCCATGTTTAAATGCTACAGAAAACACAACAGAGAATCTTGAGAAGCCTTTAAGCTTAATGCACTTAACGTGGAAGAAGTTTTTCAGGCCCTGACTAAGCAGAGCACATTCTCACGGAACTATGAAAAGGGCAAATTCTGCGCCACAGGTTATCAGAAAAGGGAACAAAAATAAAAACCCCAGTATAGTATCATAATGCACTCATGCAAATATCTATGACATGGTCTGTGTACAATTCAGGCCACAATACCTCAAAAAGGGTATTATACAGAGGTAGAAAAGATGCCAAAAATGGCAACCAAAATGATCATGAGGTTTGAGCAACTTTCCCTATGAGGAAATACGGTAACATTCAAGGCTTTTTAGTTTTAGAAAAATGGTAGCTAAGGTAGGACAAGAAAACACTTGCAGCAATAAATGAAAGTAAGCCTGTGTTCTCAAGTCTTAGAATATGCTTCATTGCTGAATGTTACAAATCTTATCACAGACCACCTCATTTCTTAGTCCAAAATACACTTCCATATTTTTACATGAGTTAACTGATGCCAAGCACAAAGTGTGGAAGACCCACTCAAGAGGACAACCTAGCAGAGTAAGACATGTCCAGCAAAGAAATTCCTCCTTCCCCAAAATACCAAACTCCCAAGCAAAGGATGCTTGAAACACAGCCAAGTTTCACCACCTCACATTTCAAACCAAGGTCAGTGAATCAAACCAGAGACGGGCAATTTCTTCAGCATCTCAGACAGCACTGGAAATCTCATGAGCTGGAATACGGCAGCTGATTTCACATTAGGCCACTTTTTGCATAAAGCTCATGCAAAGACGCAGGTGATGCTGTAGGTTAAACCACAGAGCCTAGGACTTGCTGATCAGAAGGTCAGCGGTTCGAATCCATGCAACGGGGTGAGCTCCTGTTGCTCGGTCCCTGCTTCTGCCAACCTAGCAGTTCGAAAGCACGTCAAACTGCAAGTAGATCAATAGGTACCGCTCCGGCGGGAAGGTAAACGGCGTTTCCATGCGCTGCTCTGGTTCACCAGAAGCGGCTTAGTCAAGCTGGCCACATGACCCGGAAGCTGTACTCCGGCTCCCTCAGCCAGTAAAGCGAGATGAGCGCCGCAACTCCAGAGTTGGTCACGACTGGACCTAATGGTCAGGGGTCCCTTTACCTTTACATGTAAAGATGGCTGGCTGCCAGTTGTAGCTGGAAGGCACTGTGTATTTCTTCCCTTAACACAGGGGCAGACAACCAGTAGTGGATGTCGCGAGACCCAATACCGCAAAATGGCAAATTCAACCTTTCAGATGTCACAAAGTTTGAACACATGCTTTTCAATGCATTCTCTTCTCTGTAAGCCTTGAAGATAGTGGGCCTCAAACTGTGTTACTTGCGCAACATTTCCAACCTATCTTGAAGTTGAGGTCCAAGGTCTTTGTACACCATTATTCGCTGTTATGCCTCCTTCTGACAACCTGGTTTAAAGGTTACCCAGGATTTCGGCAGGATGGTACCCAAGAGCCCTTTCTTTGGAGCAGGGTGAGGGATGGGAAGAGGAGCACGTAATCATTGCCTTTTCAGCCACCCCAAATCAGATACAAGCCTTTCTAATCCATGTACAATACCTAGCAATATCAGTCATCTCAGAAACAAAATCCATCAGCTATTCCATTACACAATCTAAATCAGGTTATTCACAAGTTACACTGAAAACCTATTAAATTTTATGTTGGCTGGAAAAATTAATGGAGCTTTGCTTTTCTGTAGGGAACTGCAAAATCATCATCTCAACTCTTGCTGCTTGTGATGGTTTTAGGGAAACGTTAAGAGTAGTGTTTTGTGGAGAGACCTGTTAGGTCCCAGAGCAGCAAATGATACCAGTTCACACCATCTTTGGGTGTCTGGTGCAAAAGAAGAGCAGTACTTCTACCCACTGTCAATTCTGAAGGTCGCCTCCCTCATTCATAGCTAAATTTACCCAGCAAGCAAACCTGATCCTGCATCATCTTACATCCTGCTGCTGACAAATGTGAAAGCCAGAAATCAGAATGCCGTTTGCTGAGCATTTAGAGATGGAAGCAAAACCTGAGCAGAGCCCCTCTTTGTTTTCAATTCGCTATATTAATTAACGCATTATCATTAGAAAATACTTTTTCAAAAGGACTGTAGATGATGCCTCAGTTATGATGTCATAATGAATACTTTTAGGAAAAAGAGAAGGGGAAATTTTTTCCCCAGTATTTCCATATGCAATACAGCAAGGCACTCCCCTCCAACCTTTTGACACGCGATTCGACCGTCTTAATTAGTGTACACACTCACTACTACAAGTATAGTCCAATGAATGGATAGTGGATAACATTCTATTGGGAGTGAGGAAATGAGCTGGAAATGAACTGAACCTTTATTGGGTGGGTGGGAGGAGAGGCTTTCAGAGCAAAAGCGTCCCTTTCAGTCATCAGTAGTTGCCTGCTACCTAGTTTGCTAAATGGGACGCAGGTGGCGCTGTGGGTAAAACCTCAGTGCCTAGGACTTGCCGATCGCGTGGTCGGCGGTTCAAATCCCCACGGCGGGGTGAGCTCCCGTCGTTCGGTCCCAGCTCCTGCCCACCTAGCAGTTCGAAAGTACCCCTAAAGTGCAAGTAGATAAATAGGTACCGCTTTATAGCGGGAAGGTAATGGCGTTTCCATGCGCTGTGCTGGTGCTGGCTCGCCAGAGCAGCTTCGTCACGCTGGCCACGTGACCCGGAAGTGTCTTCGGACAGTGCTGGCTCCCGGCCTCTTAAGCGAGATGAGCACGCAACCCCAGAGTCGGACACAACTGGCCCATACAGGCAGGGGTACCTTTACCTTTAGTTTGCTAAATATGCAGAATCACCATCACTCCAGTCATCTGATTTGGGATTTGCCTACTCCTCTTGAGAGAGTAACACTGCTCCTAGACTACACCACTAGTTTTTCCACTTCCACTGACACCATGGGCCTCTCTATGCTCTCCGCACCCCACTCTCAATCCTGCCACTTCCATTCCTCCATTACGGCAACTGCTACCCTCAGGGTGCAACCTTTAGAGCTGTGCATCCAATTTTCTACCCTCTTAGTGAAAATGTTTTAAATGGCCAAGACCCTTTTAAAGCCGGGACTGAAGGGAAAATATATATGCAGCAAAGGAAAGGGGAAGGAAAAGAAAAGAAGAAAGATTCTTACGATGACTCACACCCAGCAAGCCATAAAGGCTCAGGGACAATGAGATCAAGGAACCTGGGGAAAGAATAATCCCCAGGAAAGCATGGCTCTTACCAACCAATCTACCCCACTCCAATTTCACTGCAGATCAGATTCACAGGTTTTGACAGGAGATCAAACTGCAAATGCATTAAAGAAAAGGAGTCATTAAGAGGAATTATATAAAGCTGTGGAAACTGATGCCTCACACAACAGCAAATAGGTTCCCTGGCTGAGGTAGCTACATTGAATAAGAGAAACAGTTTGATATACGTGAAGTGGGTGTGGGAAAGGAGTACTCATCCCTTTTACATGGGAAGTCTCAAGGTGCTAGATAATGCAAACACAGACAAAGCCCATCTTAAGCCAGCTCAAACAATACGAGCCCATATATGCTGCCTTGAGCTATTTGGGATATTAACAAAATAAACTATTGGTGCACATATAGTCAGTCACTCTGCTACGCACATGTTTAGATGCCAGCAATGCTAGTCGCTAGAGGAGACAGAGGAAGATCAGGTAGAGACTCCAGGGAAGAACTAACAAATAATCACAGTTCTGCAAGCACAGCAAGAGAATTATGCCCCATGTTCCAGTTCAAATCAACTGAAATGCTTAACTACCCATTATCAGATTCCGACTCTGTGAGCAATATTCACCGAACCATCCAGCAGTCACAATTGGAAATTCAAGCCTGCCAATGACTAAATGCTGAAGCTAAACTGGGAGCAGGAGCTGCCACCAGCAGTCAGAATATGAAGCAGCAGGGAGAGATCAGAGTGTAGGTGGCATATCGTTCTCAATGTCTTTTTAAAATTTCTAAAATGTCTGACTGCTACAAAGAAAGTGTACTATATAATCCAAATATAACACCCTTAGTCATATTATAATCATATTTTGCATATGTGTTCATTTTTAGCATTTACAGTTCTAAAGGGCTGTTATGTCTATTTTAATTCTGCCGGTACCCACCCTGGTTGAGCTGAGGCATGGTGTTACATAAGGAACAGGGCCCCGGTCCAAAGCAATATATGCCATCTTCCCTATACTCTCAGCGACTTTGTAGCTCCTTTCTGTTCTGTAGTAGCCCCACACACTCACAACCCCCCTGAAGACTAGGGACCCTCCAGACAAGCATCCCCTAAAGTATAAAAAGGTAAAGGACCCCTGACAGTTAAGTCCAGTCGCGAATGACTCTGGAGTTGCGGCACTCATCTCGCTATACTGGCCGAGGGAGCCAGCATTTGTCTGCAGACATTTTTTCCGGGTTATGTAGCCAGCATGACTAAGCCACTTTCTGGCAAAACCAGAGCATCGCACAGAAACACCGTTTACCTTCCTGTTGGAGTGGTACCTATTTATCTACTTGCACTTTGATGTGCTTTCGAACTGCTAGGTTGGCAAGAGCTGGGACCGAGCAACCGGAGCTCACCTTGTCGCGGGGATTCGTACTGCCGACCTTCCGATCGGCAAGCCCTAGGGCTCTGTGGTTTAGACCACAGCGCCACCCACGTCTCAGCCCTAAAGTATACGTGGCTGCTATTGGAAATGAGGGGAGATCAGCCACCTCACCACAATGCATTTGGAAGCTCTTTACATGCCGACCCAGGCATGTCTAGATCCAATCACAAACACAGAATTTTCTCAGACCACTTGCATTCCCCTCATGGAGAGGCAGAAGTAACTGGGTGATGCCAGTTACTGCCTGGTTCTTGTAGTCTGTCTCTCACTTGCACACTTTGGAAGTCACTTGTAGAACCATAGAATAAATGTAGAGTTGGAAGGGACCCAGAGGATCATCTAGTCCAACCCACTGAGAGGAAGGAATCTCAACACACGGTCGCCTGTCCAATTTGAAACCATGCCAGACCCTGCTTAGCTTTGCAAATGAACTAGCAATTTTTTAAAAAAATATCTGTGTGACCCTGAAGATGAGAGAAGCATCCATTGCCCAATAAATAATAAGTAATAAGTAATAATAAGTAATAAGTAATAAGTAATAAGCTAAAAAGAGAGAGCACAAGCTTAAACTGGCACACACACAAACTTCATCCTCTTGATACCTCAGGGGAGGAAGAATTGTCATGAACCCCGCAATCCTGATGGGTTCAAGGTGCAATTTGCTGTCAGATGAAGAGGAGGGAAAGCACAGACCATGCTGTCAGTGGGGAGGGGCCTGAAGGAGAGAATGGGGCCTCACCTCCTTTTCCCTTAAAGAGGCTGGGAAGGGGGAGGTTGAACAACTGAAGGAGGGGCTATGAGGGGTTGACCTCCGTCCCATCACCAAGAGCTTTGCACCAACTCTGCTGTTGGAAGCAGATCCGTGTGCCCCATCTGGAGAAACATGCACCACCAAGCCCGCCAGCCTAGTGGCGAGAGAATTACACAAGCGAGTGCACCATACCTTGCTTTTAAAAACTGGCAGGAGGGGCGTGGCTATTTGTTGAGACAACATCACAGATTTCGTCCAGTCTTAGACACCTGATATCCGTGCCTCTGGCAATCTGTACCTGTAGTCTGACCTGAATAGCTGTAAGCCTTAAATAAAGCTTCCATCTTATACACAGGTAAGCCCCTCTGTTGCTGCCCTTGGGACAGGAGCCAGGACAACAATCTCTAGAAATTATTTGGCCTTACCATATGTTTCAACAGTAGAAAATGGAGGAGCACAAGAGAAAAACAGTTACTGGCAAGGGAGGGTTCTGATAAATTTCAAGAGATGCCATCTAAAAGAACAGGAATAGGGGTGAAAACAATCTGACTAATATGGACCAGTGTCACAAAGAGTGCCCAGAGTCCGTTTTAGGAACTTGCAAATTCAGTCTAACTGGGTATGCTATATATTTAATTTCCTCCATTTGAATCCTGTTTGTCATGCACAAAGAGAGCATGTGGGTGGATCCTGCCTGCTCACCTTCCTTTTCTGGAATGATCAGCTGAAATGCTAATAAGGAAGAAGTGTGGTGACAGCTGAAATGAATGGCATTATGTGCTTTGCCCAGCTGGCTCAAAGATCTGGAGGTAGATGTGTGATCTTGTCACCAAGTGAGCATTCTTGATAGAATCCAGAATGCGGCAGCTAGACTGGCGACTGGGAGTGACAGCCAGGACCATATAACACCGGTCCTAAAGGGTCTTCATTGGCTCGCAGTGCGTTTCCGAGCACAATTCAAAGTGTTGGTGCTGACCTTGAAAGTCCTAAATGGCCTCGGTCCTGCATACCTGAAGGAGCGTCTCCACCCCCATCGTTCTGACCGGACATTGAGGTCCAGCTCCAAGGGCCTTCCGGCGGTTCCCTCATTGCGAGAAGCGAGGTTACAGGCAGAGGGCCTTCTCAGTAGTGGTGCCCTCCTTGTGGGATACCCTCCCATCAGATGTCAAGGAACTAAACAACCATACAACTTTTAGAAGACATCTGAAGGCAGCACTGTATCAGGAAGTTTTTAATGTTTTAGTATGTTCTGTTATATGCTGTGAGCCACCCAGAGTGGCTGGGGAAACCCAGCCAGATGGGCAGGGTATAAATAATAAAATTATTATCATCACCATCATCATCATCATCCTTTTAAAGTCAGGCCACCTGAGGTCTTGTAAAGACATTATTGGTTCTTGTCCAGGGGTAATTATTTAAATAAAATAATTTATCCTGTTTTTACATGATAAATACCAAGGTCTACATGCTTTTCTTAGTGCAGATAATAAAACTTTCCTTACTATACTATAATGGTGATTTGTATTTTGTTTTAACCCCCCCCCCCATTTTTTCAACTGCCCAACTAAGGTAGCCTTAAGAACTTTATGCCTTTTTATAAGAAATAACAAACTAGCTGATATTGCTGGTGTTTATTACATGTGAGTGATGCATTTATTGTTGTTTTTTTAAAGGACCCAAGGGAACTGTCCTATCTCTTAACAATAGGTATATCTGTAAGCAACATTTTAATAAATGAACAGATCTGTATTTTTAAAGGTCACAAATATCTCTAACATTACAGTCTACTACCTAAATTATACATAATGTTTCATTTTGTTACCATAGCATAGGAAGCTTACATCTGATAAGAAATTAAGTACTGTATTGCCAGTATGTCAATTCCCTCACTTTTGAGGGAAAGGGTGACATTAACTGTCCACTTTTTTTCCTTGGCTTTCAAAACTTCCAGGAGTTGCTGTCATCAGCACTGTCCCTGTTAGCACCATCAATTCCACAAAAACGGTGATGAAGTTTGAGATGTGACTGGAGCATAAGGCAGAGCGTGACAGGGTACCTGTGGCAGTAACCAGCAAAAAGACCCTGATGTTGGGAAAGATGGAGGGCACAAGGAGAAGGGGACGACAGAGGACGAGATGGTGGGACAGTGTTCTCGAAGCTACAAACATGAGCCTGACCAAACTGTGGGAGGCAGTGGAAGACAGGGGGGGCCTGGCGTGCTCTGGTCCAGGGGGTCACGAAGAGTCAGACACGACTAAACGACTAAACAACAACAACCATATTTTATACCAGCAAAAAAAATAAATGCTTGCTACTTAAGCAGACTGGAATTTCAGCAGAGAAGCCACAGTAAAAAGCACCTGCACTCAGTCCCATGTTGTCTTCTCCAAACTGTGAACTCTCAATATAAAACAACAGAACTCGAGATGGCCAGGATCAACACCTGGAAATTCCTCTGAATCGTGATTTCGCTACAAATATATATGTACATACTTTAAAAAAGGTCATTGCTTATGAAAATAATTATAAAAGAAAAGATTTAAGAGTACAGTGGTACCTTGGTTTACGAACAGCTTAGTTTATGAACAACTTGGATGAAGAACGCTGCAAACCTGGAAGTAGATGTTTTGGTTTGTGAACTTTGTTTGGAAGCAGAACATGTTTCGCTTCCTGTTGAGTGTGTTCCATTTGTAAACCGAGTCCCCCGCTGCTATGGGAAAGCACGCCTTGGTTTAAGAACGCTTTGGTTTAAGAACGGACTTCCAGAATGGATTAAGCTCGTAAACCAAGGTACCACTGTACTGTATACAGAACATACCCAACAGCCGTGTGTGTGTCGCATTGGGTGCTTGCTGCGTTCTGGAGTCTTCGGCAACAGTAATTGAACCTTCCTCCATGCTTGGGAACTCTGTCAAGTCACGGGTCCCACTGCTCTGACTAAGCCTTCTGCCCAAGGCTGCTGGCAGGTTGCTTGTATCTATTTCTACATGAGGCTGGTACCATGTTTTCATTTCCTGAAAGTAAAATATGGGGGGGGGGGGGAGAGAGAATAGAAAAATGAATGATTCTTCAAGGCAAGCTTTAAAGAACCTACAACTTTCTCCAACAACATTTTTTTGAGTGTATATGCATTAATAAATTATTATTATTATTATTATTATTATTATTATTATTATTATTTATTTATACCCCACCCATCTGGTTGGGCTTCCCCAGCCACTCTGGGCGGCTTCCAACTAAATATTAAAATACAGTAATGCATCAAACATTAAAAGCTTTCCTAAAGAGGGCAGCCTTCAGATGTCTTCTAAAAGTGTGGTAGTTGTTGTTCTCTTTGACATCTGATGGGAGGGCGTTCCACAGGGCGGGCGCCACTACCGAGAAGGCCCTCTGCCTGGTTCCCTGTAACTTGGCTTCTCACAGTGAGGGAACCACCAGAAGGCCCTCAGCGCTGGACCTCAATGTCCTGGTAGAATGATCCGGGTAAAAGATATGATTGCTTATGCATCAAAATAGGTAAAGGTAAAGGGACCCCTGACCATTAGGTCCAGTCGTGGTCAACTCTGGTGTTGCGGCGCTCATCTCGCTTTATTGGACAAGGGAGCCGGCGTACAACTTCCAGGTCATGTGGCCAGCATGAATAAGCTGCTTTGGCGAACCAGAGCAGCGCACGGAAACGCCGTTTACTTTCCCGCTGGAGTGGTACCTATTTATCTACTTGCACTTTGACGTGCTTTCGAACTGCTAGGTTGGCAGGAGCAGGGACCAAGCAAAAGGAGCTCTCCCCGTCGCAGGGATTGGAACCGCCAACCTTCTGATCGGCAAGTCCTAGGCTCTGTGGTTTAACCCACAGCACCACCTGTGTCCCTTATGCATCAAAATACTGTATATGAAAGAAAAGATTCGAGGACTCCTTACTTCACGTGGCCCAGTTCTCTGCCTCTATCTGGAGTTCTGTTAGGACCTTTGTTTTTTTTGCCAGTCCTTTTGGTTGGTTTAGAGAGCCAGTGTCTCCACCCCTCAGTCATAAAGAACACTGGGTGCCCTTGGGGTACTCACTGTCACCCAGCCTAACGTATTCCACAGGGATATGGTGATAACATGCACTACTGTGTGAATATTCTAACTGGATGAAAAAAAATATGGAAAAGATTGCAAAGTTACCTGATTAGCAGTAGATCTGTGTCTGATTGCTTCTCCCAAGGAGATGCCACTGACATATGAAACCTGAGTCCCACTGCTGCTTTGGCTTAATAGCTCTTCTTTCGGACCTTGACGTGGTGGCGTTGTTGCAATAGGCTGAAACAAACAGCTCTTTTTAATAATGATGGTTAGAGAAACTGGTATTTTGTCCTATTTTGTCCTGCAGCACCGATTAGTTTCTAAAGTTTTACAGATATTCAGCAATATTTTATATTGCTTGCTTAAGTCAGGGAGGCAAGAGTTTAATACTACGTTGGAACAATGAGTTAAACAGCAAAATCCAATTATCTGAATAGTCGTAGGAGCACCCAAAACATCTTTCAGTATCCAAAACTCAGTAAAACAATACTGCATGGCCATCTGTCATGGATGCTTTAGCTGAGATTCCTGCATTGCAGGGAGTTGGACTAGACGACCCTTGGGTCCCTTTCAACTCTATGATTCTATGCATCCACATATTATAAAAATATGCATTTTCCAGACATGCCTTCCAGAAACAATGGGTGTTTAACAAACATCTTATTGAAGAGGCTGCCTTGTGAAAAGTTCCATGCCTCAGAAAGGTTAGGATCAGTCCAATACATTTATCTTACACAAAATGCTTATTAACAGTATAGAAATTTATTTATGCATGCAACTACAGCTGCAGGAATGTTACTTGCCTAAAAATGGAAAGAAGTGGTAGTCCCAATGAGAGAAGAATAGATACAAAAACTTAGGGACTATGGAGAAATGGAAAAACTTACCGGAAGAATAAGAAATCAAGATAACAAACTTTTTATAAAAGAATGGAAATGGTTTATTGACTATTTACAGATAAATTGTAAACAGATAAAAACATTGGCAGGATCTCTTTCTCTGCCCATCTACCCAACTCAGCCCTTCCACCTGCATCCCAAAACTCATTTTCTTTCTGCCCCCCCCCCACACTTGTTATCAGATATTACAATTTCCCCTTTACCTTTGTGCCTACAAGCTGATGTAGTTTGGTAATTAAGCCAGCAAGCTTTTATTTTAAGAGTGAGGGTGTTGTTGTTGTAAAAAAGGAAAAGAAAAAACGTTAATGGCCTGACATATCCTGTGGACTAGACAAGGCCCTCACTCCACCTTCCCACCTTAATTCCAGTTTATTGAAGGAACTGAATAGGATGCATACACCACTCCTGGGCAAATCAAAAGTGGTGTGTGATGAAGCACGAACAATGAAGGCAATTAGTACTGGGTAAAACGCAAACGGTATTGATTTTAGATATGTTAAGCAGAGGTAATTATGTGGGTGTTCTGAATGATAATCAAACAAGATGAGTAAAGCAGACATTGCCTTCAAAGGGGTCCACAGAGAGCAGATGGAGACTAAAACAGAAGAAGAGTAAATCCACGAGGGAGGGGGCCACATTTCTTTGGTTTCTTCCTAGTAGGGAGAAGAACCAAATGTAATAGCTGTATTCTGAACTGAGCCTGGACATTGTGATCGTACCACACCTCTGCTTTATGAATGCACTTGGCTCCATCGTTCTGCCCAGACACTGAGGTCCAGCGTCGAGGGCCTTCTGGCGGTTCCCTCCCTGCAAGATGTGAGGTTACAGGGAACCAGGCAGAGGGTCTTCTTGGTAGTGGCACCTGCCTGTGGAACGCCCTCCTACCGGATGTCAGAGAAAAATAACTACAGTGGTGCCCCGCAAGACGAACGCCTCGCAAGATGGAAAACCCGCTAGACGAAAGGGTTTTCCGTTTTGGAGGCACTTCGCAAAACGAATTTCCCTATGGGGTTGCTTCGCAAGACGAAAAAATCTTGCGAGTCCCCGCGGTTTTTTTCCGCCCTTTTCCTAAGCCGCTAAGCCGCTTCTCAGCTGTTCCGCTGATAAGCCGCTTAACAGCTGATCGCTGAAAGCCGCTAGACAGCTGTAGCGCTAATCCGCTGTCAATGGGCTTGCTTCGCAAGACGAAAAAACCGCTAGACGAAGAGAATCGCGGAACGGATTCTTTTCGTCTTGCGAGGCACCACTGTACCAAACTTTTAGAAGACATCTGAAGGCAGCCCTGTTTAGGGAAGCTTTTAATGTTTAATAGGTTATTGTATTACTAAAATAAGCTGCCCAGAGTGGCTGGGGAAACCCAGCCAGATGAGCAGAGTATAAATAATAATATATTATCATTATTATTATTATTATTCCACCTGTTCGGTTCTAGGCTAAATTCAGATTGCTGGTTTCAATCCTTCACGCCCTTTTTTTGTTTGGGACCAGGGAACCTGAAAGATTCCTTGCCTCCGTACCTACCTGTCCATACTAAAAGACCTGTCCATACTAAAAGACCTCTGGCCTGTGGGCCAATGTAGGCCTGCCATGGAAACCAAGCAAACTAGCACCTGTCTGTCTACCAACTATTACCAGACAAGCGAGCTGTGATGGCAAAGAGTTCTTCCGATACTATGGCAGCACCGCAAAAAGGAAGAGAGTTCAAGAAACGGCGACAGCAATGGTGAAACGGGAGGGACGGAGACCGTGACAGTTAGGAAAGGACTGCTACCTGTTTAAAAAATGGGACATCCAATTTCTATGAAAGGATCTGCTAACTGTGATTGGAAGGGTCCTTTGCAATATTTGCTCCTCACACAGCCTGCTTTGCCTCCTGCTTCTTTGCACCAGCATCCCATCATATCCTTGAGCACCATATGCCAAACTGATTGATGCATACTGGAAACCCTATAAAAGAGATCTGGCAACCAGATAGAAGAGGAGATCCTTTTAAATTCCGAAACAGGAGACTAGGCTTCCCTTCGCCAGCATCTAATGCTGAGTACTTTACAGTGGTACCTCGGGTTACATATGCCTCAGGTTACATACGTTTCAGGTTACAGACTCTGCTATCCCAGAAACAGTACCTCGGGTTAAGAACTTTGCTTCAGGATGAGAACAGAAATCGTGCTCCAGCGGCGTGGCGGCAGCAGGAGGCCCCATTAGCTAAAGTGGTGCTTCAGGTTAAGAACAGTTTCAGGTTAAGAACGAATTAAGTACTTAACCTGAGGTACCACTGTATATGAATTTAACTCACCCAACAGATCCACGGCATTTTGGGGGGGGGGGATGCCTTCACTTCAGAGCCAAGCAGCATATAGAGAATTCAGGACTTACCGTAGCTGTAACCGTCCTTGTCAGGAGAATGAATGGGGCCTGGGGCACACAAGAGCAGTGAGATATTTCAAATATCTCGGCACAGGAATGAAGACCCAGCAAGCACCAACACGGCAAGGCCTCCCCCCCACCCCCCAACTGCCAGGTGGGGGAGGCCAAGCCCTGTCTAAGCCTCAGCTATACTGCTGTCATAAAGACTGAGACCTTTGTGAGATTCGGTTGTCTGCCTCACCCTGACAACTTTCACAAATTATCACATCATGTTATATCCTGATACAGACTGAGGGGAAGCCTCCATGCCGAAGCAAATACACAAACGTTGCTCGTTGATCCCAAAGAGCCTCCTACTCATTCAGGCTGCCTTCCTCCTTTTATTACTAGAATTCACTTATTAATTGCTTTCTACACACATAGGATAGTTAGAAGCGCTTAAAAACACAAATACAACAAATACATTTAGAATAGAGCTACAGTAAAACCCTGGGGAGTGATATATACACAAGGCATATGCTACCATCATGAATGAAGATATTATAATTCAAATCTGTATGGTTACACACTGCAAGCACACAGATTAAGTATTAACAATAATTCTTTGGAGGTGTCTGAAGGAATGGATGCCAGTAATGAACACCAAATAGAATATTTCATATCTCAAAAGAAAGTTAATTAACTAGAGGCTCAAAAACTGCCACATTAGTAACTGGAAGAAGCTGACAGCAGCAATACATTCATATGATTAGTTGCCAAAGAAAGTGGGGAGGGATGAGGAAATGAAAGAGAAATGCAGAAGGAATACAAATATCCAAGAAGTTACACCATTGGGTGCAGAAACTCTAAAAAAATATTTACTTTGGTAGCAGCCAGAAAAAACAAACAGGAACAAATAGACTTATAACTTCAAATTAATGAAACTGGAATAATCCCTCTCCAGAGGTGTGCATGTAATTGAGCTAAGGGAAGAAAACCTTGTCAGATTTTGAAAGTGCAAGAATTAGTTCTCTTCACTAAAATATTTTTTTTGGGGGGGAGGAGCCACTGACAGCTATGAACTAAGCTCATTTCATCACAGCTGTATCGATCAATGTGCAAGGCAGAAAAACTCTCAAGTACCTGCTGTATTTAAGAAAACTAAAAGAACAACCAATGATTTCAGGCTAGGCAAATAATAGATAACCAGGCTAGAGTCTACTGTAAACAGTGAAGATGTGAAACCATCAACCTAAACTGGAATAAATGTTAAGACCCATGTATATTGTCCCTAGAGAAATGCTGTCCCTAAAGAAATGGATCATTCAAGCAGTAAACACAGAGCTGAGAGAAAATAAATAAGGAACCTAGGAAGCTGTCTCATACAGATCAAGCCAGTGGTCCATCTAGCTCAGTATTCTTGACACCAACTATCAGCGTCTCTCCAAGGTTTCGGGAAAGAAGCCTGCACAGTCTTACCTGGAGAGATGCCTGGGACCTTTTGCATGTAACAGCTCAGCGTTAAAAGTAGAATTTGTTATACAGGAGACAACCAAGAGGAGGATGAGAAATTCTCAATAGTTTTACAGCCACAAACATTCAGAAAATTCCATGCCATGAATAAAGGAAGGAAACATGCATGCTAGGGAAAGAAGAGGTGCATGTTGGCTTGTTCACTCCCCTTGTTCTTTTTGAAGACTCTGGGTACGGAAATGCCGTTTACCTTCCCTCTGGAGTGGTACCTATTTATCTACTTGCACAGGTGTGCTTTCGAACTGTTAGGTGGGCAGGAGCAGGGACTGAACAACGGGAGCTCACCCCGTCGCGGGGATTCGAACTGCCAACCTTGCAATCGGCAAGCCCTAGGCTCTCTGGTTTAGACCACAGCGCCACCCATGTCCCTATGCCTCTACGTACGCAGTTCCACCCTTATTACAAACATTGTGATATACTGTATCAGTATATCACACAATGTTTAGCTGGTGTTAGACAGTATTGCAATGCTGGAAACCAGACATTGCCCAGGCCTAGAGAACAGCCCAAAACTAAATTTCAGAGGGGGAAATGGCTTTGATGCTCTAAACTTGACATCATACACAACCAAAAGCAGGTTTTAACACTGCAGCTACCTGCGAGCTTTCATGCATGGAGATTCAGAAGAACCAACAATCTTACAGAGGGTTTGAAACAACACTGAACTTTAGCTAATTGTAACTGGAAGCAAAAGCTTCTGGATTCCTGCAGCGTGTCTAGCCTTGCTCCCATTACAATAAACAACAGTTTATAATGAGGTCTGAATGCAGCCAATGCTATACAACCAGCAGAGTTTATCATCTGTGGCATAATTCAAAAAGTGTGCCACTGGGGTGGCACAATACACCTGTCCCCTCAGAATTAGCTAACTCCTAATTGGAGTGGAAACAGTCAGCAAAGGACGCATGCTGTGCGATGAGCACCTCCACTGATCAGTTCCTGACTGGGATATTTTGACAGGTCACAAAACCTTGTTGCCAAGAAAAATAAAGTATTCACTCTAGCTGCTTAACCAAAGGAGTTGTGCAGTATGCCAGGAATTATTCAGGTTTCCCAGAACTCAGTACTTGCATTGTCTGCCGCACAGGAGTTGAAGGGAGGGTTGTACCAGCACAGCAGAACACAGTGTTAGAAACAGATATATAAGCTAATCGCCAAATGGCACAATGGAACGTTTAAGCACCTTGGCATTCATTATCTTTATTAATTTTATTTCTATAGCGCTTTATATTTTAAAGGAAAAAATACCCAAAAATCTCATCTCAAGCAGGTAAAATGGTGGGCATCGCTCCTGCCTGTCTTGCCAACAATTTTATTAGCTGAGAATAAAAAAGTTCTTTCAGCCCGGTGAAGTCTTCTATATAGCATTAAAGCTTGCATACTATTTCATCAACACTCACAGGTCAACCCTGCTTATTCAACAGGATCTAGACAGAGGCAAGTGGAAGGAACACAGACACATCCTGAGTTTAATTTCATGTGAAGCCCTGCCCTGTTCCACAACTATCTCCTTCTAGTCTCTCTCAGAAGTACAAAACTAATGATACACCCTAGAGAGTAGAGACGGGTTGGGAAAAAATATAAATCTCACTATTTATTTGATTAAAACTATGAATTAACTGCAAGAGATGCAATTTAAAAGGGTCTTGATTTGGCTCACATATAGGAAGTAACCCACCCCAGGTACAAATAGCAGGAATTCGTATTATTTCAATTTGAAGGATGTATCACTCATCCCTAGGTTCACTAGAGTCCGAATTGATTTTCTATGCTTGAAAACTGGCAGTGAATATCAAGCCTCTCTTAGGCTCTGATAATTACATGTTATGCTTAATAAAAAAAATCAAGAACGGCTGCGAACATCGACAGCTGAAGATACTAATTTACACCCCAAACATAAACATGTCTAATTGGACTTCAGTAGGGACTTGCTTCAGAACAAACATGCTCAAACCAGGATGCCTGTAGAAGCAATGTTTTCGCTCAAGCATGAGTAAGTTAGGTGACAACCATCCACAGCTACCCCACAAACACATGGGGTAAAAGGCTGCATCCACTCTACCCTCCCACTAGAATGCCACTAAAAGTACAGTGGTGCCTCGCAAGACGAAAAGAATCCGTTCCGCGAGTCTCTTCGTCTTGCGGTTTTTTCGTCTTGCGAAGCAAGCCCATTAGCGGATTAGCGGATTAACGCTATTAGTGGCTTAGCGGATCAGCTGATAAGCGGCTTAGCGGATCAGCTGTTAAGCGGCTTAGCGGATCAGCTGATAAGCGGCTTAGCGGATCAGCTGTTAAGCGGCTTAGCGGATCAGCTGATAAGCGGTTTAGCGGATCAGCTGATAAGCGGCTTAGCGGCTTGGGGAAAAGGGGGGGAAAGGAAAAAAACCCCGCAGGAACTCGCAAGACATTTTCGTCTTGCGAAGCAAGCCCATAGGAAATTCATTTTGCGAAGCACCTCCAAAACGGAAAACCCTTTCGTCTAGCGGGTTTTCCGTCTTGCGAGGCATTCGTCTTGCGGGGCACCACTGTACTGTATGCCACAACAGCGCTCACACATCCATAATACTAGTTCACAATGGTTCTCCATGGTTTAGAACAGGGTTTCCCAAAGCTGGGTCTCCAGCTTTTTTTGGACTACAACTCCCATGATTCCCCAGCTGGCAGGAGCAGTGGTAGGGGATGATGGGAATTGTAGTTCAAAAACAGCTGGAGACCCAAGTTTGGGAAACCCTGGTTTAGAGGATCCTCCTAGCCTAGACAAATACATATTTTGACTTCCAGGAATTAAAGTCACAGGCATCCACAAAGCAGTGGCAAACAGATTTGAAAACTTTACACCATCACAGTTCCAGATGATACTTCACACCTCCTTCCTCCTAGCATAGGGACAAACCAAGGAGTGGCCAACTTAACATTACACCCAAACCAGCAACATGTGGTTTATTTCTAAAAAGCTACAAGTACAATTCTAAGCCAGCTGCTCCATGGTTTGCTGGGCAGGAAGGGAGAACTGTTACTTCCGAATGTGGCCAGTGTAAAATAAAACTAATTTTCATATTATTTTTTGAAAACACACAGGCCCATATGCAGGTCTGAAATTCACAGCATAATAAAAACAGTACATATTTATTTACAAGGAAAGTATCTGCTCAACAAGACCTCAAAAGAAGGTCACAGCTGACGTGCCTTGCTTTTGAAAAAGGGCAAGTGATTCCCTTCCTACATTTCTGTTCTCCTCTCCGTTATAAAATGCCCTGGGAATTTTCACTGGAGAACAATTATAGCAAATAATAAAATAAACTTCACTCAGGCACACTGTAAGCAGTTTACTTGCTAATCCCACATCCCCTGCTAAACTCCTAGTGTCTTTCCTTCAATTCTGAGAGCAACAATGCTAATTCGGATTACTGCAATGGGCTGTATGTGGGGCTACCCTTGAGGATGGTCGATGGGCTGCCGTTGGTGCAGAGATCAAAACCCAGGATGCCTGAAGGCAGCATAACTACTTGCATTGTTGCCAATCTGCAGCGAGGCCAATTATGAGATTTTGGCAAGAAGATATAAGGCCCTATGCAGCTCAGGACTACATTACTTCAGAGACCAACTTATCCTTCATACATGATAGTGTTTGGATTTGATATCCCGCTTTATCACTACCCTAAGGAGTCTCAAAGCGGCTAACATTCTCCTCCCCCCCCCAAACAAACACTCTGTGAGGTGAGTGGGGCTGAGAGACTTCAGAGAAGTGTGACTAGCCCAAGGTCACCTAGCAGCTGCATGTGGAGGAGCGGGGATGCAAACCCGGTTCACCAGATTACGAGTCTACCGCTCTTAACCACTACACCACACTAAATTCCGCAGGACAGATTCTGTCCCTAAAATATCAGAAGCCCACTCTGCAGCAACTCTAAGCAAGGCCTTCAGTTTGGCTGCCCCTGTTCTGTTAAGCCACTTCTGACATCAGGAGGATGCGGGCCCACGCCCCCAACACGCGCACGGAGGCTGGTTTCCAGCCCCGCGCGATCCTCAGGCTTCGCGACCCAGGGATCTCCCTCTTTGGTCCGCGCAGCTGTTGTGGTTTCCCACCCACCCGCACTTTAAGGTTTCCCTTCTGACCTTGCTATGGACTTCAGTTGGTCGCCGTTAAGGGGCCCGGTAGGAATTTTTTCCACTTGGCAAATTGGCACTGGCCATTTGGTTTTTCATCTACCTCATAGCAAATCGTCACAACTCCTTGGTTTTGGCAGTTAGGCATTGGTAGGGGTATTGTTATGTAGATGTGTTGTGGGGGAGGAACGCCATCACCTCCCCCAAATGTTGAAGGGTAGTCCGGTAAAAGATTCCGGGGGGCGTTGCCTCGTCCGAAGCCTATGGAGGCCAGGACCTAAAGCGTGCCCCCGGTCCAATTTTAGCCCATTAACCTTAAATAATTGTGTCCTGTCTCTTTATTCCTACTGGGGGGAGACGGGAACTTGCCACGCAAAACAACAGAGCTACAAGAAGAACCTACTCTTAATGATTAAATACAAATCCCAATATTAATTTATCACTGATATAAGATAATTTTGGCATGACTGGATGTTACCAGCTGAAAGACTTATTAAAAGCAAACTTAACTTTGAACAAATCTAACCAAGGGCATGCAAATGCACTGTATTAATGAGAATTCCTACACTGAATGCCAGGTGAAGGAAATGTGCCATATCTAAAGTCACAAACCCGCGCAGCAAAAACAGCAGCCAACTTATTGTACGTATCAGACAGTTTGCATAAAAGGTTATAAACCCAAGATAAAACATACCATCCTTATAAATCAGAGCTTTCCAAACTGTGTGTCGCGACACCTTAGTGTGTCAGCTGCAACGGTTAGCTATGTCAAGCGAAAGCTCTCATAAGTAGTTAGCTAAACCTCCAGTTTGCTAGTAAAACTGAATTACTGTGTCGCGAAATGACGCGTGTCTAAAAAGTGTGTCACCAACATGAAAAGTTTGGAAAGCTCTGATATAAACCAAGAGAGGTGGAGATTTGCAGGGGGCGGACTGGCGGACAAGATGCTCCCTGCTCCACACTGTGGACTAGTACCATGGGAAACACATTTGGGGGGGTCTGCAAGTTCAAAGTGTGCGCAGACACAGACACATCATTTAGAACTTTTTGTTTTAATATGGGGGGATAGGATTTCCCTTTCTGATGCATTTCCACACATGCAAGCACAAAAATCCCCCCACATTATTATGAAAAGGAGGGGGCAGTGAAATGCCCTTAAAAGAAGCCCCCCAACTGAAAGCCCTCTCCCCCTAATTAAAGCCCCACCCCCAATTAAAGCCCCCATTAAAGCTCCCTCAGCTCCATAATAATAATAATGGTAATATTTGTAATATTAATATTAATAATAATATTAATGTTATATTAATCTGGCTGGGTTTCCCCAGCCACATTAAAGCCCCTCACCCCCAATTAAATTCCGCCACCCCAATTAAAGCCCCCACCCCCAATTAAATCCCCACACCTCCAATTAAATCCCCTCACCCCCAATTAAATTCCCCCACCCCCAATTAAACCACCCACACCTCCAATTAAGGCCCCCACCCCCCAATTCAATCCCCTCACCCCAATTAAATCCCCCACCCCTCCAATTAAAGCCCCACCCCCAATTAAAACCCCCCACCCCCTCATACTCACGGGAACTTGGCCCTCCTCCTTCTCAGGCCCCTCCATGGCTGTGGGGAGTTGAAGGGAGTCGGGGGCGCTAGTAACGGCAACGGGGGGGGGGGTGGCTTAAAGCTCCGCCCCTTTCTGCGCCCCCCGCCCTCTTTTCTCCCTCCCGCTCCCGAGCGAGCCTCCCGACTCGAGGAGAAGCGCGCACGCGCATGCGCCCGCGGGGCCGCTCTCTTCCCGCTCGCTCGTTGTTAGGGACTCGCTCTAAGGAGGGCGGGAGGGGCGGGGGCGGGGCTTCCTCCCGCCCGACGCCGGCGCGAGCGAAGGAGGGAGCCGTTGGAGAGAAAGCGAAGGTGCGCGCGCAAGCGACGGGGCGGGCAAAAAGGGCTGAACGTCCGTCCTAGGTCCAGGAGCCAATGGGCTGGAGGGCTCCGAGCGTGCCTCGCTCCCATTGGGCGAGGGGCTTCGCGAAAGAGGGCGGAGACTCCAGCTGCGTGGCCGTGCGTGCTCTCAGGCGGGAAAGTGGGGGGGGGGGGGCGAGGAGACTCTGAAAGACCCGGATGACAACATTCCCTACTAGCCAGCTAACTGCCGCTGAACATGGAGGCTCCACTCAGCTCTCACAGTTCATAAACCTGGATAACATATTTCCTCCTCCCTGAATTTCTCAATAGTCCTAGATTTGGAGGGCGCCCCAGAGGTCATCTAGTCCATATGACAGGAATGACAGGAGGGATTAATTTTTTTTATGTTTTAAATAGTTATATGCAGAATTCATCATGCGAAAGGCTGGGCTGGATGAATCCCTAGCCGGAATTAAGATTGCCAGAAGAAATATCAACAACCTCAGATTTGCAGATGACACAACCTTGATGGCAGAAAGTGAGGAGGAATTAAAGAACCTTTTAATGAGGGTGAAAGAGGAGAGCGCAAAATATGGTCTGAAGCTCAGCATCAAAAAAACGAAGATCATGGCCACTGGGCCCATCACCTCCTGGCAAATAGAAGGGGAAGAAATGGAGGCAGTGAGAGATTTGACTTTCTTGGGCTCCATGATCACTGCAGATGGTGACAGCAGGCACGAAATTAAAAGACGCCTGCTTCTTGGGAGAAAAGCAATGACAAACCTAGACAGCATCTTAAAAAGCAGAGACATCACCTTGCCAACAAAGGTCCATATAATTAAACTATGGTTTTCCTAGTAGTGATGTATGGAAATGAGAGCTGGACCATAAAGAAGGCTGATCGCCGAAGAATGGATGCTTTTGAATTAATAATAATAATAGTAAATTTTATTTATATCCCGCCCTCCCCAGCCGAAGCCGGGCTCAGGGTGGCTAAGAACAATAAAACAGTACAAATGTACAGCACAAACAACACTCTAAAATCATTCATTATAAAATTAATTAATTCAAGCCACTGGCAACCATTGGGCCAGAGCTCCGCGAAGATTGCCAATGGAGGGAGTCAAGCTGTGCCCTGGCCAAAGGCCTGGTGGAACAGCTCTGTCTTGCAGGCCCTGCGGAAAGATGTAAAGTCCCGCAGGGCCCTAGTCTCTTGTGACAGAGTGTTCCACCAGATCGGAGCCACAGCCGAAAAAGCCCTGGCTCTAGTTGAGGCCAGCCTAACCTCTCTGTGGCCTGGGACCTTCAAGATGTTTTTATTTGAAGACCATAAGTTTCTCTGTGGGGCATATCAGGAGAGGCGGTCCCATAGGTATGAGGGTCCTAGGCCGTATAGGGCTTTAAAGGTTAATACCAGCACCTTAAACCTGATCCTGTACTCCACCGGGAGCCAGTGCAGCTGGTATAGCACCGGGTGAATGTGATCTCGCAGCGAAGACCCTGTAAGGAGTCTCACTGCAGCATTCTGCACCTGCTGGAGTTTCTGGGTCAGTCTCAAGGGCAGCCCCACGTAGAGCGAGTTACAATAATCCAGTCTGGAGGTGACCGTCGCGTGGATAACAGTGGCTAGGTTAGGGCGAGAGAGGTAAGGAGCCAACTGCTTAGCTGGGCGGAGATGGAAAAATGCCGCCTTTGTTATAGCTGCAATCTGCGCCTCCATGGAAAGGGAGGTGTCGAAGATTACACCCAAACTCTTAACGGACGGTGCTGGCACTAATTGTGCCCCCGCAAGAGATGGGAGTTGCCCCCCCCCAATCCCATATCGTCCCGTACCAGCCACAGGACCTCTGTCTTCGAAGGATTTAGCTTCAACCAGCTCCCACGTAACCATCCAGCCACAGCTTCCAAACATCTGGTCAGTGTGTCTGGTGCCGAGTCAGGATGGCCATCCATCAACAGATAGAGTTGGGTGTCATCGGCATACTGATGGCAACCCAGCCCAAAACTCCGGACAAGCTGGGCGAGGGGGCGCATAAAGATGTTGAAAAGCATTGGGGAGAGTATCGCACCCTGAGGTACTCCACACACCAAGGAGTGGCGCGATGACAATTCCCCCCCCCCAAGCGCCACCCTCTGTCCCCGACCAGAGAGAAACGAGTACAGCCATTGAAGGACTGTGCCCTGGATCCCCACGTCGGCAAGGCGCTGGTCCAGAAGTTCATGATCGGCCATGTCAAAAGCTGCTGACAGATCTAGAAGAATCAGCAGCCCCGACCTGCCTCGATCCAGCGGTCTACGAAGATCATCTCTTAGGGCAACCAGAGCCATCTCGGTCCCATGACCAGCGCGGAAGCCGGACTGGAATGGATCCAGAGCCGATGTTTCATCCAGAAACCCACCAAGCTGTTCAGCAACCGCTCTCTCAATCACCTTACCCAGGAACGGAAGATTTGAAACCGGGCGGTAATTGGATAGATCTAAAGGATCTAATGATGTTTTCTTTAAGAGCGGGCGCACCATTGCCTCCTTCAGTTCCACAGGGAATGTCCCCGTGCCAAGGGACAAATTGATGATATCCCCCAGGAGGGCCCGCACCTCGTCTGGACACGCTCTAATCAGCCAAGACGGGCACGGGTCGAGAGGACAGGTGGTGGGCTTTCCAGCTCGGAGGAGTCTGTTCACATCGGCTGAGGATATCCGGTCGAAGTGATCCAATACTGGACCCGAGGACAGTCAAGGTGCTGGAGGAGACTCTTGAGAGTCCCATGGTCTGCAAGAAGATCAAACCTCTCCATTCTGAAGGAAATCAGCCCTGAGTGCTCACTGGAAGGACAGATCCTGAAGCTGAGGCTCCAAGACTTTGGCCACCTCATGAGAAGAGAAGACTCCCTGGAAAAGACCCTGATGTTGGGAAAGATGGGGATGACACAAGGAGAAGGGGATGACAGAGGACAAGATGGTTGGACAGTGTTCTCGAAGCTACCAGCATGAGTTTGACCAAACTGCGGGAGACAGTGGAAGACAGGAGTGCCTGGCGTGCTCTGGTCCATGGGGTCACAAAGAGTCAGACACGACTTAAATAACAAGCAAATGTTGCCTGGCTGTCCGTCATGGATGCTTTAGCTGAGATTCTTGCAATGCAGGAGGTTGGGCTAATAAATATACAGTGGTACCTCAGGTTAAGTACTTAATTCGTTCCGGAGATCCGTTCTTAACCTGAAACTTAACCTGAAGCACCACTTTAGCTAATGGGGCCTCCTGCTGCTGCTGCACCGCCGGAGCCCAATTTCTGTTCTTACCCTGAAGCAAAGTTCTTAACCTGAAGCACTATTTCTGGGTTAGCAGAGTGTGTAACCTGAAGCGTATGTAACCTGAAGCGTATGTAACCCGAGGTACCACTGTACTCCAAGTCGAATGTGAATTTCATGCTCTTTATTCATCTCATAGTAGCAATGAATGAAACTTTCCCCAGAACGACTAGCTATATATACATTATTTACACAATGGGCCCCGCATGATTGGCTAATTCCGGGCTGCTACTGTAGGCCAATCAGGTTTCGGATTCACTTCCTCTAGGAGCCTGATTGGCTGCTCCTGCAGGCCAATCAGGTTGCTGATTCACTTCCACCTGGAGATGGATTGGGTGGCTCGTGCGGACCAATCAGACTGCTGCATTCTGGATTCTATTGTTCTAAGATTCAGCTCAGTACATAACAGGCTAATAAAAATAATAAATTTTATTTATACCCCGCCCTCCCCAGCCAAGACCAGGCTCAGGGCGGCTAACACGAAATATAAAAACAATTGATTGAAATACGGCTTAAAAAACAAGAATAAATTACAACATTAAAATGCAGCCTCATTTCAGTGGAAACTCAATCAAAAACTTTTTTGGGGATAAAAACGCGTAAGAACAGTGACAGGGACGCGGACTTATAAAAAATATTGGGGGGGCCCGGGAAAGCTCATGAATAATAAATAAGCTCATGAATATGCAAATAAAGTGGCGCCGCCTCCTCGTGAGCGAATAGGGGAGAGCGTGCTGCGCCTATTAATCAGCTCCAAAGGAAATTGGGTGGAGCTTTTGCTCGGGAGGGAGGGCAGGAGGCATGCAGCCCGCCCCTCCCTGTGCATTTTGGGCTGGGGGAGGGGCGGCGATGGCGCTCTGCTGGAGGGGCGCCGGAGATTATTGGGGGGGCGGAGCCCCCCCAAACGAATTTTTGAGGGGGCTCGGGCCCCCTCAAGCCCCATGGAGTCGGCGCCTATGAACAGTGACCCATTCCCGACAGAAGTAACTGGCAATAACCTTTGCAAGCTTTGCCATGTTTCTGTATCCACGGTTGTGATTAAGTGTTAAATAAATTGGACCAAATCCGCTGGTCAACCTGAACTAAGCAGCTTTTAAAAAAATGTCACTCTAACCCTTTCATCTGCAGAGATGCAAGCAAAAAAGTAGTGGGTGCAATTCGGTAAGGAAGCAGGTCTGCTCTTGCCTCCCAGTGTTCTGGCAAATTAATGCACAGATCCTGCTCTGATTGAGAAGCAAGACAAGCAACGGTGTTTGACCGCCTTTGCTCCCATTGCATACTCTTCCCTTTAAACCAGAAGGGTCAGGTGTGGGATGTCTGCGAGAAAGACCAGACCCTGCCTTTTATGCTCAACTTGATTATTGTTATATTATTTTCCAGTTGGCTGCATTGATTTTCCAGCAGCAGGGAGCTCTGGGTTTGTTTGTTTTTCCTCGAGAACAAATTGGTGGCTTTCATTTGTCTGCCTTGAGAATAGCTTAGGCATGGTTTTTCCAAAACATCTATGCAATTGCAATGCGTATATTAATTCAAGGAAGGCATGAATAATTAAAATAGCTCATTACCCAGCACTGAGGCTGAACCTCAAAAAAAATCAAAGCAGACAAGACGTTAAAATCCGGAAAGTCAAAGCCTTTCTCCGGCCACAGTGGTTGCAGATTTCCAAAGACTCTGCAGCGCAGTGACAAAAATAAATGTGTCTCCTTCTACAGATATTTCCATACTGCACCTTCCATCCAGACTAGATCCTCAGGTCATTAGACAATAAAGCACTATTAAAAATAATAGCTAAACAGCAAAATCGAGAGCAATAGGGCAAAAATAAACAGCAGCAGGCAGAGAAAATAATAGGATGGAAGAGCAGTGATCTGTAAAGCACACATTCAGATACGTTGATTCAGGAAACACGTTTTTGAATTAGGTCATTTTAACCAGTTTAGTGAGCCGGTGTCTCATTCACCCAAATCAGGGGTAGTTAACCTTTGGCCTGTGGCCAGTCTCATCCTGCTGATGTCAGTCTCATCAGCTGATGTCACTTCAATGGCAGGGGGAGTGATGTCTGTCACCTGATTGGCAGGGGGCTGAGACTGATTCTGCATGAGCTGCGCATGTCAGTTCCCCTGTGTGCAAAAGGGCTTTTAAACAGCCCTGTGTTGTGCTTTGAAGTCCCGACAGTCGGGGGTTTCAAAGTGCCTTGCCGCCTGACACCGCTATATATTGTAGGTGGGTCCCGTTTGTCCTAATTTCCCAGCCTCCACTGTTATTGCGCTGCCACTAACATAATGGTCCAGGAGGAAAATTGGTAGGTAACTTCGTTATGTACTGAAGTTCTCACCCTGGGCCAGCAGGGGGATACTGTAGATAGTTTTAACTCAGGTCCACACATGCAAATAAGGAATTGAAAGTGACGTTCAGTGATTGGATAGTTACTGAAAGTTGTTACTGTTGCTTTGTAGTGGAGCTCTATATAAGCAGGTTGGCTGAACCCTTCAGCCCAGTTCTGTTCTGGCCTGTGAATAAACAAGAGCTGTTTGAAGACTTGCCATGTCATCTGATATGTTCACCCACAACTTAACAAACTTAGCCAGTGTGAAATACTGTGCCCATTGGGCAGCACACCCCAACGTCTCTTGAGACAGACGGATGCCACAACAATTCCCTCTGGGAGAAACTAAGCCATGTTTATTGAAGGCTTATTGCTGATGGTTTGTGTAAAGGTGCTTTCAGGCAGGTGTTTTTTGTGGGATTGGTGCCCCTCACGTATACAGGTTTTTCACAGCCACCACACAATGTTCTTTGCCTCAAAAAACCAACCTTTATTTCCCCACCTCCTTAAACCAGATTTACCGTTTCAGTGGAAATCCAATACTGGGGGGACGGGACACCCGTTAGTAACAGTTGTTTACCGTAGAGCCTCAGTCTGAAGGCATTCTGGTATTTTCTTAGCAGTTTATAAAGGTTTTATATTTGTTTTCCACTTCAAACCCTTGTCACAACGCAGTATAAAACAAAGTACAGTGGTACCTCAGGTTAAGTACTTAATTCGTTCCGGAGTTCCGTACTTAACCTGAAACTGTTCTTAACCTGAGGTACCACTTTAGCTAATGGGGCCTCCAGCTGCTGCTGCGCTGCCGGAGCACGATTTCTGTTCTCACCCTGAAGCAAAGTTCTTAACCTGAAGCACTATTTCTGGGTTAGCGGAGTCTGTAACCTGAAGCATATGTAACCTGAAGCGTATGTAACCTGAGGTACCACTGTAGTGATACATGAAAGTAGGCAGTGTGAGGTAGTGGTTAGACTAGAGCAGGCACGCCCAAACTCAGCCCTTCAGATGTTTTGGGACTACAATTCCCATCATCCCTGACCACTGGTCCTGTTAGCTAGGGATACTGGGAGTTGTAGTCCCAAAAGCATCTGGAGGGTCGAGTTTGGGGGTGCCTGGACTAGAGTGCTGGCTTAGGACCTGAGAGAACAGGGTTCGAATCCCCACTTGGCCATGAAGCTCACTGCATGCAACCTCGGTCCATATAATCTGTCTAACCTACCTCACAGGGTTGTCGTTGGAGATTAAACGAGGAAGGGGGAGAAAACTGTGCAAGGAATAAATAGATAAATGATAGCAAAACTAGAGAGAAGAGCTTCTTATGTTAAGATATGGCAGGGTCACTCACAACCAAAAGCTCAGACTTTTTTAAAGTTCGGTTTAAATCACCGGAAATGCAGACGCCTGCCCAGTAAACAGGCCTGTGTGAGAACACAGCCGCAGATCAGATAAATAAATCCGGAGCAGGCTGCAGGCTGGCTTTGTAAATGTGAAACATATCAGAGAACCCTGTGGGATTCGGAGGGTGGAGAGCGGCTGGAATTGACAATGCAAGCGTGAAGGCATTGGGGCACTGATGCAGTGCTCCTACCTGAAAGGCTTTCCTCCATCCTGTGCTGATATAATTCCTCCACTCGCCTGTTATGCAAGCTTTGGTTGCTCCCGGCAGGATGTTGGCAACAGCCTATTTTAAATCTTCCCACATGACAACGTCTCTAATGCTCCAGAAAGATGGAGGGGGGAGAATATGATCTGTTCGGATTCGGCGCTGATGATGCACTTACAAAGGGCTTCTGGATTTGATTCAAATGGGCTTGATGGAGGTTCTTTGAGGAAAACACATACCGCCACTTATGGATTTTCCTGCTGGGGCCTCGGATTCTGCCTCCCCACCAGCCCCCTCCCCTCCCTGGAAACAAAATTGGTCTTTTAAAAGGCAGCATTTTGCAGCGGCAAAACTCTCCGCTGGCTAGTCCATTGTTACAAAACCGGCTGCTTTAAGCCTGCCACTCTGGGTGGAACAGGTTGTACTCTGTGGGGTGGGCTAGTTTAAAAATAAAAAAGAGAAATGTGCATTTAACGAAGAAGACAAGGCTGCTCTGACACTGGGGACGCGGGAAAAGAAGGAGAGACCGGAAGCCATTCCGGCTGCAAAAATCATGTTGAAGGAGTGCATTTGTTGAAAGGGGATTTCTCTGATCTGGGAACTTAGCCTCTCCTTTCCCCTTAAAATATTGCCATGTTGTTGTTGCTTAGTCATTTAGTTGTGTCCGACTCTTCGTGACCCCCTGGACCAGAGCACACCAGGCACTCCTGTCTTCCACTGCCTCCTGCAGTTTGGTCAAACTCATGCTGGTAGCTTCAAAAACACTGTCCCACCATCTCGTCCTCTGTCGTCCCTTTCTCCTTGTGTCCTCCATCTTTCCCAACATCAGGGTCTTTTCCAGGGAGTCTTCTCTTCTCATGAGGTGGCCAAAGTCTTGGAGCCTCAGCTTCACGATCTGTCCTTCCCGTGAGCACTCAGGGCTGATTTCCTTCAGAATGGAGAGGTTTGATCTTCTTGCAGTCCATGGGACTCTCAAGAGTCTCCTCCAGCACCATAATTCAAAAGCATCCATTCTTCGGCGATCAGCCTTCTTTATGGTCCAGTTCTCACTTCCATACATCACTACTGGGAAAACCATATATTTAACTATACAGACCTTTGCTGGCAAGGTGATGTCTCTGCTTTTTAAGATGCTGTCTAGATGCTTTTTAAGATGCATAATCATACCTTCCAACATTTCTCTACAATTATTCTATGACTAACGGGAAGACATATAAACACCCTGCCCGCACCCTGTAAACAAATCGGAACCAATGCTTAATAAAGGCCAGATACAGTTTCACCTCCCAATGGGCTTTGTAATAGCAAATGGGGGTGAAGACTGAATAAACAGGAAAAAAACCCTGCATTTCTTTCTTTCTTTCTTCCTTTGCTAAAGGTATTTCCAGGATATCTTTCAGCTAGGTCAGCCAAGGTGGCTTACAACCGAATGAAGCCCAATATAGGAAGTCAAGGATCTGATCTCAACAATATTATGTAGAAACTACTCATCTGTAGCCGTTAGTTATGTTTATTCGGTAATCAGCTACCATTAATAGATCGCTAGAGCACAGATTTGTTTTCTTGGCTATTGGCCAATGGCTATTAACCACATTAGTCATGCAATTAAATTCTGCATCTCTTGTGTTCTGTTTTGTTCCTGTTATGAAATGGACATCTTTTCAAAATATTTTTGGCCATCACTATTTTCCTGAAAGGTGTGGGTGGCTGAGGACTGAGTACTCATGAAGCACCAGACATTTGCAGAATGAATTGGCCATTTTTAATTAACCCATCCATACTATATTCCTTAATAATGCTGGGTCTGTGGTGGGGAGAGGAATACACAGTCTAGAGGGGAAGAGGAAACAGGCAGATCAGAAAACGGTGTAAAAGCAGCAGATAGTCACAGCATCTGTAAACACCACTGCCAAAACCCACCAGGCAGGCTTTGGCTGATGATGACCCCCGTGTTTTATTTAAAAGCATTTCTAAACTGCTTAATATTTCCCTCCCATCAGATGTCAAGGAAATAAACAACTACCTGGCTTTTAGAAGACATCTGAAGGCAGCCCTGTTTAGGGAAGCTTTTAATGTCTGATGTTTTATTGTATTTTCCATATTTTGTTGGAAGCCACCCAGAGTGGCTGGGGAAACCCAGCTAGATGGACGGGGTATAAATAATAAATTATTATTAAATTATTATTATTTGTGATGAATTTAGCACATCCACCTTCTTCTTCTTCAAAAAAAAACCCAACCTGCCAACATTTTCAGCATTTTCAGATCCAGCAAGATGACAGGTCTTAGCTGTTTAATTTTTCAGGTGTGTATGTGTGTGCGTGTGTTTTTATTATTTTCCCACTGCTCCCGAAAAAAGATGAATCATCATCTTGTAAGAATGAATGTGGCAGAAGTGGTGAGAAACCAATAATGAGGAAGGAGGACCAGGGTGGGAAAGACAGAACTCTTGCTGATGCAAATTGTGTTCCAGACCTTGCCTAATGATCACCTGGAAGAACAATGTGCATCCTTCTCTCCCTCCATTACCTTTGTTTCTGCCACATTATGCCACAAGCTCCTGTTTCCAGGGAAATGTTTTTGTGTGCTTTAAGCATCGCCAGAGTCTCTCCCCCCCTTTTAAAAACAAACCTGCTATCGAAAGAGAAATAAGTCTTCTGTTGTGTCAAGAATCCGGAGGGCTGCCTCTGTTTCCTGTCAGATCAGGGGGCTCTTGAAAACATCTTTGCATGAAATCTGCATCAGAAGAAAATCGGGCTATGCCCAGTATATCTGAAGGAGCGTCTCCACCTCCATCATTCTGCCCAGACACTGAGGTCCAGCTCCGAGGGCCTTCTGGCAATTCCCTCCCTGCGAGAAGCAAAGCTACAGGGAACCAGGCAGAGGGCCTTCTTGGTAGTGGCACCCGCCCTATGGAACAGCCTCCCACCAGATGTAAAGGAAATAAACAACTATCTGACTTTTAGAAGACATCTGAAGGCAGCCCTGTATAGGGAAGTTTTTAATGTTTGATGTTTTATCGTGTTTTTTATATTCTGTTGGGAGCTGCCCAGAGTGGCTGGGGAAACCCAGCCAGATGGGCGGGGTATAAATTATTATTATTATTATTATTATTATTATTATTATTATTATCCTCCAGGGAAACTTCCTTTGAATTGGCAGACCCTCCAAGTGCCCCTATTTTCAAGGGACAGTCCCCAATTCACAGAATCATAGAATCATAGAGTTGGAAGAGACCACAAGGGCCATCGAGTCCAACCCCCTGCCAAGCAGGAAACACCAGCAGAGCACTCCTGACATATGGTTGTCAAGCCTCTGCTTAAAGACCTCCAAAGAAGGAGACTCCACCACAATCCTTGGCAGCAAATTCCACTGTCGAACAGCTCTTACTGTCAGGAAGTTCTTCCTAATGTTTAGGTGGAATCTTCTTTCTTGTAGTTTGGATCCATTGCTCCGTGTCCGCTTCTCTGGAGCAGCAGAAACCATCCTCATTTCTGATTTTATCCTGGAATGTCCCACTTTCCTTTAGGTCACAGCAGTTCTCAACCTGTGGGTCCCCAGATGTTGTTGGACTACATCTCCCATCATCCCTGAGCTCTGGCCTTGCTAGCCAGGGGTGATGGGAGTTGTAGTTCAACAACATCTGGGGACCACAGGTTGAGAAAGGCTGCCTTAGGATGTGCCTCTTTTCATCAGAGAAATGTTGGAGGGCATGGAGTTATGCGACCCATGAGCCCAGGAGATAGGTAACTACACACCTTTTAGAAGACATCTGAAGGCAGGGAAGTTTTGACTGGGGCAACCCAGCCAGATGGGTGAGATTTACAGTGCTCAGCTGCTGAAAGAGAACCATCCAAGCCACTTCGGCAAGATGTTGTTGTTTAGTCGTTTAGTCATGTCCGACTCTTCGTGACCCCATGGACCAGAGCCCACCAGGCACTCCTGTCTTCCACTGCCTCCCACAGTTTGGTCAAACTCATGCTGGTAGCTTCAAGAACACTGTCCCACCATCTCGTCCTCTGTCATCCCCTTCTCCTTGTGCCCTCCATCTTTCCCAACATCAGGGTTTTCCCAGGGAGTCTTCTCTTCTCATGAGGAAGCCACAGTATCGGAGCCTCAGCTTCAGGACCTGTCCTTGCAGTGAGCACTCAGGGCTTATTTCCTTCAGAATGGAGAGGTTTGATCTTCTTGCAGTCCATGGGACTCTCAAGAGTCTCCTCCAGCACCAGAATTCAAAAGCATTGATTCTTCGGCGATCAGCCTTCTTGATGGTCCAGCTCTCACTTCCATACATCACTACTGGGAAAACCATAGCTTTAACTATATGGGCCTTTGTTGGCAAGGTGATGTCTCTGCTATACCCAAGGAATATGCCAGGAATGCTCAGGCCCCTGTGGGATTGAGCATCAGTCCTGCTAATACCAAATGTGGGTGATAAGTTAAAGTTACCAGATTTTTTTCCAATGAATCTGGGGACACTTTAAATAAATAAATACTACACGTTCAGGACGTTGATGCTGCAGTGATGGCGGCGGCTGAGAGGCTGCCATCACCTTGACCTCAACCGCCATGTTTCCCCTTCCTCCAAGGCTTCTATCTCCTTTCTCCATGAGCCTGGGCAGCCCCTGAGATGTTGGTTCTTCGGTGGTGGTAGTGGTGGTGGAGAAGCGGTGTGCAGTGGGTCAGGCATGGAAGGTGGAGAAGGAGGGCCAAGAGCGGTGGCGATGAGGCTCAGGCAATGTGATGCCTCCCTTCCCATCGGAGCAGCCCAAATCCCAGTCCTACTTGCGTGCAAGCAGGAGGGGCAGGGATTCCTCAGCTGGGAAGGGAGGCTTCCCATTGCCTAACTGAGAGATCCCTGCCCACTCCTGTTTGCACGCAAGCTCTGATAGGCAGCGTGAAGCCTCCCTTTCCAGCTGAGAGATCCCCGCCCCGCTCCTGCTTGCACGCGAGTAGGAGTTGGGAGGCTGCTCCGATAGGCAGCATGAAGCCTCCCTTCGCAGCTTAGTTGCTGGGGTCAGGGAAGGTGGAGACAGCCTGGAGGCTGTGTCTTAGAGCCCCTGCACCACCATCACAGGGGGACTTCCGAGTAGCTCCTGAAGCCAGCCAGAGCCAACTGCTCTGGGCTGCTGAGACTGCCACTGCTGTGTTTCCCGGGGACATCAGATGAAATCCGGGGACATTCTGGGGATGGAATTTGTATGGGGACTTGTTCACAAATCTGGGAACTGTCCCTGGGAAACGGGGACGTCTGGTAACCCTATGCTAAGTGCCAACAGAAAAGGAATTGAGATGGGACCACTGAGACGCAGGGTGATAGCATCAGCTTGCCTCGGGGAACCTTAAGATCTACAGAAGTACAAAAGAGGCATTGTGTTGTTGATTTTTGAAGTGGAAAAAATGAAAGAGGCCTTCCACCCCAATGGGGAGATATACGAAACAGACGGCTCCCTCCATCAGCTTTGCCAAAAGCTCAGAGGCAGCAGGTACCTCCTGCCCCTGAGCTGTGCCAGCTGATCATTATAAGAATAATTGGTGCCCACGTTTTCCTCCCCTGTCCCTTTTACCTTTGTGTTGTGGAGGGTTAGATCGTAAGCCTGCGGGCAGCGACTGTCTTGTTTTAACTGAATGTATGTAAGGCACTCCAGGAGCTGTTTTGTCAGCAGAGCAGAGTCAAACGTGCTCCAAATAAGTAATCAATCAATCAATCAATCAATCAATCTGGAAGCTACTAGATGAGCCTTGCAGGATCCCGAAGGAGAGCATGACTCATGGGCTGAAGCTCCAAAGGGGAGCGCTCAGCCTGTGCGATGAGGATACACACACTGCCAAATTTTGTTCCACCTGTCATCTTCCGCTGCCGGGCGTTGCCATGGCAACCATGCACCACCCGAACCGCTCATGCAGTTGATGCAGCATTCCAGTGAAACATGTATTAACCAGGCACCTGCACTCAAAAATGTGCTTGGGATTCAGGCACCTGCCTGCAGGGTTTTTTTTAAAAAAAACATTTTTGGACCCCTAAATTCCCCAACCCAGAGTCCTGCCCTCCCTGTCTGTTCCCTCTCTCCTTCCCTCCCAATACCACGCACTTCCTCCTGTCCGGTAGGGAGGAGATTTTCTGCAGTCCTGATGGATCTTTCACCGCACAGAAGTTGGAGTGTTTGTGAACATTCTGTTACTGCAGAACATTTGAAACCTTTGCCAACCTGGTGCCCACCAGAAGTTCCAGACTCCCATGAGCCCCGGCCAGCATCTTGTAGGACATGAGAAATAAGCCCCTGGGAATTCTGCCTGGGGCTGTCAAAGAATGCGGGAGAAGAACAAAAATGGGAACTGCTGAAACTATAGAGAAACCAATCGTTAAAGATTAACCATTGATAGAATTAAATCTATATGCATATTGATTAAAACCATGCAAATAATAAACCTTTACAATAAAAACAGCGTGGAACCAGCCCTTTCATTAAAAAGCAATCAGTTACCAAGAGCCTGTTGGAACAAGGAAGTACAGTCATACCTCGAGTTGAATGTGCTTCAGGTTGAGCACTTTCGGATTGCACTCCGTGGCAACCCAGAAGTAACGGAGCATGTATCCGGGTTTTGCCTCTCTCACATGCACAGAAGCTCAAAATGACATCATGTGCAGACTCGCCGTTGCGTCTTACGTTCTATTCAGGATGCGAACGGGGCTCCGGAACGGATCCAGTTCGCATCCTGAGGTACCCATGTATTCACTTGTCAACAGAAGGACAACTAGGAGGGTTCCAGTTTTGCTTTTTCAGGGAGGGAGTGTTAAGATATTCCATTCCACCTTGTTGTGTGTCCCATGCCTGTTTACAGTCCAGCACTGCTTGCTGGGAACTTCTGTTTTGTGTATGGCTTTTGCTTTAGCTGCTTGCTTGGACATGAAAGGGAGAAGTCATGTTTTTCCTTTGTCCCGAATAAACTGCTTGTAAATATGCTTTACATATGCCTCTATCTGCCATTCTGTTGCGAAGAATCGGCTGATTAAAGCGTGCTCCAGCTTCTGAAGAGTTCTGAAGCTGTGGGTTGCTGTTTCATGCTGTGCCTAGGACCGGTGATCGCCCGGCTACCGGGCAGTGGGCTGGAGCCAGCTGGGGGCCTGTAAATTGCCCTCGTTTCCTTGGGCGCATCTCAACAAGGAGTTCCAGAGTGTGGGAGTAGGCTGGGTACAGCGTTCCAGACTAGAAGACTTGGGTTCAAATCCCCCCTTATCCATGAAGCTCACTGGGCAGCCTTGGGTAGTTGTGAGGATAAAACAGGGAATCACTTGTTTCACTTCAAGCTCCATGGAGGGAAGATGGAATATCTGATAGCAGCCCTATATAGGGAAGTTTTCAATGTTTGATTTTTTATGTGTTGGAAGATGCCCAGAGTGACTGGAGCAACCCAGCCAGATGGGCAGGGTATTATTATTATTATTATTATTATTATTATTATTATTATTATTATTATTATTATTATCATCATCATCATCATCATCATCGCATCACCAATCAATAAAAAAAAACCCCTGCATCACAAAGGTAAACTTTAAATTTACTGCTACACCTCTGTTTGCCTCTGTTCCTGACCACCACAGACATCTGGTTCTTGGAAGATGATCTGGATGAGATTGTGGTCATGGGACTGGAAAAGGCTCCCTGCCCTGCCCCAGGTGGTCTCACCTGGTACCATGGCTCTTCTGCCAACATCTCCGAGTTGCGCAGCAAGGGCTTCTTTTAAAAAACAAATCCCTTTGGGGAACAGGGAGGGGAGAAGGTGAGGGGGAAAGTCAGAAATTCTTCTCTGGCTCAGGTTTCAACCTGAGGCAGAGCAGAATTCAAGTGCTTTACAAATCCTTCCCTCTTCGAACCCCAAATACTCCTGGAAACGTATCCACGGGACTCCAAGGCTTCCTGCGGCAAACTGCTTTGGATGTTCCCTACGCTGGTCTGAATCCGCAGCGGGAGACAACTGTTTACACAGAGGGTGTAAAGTGTCGAACAGCCAGAAGGGAGCCCTTGTCATGCATCTCTCTGTTTACTTCTGCCTTCTCGTTTGTTTCCCTCCTGAAAGTCACGATTGTGCCGGGGATGTGGAAAAGCTGTGACGGGACTTGTGCCAGGATGCTCCCGGCTGGCCACATGCCGGTTGCCGTAGGAACCTGCAAGATGCACATTCTAGAAGTTGTCCTGAAAGGAGAGGAGGAGTCGGTTGGACAGTTGTAGGAAAGGGGGCAAAGGGGCCCTCGGATCCGAACCACAAAGTCTCAGGATGTCCTGGTGAGTTGACGGCGGGCAGGGCAGTTCCGAAATGGGAGCTTCTTAGGGGGACCAGTTGCCAAATTTGCCGTCCTACGTATTGGGGACAGTGAAGTGGGCAGGGAGATAGAGGTCTCATTTCTGGGGCCAGAGACTCTAGTCTGCCAGCTGGTTTCCTTAACTAGAAGAATGAAAATCGGTCAGGGGACGTATAGGGCCCTGTGCCTGTTTTTGCATCACAGACTATGGAATTTGGCCTCTGGTGCAGCCTAAGTAAGCAGGAATTCCAAGAATCTGAGTCTTCGTTTTTAAAATGAAAGGGCTGTTTCTATCCCTCAGAGTTAAGCAAGGAGAACAATCAGAAGAATGTACGTCATGTTTTTGCTAAGTTGTGATAAATTGAGAGGGCGTTTTCTTAAACCGTGGCACCCAGATCTGGACACGGCACTCCAGGTATGGTCTAACCAAGGCAAAATGTTGTTGTTGTTGTTTAGTCGTGTCTGACTCTTCGTGACCCCCTGGACCAGAGCATGCCAGGCACTCCTGTCTTCCACTGCCTCCCGCAGTTTGGTCAGACTCATGTTGGTAGCTTCGAGAACACTGTCCCACCATCTCGTCCTCCGTCATCCCCTTCTCCTTGTGCCCTCTATCTTTCCCAACATCAGGGTCTTTTCCAGGGAGTCTCCTCTTCTCATGAGGTGGCCAAAGTCTTGGAGCCTCAGCTTCAGGATCTGTCCTGCCAGTGAGCACTCAGAGCATCCCTCAGTTTCTTTAAGTCATTTATAAAGACGTGGAACAACAATAGGCCCAGGATAGAACCCTGAAGAACCCCACTTGTCACTTTTTCCCAGGATGATGAGGAACCATTAATGAGCACTCTTTGGGTTCGGTCAGTCAACCAGCTACAAATCCACCTAACAGCTACCTCATCCATCCCACATTTTATCAGCTTCTCCACAAGAATATCACGTGGGACTTTATGAAAACCACTGTGAATTTGGCCACAGGATGCTTGACTAGATGCGTTGATGCTTCTGGGAGAGAGGATTCCAAGTCACCTAAGCCTTTTGTTTTATATTAAAAAATGGTCCTTCTTTTCCCCCAAATTTTTAAATTAATTTTCACAAAATTATAAACAAACAAGACAACAAACAAACAAACAAACAAACACAAATCATAATCTTATTAGAAAGTATGCTCAGTAACATTGTTAAGTGACTTCCTCGCTTCCCCTTGGTTGAATTTCCACGCATATCCATTTAACGGTTTTCCAGATCACAGTTCTTATAAAATTTACCTGTAGCTTTAACATCTTTCAGTCTTTACCTTTTGAAATTACACATATTGATCCATCACTTAACATATAAAATCCTAAGCCTATTCATCCACATGTCATATAAATATGCTGTGGTTGGTCCAAATGGCGTACAGCCCCCAGGCATCTCAGTCTGTTTTCAGCCTGCTCCCACCCACCTGCCTTACTGATGACCTGTCCAAGTGTAGCCTTATTAGACTTTACTGATTGGTGGGCTCTGCATTGCTCCCAGATGGGAGGAAGGAAGTCAAATGACACCGAGGGTTGGTTCAGAGAAAGAGTTCTTTATTTCTGCCCTCTGGAGCAGCAGAAAGGCACTTGCATGGTCAGTCCACAGCAAGTCCAAAGAAATGAGAAATTTCATGCAGTATATATATCCTCCAGGCACCCTCCCCCCCCTTCCCCAGGAATCCAGCCCCATCAGCTTGTACACACAGGTTGACATCACAGATGTTCCTGCTCCGGTACTCTTAACCATAAAAGGGTTTTCCTTCCTGTACTTCTGACCATAAAAGGGTATTCCTGTTCCTATACTCTTATCTTGGAGCAAGAGGTCACCAGCTCCAAGAACACACTCTGGCGCTGTTCCCAGACTAGGTCTGTGCATCAGAGTGTGGTAAGATAAGACCCAGACATGTCATCCCTACTCCACTGGAACAGCCAAGGTCGTCCATTGACGTGACTGATAAAGGAGAGAGCTTTGTTTGTACAGCTGTGTTCTTGTTATGCATTTGCTCAACAGCGCAAGTTAAGGCATTTTAGAAATGCTCTTTTGGAGAAAGAAGAAAAGCGGGGTTTGGGGTCCTGTTTCAAACTGACTGCACAGAAACCCATTCCTTCACAAGGAGTAGCACTGGCTGCCGCCACCTCCTCCTTAGCACCGGTGTTGTCATTGTAGGACTCAGCTGGGAAGAGCATTGGGGGAAACCCGAGTGTTGGTTCTGCCTGCCAATGGGCACCAGCCAGCCAGCCCTGTAAAATGGCAAGCCAGATCATTGGTCCAGCTAGCCCACTAGTATTGATTGTGCTGACTAGCAGACATTCTTCAAGGCTTCAGCTTCCTAAGATTATTTCCGTTGAGCATTACATGTTTTCTCACCATGGTTCTCCACCCTGGAGCTATGGGTCATCCCCTAACCTGGGGCCGGCAACCTTTTCTTTTTCTACTCTGGTGGGTGAGGAAGGAGGGCTGGGCCACCTTCTCTCTCTGGTTTCACCCACACGACACATTTAAAGCCGTCCTTCTATGTGGACCATAACTAAGGTCCTGTAATTTTGAAAAATACACCTAAGCAGAAATGAATATTATTATGCCTTGCAGAAGTCAACAAAGCTACACTAACAATGAAATCCACCATTGATTTTTCTCAGCTGATTCTTAAAAAAAAACCCCAACTTGAAAGGGGAACTCCTTCCTGGCAGGTATCTTGGCCAGGTGGGCAGACAGGTGGGCAAGTCAGCAGGTGCTCAGCTGACAACCTTCGGGAAGAGATGGGAACCCTTTTCAGAAATCCCTGGCACAGCAAGGTCTTGGATGCATTTTGCGGAGGGGCTTCCAAAAGAGCAGGTGGCCCTGGGTACCACCATCACAGCATCCTCATCCTCTCGAGGAAGCTCAGCATTGCTTGCTTCCTGGTTGCTTGGACCGGTGTGCAGCATCCCATAGATTGCTGAGTCCCCGCCTCCTTCATTTCCCTGAGTGGTGGGAGAGAGGAGGCTTTGCACATGAGAAACAACACCGGGGACCTTCAGTCTTTCTGCAAGCTGGGTAGACTAAACTCAAGTGGTGGGGAACCTCAGGACTAGCTGCTGAATGTGGCAGCCATATCTTGCCCACGGGTTAAACCAGGTGCGGGTAGCCAGTGCGTTTCAAACCCTCTGTAAGTCACGGACTTCTCCTGCATGCAAAGATAGGCACATGGGCTTCAGCACATGGATGTAGCCAGGATTTTTGTTGAGGGGGCAGGACCTGGTGGGAGGGGCAAGACTTTGGGGGGGGGGCAGAACCGACGTGATTGGTCAGTTAAGTAAATCCGGCAGGTTGAGCAGACGAGACCAGTACAGTCATACCTCGGGCTGAAGTAGCTTTAGGATAAGTATTTTCGGGTTGCACGCTGCGGCGACCTGGAAGTAACGGAGTGCGTTATTTCTGGGTTTCGCCACTCACGCATGCACAGATGGTCAAAATGACATCACATGCATGCGCAGAAGCGGCGAATCGCAACCCGCACATGCGCTGATGTGCGGATGCAGGTTGCGTTCGCTTCTGGATGCGAATGGGACTCCAGAACAGATCCCGTTCACATCCAGAGGTACCACTGTAGTGGGTTCAACAGTCAAGAAGGGGGTTTCTGCGCATGCTGTAGAGCAGGCATGTCCAAAGTCCATTTCGGGGGCCTAATCTGGCCCGCCGGTCGGTTTAATCCAGCTCATGTGGCAGTTTATTTTCTGTGGTAAAAATCCGGAAAAACAACAACTTCAATCCTAAATAGCAACCTTCGGGTAAAATCGTAAAAAAAGGCTCAACAACTTCAATCCTATTTAAAAAGTCAACAACTTTGGTTGGCCCTCACGGCCCTTCACTTCATCAAATCTGGCCCTCTTTGAAAAAGGTTTGGACACATAGAATCATAGAATCATAGAGTTGGAAGAGACCACAAGGGCCATCGAGTCCAACCCCCTGCCAAGCAGGAAACACCACCAGAGCACTCCTGACATATGGTTGTCAAGCCTCTGCTTAAAGACCTCCAAAGAAGGAGACTCCACCACACTCCTTGGCAGCAAATTCCACTGTCAAACAGCTCTTACTGTCAGGAAGTTCTTCCTAATGTTTAGGTGGAATCTTCTTTCTTGTAGTTTGGATCCATTGCTCCGTGTCCGCTTCTCTGGAGCAGCAGAAAACAACCTTTCTCCCTCCTGTGGCACTATTACTTCCCTTGATCTAGATGCTATACTCCTATTGATGCAGCCCAGAATTGCATTGGCTTTTTTAGCTGCCGCGTCACACTGTTGGCTCTGGTGTAGAGGAAAGTAAAGGGCAGATAGGAAACATAGACCCTGGGTAAGCACTCCTGGAACCTCACCCCACTGCGGCATGTCACAATATCACCTCTCGGTCTTCTCCCCACTTGGACTTGGCCTACCGTCACCCCCCCCCCCCCAGAGGCTGGCTCTCAGGGTGGAGGGAATTTGTGTCACTGGGAAGAGCATTCTGAGTGCAAGGCAGACAGAGTTTGTAAACTGAATTGTTCTTAAACCGGACTGTTCTTCAACTGAGGTGTATACGGCTGATGTCTGGAGGGACGCAGATCATCAGCACTTGACAGGATCCGGCTGTCTCAAGGCATCTTCAGCTGCGGTTACACAACGGAGCAGCCTTTAATGACTTTGGCAAAAGGCAGCTACCCTGTTATGGGAAGCTGTCAAGGCAGCTTTACATCTCCCCAGGCGCTCATTCACCTTATGCTATTTTTGCCCTGAGTGCGGCTCTCGTCGCTCCAGTGTCTTCTAGAAGCACAGAAGGTGTTGGTTTTATTCGCTTCCTGCTCTCCGCCCCCCTCCTTCCTCCTTTGCTTTTTCCCTGTTGCTTTTCTGCCTTAAGCTCAGCCTTCCACGCTTCCCTTTGCATCCTGCGCAGGCTGGTCCTGATGCCTTTTCCTGACGACCCAGATCAATAGTCAGATGATAAGCAACACCTTTCTTAACTGGGCTTTGTTCACCTGAGCAGAGAAGGTTTTCTGCCGGCCTTTTCTACAATTCAAAGTGAGATGAATAGCAACGGATGAGACCACATAATGCAGCTTGCATTCAAAGCGCATTCCCCAGCCACGGCTTCCCCCAAAGCATCCTGGGAACTGTAGTTCGTTAAGGGTGCAGAGAGTTGTTAGGAGACCCCTGTTCGCCTCAAGGAAATACAATTCCCAGAGCTGTTTAACAACGAGTCCCTCTTGTATCATTCTAGAATAGCTCAGCTGGTTAGAGTGTGGAGCTGAAGATGCCAAGGTTGCAGGTTCGTTCCCCGCGAGGGAGAGCTGCAAATTCCTGCATTAAAGAGGTTGGGCCCTTTCTTCTCAGGGCTCCTCCATCTTTCCCAACATCAGGGTCTTTTCCTGTTCTTTTCCTGTTCCTGTTTCCTTTACCGAAGTAACGTTCTCAAACCAAGACACTATTTCCTGTTTTGCGGAGTTTGTAAACCGAATCGTTCTTCAACTGGACTGTTCTTAAACCGAGGTACCACTGTATATATTTGCGAATAAACCATACGTCTGTTCAAGGGACATATATGCACTGCACAAACTTTGCTTGCTCTATGCATTGCACAATTGCCACAGACACACCTGTGATATTGCATGTACAAACATGAGAAGATAACTGCCTAATTCGCCTCTGCATCCAACAGATACAAATGTCTCTGTGCTGATTGTTTGCACAAACAGAACCTGTCTATCTTTTTCCTTCCATTTGTTGTTTAGTCGTTTAGTCGTGTCTGACTCTTCGTGACCCCCTGGACCAGAGCACGCCAGGTACTCCTGTCTTCCACTGCCTCCCGCGGTTTGGTCAAACTCATGCTGGTAGCTTCTTTAACGCTGTCCAACCATCTCACCCTCTGCCGTCCCCTTCTCCTTGTGCCCTCCATCTTTCCCAACATCAGGGTCTTTTCCAGGGAGTCTTCTCTTCTCATGAGGTGGCCAAAGTATTGGAGCCTCAGCTTCACAATCTGTCCTTCCAGTGAGCACTCAGGGCTGATTTCCTTCAGAATGGAGAGGTTTGATCTTCTTGCAGTCCATGGGACTCTCAAGAGTCTCCTCCAGCACCATAATTCAAAAGCATCCATTCTTTGGCGATCAGCCTTCTTGATGGTCCAGCTCTCACTTCCATACCTCACTACTGGGAAAACCATAGCTTTAACTATATGGACCTTTGTCAGCAAGGTGATATCTCTGCTTTTTAAGATGCTGCCTAGGTTTGCCATTGCTTTTCTCCCAAGAAACAGGCGTCTTTTAATTTCGTGACTGCTGTCACCATCTGCAGTGATCATGGAGCCCAAGAAAGTAAAATCTCTCACTGCCTCCATTTCTTCCCCTTCTGTTTGCCAGGAGGTGATGGGACCAGTGGCCATGATCTTCGTTTTTTTTGATGTTGAGCTTCAGACCATATTTTGCGCTCTTCTCTTTCACCCTCATTAAAAGGTTCTTTAATTCCTCCTCACTTTCTGCCATCAAGGTTGTGTCATCTGCATTTCCTTCCATAGGTAAGATAAATCCACACCAACAATAAAATTAAAGAGGCACATCCCTGCCTTGGTGAAATGCTGTGTGTGTGTAAAATATATACATGGCACACCATGTGTACACATGTTTATAAAGTGCACAAGTGTGTGTGTGTGTGTGTGTGTGTGTGTGTGTGTGTTTGTCTGCTCCTGTTTCCATACGGAAAGAGCCAAGAGTCTTGTGGCATCTTAAAGACTAGCCAATTTATTACAGCCGAAGATTTTGTGGACTGGAATGGTGACATATATTAATCATATGCATTCCTGTGTGTCTGGATAACATGTCTCTCTAATAGCATACATGCTCAGCTCTCTGAGCATAACACACATCACATGCAGGTGCAAGAAGTGTATGCAGGGAGAGCATATAATAATTCAACCGATAGCATAACAAGATGAGAAGAGCATGCTGGATCAGGCCAGTGGCCCACTTCTAGTCCAGCATCCTGTTCTCCCAGTGGCCAGCAAGGTGCCCTAATGGGAAATCTGCAGCTGGATTCGAACACAAGACTCTCCCCTCCTGTAGTTTCCAGCAACTGGCATTCAGAAGCATTGCTTCCTCCATAGCTTCATCCTTCATGGATTTGTCCCATCCTCTTTTGAAGCCATCCAGCTTGGTGGCCACCACTGCTTCCTGTGGCAGGCAGTTCCATAGTCGATATGTGTTGATATAATAAATAACACTGTGCCCATGGAAGATGTTAACTCCCTGTCTGTTTGGTGGGCATGCAAGTAAACACTACACGTAGTCTTCCCCCTACTCAAGTGGTTGCACCAATTCAATGAATAGAAGAATGCACTCTGCACATGTTCAGGTGCTTTTTAATCCTTGTCAGCAGAGGGAATCCTGGAACTGAAAGTATGTTGGGCTGGAATAAACCCTGACTCCACACATTTTCCCTAAAGCAAAGGCAGATTTATCATTAAGGAATGCTGTTAAATGACTCTGATTATGATCCTATCTTTCATCCATATTGTTGCCACCCTGAAGGCTCCGGGTTCAATCCCCAACGTCTCCTGGTACGCCTGGGAATCTGAAGCCTGGTTGTAGCCCTGGGAGTTGCTTTCAGCCGGCTGTATTGCCCTAGGTGGACCAGTGGCCTGGCTCTATATAAGACGACTTCCTGGGCTCCTGTGATTTCACCCCAGATCAGCTTAGTCTCCGGAATCTCCTCTCCTCCCCCTGCACATGTGGCATGGCTCACTTTCTTGAGCCACCTGCCACTGTTCACCTATTATTTTGCACCTGCTCTCTGCTTGGGGCTCCTGCCAGTAAGGATTGTACTAACAGAAGCACGGGAAGTTTGCAGAATTGACTGGGGTGATGGATGCTGCAGCCTTTGGGCAAAAGTTTGGAGCCGGTGGTCTTGCACCGTATGTAGTATGTGCCCAGATAGCGTATCGCTTCCCCTTCTCCCTTTTTTCTGGGGAGGGGTGGCAAGCAACCCCAGGAGGTTCAGATATCCAGGTCTGTCCACTGCTGAGCTTTCTCAGTGCAATGGATTATTACTAACAAAACATAGCAGTTAAGGAAGAATGCTTTGTTCCGGTGGAACGGAAGGCGGTGGGCTCTCGGTTGCTGGAGTTCTCAAAGAGAGAGTTTGGATGGCCACCTGCCAGGGATTTCTTTATCTGGGCTTCCTGCATGGCAGGGGGTTGGACTGGATGACCTTGGGGGTACCCCTTCCAACTCTAAAACTCTATAAATGAGGGGGTAACGTTCAGCTGACCCGCTCCCTCCCATTCATCCAAAAGTGGAGCTCTGCCAACACTGAGATCCTGGCCTTCTTTCACCTTGATCCTCCTGTGCCAGTGACCTAGAAATCTCCCCTCCTGGGGCACCCGACTAGGAGGAAGCCCGCTTCCATCTGGTCCCACTGCGCAACAGCGCCCCTTGGTGCCCGTGCCAAGGCATTGCCTGGCAGTAGCAGCCCAGAGAGGACGAGGCGTCGGGTGGTTCTGGTGATTAGGCACCCACCTCCAGGATTTTGCAGGATTTCTGGAGGCTTCCAACTTCCTGACGGCCAATTTTGTTTTATTTTCTCCCCCCTCTCCCTCCCTTTCCTTAACCATCTAGATATGAACTGTTGTTGTTCGAGAAGCAGAGAGCGGGGAGGGGAGAGCGCGCGGAGTGAGGTGGCGAGAGCCCGGCGCCAAAAAAGATGCTAAAACGTCACAGGGAGAGATTTCCTTATTGGGTCTCCCTCGCCTGCATCCTGAGTCCATATATGGGCATTTATGTCACAGCAGCCTCGCTCGGGGAACTCCAGAAATGGAAGAGCGGAAGATCAGAGGCAGATATATAAACCCAGGCTGCGTCTCCTCGGCTCTTTGCTTACAAACACCGAAGAGGGGAGAGAGAGACGCACCTGCCCAGCTCAGCCCAGGTGAGGCCTGGGATACAGATACAGCCCCCAGCTCCCTAGGAATTCAGAGCATCCTCCTCTCTCAGCTACAGAGGACCAGCATCCCTGCTTCTTTCCACCTGTCGGAGGATCCCTTTACTCACCCCACCTGGAGCTGAAGCGACCTCTGGCTTGGTGGGGGCTCTGAGCAGCCAGGGAGGGGGCTCTCTCCACCCTTCCACACCTCCTGCTTTCCTCTCATCCTTGCCCCCCCATTCCCTCCCCCCATCTCATTTTCTTCAATTTTGGACATGTTGAACACCATGGATTTCTCGCACCAGGACCCTCTGTATGACAAGTGTCAGCTGAAAGCAGGTGACGCTTCCGTCTCCGGCCAGGACCAGGAGTCCCAACTTTTGACGGAGCAGCCGAGAGAGGGAGCCTCTGATTTTCTCCCAGGTAAGCAAGAGAAGCCTTCTCCATCTCACCTTGGGAAGTCGGGCGGGGGGCGGGGCGGGGCGGTGGATGGACCTGCTCTGGATTTTTTAACCTGATTATTTCATGTGAAAGCAAGCCGGGGGGGGGGGCAGGTGACCGGCATCAGATTTGTGAGCGCACAGCGGCACGGGCAAATGCCCTTCTTTGAAATGATGGTGTTATAAATGGTTAGGGTAAATTTAAGAGTCCGTTAATTGTTTAAAACGATGTGCATGGGGGGTTAGTAGGGGAATGTGGTTTAGAAATAGGCTGTGATGGCATTCATTAGAATTGCGTGGCTAGAGGTGTGTGCGGGGGGGAGGTTAATACAAAAGAAACACAGAATAGAACCAGAGGGGCTCCCACGAGGCCATTCAATCCAACCCCTGCTTTGTGCCCACCAGATTCTATACGTGCTCAAAGCATTCTCGACAGGTGCTGGTTTAACCTTTTAACCCAAAACTTACAAAGGAGGTGGTTCTCCAAGTTCCCTGCTAGGCAGCTCATCCAATTGCAGAACAGCAGGACATTATTATTCCCATTTCACAGATAGGGAATGGTGGCACCCCAGTGCTCCAAATTTGGGTTCTTCCCATTTAGAATTTCCCCCTTTTTTTGCCAGTGCTCTGCACTGGATTGAAAATTGTGATTGGGTCCAAGAGGGGAAAGTCCTTATCTCCGTGGTAGACCCTCTACCTTTCATGCAGGTAACATGTCCAGGTAGGGCTGAGAAGGACACCTGCCTGAAGCTTTGCAGAGCTGCTGCCAGTCAGTGCAGACAGTTCTGAGCTACATGGACTGAAGCCCATCTTGTGTCTCTTCACTAGGGCAACCTACTTGCTGTCTCCCAGTCTAACCAATGGTTAATTGCTAAAAGGAAGGGTCAAGGCTGAATTGCAACTAGTGGAGGCCTTTACCCCCCAGATCCCAAGCCTGTGAGGCTTGGTTATAGCTGCTTAGACTCTGCACATGCTCAGGAACTCTTCCTTCTCCCTTTATTTCACGTGCTCTGGAGCCATTAAGACCTGGCCCATGGAGACCAACTCTGGGAACTAGCCCTGGGTCCATGAATCCTTGAGCCCGACTCACCTCCTAGAAGTGTTGTGATGGTCAAATGAGTCAGGTGTGCGTGGGCATCGTAACCCACCTCAAACTGCTGGATTAGGCTGCAAATCCACCTTGAACAAGCGAGTGCCTCATTGCAGGCACCCCACAGGACGACATGCCTCACCCCTATTGCATCTGGGGCACGAAACAGGGCCATGGGGAGCTACATTCTACCAGCTCAGGCTATTGGTTCATCTAGGTCAGGTCTGTGTCCTTGATTTGGTGCCTGATCTTCAATGTCACAGTCAGGGAATGGGCTCATCCCATCACCTGCCACCCAATGGCCACCTGTTTAGCTGCATTGCAAGGGGTTAGACCAGATGACCCCTGGGAAACCTTCCAACAGTTCCATGATGCCAGGACTCTTTTGGCTGAAGGATTAAAGCCGGGGCCATCTGCTTGCAAAGCTATGTGTGCCACCATCCTAAGGAGCCATCGCACCTTCCCAGAAACCTCTGTTGCCTTTTCTTGTGGAGCTCTGGTGTTCTATGATTCTATGTGTAACGAAACCCCCATGTTTCTGTTTTCCAGGTGACTTTATGGGAGCCACAATGAATCCTGAAACCACAGATTACTACTTCGTCTCCGGACAGCCCTCCCCACCGGTCAGCTATACGGGCAGCTTTTTCATCAAGACAGAGCAATGCCAAGACCAGGAGTCCCTCTTCAACCTGATGTCAGGCATCCTTGGTCTTTCTCCCTTCTCGTCTTCAGAGGCCCACCAGAGGCAGCCAGACGCCGCCTACAGTGTCCCAGAGGCCATTCAGAACCATTTGGACCTCTATTCCACCTGCCAGCCCGAGCTGAACATTTCCGTGCGGCCATCATTAGCCGAGCAAAGCTATTCCACGTTCTCCAGCCCTGACACCATCCAGCAAGCCCAACCTTCCTCCGACGTGGGAGTCTCTTCCCAATGCCTCTTTAGCGAAAAACTGTTGGACAGCAAACAGGACATCAAGCTGTCCGCCATCTCCCCGTCCCTGGAGAAGTTCAAATCTCCTTGTTCCCACTGGGACCCTCTCAGCCAATCTCAGAATTACCTACCAGCGGAATACACCGCTCCAGAGACATTCCGCCCCACAGAGGCCAGCCAGACAATGTTCCCTCAACTGGCATCAAAAACCGAGAATGTGCTGTCCGTCAGCTGCCAGTCGGAGCTCAACGGACTCCCCGAACAGTCGGGTTCCTTCGGACACAATCTGGACTTCACTTGCCTGCCAGAAAGGTTCTCCACCCTCACACAGATCCCCAGTGACTTTGTAGAGGCCAAGATCCCCAATTTACCACCCCAGCTCATCCAAGACTTTGAGTCTTCCTTGCCCCCTACTGAGGTCATGCCAAACCTGGCAAGCACCAATGACCAGAGACTACACACCAGCCACACCCCGCCTTCAACTCCCATGACGGACTTCCTGGCCCATTCCTCCGGCTCCCTGGTCAACCCTCTACCCCCCAGCCGGACCCCCGGAGCCGTCCCAGAGCCAAAGAAGAAGCCTCGCCGGGGGAAGTGCTCCTCCAAATGCTTCTGCCCCAAACCCCACGAGAAAGCCTTTGCCTGCCCGGTGGAGAACTGCATCCGTTGTTTTGCGCGGTCGGACGAACTCAACCGCCACCTGCGCATCCACACCGGCCACAAGCCCTTCCAGTGCCGCATCTGCCTGCGGAACTTCAGCCGCAGCGACCACCTGACCACGCACATCCGGACGCACACGGGGGAGAAGCCCTTCTCCTGCGATGACTGCGGGCGCCGGTTCGCCAGGAGCGACGAGAAGAAGAGGCACAGCAAAGTCCACTTGAAGCAGAAAGCCCGGGCGGAGGAGAAGCTCAAAGGCCTGGGCTTCTACTCTGTGGGACTTTCTTTCGGGATGCTGTGAAATCCCGGGGGTGTGGGTGCGAATCCTGTTGGGACTTTGCGGGGAGGTTTTTTCTTTCTGGAGAGGCCTCTGGGAAACTCAGGTTAAGGTTCCTTCATGCAGCAGAGAGTTGAAAGGAACGACAGACGTGGCTGGACACAAGCATTGTGGCTTGTCCTGTTGATTCATTTTTTGAAGGTGTCTGGGTGGAAGAACGTGAATGGAGGGGACCAAAAGGGTCTGGTGGGATGCGGGCAAGAATTCAAAGTCATTCCATGCTCATTTGCAGAGGAGTTCGGGTCCAAAGGCCAGCTTCTGAGTTGTCAGAGAAATCTGTATTTTAGCAGAGGTGAGCTTCTGATTTTCAGCACCACATGAGTAGCAGACAGCTCCCAGTGGCTGAGCCGGGCTGAGCAAGGAGCTGAATTTCCCAAACAGCATTCGTAAAATATATATATATATATATATTACAAGGGGGGAGAAACACCTATCTCTGTTTTACACAAGAACAAGACAACTTTACGGTTTTTAATGAACTGAACCGACTTTCATTACATAAGCACTTTAATGGGCCTTCCAGGGAGAGGGAGGGGGTAATTTTAAAAATACCTAAGAATAAAATTTCTCATGTTCAAACCGCAGGGCTGGGGAAGGAGACAAAGTTGTATACAATCAGCACAGTTCATTGCTTTGTTAATGATGCAAATTGTTGCTATGGAGTAGGCAAACTTTGCTTAATGAACATTTTGTATATAATTGTGACTGCAGGATTGGGTGGGCGGGGTGATTCTCATTTTTTATGTAAATCTCTCTCTTTGTAAAAACAGAATGTGCCAGGGTTATTACAAAGCTGTGTTTATTTTTACAATAAACAAAATTTGTTTTAATCTAAAAAAAAAAAAAGTTTTAAGATTTCTTCTATGTTGCTTTTCACCGCCACCTTTGACCCCAATCCAGATTCCCCCCCCCCCCCCGAGAAACCCAAACCCTTCAGTAGTGGGGATTGAGAGACAATTCCTAGTTCCCTGTTTTACCTGAAGGCAGGACAACGGGTGTTTCGGATGTAAGTGGGAAAGGGTCTCCTAGGCAGAGATGCTCATTTAGCAGCAAAGAGGATCCAGGAATCTGCTTTGTGGAGAGGAACAGAGACCCCCCCCCCCACAGCCAAAGATATCACCTCTCCAAATCTATCCAGATTCCTGCCCAAACCCCCTCTTGTCTGGGGCTGGGACTCAGACTCAGAACCAGAGGAGTCTCAGTCCGCGCCAGATCCTTTGCCTCAGGCATCATCTGAACCTAGTCTGGGGCCTGATCCTGAAGAGTCCCAGTCTGCACAGGTTCCCCTGCAACAAACACCAGCTGGGCCGAGTCAGGGGCTTGAGCCTGCCCTGGCTCCAGATGTGGGGATGACCTCGTTGCCTTCAGCTGGGTCATCACTTACAGCTGCTCCACTACCAGTTGGGTCAGGAGAGGCTGAGGCGGCCTCTGGGTCTAGTCACCCACCGACGTCTCCCGAGCTGCAGAGACAAAGGTCTGAGTGAAGGAGAGACCTGGGTACTCACAGGAGGAGTGCTTGCCTTCGGGCGAGACAGGGAGGTGAGTCACCAGGGGGTCAGGACCGGCCATTACCCTGACAAAGATAAAAGGCTGTCGGACCCTGCCCCAGGTTGTGGGAGCAACATTGCTGTTTGCTAGAACCTGCCTGTTACCCTGTGCCTAACCTTGCCTGGTTTCCTGCCTTGGCCCTGTCGGACTGACTCCTCATGGAGCCCTTGGATTCAGGACCAGACCTGGACCACGTTGCTCGGGTTAACCCCCGGGCCCAGCACATGGGTAATTCTCCTGTGCCCAATGTGATTTTTCCATCAAGGCTCTCCACGGCATGAGTTCCCAGCACTCTGCATCTCCAAAAGCTGTCTTGTCCTCTTTTAAAGCCATCCAGGTTAGCGACCATCACTGCCTCCTGTGGGAGGGAGTTCCACAGTTTAACTCTGTGCTGCGTGAAGAAGGACTTTCTTTTATCTGTCCTGAATCTCCCAACATTCAACTTCACTGGATATCCACAATGTCTAGTATTTTGAGATTCATTGCTCTGCACACTTTTGCCCCAGGCCCTGTCAATCACTGCAGTGTGGCCCCCTGGAGCTCTAGGCTTGTCAATGTTGTTGGGATGCGTCCAAGGGAACAAGGGCAATTGGCAGGCCCCAACTGGCTCCAGCCCCTGGCCGGCAGCCAGGCCATCTCCGGTCCTTGAATCAGCATGTAACTGCGACTCAAACCTCAGAAACCTTCAGAAGCTGAGCACGCAAGCCAGCAGAGAAAATAACTCTTCACAACAGAAGGGCAGGGAGAGAGGCTGTGTAAAGCATATTTACAGCAGTTTATTTAGCATACATCAGGACAAAGAAAACATGTCTGCTCTCCTTCATGTCCAAAGCAAGAAGCATAAGCAAAAGCAATACACAAGCAGAAGTTCCCAGCAAGCTGTGCTGGAATGTAAACAGGCATGTGACACACAACAGCCTGTTCCTCTTAAGGTGGAACGGAATATCTTAACAAATGTTTGGGATATTAGACTGTATGCAATACAGTGGTACCTTGGTACTCAAATGACTTGGCTCCCAAATAAATCGGCTCCCGAACGCCGCAAACCCAGAAGTAAGTGTTCTGGTTTGCGACCGTTTTTTGGAAGCCGAACATCCGACGCGGCTTCCGATTGGCTGCAGGAAGCTCCTGCAACCAATCAGAAGCTGTGCCTTGGTTCTTGAACCATTTCGGGAGTTGAACGGACTCCTGGAATGGATTAAGTTCGAGAACCAAGGTACCACTGTAACTCTGTTTACGTCAAGAAAGCTGACATAGGACCATGATAGCAAATCTTTCATTTCAACCGCATTGCCAATAACCAGAGATGAAGGCAGATGTGCTCCAGATTCTAGCGGGTAGAACAGCTTGATGGTCAGCCTGTTGAGGAATGAGGCAGGCTTCTGTAATCACTCTGAGCGTATTGTGAAGGACAGAGTGTGGTGTCCTGTAGGAGGAATAGACCGGAATTTTACTGGGAGGCAGAGCTTGAGCCAGAAGAAGTAGGAGCTGGAAAGGAATAGGCCAATTGGGACTCAAATCTAGTCTGGAGGGGAGAGATTCTTCCAAGGAAAATGAGAAACTCCCAGACCCAGTGAAGGGAGGGCTGTGGAGAGTCCTTTGGTCTATTACTTAAAGTACCTCAGGAGCAGGATTGTTAAATGGGGTGGGTGACTGAAAGAAAGTGAGAGTGAGAGCTGGACCATAAAGAAGGCTGATCGCCGAAGAACTGATGCTTTTGAATTATGGTGCTGGATGAGACTCTGGAGAGTCCCATGGACTGCAAGAAGATCCAACCTCTCCATTCTGAAGGAAATCAGCCCTGAGTGCTCACTGGAAGGACAGATCCTGAAGCTGAGGCTCCAAGACTTTGGCCACCTCATGAGAAGAGAAGACTCCCTGGGAAAGACCCTGATGTTGGGAAAGATGGAGGGCACAAGGAGAAGGGGACGACAGAGATGGCTGGATAGTGTTCTTGAAGCTACCAGCATGAGTTTGACCAAACTGCGGGAGGCAGTGGAAGACAGGAGTGCCTGTCTTTTATGGGGAGGGTGGAGGGGGGAAATGGGGGGGGGATTGATGATATGTTTTTTGAGAAAATGTTTTGTTGAAATTCCTAATAAAAAATATTATTTTTTATATAAAAAAAGAACCAAACACCTGTCACTCTGCCTCCCATTATGCTGTCAGCCTCCCCCTTCCTCGCCTTTTTGTTTGGATAACTGTGAGGAGCTGCTGTTGAAAAGACCAAACGACAGAGAGGTCAGGGCTCTCAAACTACTGCAACCTCCATGCACCGCACTTTGCCAGCACACAGTCCACAAGGCCACAGCTGTCATCAGTGCTGTATTTGAGCTACAGCTGCTCCCTGCAAGCAGGCAGGCCGAATTCAGCTAGGGAGGTGATGTGGTACAGCCTTCTCCTTGGGGGAGCCAAGTAAAATAGCTCCAGAAAAGTGGCCGAGCACCACCAGTGTCCTGTCTGCCCTGCTATGCTATGAAACTGCAGGTTTAAAATGATCTCCACAGACATAATATATTAATGGTGGACTGGGAAAGGCTTTGGAAGCATTTTGGAAGATAGATTTGAATTTGAAAGTACTGCATGCACTTTACTTTACTGAAAAAGAACTACATGGAAATGATGTATCGGTGGTACGTATTTGTTGTTGTTGTTGTTTAGTCATTTAGTCGTGTCCGACTCTTCGTGACCCCCTGGACCAGAGCACACCAGGCACTCCTGTCTTCCACTGCCTCCCGCAGTTTGGTCAAACTCATGCTGGTAGCTTTGAGAACGCTATCCAACCATCTCGTCCTCTGTCGTCCCCTTCTCCTTGTGCCCTCCATCTTTCCCAACATCAGGGTCATTTCCAGGGAGTCTTCTCTTCTCCTGAGGTGGCCAAAGTCTTGGAGCCTCAGCTTCAGGATCTGTCCTTCCAGTGAGCACTCAGGGCTGATTTCCTTCAGAATGGAGAGGTTGGATCTTCTTGCAGTCCATGGGACTCTCAAGAGTCTCCTCCAGCACCATAACTCAAAAGCATTGATTCTTCGGCGAATGGTCCTTCTTGATGGTCCAGCTCTCACTTCCATACATCACTACTGGGAAAACCATAGCTTTAACTATACGGACCTTTGTTGGCAAGGTGATGTCTCTGCTTTTTAAGGTACGTATTTAATCCCGGTTAAATTAGCATAACTATACAGAACAAGTTCTAACAAGCGTTGGAAATGTAGAGAAACAGAGGGTACGTTTTATCATATGTGGTGGGAATGTAGGAAGGTCAAAAACTATTGAGAAATGATTTATAATGAAATGAAAAAAATGTTTAGAGTAACCTTTGCTAAAGAAAACAAAAACCTAGAAGCCTTTTTTATTAGGTATTCTAGGAGCGGAGATTCCAAAAGAACAGAAAAAAATGTTTCTGTATGCTACAACGGCCACCCGGATACTGTTAGCCCAGGGGTGCCCAAACCTTTTTCAAAGAGGGCCAGATTTGATGAAGTGAACATGTGTGAGGGACAACTAAAGTTGTTGAGCCGGATTAGGCCCCCGAAACGGACTTTGGACATGCCTGTGTTAGCCCAAAGATGGAAAAAAGAAGCAGTCCCAACGGAAGAAGATTGACAATACAAGTTAATGACTATGCAGAAATGGCAAAACTAATTGGAAAGCTCAGAAATGAAGATGACAAGAAATTTTAAAAAGAATGGGAAATGTTTATTGTGTATTTACAAAAGTATTGTAAATAGGTTAATATATTGGCAGGACTTTAAGAACACTTGTAAATTTAGAAAGAATGTAAGAAATTCGAGGTAGAAAAATAATTTGGAGTAGAAATGATATGCAGTTGAAAAGGAAAGTAAGGAACCAGGGAAGGGGGGTGAGAGAAATCATGGGATTCAGAGAATCCTGGATTTGATATGGTTTGGGGTTTGTTTGTTTTTACAGTTTTTTTTGTTCGTTGTTGTGGTGTTCATTGTTATTTGTTTTTTATTTCTGTTACTTTTGTAGAAAAATTAATATTTTTTTTTTAAAAAATGCTATTCACCTACTTATTTGAAATCCTACCAACATACATTCCTGTTGGCAAATGAGCTAAAACCGCCTGCAGAAACCTTTGCTCTGAGCTCCCTTGCAGCTCAGGTTTTGCAATGTTTATCTGAAACGGATTTGCAAGGGAGCTAAGGTCTTGCAAGAAATCCTTGCCCGGATGTAACAGCTCAGATTTTGCATAGGTTTTGTTTTGTTTTGAATTGCAAGACAGATCCTTTGCAAAGCAAGGTAGTTTAACTGGGATAGCTCTCTACTTGGAAATCTGCCTTTAAAAAATGCCTCGCTTTGAAGAGGGAATTGCAGAGTTGGAAAAGGTTCAGAAAATGGCAACCAAAAACGATCAAAGAGTTGGAACAACTGGGACTTTGAAGTTTAGCGAAAGACCCCACAGCTAATTCTCCCCTGGCCTCCTCGCTGGCCCAAGTAGGACCAATTCAGCCAGCTAGCCCTGGGGATTATCTAATGCTTATTTCCCCTAAGTTGAGTTTTGATTTTTATTGTTATGTTTTTATACTTTATTTTATGCTGCTTTTATAATTAAGTGTTTTAAATTTGTTTTTGAACCGGGAAGGGCGGGGTATAAAAAAAAAAAATATTATTATCATTTATTTTATGAAATCAGGTTTTGCAACGACTGAAGATTTAGCGTCTTGCAGGCGTCGCTGGAGGGAAGGTTGCTGAGCGCTCACTTTGCAAGGCACTTGCAGACTTAGCTGCCGGCAAAGCCCGGATGTGAAAACACGATGCAGTTCAAGGAACATGCAGTGACTCAATAGCAGAACAACAATCTCAGTGCATTTCCCATTCTTTGCAAATGGGTTTGCGCTCGGCATTTATTTAAAGCTGCAGCCCGCGAGGTAATGGACGTGTGTGTGTTGGCATGTGTTGTCAAGAGAGACACGCGCTCTTTCCAAATTCTTTTAGTTTTCCCTCCGGGGCTTCAGAACAGAGTTGTTCCCATAACAACCAAACGCCGTTCGTATGGCGAACAAGGCCCAGGTTCCACATTGTTTCCTGCAGTTATATCACAATCCGGTTCTGATTCTCGCCTTGCTGCTCTGGAAGACAACAAGATAATAATAATAATAAAATAACAATAAAAGCATGATAAGAAACAAACCTGTTATGTACTGAGTCGAATAGGATTGTGATGGCCTGGGAATCCGATTCAGAGGCTGAACCGGAGGAATCCCAGCCTGCACAGGAGACCCCGCCTCCAGGGCCGGCTGAACTGGGGCAGGGCCTTGATTCTGAAGCGCCTGCACCTGTGCCGGATCCTCAGGAGCAGGCACCAGGTGATTCCACTCTTGCTCCAGAGGTGGTTGAGGACTCAGTGCCTACAGGTGAGTCTCCCCCTGGGCCCAGTAACCCTTCAGCCTCTCCTGAACTGCAGAGGCTCAGGGCAGAGAGGCGAAGGGAACTGGTTTCTCCCAGGAGGAGTGCTCGCCTTAAGGCCAGGAGAGGCAGGTCTCCTGGGGGCCGGGACCGCCCCTGGCCTCAGAGAAGATAAAGGCCAGTCAGCCCAGTCCCAGGTTGCGGGAGCAACGTCGTTGATGAGCTGTTTCGGCCAGCATCCAGTCCTGTTTCCCCCAGAGTTCCTGTCCTTGCCCGGCTTCCCGCTGTGGACCCCGCTTTGCCCGTGGAGGACTGTCTGCTGACCCTCAACTCAGGTCCTGGACCTCGCCCCACGGTAACCTCCCCCCTGGACCAGCACAAGGATCCAAACTGCAGCAGTCTGATTGGTCCTAGAACAATGCAGCAGTATGATTGGTCAGCAGGAGCCACCCAACCCAGCTCCAGATAGAATCCACAACCTGGTTGGCCTACAGGAGAATTCCGGAATTAGCCAATCACGTGCAGCCCATTGTGTAAATAATGTATATAAAGCAGATACTTTGAGGGGACTTTCATTCCCTCCTCACTACTATGAGCTGAATAAACAGCATGAAATTCACTCTCGACTCTAAGTATATTTCAAAACCAATAACCCCCAGTCCCTAGCCATTACATTTTTACTCCAGCTTTCCTCTAAGGAGCCCAAGGCAGCATAAATACTTCTCCTCCTCCCCATCTTATCCTCACAACAACTCTGTGAGGTCGGTTAGGCTGAAAGCGAGCGACTGGTCCACAGTCACCCAGTGAGCATTATGGATGAGAAGACGCCTGCTTCTTGGGACAAAAGGAATGACAAACCTAAACAGCATCTAAAAAAGCAGAGACATCACCTTGCCAACAAAGGTCCGTATAGTTAAAGCTATGGTTTTCCCAGTAGTGATGTATGGAAGTGAGAGCTGGACCATCAAGAAGGCTGATCGCCGAAGAATCAATGCTTTTGAATTCTGGTGCTGGAGGAGACTCTTGAGAGTCCCATGGACTGCAAGAAGATCCAACCTCTCCATTCTGAAGGAAATCAGCCCTGAGTGCTCACTGGAAGGACAGATCCTGAAGCTGAGGCTCCAAGACTTTGGCCACCTCATGAGAAGAGAAGACTCCCTGGAAAAGACCCTGATGTTGGGAAAGATAGAGGGCACAAGGAGAAGGGGACGACAGAGGACAAGATGGTTGGACAGTGTTCTTGAAGCTACCAGCATGAGTTTGGCCAAACTGCGGGAGGCAGTGGGAGACAGGAGTGCCTGGCATGCTCTGGTCCAGGGGGTCACGAATAGTTGGACACAACTAAACGACTAAACAACAAGGCAAACTAAGGCCCTGGGGCTCGATGCAGCGCAATCGCCTTCTCAATCCGGCCCACGGGCAGTCCAGGAATCAGCCTGTTTTTACATGAGCAGAATGTGTCTTTCTATTTAAAATGCATCTCTGGGTTATTTGTGGGGCCTGCCTGGTGTTTTTACATGAGTCGAATGTGTGCTTTTATTTAAAATGCATTTCTGGGTTATTTGTGAGGCACAGGAATTTGTTCATTTCCCCCCAAAAAATATAGTCCGGCCCCCCACAAGCTCTGAGGGACAGTGGTCCGGCCCTCTGCTGAAAAAGTTTGCTGACCCCTGGGTTAGGCTGAGAGACAGTGAGTGACCCAAGGTCACCCAGTGACCTTCATGGCCAAGTGGGGATTCAAACCCAGGTCTCTCCTAGGGATAGGAAGGCAAATGTGGGAGGAAGATTCAAGGATGATCAAAGAAACATTTCAGCATTTCAACGTAGTGTGGGCATGCCACTGGACTCTTTTCGGATATGAAACCAGAAACAATATCCATGCCTCTCTTTGGGATCATTGTGTATTCTTCCACAGTTTTCCACAACATTTGTTGTGTACAGGAATAGTCAACTCTGACAAATATGAGAGATCAGAAAAGAGAACGGCTTCTTTGCGTTGATGAGGAGATAAGAGTTTGTTTGTCCCAAATTAGACCTGATGATGATAATGATAATAATAATAATTTATTTATTTATACCCCCGCTACTCTGGGCTGCTTCCAAGAAAAGATTAAAAACACATTAAATGCAGAAAATACTTCCCCAAACAGTGCCCTAAAATACATACCTGGACTTGTTTCGATTAATGTCTGCAGGAGACTTTGTGGATATTTAAGATATAATTAGAAAAATCTTAATAGTTATTCATAAAGGAAACCGTTTATTAGAAGTAAATAAGTAGGCCAGATACAGGATAAAGGAAGTATTTTATTTGGTTGTTTGTATTGTTGTATGTTATGTTTATTGTATTTCTGTATTGGGGGGTGGGGGGGTTTATGTTATGTTGTAAATAAAATTCTAATTAAAAATATTTTTAAAAAATAAAAATACATTAAAACATCAGTCATTAAAAACTTCCCTAAACAGGGCTGCCCTAAATAAAGAAATTATTTTCTCTCATGTAAATGAGGTTATCTGGCAAAAGGAAGCTCACACCTCTCATTTTCGTATACATACTTAAGGTACGTGTGTAAGAGGCTCGTTTATCATTATATTTTGGGAATGATACATGTTATTATATAGCTGCATTGTTCTATACTTCCTGGATGCGACCATATTATAAAGCAGTTGTGATCTGTGTTATAAATCAAGCACTGCTAAGAGTTTCTTTTTCATTACCTATGTATTGCTTATCAAAAATTGGATTGGCGCCAGCAAATTTTTATTCTGAAAGTGAGGCTGAGAGGAAAAAAGTTTGAGAACCGCTCCTCTAACCTCAACACCCAGCCTGACCTTGCTTGATCCGTTTGCGTCTCTCTCACAATCCAGCAAATTATAGGGCCACTAAAGAGACATTGCAGAACAGGGGCAGCTATAGACACTTGTGGTGGACATGTCCGAAGGTGGCAAGTTTTGGGGAGAATGTGTTTAATGAGATGTGTAAAATTACTCACCAGCATATCACAAGGTCACCAGAGCTTCCATTACCGGACCTGTATTTAAATGAGAATCAGAATTTGATGGCTAAGCAACACCTTGTATTTCTCTTATTGGCATAATAATAATAATAATAATAATAATAATAATAATAATAATAATAATATATTTTTACCCCGCCCATCTGGGCAGCTCCCAACAGAATATTAAGAACACGATAAAACACCAGACATTAAAAACTTCCCTAAACAGGGCTGCCTTCAGACGCCTTCTGAAAGTCAGATAGTTGTTGTTCTCTTTGATATCTGCTGGGAGGGTGTTCCACAGGGCGGGCGCCACTACCGAGAAGGCCCTCTGCCTGGTTCCCTGTAGCTTCGCTTCTCGCAACTTTGCTCAATCCTATGCATTGCACATTTGCCACAAACACAACTGTGGTGTTGCATGTACAAACATGAGAAGATGACTGCTTAATTTGCCTCTGCATCCAACAGATACAAATGTCTCTGTGCTGTATGTTTGCACAAATAATAAGATATAATAATAATTTATTATTTATACCCCGCCCATCTGGCTGAGTTTCCCCAGCCGCTCTGGGCGGCTGCCAATCAAGTGTTTAAAACAATACAGGATTAAACATTAAAAACTTCCCTAAACAGGGCTGCCTTCAGATGTCTTTTAAAAATAGGATAGTTGCTTATTTCCTTGACATCTGATGGGAGGGAGTTCTACAGGGCAGGTGCCACTACCGAGAAGGCCCTCTGCCTGGTTCCTTGCAACTCGGCTTCTTACAGCGAGGGAACCACCAGAAGGCCCTCAGAACTGGACCTCAGTGTCCGGGCTGAATGATGGGGGTGGAGACACTCCTTCAGGTATACTGGGCCGAGGCCGTTTAGGGCTTTAAAGGTCAGCATGTATAGTTATAGTCCCATTCTGGAAGGACTTAAAAGCTGCGAACCTGAATGCTTGACACAGGAGAGTAAGGCATATTGCCCATATGGAAAAATTGACCCACAAATTAAAACCGGCAAGAGCACAGAGGCACATTTGCAGGAGCTTCATTTCGTTCACAAATTCTGCAGGAAACCAAAGACCGATTCCAGAGGTTTCTACAAACTTGCACATCACTTAATAAGCCCGTGTTTTGCAGGCATATACCATTATAAGTTGATGTGTATTTATGGGAATGCAAGTTTTTATAATGTGTTTCAGGGAATCTCCTGGGAAATTTAAAGAATAAAATGTATTATTATTATTGTTATTGTTATTATTGTTGTTATTATTATTATTATTAAAGATGCATTGCAGAGATGAGAGTCTAGCCCCTGGTTAGCAGCGCCTCACGACCACCGCAAGACAGGAGTCTCTCCTCTCCTCAGAGTAAGCACCACTCGATCTATTTCCACGCACTGTCTCTTTTGAATGATGCATGAAGCTTTATTAATACCCCCTCAGAAAACACATCTATTATGGATGCAATTGCAGGAAAAACCACTCACCAGCCCCGTGGCGAGAGGTGCACAGACCCTGCTGCATTATTGCCTACGTTGTTTTTAAATTTTTTTTGTGTGTGTGTGTATTTGCAATCCTCAATGCACTTTGCAGCCGTTAGCCTCATCAGAAGCAGGTCAGCTGCAGCCGCGACTGGGGATATCCTTACAATCTCAACAACATGCACGGGTGTCAGGCTTCAGGGAATTGGATCGACCTCCCTCAGGGCTGGCAGCCAGAAATGGGAAAACAAGACGTTCTTGCCATGGTGTTTTGTTCAATATTCACAGAGGGAGACGGATGATGCTGACTCTCAGGTAGTGGCGTTGCTCCAAGTAAAGTCTGTCTCACTCTGTCTCTTCTGTTGTACGTCATCCCTGCGTCACATGGTCTGTGTTTTCTGCCTCTGAGCTTTCTGTTCTACTACTCTCAATGCACACCGGGTCCTGGGAGAGGGGGTTCAGGAATGCTTTCAAGAGACACTGAGTCTGTCAGCTGTATCTCCGCTGGGGCTGCTTCTTCTTCTTGCTGCTCCTCTCCCAATATTTCCCAGCTTCTCCCGTCTGCAGCCTCTGAACTACAACCTTCCGCAAACCACTGTTTGTGCTGGTCCCGGGGGGAAGGTACCGTTATCGTAGTCCGAGTTCACAAGACGAGAGGCGAGGTCCGAAACAGGGTGCTAGGCGGGGAACAGGAACGCTGGAAGGTCAGAAGCAGGAGGCCGGGCAGGGAACAGGAACACTGGAAGGTCTGAAGCCAACAACGACGTTGCTTCCGCAACCTGGGACCGGGCTGACTGACCTTTATCTTCTTCTAAGGCCAGGGGCGGTCCCGGCCCCCAGGAGACCAGCCTCCCCTGGCCTTAAGGCGAGCACTCCTCCTGGGAGAAACCAGTTCCCTTCGCCTCTCTGCCCTAAGCCTCTGCAGTTCAGGAGAGGCCGAAGGGTTACTGGGCCCCGGAGGAGGCTCACCTGTAGACACTGAGTCCTCAAGCACCTCTGGGGCCAGAATGGTTTCACCTGGTGCCTGCTCCTGAGGATCTGACACAGGTGCAGACTCCTCAGAATCTAGGCCTTGCCCCAGTTCAGCCGGCCCTGGAGGCGGGGACTTCTGTGCAGGCTGGGATTCCTCTGGTTCAGCTTCTGAATCGGAATCCCAGGCCATCACACAGTTCTTGTGATGGCCTGGGACTTGGGCTCGGACTTGGAGCCGGAGGAGTCTCAGTCCGCACTGGATCCTTTGCCTCAGGCATCATCTGAACCAAGTCTGGGGCCTGATTCTGAAGAGTCCCAGTCTGCACAGGTTCCCCTGCAACAAGCACCAGCTGGGCCGAGTCAGGGGCCTGAGCCTGCCCTGGCTCCAGATGCAGGAATGACCTCGTTGCCTCCAGCTGGGCCATCACTCACAGCTGCTCCACTACGGGTTGGGTCAGGAGAGGCTGAGGCGGCCTCTGGGTCTAGTAACCCACTGACGTCTCCCGAGCTGCAGAGACTGAGGTCTGAGAGGAGAGACCTGAGTATTCGCAGGAGGAGTGCTTGCCTTCAGGCGAAACAGGGAGGTGAGTCACCGGGGGATCAGGACCGGCCGTTACCCCGACAGAGATAAAAGGCTGTCGGACCAGGTTGCGGGAGTAACATTGCTACATGCTGGATCATGCCTGAGATCCTGTACATGACCTAGCCTGGTTTCCTGCCTTGACGCTGTCGGACTGACTCCTAGCGGAACCTACGGATTATGGTCCGGTCCTGGACCACGTTTCTCGGGTTACCCCCGGGCCCAGCACACCTCTGCAGCCTCTGAACTATAACCTTCCACAAATCACTTTTCTAAATCTATACTGTCCTTTTCTTCTCCAGGAAGATTCAGGAAGGGGGGGCTAGCTCTCCTTTGCTCGGCTGCCGCCTGTGGGACAAGCCTTCAACAACTTACTTATGAGATTGCCTAACCCCACACAGGCCCACTTGACCACTTTGATCGGTGTATTTGGCCCCCATAATACCCACTTTGCGTTTGCAAAAAATCAGTCTTTCAGTCTGGCAGCAGCTACACTTCGGAACTCCCTGCCTGTTGATACCAGGCGGGCTCCTTCACTATGTTACCTGCTAAGGCAAGCCTATCCAGAGGCTTAGAAAGCTGGTGTGAATTTTTAACCCGTTTTACTATTTCGTCCTTTTGCATGTTTTAAACGATAGTTGTCCATTTTTCTTGGTGATTTGATTTTTTTTTAAAAAAATCAGACTGCTTTGAGGTTGCTACTTTTGCAGTCAGGCAGTCTATCAATTTCATGAAGTAAATAAAATAAATACATGGTAAAGCCATCTGCTGCGAGGTCCCTTTGGGCTGCCGGTTGCTCGGGAAACAACGATGGATGGAAGGAAAGGTCCTGCCAGGAGGATGAGTGATGAATGGCGAAGCTGGGGCACAGAATCAGCAAAGGGCCAGGAGGGGGTGGGGACGGTCACCTGGACCTCCGACTTTGGGGAAGGGTTGTGGGGTTCAACATTAGAACATCTGGTATACAATGGTACCTCAGTTTACGAACTTAATCTATTCCGGAAGTCAGTTCTTAAACCAAAACGGTTCTTAAACCAAGGCATGCTTTCCCTAATGAGGCCTCCTGTCAGCGGTGCCCTTCCACCATTCAGATTCCACTCTTAGACCAAGGTAAAGTTCACAAACCAAGACACTATTTCCGGTTTTGCGGAGTTTGTAAACCGAATTGTTTTTAAACCAGACTTTTCTTAAACCGAGGTACCACTGTATATTCAAAGTTTCTCTCGGAAGCAGTAAGAATCAGAAATCAGTATATACAGTGGTACCTCAGGTTAAGAACTTGATTCGTTCCAGAGGTCCATTCTTAACCTGAAACTGTTCTTAACCTGAAGCACCACTTTAGCTAATGGCACCTCCCACTCCTGCTGCCGCGCCACCGCGGCACAATTTCTGTTCTCATCCTAAAGCAAAGTTCTTAACCCGAGGTACTATTTCTGGGTTAGCAGAGCCTGTAACCTGAAGTGTCTGTAACCTGAAGCGTCTGTAACCCGAGGTACCACTGTACTTTCTAAAGCTCCTCTGTTGGCTAGCAAGATCTCTCTTACACCTTAATAACTGTTGATATATACCACTGTTGTACAGTGAAACCTCAATTTTCAAATGTAATCTGTTCCGGAAGATGGTTCGACTTCCGAAACATTCAAAAACCAAAGTATGCATTTCCAGAAGCATTTTGTTGTTTTGTTGTTTAGTCGTTTAGTCATGTCCAACTCTTCGTGACCCCATGGACCAGAGCACGCCAGGCACTCCTGTCTTCCACTGCCTCCCACAGTTTGGCCAAACTCATGGTGGTTGCTTCAAGAACACTGTCCCACCATCTCGTCCTCTGTCATCCCCTTTTCCTTGTGCCCTCCATCTTTCCCAACATCAGGGCCTTTTCCAAGGAGTCTTCTCTTCTCATGAGGTGGCCAAAGTATTGGAGCCTCAGCTTCACAATCTGTCCTTCCAGTGAGCACTCAGGGCTGATTTCCTTCAGAATGGAGAGGTTGGATCTTCTTGCAGTCCATGGGACTCTCAAGAGTCTCCTCCAGCACCAGAATTCAAAAGCATCAATTCTTCGGCAATCAGCCTTCTTGATGGTCCAGCTCTCACTTCCATACATCACTACTGGGAAAACCAGAGCTTTAACTGTACGGACCTTTGTTGGCAAGGTGATGTCTCTGCTTTTTAAGATGCTGTCTAGGTTTGTCATTGCTTTTCTCCCAAGAAGCAGGCGTCTTTTAATTTCTTGACTTTTAATTTAGGGTCTATGGATTGCAATAAAGATGTGTGTCTACATATGCCTCATGGAACCTGACTATCTATGTGTCTTGGTTGATGGCACCAACCTTTGGCCCTTGAGACTCAAAGGTGCTTGGACAGGACTTCTCCTTGCCCTAGAAATTATACCATTTGCTTCAGAGCCCAAAGATGGGCAGACTGGACCCAGTCCAAGGGCACATCTCAATCAAAGCCACAGAATCCATTTCCTTTAAGACCTCTTCCCTCCTTTCTGTTTTTTGTTTTGTTTTGTTTTTTAAATCAAGTTTCTATTCCTTGCGCCTGGTGAGACAGGATTGGAGGTCTGTTGGCATTGCTCAGGACCCAGAAAGGGATTTGAGGAGGTTTTCCTTTTGGCAAGAGTTCTCCAGTGAAAGTAGAAAGTAAAGTTGATTTACATCAAGCAAAGGTCACTGCAAGTTCATGGAATGGGAGAGAACAATCACAAACAGCACTTAATATTCATTGCAATACTGGAGTTTGCAGCAATTGATCTCCATTAGGAGGGATAGCAAAGCCCTTTCACCGATTTCTCTCCAATATGACGATCCGTTTGGCCGAAAAGCTGTCCTGGAAGTTGTAAAGACATCTATATCCACAGGGAGGTAGCAGATTTTGTGGGCCTGGGTAAAATCTGTTAATTTGCAAATAAGATCTTGTGTACGTGTGTGTGTTTATTTTTTAAAAAACCAATCCTTAAGCTCGTTTTATAATGACAAAGGGGAAAGATGGTGTACTAGCTAATGGAACCCAAACTGGAATTCTTAAAAATCTGATTATTGAAGACTTGGAAGGTAGCATTGATGGGCAAAGTAGAACCCTATGACTGGGTTTGGAATATTACTTAGGTAAAGGTAAAGGGACCCCTGACCATTAAGTCCAGTCGTGGATGACTCTGGGGTTGCGGAGCTCATCTCGCTTTATTGGCCGAGGGAGCCGGTGTACAGCTTCCGGGTCATGTGGCCAATATGACTAAGCCGCTTCTGGCTAATCAGAGCAGCGCACGGAAACGCTGTTTACCTTCCCGCCGGAGCGGTACCTAATTATCTGCTTGCACTTTTGACGTGTTTTCGAACTGCTAGGCTGGCAGGGGATTCGAACCGCCAACCTTCTGATCGGCAAGTCCTAGGCTCTGTGGTTTAACCCACAGTGCCACCCACATCCCTGGACAATTACTTACTTTGGTTTAAATAACCCAAGACATATGCCCAAGTTTTTTGCCTTGGCAAGGAGTTTTTTCCCCACTCCACTCATTGCTGTAAACCACAATTAAACCAAGAAATATCTAATTCCCCAAAGCTTCCCATTTTGTACAGACCAGGAAAGTATGGTTAGCAGGTTTGGAACAAGCCAGGATAACCACGGTTTGAAGTTGACTTACTATCCTGGTATGTTCTGGAGCTGCTAACCATTGTTTCCCAGGTTAGAGGAACTGGGACACTATGGTTAGTCAGATACTTCCTGATTTAATCACATCTCACACAAAGGGGCTCAGCAGGGATGTGTTTATCTCTGTTTAGTAAACTACACTGGCAAAGCCAGGCCTGTGGCAGGTGGTGTGGTTGTAAGCAATGTCTTGAGATGTTTGGAAAGACTTCAGCAACTGTTTTAATGCTTGCATTAATTCTTAAGAGACAATTTCATTGTTAGATGGCTCTCTGGGTTTTTTGATATGGTAATAAAAGAGAGGGGAAAACAATGCCCCAGATTTGTCATTTCGAAGCTCACATTTTGGAACGTTCCTCTCGCTCCCGTTTCAATGTGCTGAAGGCAGTGTTTGGAAATGCAATTGTGATGGCCTGGGAATCCGATTCAGAGGCTGAACCGGAGGAATCCCAGCCTGCACAGGAGTCCCCGCCTCCAGGGCCGGCTGAACTGGGGCAGGGCCTTGATTCTGAAGCACCTGCACCTGTGCTGGATCCTCAGGAGCAGGCACCAGGTGAATCCACTCTGGCTCCAGAGGTGGTTGAGGACTCAGTGCCTACAGGTGAGTCTCCCCCTGGGCCCAGTAACCCTTCAGCCTCTCCTGAACTGCAGAGGCTCAGGGCAGAGAGGCGAAGGGAACTGGTTTCTTCCAGGAGGAGTGCTCGCCTTAAGGCCAGGAGAGGCGGGTCTCCTGGGGGCCGGGACCGCCCCTGGCCTCAGAGAAGATAAAGGCCAGTTAGCCCGGTCCCAGGTTGCGGGAGCAACGTCGTTGTTGAGTACCTGTTCCTGCCCGGATCCAGACCTGACCCTCCCGCCCGGCTTCCTGCTTCGGACCTCGCCTCGCTCCTTGTGAACTGTTTCCAGGCTAGTGACCCAGGACCAGACTTTGACTACGCCAACGGTAACCTTCCCCCCTGGACCAGCACAGCAATTGTGTAGAGGATCTTCTCTGTGAGAAAGGGAATGAGTTGTGGCTGGAACCAGAGTAACATTCCCCTTTTAAACTTTCACAGTGGATAGGTTTGCCAGGCTTGTATAAGCCTCTAAAATAAGTTTCCTGGTAATTCCCCTTTATTCCCTCTTAAAAAGAATAGACACAACACAGTCTTGTATAAAAGTATAAAATAGTTTACTCACACATCCTGCTCACGGGTGCATCTCAGAAGGCAGATTTAAGTTACAAAATATATACACGTGGAATCTATCCCATAAGGAGCTAGTTCCTTTGTCCTCTCTTGGCTGGAAGGCAAGAGAGCATCTTAGGCTGATGCTTCTTCGACGAAAGCAAAAAAGGAGAAGAGAGAGATGTGGTGGCCAGTCCTGTGCTTTTGTTACCTGCACAGGTGAGGCCACGCCCACCTCCAGTCACTTGCAGATGTTACCGGAAAAATCCGAGGGCTCCCTTGGACAAAACAAAGACACCAACAGGATAACTTGGAGCAAAACAGCAGCCTGTAGGCTTGGCCTTTATTGAACTGTTGCAACAGGGTGTTCCCCTCACTTGCAGGAGAGAGGAAAGACCCAGAAGAATAGTGTGCAAGGTCTTATAAAAACTTTTGAAATTCCCCTCCTCTAGGTCGAGCCCACCCCCAGAAACATCATGCATACATTACAGAAAGGAGGGGTTGAGGGAGGAGTTGGTGGTAACCTGAGTGTCCTGTCACCTGGCTGGTTCCTCCTTTCCCCCCTCCCCATGAGTCACTTCCAGGAGACAAAGGGGAGTTTGCAGTTTCCTGCCCCCAGAGGGAAGATCTGATCATTGTCCTTTGTTTCAGTCCATGCTGAATCCACTCCCATATGCAAGTTCTTTGTGATCTTGATTGTCTTCTGTCTGGGATCATCAGGGTTGGCATAACAACTGGGCAGGGCTCCTGTGGATGTGCTGAGATGATGAAGGGATTATGGCTGACCAGAACCAAGCCACCCCCTTTTGATAGTCCTTGTCATATGGAATAAAATAAAAATGGAACAGTACAAATCCCATGTATGGTTGATTTTTCTATGAATTTATAACAGAAGTGTGGCGTATGTAGTGTGTGAGTGTGAGTGTGTGTGAAGTTTGTACAAACTGGATGATGGGGGGGGGGGTTCCTGCTACACAGAGGAAGTCTGTCCCAGCCCAGGAGGAAACAGGAAGTTCCGACTGGCTGGTCCAGACACCCCCTTTTTATGTCCACTCTAGGAATGTTGTACTTGACTGCTCTGTGTTTCACACCCCACAAACCTAACTGTGAAAAATTTGTTAAACTCCCTGTCTCTGAAGGGACCTCCAGGCTGCTGCATCTCAACACAGATGGGAGGCACAGTTTGGTTCAAAGGCCACAGATGTCAAAGACCAATGCTGTCTTCTCACACCTACGCTATTCATTAGGTTCAAGCACACAAACTGTGCAAACACCCCTTCCCTAGATACATCACGACACAGCGGTTTCCCGTTTAGCTAGAATATGTACCTAAGAATGAATTAAATGGAGATAGCTCCATTGGCAGAGAACAAGACTCTTAATCTCAGGCTCATGGGTTTGAGCCCCACGTTGGGCAAAGAAAATCCTGCATTGCAGGGGGTTGGACTAGATGATCCTCAGGGTCCCTTCCAACTCTACAATTCTACAATTCTATTATTGGCTTGGGCTTCCAAGCAACAGAGGACCCTCCCACTGCCATTGCAGAACAGGACCAACTTGTGCTGCCACCTAGCGGAGCCCAGAAGAAATGCTTTTTAAAAAAAAAAAATAATATTTATTAACAGTTTAAAGACTATAAAAGAAAGAAAAAGAATTCAACAAAACAATACAATACAAAAACAAAAACACAAACACTACGTAACACTAACACTAAAACATTGAATTAACAAAACAAAACAAACACAATTTAAAGCACATCCAATAATTTCAGTATCTTATCTTTCATTCACTTGTTTCCGCAACCTCCTCGCACCTCCCTTTTTGTATTCCACTTCAATTAACTGTTTCAGCAACTCCTTTCCATCTTCCTCTGTTTTCTGCCCTGTAATTTATCTTAACTTATTCTAACCTTATTTTTCCCTTTAATACATTAAAAATCTATTTGTACTTAATTCCTTATAACATTTCTGCTAAAGCCATATAACTTCATTCCAACATTTTTCTAACATTCATTGATTTTACAGTATTTCTGTAAATAATCTTTAATTTTTTTCCAGTCTTCTTCCACCGACTCTTCTCCCTGGTCTCGGATTCTGCCAGTCATTTCCGCCAGTTCCATATAGTCCATCAACTTCATCTGCCATTCTTCCCGGGTGGGTAAATCTTGTGTCTTCCAGTACTTCGTGATGAGTATTCTTGCTGCTGTTGTTGCATACATAAAAAAAGTTCTATCCTTCTTTGGCACCAATTGGCCGACCATGCCCAGGAGGAAGGCCTCTGGTTTCTTCAGGAAGGTATATTTGAATACCTTTTTCATTTCATTATAAATCATCTCCCTGAATGTCTTAATCCTTGGACATGTCCACCAAAGGTGAAAGAATGTACCTTCAACGGAGCCCAGAAGAAATGCAAAGGTTGTTGTTGACTGGAATTCTTGAGCTATTCTGGGCTCTGGGCGCATCCAGAACATCTGAAGAAGAGCTATAGCCCAGGGGTGGAGCATCTGTTTTGAATGCTGTTTTGAATACATGCCCAAGTAAGGCTGGGAAAGATTCCCTGCCTGGAATGCTGGTGATCTGCTGCTGGTCATTGTAGACAATACTAATACTAATACTAATAACAACAATGGGATCTGCAAAGCATTTACAGCCTGGCAGCATAGGTTCTCTGACTGGCTGGGAGCCCTCCTGAGATGTGGGAGACTGACACTGTCTCTGTCTACCCATTTTTCAGACTGTTCGCAGTCAGGAAAGCGATGGGAAAATTATTGCTGTTTCCCAGTACGTTTCCGAGCATAATTCAAAGTGTTGGTGCTGACCTTGAAAGCCCTAAATGGCCTCGTTCCAGTAGACCTGAAGGAGCGTCTCCACCCCCATCGTTCTGCCTGGACACTGAGGTCCATCTCCAAGGGCCTTCTGACAGTTCCCTCCCTGCGAGAAGTGAGGTTACAGGGAACCAGGCAAAGTGCCTTCTCAGTGGTGACACCCTCCTGTCAGATGTCAAGGAAATAAACAGCTATCAGACTTTTAGAAGACATCTGAAGGCAGACCTGCTTAGGGAAGTTTTTAATATTTAATACTGTATAGTTTTAAACACTTGATTAGCGACCGCTAACATGAAAAGAATTATAAAAATAAAGACAACCCAATAATCCCTGCTTCCACAACACATTTTAAAAGGGCATTGGATGTCAATCAGCCAAAGGCCTGGTGAAAGAGGAATGTTTTTGCCTGGCGCCTAAAGGTGTACGGTGGGACCTCGGGTTACGAACTTAATTCGTTCTGGAGGTCCGTTCTTAACCTGAAACCATTCTTAACCTGAGGTACTTGTTGTTGTTGTTGTTATTTAGTCGTGTCCAAGTCTTCGTGACCCCATGGACTAGAGCCCACCAGGCGCTCCTGTCTTCCACTGCCTCCTGCAGTTTGGTCAGACTCATGCTGGTAGCTTCGAGAACACTGTCCAGTCATCCCGTCCTCTGTCGTCCCCTTCTCCTTGTGCCCTCCATCTTTCCCAACGTCAGGGTCTTCTCCAGGGAGTCTTCTCTTCTCATGAGGTGGCCAAAGTCTTGGAGCCTCAGCTTCAGGATCTGTCCTTCCAGTGAGCACTCAGGGCTGATTTCCCTCAGAATTGATCGGTTTGATCTTCTTGCAGTCCATGGGACTCTCCAGAGTCTTCTCCAGCACCATAATTCAAAAGCATCCATTCTTCAGCGATCAGCCTTCTTGATGGTCCAGCTCTCACTTCCATACATCACTACTGGGAAAACCAGAGCTTTAACTATACGGACCTTTGTTGGCAAGGTGATGTCTCTGAGGTACTACTTTAGCTAATGGGGCCTCCTGCTGCTGCTGCGCAATTTCCATTTTCATCCTGGGCCAAAGTTCTCAACCCGAGGTACTACTTCCGGGTTAGCGGAGTTTGTAACCCGAAGTGTTTGTAACCCGAAGCATTTGCAACCCGAGGTACCACTGTATAATGAAGGTGCCAGGTGAACTTCACTGGGGAGAACATTCCACAGACAGGGAGCCACTGCAGAGAAGGCCCCGTTCTCGTGTTGCCACCCTCCGGACCTCTCGAGGAGGAGGCACACAAAGAAGGGTCTCAGAGGATGATCTCACGGTCCAAGTAGGTTCATATGGTGAGAGGCGGTTCTTGAGGTGGAAAGGATGAGCATATCACAGCAGAGATCTCTGGAAAGGATGGCCGCGAAATGCATTGAAAAGTGCAGGCCCAAAAACTGATAGAGGAGTGGACTTGCGTGAAGGAATACATCAAAGAACATTGTTCTGGTATTGCTATAGCAATATGCAATGAATGAAACTTATAGAGTAAAAAATTTAAAAGAAATGGGTATAAGATGAGATAGTCAAAAATAATATTGATAACAGCGAAAAGAAGAAAAGAAACAAAGGTGGAGGGAATTAAAAATTTATGTATGTATGTTTAGTTTGTATGGGTTTTTTTGTAATCTAAGTTGAGAGGTGTATGTATCTATGTATAATAAATTTGTTCAGTGTTCTAGTTTGTGAGTATTGCATTTATCAATAAAAGTTTAAAAAAATAAAAATAAAAGAAAGAAAGAAGTGTCAAATGATTAACAGGAAGATGCACAAGCGCCCTGAGAGCAGATCAGAATGGGTGCTCCCTGCCATATAACCGCCCAGTGAAACAAATCAGAATGTATAGGAGAGCTGCATATTCCTACATTGCAGGGGGTTGGACTGGATCATCTTCAGGGTCCCTTCCAACTCCACAATTCTATAATTCTACGATTCTAGGAGCGCTCAGTCTAACCTACGCAAGCAAATCCAGATGTATGCTCAATAAACTGGTTGCCAGTTTCCTCCAGACCTTTGCTGGGTAAACAGCTCGGCTCCAGGCCTCCCTGCCTCCTTCTCCTTGCCCCACATCAGCCTGACTCCCTGGCTGCTGCCCTTACCTCCTCACTCCAGGCCCCCTTGGCTTCTCAGGGCAGGCCCCCACCCTGCCATTTGCCCGTGCCTCTGGACCGACGCTCCTGCGGAGCGGTCCCAGCACCCCGACTCAGCTCCGCCGAGAATCTCGCCTCGAGTCCTCCACACGCTTGGCTGCCTATGGCAGGGCCTTGACAGACAAGGACGCAGCTTGGGAGTCCCATCTGCTCAAATCCTTCTGGAGCAACCCAAAGCACACATTGTGATTTGATATTTTTTTTTTTTTGTAATAATAAAAAGAAAACAACCATCGGAGAGAGCACAGATTGTCCAAACTGTACCAGATGCTGAAAATAGAAAAAGTGTGATAACGCAATTGGGAGAAATCAAGTGATCATCACATGGCAGGCAAAGCCGAAAGCAAATGAAGCCGACAAATTAAGGCGGATCCCTGACCCGACCTGACCGCAGCCGAAGAAAATGACAATTTTGCAAATGGAACCACAGAACTGCTCGACGCAACCGCTTCAGGGTAGGGGGAAATGATTCTCCTGTTTTCCTTCTAGAGAATGGGGGCATGATCAGCCCAAGGGCCACATCTCCTCCTGGGCAATGTTCTGGGGGCCGCATGCTGGTGGTAGGCGGGGCTTCAGACACAAGTAGGTGGGGCCATGAATGTAAGCTTTGTGGGGTAGGCTGCTTTCTGCACATGCTCTCTCTCTCTCACCTTCCTCTGCCCAGGCAAGGAAGAGGCATGGTCAGAGATCAAGGACACACATTCCCAGGCAGTCAGAAGAGCTCTGGGTGCCCAGGATTCCTGAATGGAGAAAGCCCTATGGACGTCCTTGCATCACAACACATTCCTCTGGGCTTTAACTGAAGCACGGGGGCAAGGAAGTAAAGAACTTCTGGGAAATGATATATAATGAGATGAAAAAGATGTTGAAATATACATTCTTAAAAAAAACCAGAAGCATTTTTACTTGGCCAAGACATTAATAGGCAAGATGTTAAATTGTTCTTATATGCAACAACAGCGGCAAGAGTACTGTTAGCCCAGAAATGGAAGCAAGAAGAAATTCCGACGAAAGAAGAATGGCAGACGAAATGAATGGACTATGCAGAATTGGACAAAATGACAGGAAGGATTCGAAACCTGAGGGACCAGAGATTTACAGAAGATTGGAAGAAATATATGAATTATTTGAAGAGCAATTGCAATCAACAAATTACGCTAATAGGACTACAAGAAGTTTTGTGAGGAGGAATATACGAAGTGTTACAAAGTAGGAAAAGATAGAGATATTGGTTATGAGTTTGAAATGTAATAGGGAAAATGAGAAATGTATACTAAGAGATTGAATTGGAAAGTTTTTCGTAATAAGGTGAAATAAGAATTTGCAAGAATGGTTTGATTATAAATGAAAATATGAAGTAATATTATATGGGGACACATAATTAAGAGTAAGATAAGAGGGTATGAATTTGCTGAATAAATTTTTAAATGGAATACAAAGAGGGAGGTGAGAGGAAGTCAGGAAAATAAGTAAAAGAATGGTGAGAAACTGAAAGGAGGGATTTTTTATTTTTTTATTTTCTTCTTGTTTCTGTGTTGAATTTTTGGTTTTTGTATTTTTCTGGTGTTTATCTTTTTGTTGTTTCTGTAATCTTTTTTCTCGTTAAAATCTAATAAAATATTATTTATTAAAAAGAAAGTTTTCAGACAGGACTGATGGAAGTCAAAAAAATTAAATAAGATGTAAAAGTATGTTTAATTACTGTTGAAAATGGTATGTTAAAAAACTAATAAAATTATATATATATATATATATATATATATATATATATATATATATATATATATATATATTTGCTTTCGTAGATTTTCACGGGTACAGGAATGCAGGTTTTTGTGTCCTCGGGTGTCTTCCCGTGTAAAAGTTGGGGTGTCTAGGCGACGTTTCGACGAGGTCTCACTCGTCATCTTCAGGCTGGTGCTTTCGGCTTCTTGTTACTGGAACTCAAACACTGAGATCCTGCTCTGTTCCAGTAACAAGAAGCCGAAAGCACCAGCCTGAAGATGACGAGTGAGACCTCGTCGAAACGTCGCCTAGACACCCCAACTTTTACACGGGAAGACACCCGAGGACACCAAAACCTGCATATATATATATATATATATATGCTTTCGTAGATTTTCACGGGTACAGGAATGCAGGTTTTGGTGTCCTCGGGTGTCTTCCCGTGTAAAAGTTGGGGTGTCTAGGCGACGTTTCGACGAGGTCTCACTCGTCATCTTCAGGCTGGTGCTTTCGGCTTCTTGTTACTGGAACAGAGCAGGATCTCAGTGTTTGAGTTCCTATAAATACTGTTGAGGGGGTGTGGTGTATAGCCTCCAATGTTCTGGGCAGAGAGGAAGTTCCCAGGCTAGTGTGCCTTTTCTTCTTTTGTTCCTTAATTACTTGAGGGATATCTTGAGTGATTTCTTGAGTGATATCCTGAGTACCACTTAATGGCATGGCCCTCCTTCCTTATATCAAGGGCACTACAGATAAAATTAGCAAAATCCTCCATAAACACAATATCAAAACAGCCTTTTGCACCAACCAAAAAATAGCCAATATCCTCAGAAACCCCAAGGATAAAATCCAGTTGGAAAACCAAGGGGTCTATGAAATACCCTGCAAAGTCTGCCCAGCCACGTACATTGGACAAACAAACAGACGAATAAATGCACGTGTCGCAGAACACAAGAATGCCGTCAAAAAAGAAGAAAAAACTTCCTCTCTTTTCCAACACATGAAAGAAACAGGACACGAAATTAATTTTGCAGATTCCAAATTGCTCTTTAACATGGAACATCACCACAAGAGAATAATCATGGAAGCCATCGAGATAGAGAAACACCCTCACAACATGAACAAGCGTGACGACACATCCCGCTTGCCAGACATCTGGAAATTAGCCCTCCCCACAAAAACTGACACCAGATCCAGAGGCACACAGAACGCCATCACCAATCAACCACACCAGACCCAAACCCAGACCCTCTCCACAGATAAATTACAGACACCATCCAGTAGCCAAACCATGGTGGCACCTCCGGATGCTGCACCCCCCTGCAATCCCTACACAGATCTGGCTGACACAGGCCACAAAACCACAGCTCGCCCCTATACACGAAGCCAAGCCAGAGCACAACTAAGTGCAGTACAGCCATCTTCTCAGAAAAACTCTTCACAAAGTTCAAGAGGTCAAGACACAAAGACTTTAGCAACTAATCCACACCTAATGACCCACCTAAGTGGTACTCAGGATATCACTCAAGAAATCACTCAAGATATCCCTCAAGTAATTAAGGAACAAAAGAAGAAAAGGCACACTAGCCTGGGAACTTCCTCTCTGCCCAGAACATTGGAGGCTATACACCACACCCCCTCAACAGTATTTATAGGAACTCAAACACTGAGATCCTGCTCTGTTCCAGTAACAAGAAGCCGAAAGCACCAGCCTGAAGATGACGAGTGAGACCTCGTCGAAACGTCGCCTAGACACCCCAACTTTTACACGGGAAGACACCCGAGGACACCAAAACCTGCATATATATATATATATATATATATATATATATATATATATATATAAACATGGGGGCAATGAGAGGTTGAGGAAGGCAGACCAGCAGAGAGGTGGTGTGTAGAATGAAAGAAAGGATGCTCTCAAGGACCCCCTCAGTGGTGGGGGCTGTTCTTCCATTTCAGGAGATGGGACACTGACCCACTGACCTCTGGCTTCTCCTACCGTTGGTCTCTCTGCCACTGTCTGCCACTCAGCCAGCTCTGGCAGAGTGTGGCTTACTGGTAAGAGTGTCAGACTAGGACCTAGGAGAGCAAGATTCAAATCCCCACTCAGCCATGGAGCTCACTGAGTGTGACCTTGCAAGGGGGGGGGCAGTGGCTGCCTCTCAGCCTAACCCACCTCACAGGGGTGTTGTGAGGATAAAATGGGAAGGTGGGGAAGTATGTATGCCACCTTGAGCTTCCTGGAAGAAAGGCAGACTATTGGTGTAAATGATGATGATGATGTATTAGTAATAAAACTAATCTTTTAATGAGGGTGAAAGAGGAGAGCGCAAAATATGGTCTGAAGCTCAACATCAAAAAAATGAAGATCATGGCCACTGGTCCCATCACTTCCTGGCAAATAGAAGGGGAAGAAATGGAGGCAGTGAGAGATTTTACTTTCTTGGGCTCCATGATCACTGCAGATGGTGACAGCAGTCACAAAATTAAAAGACGCCTGCTCCTTGGGAGAAAGGCGATGGCAAACCTAGACAGCATCTTAAAAAGCAGAGACATCACCTTGCTGACAAAAGTCTGTATAGTTAAACCTAAGGTTTTCCTAGTAGTGATGTATGGAAGTGAGAGATGGACCATGAAGAAGAATTGATGCTTTTGAATTATGGTGCTGGAGGAGACTCTTGAGAGTCCCATGGACTGCAAGAAGATCCAACTTCTCCATTCTGAAGGAAATCAGCCCTGAGTGCTCACTGGAAGGACAGATCCTGAAGCTGAGGCTCCAGTACTTTGGCCACCTCATGAGAAGAGAAGACTCCCTGGAAAAGACCCTGATGTTGGGAAAGATGGAGGGCACAAGGAGAAGGGGACGACAGAGGACAAGATGGTGGGACAGTGTTCTCAAAACTACCAGCATGAGTTTGACCGAATTGCGGGAGGCAGTGGATGACAGGAGTGCCTGGCGTGCTCTGGTCCAGGGGGTCACGAAGAGTCGGACACAACTAAACAACAATAATACTAATATCATAGAATTGTCCATCTGAAAGGGATCGTGAAGGCCATCTAGTCCAACCCCCTGCAATGCAGGAATCTTTTTGTCCAACGTGGGGCACGAACCCACCACCCTGAGATTAAAAGGCTCATGCCTTACCAAGTGAGCTATCTCACAGATGAGTAACAGCTGCTTTCCGGCCTTAGGATGTCATGCTGTAGCGGAACCAGGGTCTCCTTTGCTCTGTTGGACTCCACGACTGCTAAAACAGGGTGGGTCCCTATAAATGGAAGAGGCCCCAGCAGAAAGAGGAGCCTGCTCCTGGGAAAGGGCTGCAGGACCTAATTGAAGTCCCAGCCCAAGGATGGCTGCTTGCTGCTGAAGCAACCTCTATGCTCAGCTCTTCACGGAGCTGTCCATGGTGCTAGCAGAGCCTTGTCTCTGCACTGCTGAGGCCAATCATCCAAATAGAAAACGTACCTACCTGAGATCATCTATAGAGGCTCTGCTCTGACTAGGGATGGGCGGATTGCGTTCAGTTCCCCCCATTTCTACCTCGGGTTGCATTTTATTAACTTGTTAAAAGTCCTCACGAAAAATCACCAGCAGTTCAGTGCAGTGGCGTAGCGTGGGGGTGCAGGGGGGGCCGGCCGCACTGGGCGCAACATCTGGGGGTTAGGGTTAGGGGGTGCAAATCCATGGGTTAGGGGGCGCAAATTCACGGGTTAGGGGGCGCAAATTACTTGCCTTGCCCCGGGTGTTGACAACCCACGCTACGCCACTGGTTCAGTGTGCGTTGTTCCTAAGATCCAGGTATTTGTACGCCATTTTGCCTTGCTTGCATGTCTTTGCAAGAATTTTCCCTTAATTATAATTATAATTCACACAGAGAGTGTGAATTAGGTAGGTTTTCAAAATTTGAACTGAAGGTCATTTTTCTCCTTTCCCTAGCTCAGAGTTCCCCCTCACCCTGGTGGGTGGCCACAAGAGACAGGGGCTTTTTAGTGGTGTCCCCCTCCAAAAAACCCTCTCCCTACAGAGCCTTGCCAAGCAACCACATTAATACATTTTCCGTGCCAGCAGGTCTTTTTCAATTCTCCCAGAATTCTAACACCATTTTATTTATTTAATATTAATCATCTGAGTCTCGGCTGTTACACGTGTGTGTTTTGCCCTGTGGTGCCTTTTGACTCTCTGCTGAGAGTCAATGGATTTTTAGTACTGTGCGGTAATAATAATAATAATAGTAATAATAATAATAATAATAATAATAATAATAATAATAATAATAATAATTAATAATAATAATAATTTATTTATACCCCGCCCATCTGGCTGAGTTTCCCCAGCCACTCTGGGCGGCTCCCAATCAAGTGTTTAAAACAATGCAGCATTAAATATTAAAAACTTCCCTGAACAGGGCTGCCTTCAGACAATCCTTATATATTATCTTTTTTATTTTCTATTACTATTATTTACTCATTTCTTACACCCACATACCACCTATTCCTCCAAGGAACTCAGAGTGGTGCGGGTGGTCCTCCCCTCTCCTCATTTAATCGCCGCAACAACCCTGCGAGGTAGTTTAAGCTGAGAGGCACTCTGGCGCTCTAACCGGTGCGCCATACTGCTGGGATTTATAAACCGCCTACGGTTGGAGAGGGTCGTGTGGGGAACCGGGCTGCAGAATTAAGAACCCACGTAGGTGGATCGGGACAATGGCCAACCACATGCCCAGTATGCCCAGTATGAGAAACCCGCCAGAAGGAGCCGAGGGCACAAGCGCCACTCTCCTCGCCCGCAGTTTCCAGCAACTGGTACTGTATTCAGAAGCAGAGCAGAGCCATCGTTGCATCTTTTGGGGGGCGATTCCTCGGCTGCAAATCTGCAGCGCGGGTTGGCGCTCAGTTCTGCAGTCGGTGCAATGCACGCGCAAATATATCGAGTGTGCGCGTCGAGTGACCTTGCGCCTGGGTGTGCAAGCTGGCACACACACACGCCCCTTTCGCTCCGGGGAGGGAGAAAAGGGACGCAAAGGGGGTGTTTTGCAAAACGCGGAGAGGTTCGCGCTGGCCCTGGTGGTGTGCCGGCTGCCTCTCTGCCCCCCCCCCCAAAAAAAACATGGGCGCTTGGCACAGGGCAGAGACAGAAGGGCAACGGCCCCCCTGGCATCGCAGCCCCGCAGCCAGACGGCGCAGGAGGGGCTGCCATGGAGCAGAGAGGCTGCTTCACAGTGCACAGCCAGCTGGGGTTAGGGGTGCTTGTTGAGTGGAAGGGGGGGCCCGGGAGCCGTGCCAAACCCCCCTCCCTCCCCACCCGCCTCTTGAGCAGCTGCAAACTCCTTCCTCCAGCCCAGAGAGACCCTTCCAGTTTGGCCTCCCGCATCTCCCCTCCTCCTCCTCCTCCTCTTCCTCCTCCTCCTCGCCCCCCCCGCACCCATTTCCACTCCCCCTCTCTTTTCTCTGTGGCTCCCTTGGAAATGGAGGCACGGAGATTGCAGTCAGCTGATGGGTGCTGCTGAGCTCAGGAAAAGCGTCCCCTCCTCCTCCTCTCTCTCCATCTCACCGCCTTCTCGGCCTCCCCAGCTCCGACAAAGGGTCTCGCTGTCGCTGGTTTCCCCCCCCCCCCCCCCACAAGGGGCGGTTGGGTCAGATTATCGTATCCCGCCTCCCCCCCACCGCCACCTCCTTGGAATTGGAGAGAGGTTTTTGGTCTGGCGCGCCTTCTCTCTCTCTCTCTGCCTCCTTCTAAAGGCACAGCAGATAAGAGCTGCTACCGCCCTCTCTGGGAAGGAAAGGGATTTCTCTCTCTCTCTCTCTCCTTTGCAGGACCCAGAACACAGGTATGGACTAAGCAGGAGAGACTGTGCGTCCCCGAGCTCCGTCTCCTCATCCAGGCGCCGCGTGCGAGGAGGGCAGCCAGGACACCTGGGCAGGTGTGCAGCCTCCGCAGACCATCTCCTGCGCCCGCTGCCATTACCTGCTCGCTCCAGGACCTGTGAAAACGGGGAGATCAGGCAGGCCAGCCCTGAAGGTAAGGCTCTCTCTCTCTCCCCACGGGCATGCTGTCAGGCTGATGTGCAAAATTCTCTGGGTTGGGGAAAAGCGAAGAGCGAGAAAGGATGCTTCTGCCTTGCCTTGCACAGCGGCGCACGTCTCCTTTCAATGTGGGTGGGTGTTTTTTATTTTCTCCCCCATCACGGAGCCTGTAAAATGAACAATTTTTCCAACGCTCGGGTTTCTGTGCCAGCCAGGTGTAGGGTTAAAAAGAAAAAACACCCACCCCACGCTGGGAGTAGGTTGGAAATGTCACACCGTGGCCTTTGGAGGAGCAGGCAAAAATAAGGAGGGGAGCGAATGTGTGGATCTCTGCTCCCCCATCCCCTGAAATCTTTCGCGTCTTTCCAGGCAGAATGGAAGGATGAAAAGCAAGGAGCAAATTCTAGAGGCGAGGATTGCAGAGGTTTTCTGTGTAGCTCTCCCCGCACAGACCATCCAATTAGCTGACAGTGACTCACAAAACAGAATTCAATACGGACTCCTTTAGTCTCTGCCGTAAGAGGTTCTATTATTCCAGTTTTCTTTTCTTCTCTCCCCCCACCCTTTCCCCTCTATCTGATGTAGCTGGAGAAAAGAAAAGAGCCCCCCCCCCGTCTCCCTCCCTCCCTCCCCCCCTCTTCTCCACTCTGCATGTGCAAATTTGCTATCGCAGTATCTCATAGTAACCGTTGCATGAAATCCAGATTGTCGGGAGTGTTATCCATAAGGCAGTTATGAATGCTCGGAGGTTGAGATCTTGCTTTCTGGAGATGCGCCGCCTCAGTTGTAGCTTTACAATCAGAGCCGCCGTGGATGCGGGCCAGCAAGGGTTAACTGGAATGATGGCTGAGTATTAATATTGCAACTAGAGGGTTTGCGAACTACTTTGGGGTCTGTAATGAGCCAGGCGAGAGAGTTTAAGAAGAGCCCTGTGGTTAAGTATGCAAAAAATATATATGGGCGATACGTTTTCAGAAATATTGTGGGAGGTTTGCAGGGTCACAGAAACTCCCCCTGTGAGCTATTTACTCAGGGAGCTATTTAATGCAAAACCGACCTTTGTCATGTTTGCATTCTGGTGTGTGTGTGGACGGGAGAACCAAGATTCCGAAGGAAATTTGCTAAGGAAGAATAAGCCTCCGTTTTCTAGCTAGAAAGGGCTGTAGATCGCTGGCAGAACAGCTGATTTGAATGCAGAAGGGCTGGGTTCAACCCCTGGAACCTCCAGGTGAGGCTGGGAGACTCTCCTGCCTGAAACCTTGGAGAGCAGCTGCCAGCCAGAGTGGACGGCACTGAATAAGGCAGACAAAGCAGATCCCCAGGTTCCTAGAGCTCACTATTTTGAATTGGAGAAGGCACCGTGCCATCTGTGACTTGTGCCAAGTGCTGTACAGTATGCAAAAGGGACATGGTCTTGCACACAGAGGCTTAGAGTTGAGCAAGTGCAAAGCCCATAGGAGGAATTCCTTTTGGCGGTTCTGCTTCCAATTTCCAAGCAGTGGATTTCTGTGGAAAGCCCAGCTCTGATTTCAGCATCAATGCTCTCAAATCCCATCTCAGTCGTAGTTGCGCTGCATCACGGGTTTCCTTGTTTAAGGGGCTGCAGAAACCATCAAAGGGGAAATGTGTGTTTTCAGTCACGGGAAAGAATGTCATTGGGCTCTAAAACACGAGAGAAACATTAGGAGACATTAAGGGAAATCCGGGTGAAGAATTCGTCCCTTTTGGATGGCAATTTTGCTCACTTCAAAGAAAGTGGTTTGGTGGGGAAAGAGTGAGGTGTCAGGAGAAAGAATGGGAAATTGCCAAATGGTGCTCATTCATGAAAGCAGGGGATTTTCGTGCTAGAGTTTTGAAGGGATGGAACCAGGGTCTGGGTTTTTTAAATCCTTATTTCAAAGGAAGGCGTTAATGTTCAAGGTATGTCATTGCTGCGCCCATGTTACAGATGAGGAACTGAGGCTGAGTGACAACATGCCCAAGTTGGCTACTCAACGTTTGAGCCAGAACCCTCTCCTCAAATACCCTCCAATTGCTCATTTCAAAGCAAAATCATTTAATACGGTATGCGATCAGGAAAACAATTGTTGTAAGGGCCTTCTTGGTAGTTGTGCCTGCCCCATGGAATGCCCTCCCACCAGATGTCAAAGAGATGGACAACTTTCAGAAGAAATCTGAAGGCAGCCCTGCATAGGGAAGCTCTTAATGTTTGATGTTTTGTTTTATATTCTGTTGGAAGCCAAAACAAAAAAAAAATCCTTCCAGTAGCACCTTAAAGACCAACTAAGTTAGTTCTTGGTATGAGCTTTCGTGTGCATGCACACTTCTTCAGATACACTGAAACAGAAGTTTCCAGACCCTTCTATATAGTGAGAAGGTGGGGAGGGGTATTACTCAGAAGGGTGGTGGGAATGGGTGATGGGCAGATAGCTGTGATGAGCCTGTTGACGACTCTTAATGACTGCAATAGGTCTTACAGGAAAAAGCAAGGGGTGAGAAGGTGAAAAATGGCTTTGTCATGTATAATGAGATAAGAATCCAAGGTCTTTGTTCAGGCCAGGTGTCTCCATGGTTTTAAGTTTGAGCAGCTTCTTAGAGAAAGTGTTGCATAGTTTTCTTGCATATTCAGTGGGATACGTGGATTGTAGAGGGTTCTTAATTCTAAGACCCTTGGGTATAATGTCCAGGTTCTTGCATTTAGTAAGAAAGAAGATATCAGTCTGTACCTGTGCAAGTTTCTTGGTGAGGTTGATGGACTTCCATTTCATGCGGCTCAATGTGGTGCCTTCTGTAACTGGAACTGTTGGAAGCCAAGTTAGGGTAACCCAGCCAGATGGGTGGGGTACAGGTAATAAATTGTTGTTGCTGTTGGTTTGGAGGGGAGGAAACCTCAGATAACAAATCTGTGATTGCTGGAGGCAAAATGGAAATCTGGACCATTTTGGAATGATAGAATTGTAGAAAGGAAAGGGGCTCTCCAGGTGTCATCTAGTCCAACCCCTGCAATGCAGGAACCACAGCTAACAAACCCCAGACAGATGGCCATGCAACCCCTGTCTAAAAAGCTCTAAGGAAGGGAGGTCCAGGCCCCCACTTTCCAAGATAGTTTGAACAGCTTTTAGCATCAGAAATCTCTTCCTAATATATAGCTGGAATCTCCTTCCTTGTCATTTGAAGCCATTGGTTCGAGTCCTACGACTCCAGAGCAGGAGAAAACAAGCTTGCTCCATCTTCCGTGGGACAACCCTTCAGATATTTGGAGACAGCTATCCTATCATCGCAACAAATACACGGGACGTGGGTGGTGCTGTGGGTTAAACCACAGAACCTAGGACTTGCCAATCAGAAGGTCAGCGGTTCGAATCCCCGCAACGGGGTGAGCTCCCATTGCTCGGTCCCTGCTCCTGCCAACCTAGCAGTTCAAAAGCACATCAAAATGCAAGTAGATAAATAGGTACCACTCCAGCAGGAAGGTAAATGGTGTTTCTGTGCGCTGCTCTGGTTCACCAGAGCTTAGTCGTGCTGGCCACATGACCCGGAAGCTGTACACCGGCTCCCTCAGCCAGTAAAGCAAGATGAGCGCCGCAACCCCAGAGTTGGCCACGACTGGACCTAATGGTCAGGGGTCCCTTTAGCTTTAGCTTTACCTTTATCCTATCATCTCTCAGTCTTCTCTTCTCCAAGCTAAATATTCCACTTTGGACACTCGTCTGCAGACTTCAGAATGTGGTGCACCAGTCAAATTCAACATCTGTGCCGGATGTCACTTGCCGGAAGGTCCCTGGGTTAAGCGATTTTTGTGGCCTCCCAGGAAGCTGGTTCAAGTTGGTTTCCCTTCCATCTGGTTTTGCCTGTCGAAAAGAGACTGTAACTCCTTTCGGACAGGGACTGTGTTGTATTTTGCTTGCTCTTCTGATGAAGGGGCAGTAGCTACATAGCATACAGTGGTACCTTGGGTTACAGTCGCTTCAGGTTACAGACTCCACTAACCCAGAAATAGTACCTTGGGTTAAGAACTTTGCTTCAGGATGAGAACAGAAATTGTGCAGCAGCAGGAGGCCCCATTGGCTAAAGTGGTGCTTCAGGTTAAGATCTGACCTCCAGAACGAATTAAGTTCTTAACCCGAGGTGCCACTGTATTTGTCTTATGCTATGTCATCACATTTTTGGGAACTTAGGAGTGTGTGTGTGTCTCTGACACTTTGTCACACTTCCCTGCATTTCGCACATTGAATAAGAAGGTGTCTTGTCACAAGTTGTGCTCCATCACATCCGATTCAAGTTCACTTTCTTTCTTTCTTTTTGCATTACTGGGGCAGGAGGTTGGTAGCGAAATCGCGCCTTTTCATACTAACCTCTGGGGCTTGTAGTCCCAGGTGGCATTGGGTGAGAGTCTGCCCTAGGTTTGTGCATTTGACTGTTACCAAGCAATACTTGTGGGTCATTCCAACTTGCTGAAGTTATCCTGCCCCCTCTTCCCAGTAAACATTTTGAGAAAAAGGGGCTTGGGAATGATATCTGCAGGGAGCAGCAATGAGAGCAGATGTTCTAGGCAGGAAGAACAAGATGCAGAAATATATGATAGGGGACACATGGCTTACTAGCAGAACATGTGGAAATGACCTAGATCAGGGTTCCCCAAACTAAGGCCGGCGGGCCGGATAAGGCCCGAGGGACTCGTTTATCCAGCCTGCGGCAACCCCTGCCACCCGCTGCCGCCGCCCACTCTTACCGGCGCTTCCCTGTGCGGCTGCCCACTTGCGGGTCGGAGGAGCACCGGAAATAGCTTGTGTGCATGCGCAAGCATTATTTGCGCATGTGCAAGCATTATTTCTGGTGCACATCCGGGTCAGAGGAGGCCCGTGCCCAAGCTATTTCCGGTGCTCCCCCGACCCGGAAGTGCGCCAGAAATAGCGTGTTTGCATGCGTATGGGCATGCGCTCCCTCACCCTCTGGCCCGTCGCATGATCAGCACTGGAGACACCAGCCCGAGGCACGGTAAGTTTGCAGACACCTGATCTAGAGGTCTCAGGGGACCACAGGCTTAAAATGAGTCCAGAGTGCGATGCAGCAGCAAAAAAACCTAATGATGTTCTAGGCTACATCAACAGAAGTCTAGTGTCCAGATCAAGGGAAGGATTAGTCCCGCTCTATTCTGCCTTAGTCAGGCCACACCTGGAGTGCTGTGTCCAGTTCTGGGCACCACAACTTAAGGATGTTGATACTGTAAGCTGGAACGTGTGCAGAGGAGGGCAACCAAAATGATCAAGGGTCTGGAAACTAAGCCTTATGAGGAGTGGTTGAAGGAACTGGGTATGTTTAGCCTGGAGAAGAGGAGACAGAGAGGAGAGATGAGAGCCCTCTTCAAATATCTCCAGGGCTGTCACATGGAAGAGGGAGCAAGTTTGTTTTCTCCTGCTCCAGAGGGTAGAACTCGAACCCATGGCTTCAAGTTACAAGGAAGGAGATTCTGATTAAACACCAGGGAAACTGTTGTTGGAATCCGCCCGGGGTGGCTGGGAAAACCCAGCCAGATGGGTGGGGTAGAAATAATAAATTGTTGTTGTTGTTGTTGTTGTTGTTGTTGAGGGTGGAAAGGTCTCCTTCGGTGGGAGGTGGAGTCTCCTTCCTGGGAGGTTTTTAAGCAGAGGTTAGATGGCCCTCTGTCATGGATGCTTGAGCTGAGTTTCCTGCATTGCAGGGGGTTGGACTAGATGCCTCTGGGGGTCCCTTCCAACTCTACAATTCTATCCTCTTTCTTATCTTCCACAGTAAGTGTTGCTGGCTAAAACTCTCTCACTGGTGCCCAGAAGGAATTGTTTTCTCTGACTGAGGACCACTGGGCCCATTATTCAGTTAAAGCATACACGAGGCAAACGTCCATCAGGCCTTCATAAAAGAGAAAGCTCATATTTGCAAAGATCTTTCAACATCTCAAATGAGCATGCTGGCATCAAACATGCCAGCAGCATTGGAAAATCAGCCGTCAGATCACAAATGCGTGAATGTAGGGCACACTCGGCATGCAAAGAAACATTTATGAAGTCTCCGTATATTAATTCAGAGTAATTGCTCCATACCACCAGGGTTTCTCTGCTCTGGAACTTGTGAAGCTCAATGCCGGAATATTCAGGGCAGATGAAGGAAAGTCCTTCACACTGTGCATAGTTAGACTATGGAACTCCCTGCCACAAGGGGCAATGATGGCTTTAAAAGAGGATTAGATGAATTTATGGGAGAGGAGAGGACTATCAGAGGCTACTAGACACAATGGCTCAGCTCTGCCTCCACAGTCGGGGCCAGCAATGCTTCTGAATACCAGCTGCTGGAAACCACAGGAGAGCAGAGTTGCTCCTGTGTTCGAATCCTGCTTGTGAGTTTCCCACAGGCATCTGGTTGGCGACTGCAAGGTCAGGATGCTGGAATAGATGGGCCATGGTCCTGATCCAGCAGCTTGGCATTACGTTTTTATTCTCCGGCTGACGGTGAGGTCTTTCCACAGCTGTGCTTCCACAGCCAGGGCCTTTTCAGTACTGGCCCCAACTTGGTGGAACGCTCTGTCACAAGAGACTAGGGCCCTGAGGGACTTGATCTCCTTCCACAGGGCCTGCAGGATGGAGCTGTTCCGCCTGGCCTTTGGTTTGGACTCAATCTGACCCTTATGTTTGCCTCCCCTGATGGTTTTGACTTTTAAAATAAGGCTGTATTTTAAATTGCATTTTAACCTGTATTTTAATTTGGTTTTTTCCTTTTTCTTTTCTTTATTATGTTTTTACTGAAATTTTATTGATGTTAGCCTACCTGAACACCGGCTTTGGCCGGGGAGGGCGGGGTATAAATAAAATTTATTATTATTATTACATGACATCCTGTTAGCCGGAGGTTCGAATGACCTCGCTCAGGACTAGCTGCATGCAAAGCCCAGCTCTACCACTGAGAGCTACAGCCCCTCCCCTACTTTAATTTTAGCTCCATTGACTGCAATGAGAAAAATTGCATAACAAATGCTGCCACTCTCACTGCGACCAATGAGACTGATGGTCAGACTCGGTATGGTTTGCAGCGATGACCCAGTGCCTGCCTAATAATAATAATAATAATAATAATAGTTTTTATACCCCACCCTTCCTGGTTCAAAAACCGGGCTCAGGGCGCTAACAACAAATTTAAAGCACTTATGTAATTGTAAAAGCAGCATAAAACACAGTATAAAAACATGAATAACAATAAAATTCAAAAATCAGTTTAGGAAAAAAAGCATTAGATAATCCCCAGGGCTAGCTGGCTGAATTGGTCCTACTTGGGCCAGCAGGGAGGCCAGGGGAGAATTAGCTGTGGGGTCTCAGAGCGGCTAATCTTCACAAAAGGGGAGGGAAGAGAAGGGAAATAAAAGATCAGGTTGAATTCAAATTAAAGGCCAGGCGGAATAGCTCTGTCTTACAGGCCCAATGCAAGGAGGTTAAGTCCTGCAGGGCCCTGGTCTCCTGGGACAGAGCATTCCACCAGGTCGGAGCCATTGCTGAAATGGCCGTGGCCCTGGTGGAGGATAGTCTGACTTCCTTAGAGCCCGGGATCTCTAAACTGTAATTATTCATGGACAATAAGGTCCTCTGCGGGGCACACCAGGAGAGGCGGTCCTGTAGGGCTTTAAAGGCCAAGACCAGCAGGAGATCCCCAAGCCCATTTGGACCCCAATTTCCCCAGCAAAAAGGATCAAGTAGCAGAAGAGACCCTACTCTGCTAGAAGCCCCTTGAGAAGACTACGGGTCAGAACGGAGAATTAATTTATATCCAATCTTTTCCTCCAAGGATAGAATCATAGAGTTGGAAGAGACCACAAGGGCCATCGAGTCCAACCCCCTGCCAAGCAGGAAACACCATCAGAGCACTCCTGACATATGGTTGTCAAGCCTCTGCTTAAAGACCTCCAAAGAAGGAGACTCCACCACACTCCTTGGACGCAAATTCCACTGTCGAACAGCTCTTACTGTCAGGAAGTTCTTCCTAATGTTTAGGTGGAATCTTCTTTCTTGTAGTTTGGATCCATTGCTCCGTGTCCGCTTCTCTGGAGCAGCAGAAAACAACCTTTCTCCCTCCTCTATGTGACATCCTTTTATATATTGGAACATGGCTATCATATCACCCCTTAACCTCCTCTTCTCCAGGCTAAACATGCCCAGCTCCCTTAGCCGTTCCTCATAAGGCATCGTTTCCAGGCCTTTGACCATTTTGGTTGCCCTCCTCTGGACACGTTCCAGTTTGTCAGTGTCCTTCTTGAACTGTGGTGCCCAGAACTGGACACAGTACTCCAGGTGAGGTCTGACCAGAGCAGAATACAGTGGCACTATTACTTCCCTTGATCTAGATGCTATACTCCTATTGATGCAGCCCAGAATTGCATTGGCTTTTTTAGCTGCCGCGTCACACTGTTGGCTCATGTCAAGTTTGTGATCAACCAAGACTCCTAGATCCTTTTCACATGTACTGCTCTCAAGCCAGGTGTCACCCATCTTGTAATTGTGCCTCTCATTATTTTTCCCCAAGTGCAATACTTTACATTTCTCCCTGTTAAAATTCATCTTGTTTGCTTTGGCCCAGTTCTCTAATCTGTCAAGGTCCTGATCAATGCAGGAATCACAGAACTGCAGAGTTGGAAGGGACCCCGAGGGTCATGTAGACCAACCCCCAGGGATGCATTAATCTCAACTGGATTGTACATGACAGGTGGTCGTCCAAACTCTGCTTGTCCAGGGGTTGGACTAGATGACCCTAGGGTCCCTTCCAACTCTACAATTCGATGATTCTATGAATAATCAAGGCAGAGTCTTGTTTCTTTGCTGGGGAGCGAAATCCCTAGTTTCCCCCCCACTTTCCGCTTTCTTGTCTCTATGTGCCGTTCACAGCCATTTCCATGACAACCCTTTTCACCTGTTGTCTTCTTCCAGGCATAACAATTTAGCTCTTCCTCCATACACCTGGGCAATTGGGTCCCCATTGCTCAGGACCAGGGTGCATGCAGCAGGTCGGGTGTGTGAATTCCTAGAATAGGGTGGTAGCCCCCCTCCGGTCACTGCTGAACTACAGCTCCCAGCAGAACCCCACCAGGCGTGGGAGCTTCAGTCTAAATATGACCAGGGTTGGGCACCATGTTGGCTACCCCTGTCCTAGAATCTCCAGGAGGCCTGAGATCTTGGATGTCTATGAGTTCTAGAGCAGAGAAACCTTCTCCACTCTGGTGCCGGACAGATGACCTGCCAACGTCTGACCAACACCAGATTGGGGGAAGCTACAGTAGACAAGTAGGGTCACGGGTGGCACTGTGGGTTAAACTACAGAGCCTAGGGCTTGCTGATCAGAAGGTCGGTGGTTCGAATCACCGCGACGGGGTGAGCTCCTGTTGCTCAGTCCCTGCTCCTGCCCACCTAGCAGTTCGAAAGCACATCAAAGTGCAAGTAGATAAATAGGTACCACTCAGGCGGGAAGGTAAACGGCGTTTCCGTGCACTGCTCTGGTTCGCCAGAAGCGGCTTAGTTCTGCTGGCCACATGACCCGGAAGCTGTATGCTGGCTCCCTCGGCCAGTAAAGCGAGATGAGCGCCACAACCCCAGAGTTGGCCACGACTGGACCTAATGGTCAGGGGTCCCTTTACCTTTACCTTTACAGTAGACAAACCCTGGTTGTATGGAGCAATTACTATGAATTAATATACAGAGTCCTGGTTACTGATCCATGATTGACTTCTGACTTCTGCTCAATAATTGAAACTAAGACCTTCACGTCGAATCTATGGACTAACATAAATTTATCTCTACTCATAAACTCTTATTTCTAATTCTGCAATGAATTATTGTGTTATACATATCCTCATGAGTTTGAGTTTGTAATCTCAGAGTTTGTAATCTCTATTTGAGTTTGTAATCCTTGTCAGAATACACACTGTTGAATGGGTTAGTTTTTGTTACAATTGACTATTGATTTGCGAGTAGGGACCACTCCCACTACTGAAACTTACATTGGTCTGAGTTCTCAGTGTGTTTTTTTTCTTGGCATATTTAATAACAAGAACTCAAACTTATTTAAAGTCAGTTTAGAGTACCATTGAATTGTCGAGTTGAAAGGATCCCTGCAAGGATCATCTATGGCAGCCTTTCTCAACCTGTGGGTCTCCAGATGTGTTGAACAACAACTCCCATCAGCCCTAGCTAGCAAGGCCAGAGCTCAGGGATGATGGGAGTTGTAGTCCAACAACATCTGGGGACCCACAGGTTGAGATCCGCTGATCTAGGGCGACACCCACAGTGAAGGAATCACAGCTAAAGATTCTTTGGCAGATGCCCATCTAGCGAACGGGTGTCCATCACACAAGGGCAGACTTTGATAACCTTTCATAACATGGCACCCTTTATAAGGCAAAAATTTGGCATCCCCAAATCGATCTCCTCTATTTTGGGTCTTCTCAGTTTAGCACTTGGAACTGCACACATTGGCCCCAATCCAGCGCTGCACTACCTTCCGAGGGTCTTACCCTCCCCATGTCCTTCCTGATGTTGAGTCAGTTGACTCCCCTGGACTGGACTGCTACATACAGTATCGACCTAGACAAGAGCTTTCCAAACTGTGTGTTGTGACACGTTAGTGTGTCAGCAGCAATGTGAACAATGGCGTCGCAACGGGGGGGGGGGAAGAACGGTGCACCCCGGGTGCCATCTCTGTGGGGGTGACAAGAAGGAACCCACGGGGGCTTGCGGCGGCGCGAGTAGCTATCGCGCCACTGCCGCCACATGTGGAGGGTCCTCCCAGCCGTGAGCAGAGGGTCCCGGCGCCAGCGGCAAACCGCTATGCACAGCGCATGTGCGGCGTTGCTACATACGGCACATGTGTCGTACATAGCGGTGCCGCACATGTGCCCAACATATCGACACTCGGCCCCAGGTGTCACGACGCCTTCATTCGCCCCATAGTGTGTATGTAGGCTTGTTGCACAAACACTCTGCGCATTCTTCCTGGGACTGGAAAGGGGCCGGTTTAAACCTCCGTTTTGCTAGTAAAACTGAATTACTGCGTCGCGAAATGACGCACGTTTAAAAAGCCTGTCGCCAACATGAAAAGTTTGGAAAGCTCTGACCCAGACCAGTGGTTCTCAGAGGGTGTGGTGGGGCAGGAGAGGGCGGCAACTATGGTGAGGAGATTTAAGGATAATCAATGAAACATTTGAACATTTCAGTGCAGCGTAGTATAGCAGCTAAATTTTTATTATTTGTGGAATATGGATCAACACCTTTTCAAAATGAGAGCGAGAGCCTCCAGTGATACCGAGGCCAATCCTAGCTGTGTTTTCCGATATATTTCTTATTGGTAGAAAATTCGGCGTGCTGCAAGGAAATGTTTATTCTGGAAGCTTTATACCTACAGAACACACCTCTGTCCTCCAGGTAAGCCAGAGGCACTTCTGCATTTTGTGGTTTTTTTCCAGCCAGGACAGGAGGAGGGTCTGGGGCAGGGGCTGTGAGGGTTGTGATATCCCCAAGGGCCCGGTAGATGGGTCCAGGGGTGGAGACACAGTTTGTCCACAGGCCTGAGGTCACCGACCCGATATAATAGAAAAGCAGCTAAGGGAATCCATAGTTTGGATGTTAACAGATCATTATTATTCCTTGGTGAGTTCCCTTGCTGGAGAAGCCCATCTTCCCTGCTCCTGTTTTAGCTTGGAGACCAGTTAAAGGTTTGTTTGCAGAAGACCTTTGGGGTTTGCGGTCTGAGAAGTAGCTCCCAGGCTGCGTTTTGAACGCAGAAATGCACATTAGCGGAACTAATGGTTGCTGCAAATGGGAAGAAGTGAAGGTTTTTGAGTGCTTTGGGGTTTTTTGGAAGGCTCTGCATGGTGATTAGCAGCCATAAGGTTTGATTCTGCCCCAATCCTACACACCTTTCCCTCTCCAATAAGTGGAGAATCAAGGATATACTCCTCTGTAATACTAAAATGAATACACATCCCTACCTTGGGGAAAAGGCAATTGGTGGGGGAAGGCTCGATAAGAGGTGTGTAAAATTGTGCACGATGTAGAGGAGGTGGAGGAACAAAAGTTTTTCTCCCCCACAGAATTGTAGACTTGTAACTCAACCCCTGGCAATGCAGGAATTTCAGCTAAAGCATCCATGACAGACGGCCATCTAACCTCTGCTTAAAAACAGAGTTTTTAATCATAGTTTAGAGGTCCCAGGCCCTAAGGAAGTCAGATTATCCTCCACCAGTGGTGGCTCCGACCTGGTGGAATGCTCTGTCCCATGAGACCAGGGCCCTGCAGGATTTAACTTCCTCCCACAGGGCCTGTAAGACAGAGCTATTCCGCCTGGCTTTCAACTTGAACTTAGCCTGATCTTTTATTCCTCTTCCTTCCCTCTCCCTCCCCTTTTTATGAAGATTACCAGCTCTGGGATCCCACAGCTAATTCTCCCCTGGTCTTCTTGCTGGCCCAAATAGGACCAATTCAGCCAGCTAGCCCTGGGGATCATCTAATGTTTATTGGATGAATTTTCTCCCTAAATTGATTTTTGAATTCTGAATTTATTGTTATTTGTGTTTTATACTGTATTTTATGCTGTTTTTTGTTGCATCAATTAATTGTTTTAAATTTGTTGTTAGGTGCCCTGAGCCCGGTTTTCTGAACTGGGAAGGGTGGGGTATAAATAAAAAATTATTATTATTATTATTATTATTATTATTATTAAAAAGACCTCCAAGGAAGGAGAGTTGCAACATTAGATCTCACAGACATTCAAGGATGCTGAGTGCCAGGAGAGTCAGGACAGATATCAGGAAGTTCTTCATCAGGCAGCACACAGTTAAAGTACGGAACTCCCTGCCACTGGAAGCAGTGATTGTACCAACTTGGGCGGCTTTAAAAGAGGAACAGACAAATTCATGGAGGAGGAGAGGGCTGTTGATGGCTACTAGCCATGTCTATGTTCTGCCTCCACAGTGGGAGCGTCAACAACGTCTAGGCAACACGATGACCATATACATACGTAATAGACAATCTTTATAGAATTCCTTCAAAGCATAAAAAGTTCAAAATGAAATCTTGAGTCTCAAAGTCTCTGAAAGCCTTTAAATGAAGCGAGGGACCAAACTCTGTATGATTGAAATATAAGCTGTGAAGCTTTGTGTATTCAGCAGATATGATGTCCAACACTGAACAGTGATTCCGGATATTGACTACTGTTTCATAAAATTCTTCGTCAGCATGGTGGGTGGATATAGAATGCTTCATAAACTGAAAATAAAATTTTACAGACGATGACCTGCATGCACATACCACTTTACAAAAGTTATAAACTATAATACAAACAGAATTGAAAAAGAGTACATGCCCCAATCTTATTTCGAATGAATGAAAATATCAAATGCTGTGGATCAGTGCTCATGTAATAATGTAGCCACTGCTACTAACAATATTTTTTTGAGAAACATATAAACCCAGCTTCTATAAAGATTGTCTATTACATATGTCTATGGTCATCGTGTTGCCTAGACATTGTTGACGTTCTCTTTGCAACACAGGGGTTTGGCTGCTCTTGTGTTCGAATCCTGCTTGCTGGTCTTCAACAGGCATCTGGTTGGCCTCTGTGAGAACAGAATACTAGACTAGATGGACAACTGGCCTGATCCAGCAGGTCTTCTTGTGTCCTTATGCTCATACTGCCCTCCTGGCTGAGGTCACACAGTATATTTTTGTCAGGCGCGTTTTACCCAGGAATTTGCTCTTTTTGCTGACATTGTTGGATCTCTTGCCATCTCTGTAGCTCTTGCTGATGCACCCAACAAGTTGCAGAGCCCAGAATTAAAGTGTTGCTCCAGATTTTGTCAAAACCACCCACCCTTGGTCTCTGCAACACATGTGTGGGTTGGTTGTAGTTTTACCTGACTACAGGATACAACATCCTGATTTTTTTGCATTCAATTATATAAGCTATACTGCAGGACTTGTTGGTTATTACCTGATGGGTGTAATATTGGTAGCTGGGATTTCTTTGCCTTTCCTTGGGGTTTTATGGGTTGTCTTCAGCCCTAAAATGGAGCTGTTCTTTTTAAAGTCCAATAAACAGATCACTTAATTTATAACAGACCTTTTGCAGTCCATCGCTTCTTTAACTATCAATGGCTCAAAGCTTTGCGGTTTCCTTAAGTGGGTGGGAAGATCTTGTAGCATGATTATAACGGTGATTAAGTATTGAAATAGCGGATGACAGCATTGCCTGTTTTTTCTTTTCTTTTTTAAAGGAAAGCAAACCCGTGAACAGCATATTTCAGGAAGCCAGTTTGAAAACCTGACTCGGTTATGGATAAACTAAGGGAAACAAGGGCGGAATTTTTAAAATGAAGCCAAGTTTGTGCTTCAATCCGCCTTGCAAGATAGAGAGAGGAATAAAATGCAAATGGTTTTCATCATGGGTAGGCAAACTAAGGCCCAGGGGCCGGATCCGGCCCAATCGCCTTCTAAATCCGGCCCACGGATGGTCCCAGAATCAGTGTGTTTTTACATGAGTAGAATGTGTCCTTTTATTTAAAATGCATCTCTGGGTTGTTTGTGGGGCCTGCCTGGTGTTTTTACACGAGTAGAATGTGTGCTTTTATTTAAAATGCATCTCTGAGTTATTTGTGGGGCATAGGAATTCGTTCATTCCCCCCCCCAAAAAAAAATATAGTCTGGCCCCCCACAAGGTCTGAGGGACAGTGGAGCGGACCCCTGCTGAAAATGTTTGCTGACCCCTGGTTTTCATTGATCCGGTGCCTGTCAACAGGAGAGCTATGGGCAGGGCAGAACAGGGTTTGGCAGTTTGTTGCCCCAGTCATGATGAATTGCACTCCATCCCATCACTCAGGGCTAGGCTGAGCCTTGGGGGGTGGGGCGATAAGACAGGGGGACTACATTGCACTGTGGGGCTGAAGCTCAGACTGCAACAGGATTCCTGCAACAGGATTCCTGAATGTTGGAAGATTCGGGACAGATACAAGGAAGATACTACGGAACTCACTGCTACAAGATGGCCACCTAGACAAATTCATGGGGGCTATTGATGGCTACTAGCTAGGGTGATTCTGCTCTGCCTCCACAACGCTTCTCAGTTCCAGCTGCTGGAAACCCTGGAAGGGAGAGGTGCTCTTGTGCTTTTTTTCTGACATCATGGGCATCTGGGCAGCCACAGTGAGAACAGGGTGCTGGACTAAATAATAATAATAATAATAATAATAATAATAATAATAATAATAATAATAATAATAATTTATACCCCGCCCTCCCCAACCAGAGCCGGGCTCAGGGCGGCTAACACTAATAAAATCACAGTAAAAACAAAGGGGGAAAGAGAGGGGGGGAACCAATTTAAAATACAGGTTAAAATGCAATTTTAAATGCAGCCCCGTTTTAAAGTAGCTGGTAAATCAAGACCATAAGGGGAGGGAAACAGAAGAGTCAGACTGGCCAGGTGGAACAGCTCCATCTTGCAGGCCCTGCAGAAAGATGTCAAGTCCCGCAGGGCCCTGGTCTCTTATGACAGAGCGTCCCACCATGTCGGGGCCAGTGCTGAAAAGGCCCTGGCCCTAGTTGAAACCAATCTAACCTCATTGAGGCTCGGGACCTCCAAAGTGTTGTTATTTGTGGACCTTCAGGTCCTCCGTGGGGCATACCAGGAGAAGCGGTCCCGTGGGTACGTGGGTCCTAGGCCACTGGCTCTTCTTATGTCTAGTAGAGCTTGCCTGCTATTTCCAGGGATATTGAAAAACAAACAGGCAGGAATAATGATTGATCCACGCTGCATGCTTGACATCCTTAACTAGCGATGGAGGCCAACTCAGCTGTCTGAGGTCTGGGAAGGAAAGGGCTTGCAGCTTTCGCTTGGCATCCTTCCCTCGTCCCTCGCGCTTCCTCTTTGCTATTCCCATCAGGTACCTCAGCTCACAGGTCAGCGCTGATAATCCTGCTTACTTTGACAGCAACAGGGAGAAGATCTGGCCTCACTGTACGCGACTTGAGAGAGGCAGGCTCTCCTGTTTACTGCGTTGGCTCTGCAGTAATTGTATTTTGTTTTAAGCAGGGAGCTCTTTCCCTTCTGCTTTTCCCCAGTTAAGGATGCAGGAGAAATTTGCTTCAGTTCATGTTTTTCATGAGGACCTGCCTGATTCTCATGTTGGGAAGCGATATGCAAACTGACAACTCAAGCATTCTTTCAAAAGAGCACTTCCCTGAATTTTGTAACACTGCTCTCCGACCAAAAATTTTGGGGGGGGGGAAGCATTCTCACATTGCATGCATTTGCAAAAATGTCGTATAATGCATGTTATATGGGGAGAAAGCATGGCAAACAATGTGAAGGTTAGGCAAATCGGCGTACGAAAACGTGTATATTAGGAGAAATTTGCACTAAGGCACAGGCGAACGTTCGTAAGGTCTTAAAAGTAATTCACAGGAACTGAATGGAAGATTGGGAAGACCAGAAAGGGAGAAAAAAAATCTTCCAGATTTGTCCAGCTAGCCAGTTCCAGAGTTACTCTACGGAACTCCCTGCCACAAGAGGCAGAGAAACCTAGATGGCTTCAAAGAGAATTAGACACATTCGTGGAAGGAGAGAAGGCTATTGATACGCCCTGCCATTGCTGTCAGAGGCTGTGGTGTTTGCCCGTTCATTTGAAAATGTCTGTACAGGGGGAGAGAAAGGGTTAATATGTAGACCAATAGGAAAGCCAGAGGCAGAGCCTACCTGTTTATAAAAGGGTTTGGCCCGAGGTTTGGGTGTGGATAGTTGGGTTGTTTTAGTGGGTTGGTTGGTTGGGAAAGGCATTTGGAAACAGAGAGACAATGCGGTTGGTTCTTGTGTGATGATCTCCTTCTAGCGGTCCACAATAGAAGGTGTCCTTTCACACTGCATCACAGTGTGGTACGCTGGTTTGACATCATCTAATAGGAAGTGCCTACAGAGGGTGGTGAACACAGCACAAGATATTATGGGCTGTCCCGTGAATCCGCTGGATGAAATAGCGGAAAAACATTGCCTCAGGAGAGCGAGGAAAATGCTCAGGGATGATTCACACCCTGGCCGGCACTTTCTTGATCTTTTGCCCTCAGGCAGAAGATATAGAAGCAGGATTAGTCGCACCAACAGGGTAAAGAACAGCTTCTATCCATGGGCTGTTAGGCTGCTGAATGGAAAGATAACAACAGGGCAACTGACTTTCGGGTTTGGTGGGTGTGCGTCAGTAAATGAGGGAAATTAAGACAAAGAGAGCTGAGTGGGGGTGCTTGTGTAATCTCACTGTATACAAGTTGTACAAATGACAATAAAGTATTTCAACAGAAGAGATAGAGACAGGATAAAATAAGACTAAGAAGGTAAAGAGTAACAACGTTTGGAATGCCGTAAAAGTTGGTTTGTGTCTGAAATAAAATACATTCTTCTTTATTTACTTGAGAACCTGACTGAGACTGAAGTGATTTTACCAGGGAGGACCTGGTTGCTGGCAGCAGATTAGTGGTGTCTGTGTCAATAGTCCATGAGACGACCGGGGGCTCCGTACGAACACCACAGAGGCAGCAATGTTTCTGGGAACCGCAGGACAGGAGAGTGTTTTCAGGCCGTGTTTGAAGGTTTTTCTCTCTGAGCCACAGTAAGAAGAGGTTTTCCTCTCTGGGCCACAGTAAGAAGAGACTGCTGGTCTAGGTGGGCCATTGGCTAGGGCTGCCAGCTTTCAAAAAGCGAAAATCCGGGGGGAAATCCGCCAAAATCTACACACGGGTTGCCACACGTCTGGATTTTTCCAGACATTTCAGCAATTTCCGCCTGGACACTGTATCTGACGGTCGAATCCTGGCTACGTGAGGGAAATTCCAGACGTATGGCAACCCTACCATGGGTCTCATCCAGCAGACTCCCCTGATCTTCCCAAGATCCACCACTGTCAGGCATGGAGAGTCCTCCCCTCCCTTCGGCAACTTCACAGATAAGAATTAACAGTTGATAGATTTCTAGTCCTTTTATTACAGCATCATGTTGTGAACACAAATACGCAGCTCTCCGCAAGGAGGGCAGTTGGCTCGTCTAATCCTCCTTTCAGCTTCCGCAAGCTTTTTCAGCGCCAGCGGGAAGTTCCCCCCTCTCTTTGACTCCTTTGCTCTCTGATACGTTTGGACCTCTGAGTCCTTGGTGAGTGGGGCAGTCTCCCACGCTCTCAAGAGACGTCTCGACTAGCTGCCCCCTCCATTCTGGTTCTGTTGTCACTATATCAAAACTGGGCAACACCTCCCAAAGCTGTTCAGCTCTCTCTCTTCTTCTGAACACACTGTGGATGGGGGGGCAACTCACCCCCCCTCCAGCTCTCCATCAGAGAGAAGCTAGTCTGTCATAGAATGCACTCCCCAGTCCTCGTCTTCAAACCATTCCCTGACAACCATAGATTTACAGTTGGCAAGGACGGGAGGGGGCAGTCTCAGGAGACTCAGGGCAGGGAACAAGGCCCCCAATTCCCAGAAAATGCTGACTTTCTTCTCTCTTCCAGTGCTGCCCGCTGTGCCCGATGCTGACCAGACCTCCTGCGGCCTCTCTGGGTCACCCTCTGGGATTCTCGCCCTCCACGCCTTTGCCAGCCTGCCCCTAACCAGCAATGACCTTGTGGAACTGGCCGCCCGCCCCACCGTGCCCCCTTCCCCACTGCTACTCCTGCCCCGCTCCTCCTGCTGCCTGCATGCCTGCACCATGACAGGGGCCCGGCAGCTGGATTCCTGCGGAGGAGGGCTGCGTGGCCAGGAGCGTGGCTCGGGCTGAGGGATGGCCTCGCTGGACCTGCCCTACCGCTGTCCGCGTTGTGGGGAACACAAGCGATTCCGGAGCCTGTCCTCCCTACGGGCTCACCTGGAGTACAACCACACCTACGAGACCCTCTATGTCCTCTCCAAAACCAACAGCATCTGCGATGCCACCGTTTTCCCCCTGGCGTCCGACACCACCCTCCTGACGCCCACAGCCCGCCGGGACATCTTTGAGAGCACCTCCTTCCAGGGCAAGGAGCAGCGCTTCACCTGCGACCTCATCGCCACCGCCACCACCGAGGAGCTGGACCCATCCTCCTCGCCCGTCGCGTCCCGCTACGTCCACGAGATTGAGATCCCCCTGACCGAGATCTTCACCCGCAAGGCCATGACCTCGGCCACCACGCCTCCTGCCGCTGCGGCCGCCGCAGTGGCGGCCGTCGACGCAGCCTATGAGGAAGGTCTGACCCGCCTCAAGATCCGAGCCTTTGAGAAGCTGGAGGTGGACAAGCGGCTGGAGAAGCTGACCGAGGAAGTGGAGCAGAAGATCGCCTCCCAAGTCGGCCGGCTCCAGGTGGAGCTGGACCGCAAGAGCTCGGAGCTGGAGAAGGCCAAGCAGGAGAGCATCCGGCTCAGCCGGGAGAAGCAGGAGCTGGAGGAGAGGGCTGTGGAGCTGTCCCGCCAGGTGGACGTCAGCGTGGAGATGCTGGCCTCCCTCAAGCAAGACCTGGTGCAGAAGGAGCAGGAGCTGAGCCGCAAACAACAGTGAGTGATGGTTTCTGTGGTGTCAGGGGGTCTGCTAAAGCGGGAGGTGAGGGGGTGGGTTTGAACCTGAGGCCCATGGGCCTGATCCGTCTTCCTTCACCCCGTCTTCTGATTTTGCCAGTAGTGGGAGAGAAAAATGGAAATAGCATTGAGGAAGGCAGAGAGGTTTAAACACAGCAAGGGAAGTGGGGAGGGGGGAGTCATGGACTGGTTGGATGCAGAAGAGTGGTGGGAAGAAACAGTTGGGGGACCACCAAGGGAAGAAGGCTCAGAGCCCAGGGAATGGTGGTGGGACAACAGTCAGTGGTCAGAGGGAGAGGACTGGGAAGAGGAGGTGTCGGAAACTGAAGTGGTAACAGGGCTTAGTGAGCAGGGAGAGTCTGTGGCAGAGAGCAGCCCAGAATCAGAGGCAGGAGCGGAGGAGGAGACAGGTCAAGAAGCAGAGATGAATCAGGCTGATGAAGAGTCCCAGGTATTTCCCCCTCCTGCTGAGACCAGATCCCCTCCCCACTCCACCCCCGGTCTCCCAGAACCAGAAGAGGCATGAAAAGGGCGGAGGAGAGATTGGCTGCACACAGGCAGAGTCTCAGATTGCTTGGGGGAAACCCTGGAGACTTAGATGGCTGTGGGGAGACCTTCAGTCTCAGCAACTGACTCATGGGTGCCAGACCTTCTGAAGATGAGTTGCTGCACTCCTGATTGTACTAAAAAAGAGTTAACTCCAATTGGCATGGTGTCATTTACTGCTGGCTCGCTGCTGGTGGAAGGAAGGAGGAAGGGTGGGAGGGAAGGAGGGGGCGTGGACACAGAGTAATAGCAGAAGTTGCTTTGCACTAGATTTGTCCAGTCAGCTCAAGATTGTCCCTTCCAGCCTTTCCCAACCCAGGTGATGTGCCCTCCAAATGTTGTTGGACTACTCCAGGGGTCGGCAACGTGTGGCCCACGGGCCAGATGTGGCCCACGAAGACCGTTTCGCCAGTCCATGAGCTGCTCGTGAACCAAGCTGCCCACTCAGCAAGTCCCCTGTGCGCTGCACTAAACTGGTGCAGCACAGAGCAGGGACTTGTCGAGCAGCGCCAGAAATCGTGTCTGCACATGTCCAGAAGTCGAAAACTGTGCTTTTGTGCAGGCATAATTTTCAGCTTCTGGGCATGCGCAGATGCAATTTCCGGCGCCACAGACATGCGCTGTGCCAGTCCAGCCCACAGACGATCTTTGTGGGAGTGATCCAGCCCATGGCTGGTAAAGCTTGCTGACCCCTGGACTATTCAAAGGAAACAGAAAAAGCATGGACTAATGGTTTTACCTGGTATAATCCTGCTTCCTAGGCTCTCTCTGAAAGTAGAGCCTTGAGCCAATATAAAGGGTTAGTCACCCCTGTGTTAAAGGATATGGCAAGACGGGAAGGTAACATTTGACACCACTTCTCAAAATTAACCTGTGGAGCATAAAAGCATGCTTCTGTAATAAAAACCTGTTCAATAGAAAAGTAAATCACAATCAATATTAGAATCAGTCAAGCAGAGGGAGGTTTTTTAATAAAAAAAAATTACATATAGCAATACAAATATTTGAGAGACCCAGATATGAACCATGGCTTGCCTGTTTGGCATCATATGGTCTACGACTTAGAAAACGATGCAGAGCAGAGAAAGGAGTTTTGCAGAGAGATAAATCATGCAGCTAGTCAGTAAGTTCATGACCGGTGCTCGGAGATCTGCCCTGGTTGCCATTCTGCTACTGGGCCAGGTTCAAGGTGTTAGTATTAGTATATAAAGTTCTTAATAAGTTGCGGTGAGTTTACCTATGAGTTTCACCTTCAATGGGCGAAATGCCACGTAATTCCTGTTCCACATTTGTAAGAACCCAGTCACTGAGCGTGGTAGCTAAGGGACGTTGGAACTCCCTGCCTGCTGAGATCAAGCTGATGCCTTCACTGTATTCTTTTCAGCTGCATTTGCAGAACCAAAATGGCGCCAGTCTGGGCAGTGTGGGTGGAGGTCCTGGGCTACCCAGACAGCAAGACCCCTCTCTTCGCCATGCTGATGGGGCCCAAAGGAAAGCAGAACAAGACGTTTGGCACCAGCTTCGCTGCAGAAGTCACTGGAAGGAGGCCTACAAGGCGCCATCCAACTGCCTTAGGGACTCCGCTCCAGATTTCTGTAGGGCTCGTTGTTGTTTAGTCATTTAGTTGTGTCCGCCTCTTGGTGTCCCCCTGGACCAGAGCACACCAGGCCCTCCTGTCTTCCACTGCCTCCCGCAGTTGGGTCAAACTCATGCTGGTAGCTTCGAGAACACTGTCCCACCATCTCGTCCTCTGTCGTCCCCTTCTCCTTGTGCCCTCCATCTTTCCCAACATCAGGGTCTTTTCCAGGGAGTCTTCTCTTCTCATGAGGTGGCCAAAGTCTTGGAGCCTCAGCTTCAGGATCTGCCATTCTGTAGGGCTCCCTTCTACCCTTTTCTTCTCCTGAAGATGTCCCGCAAGGCAGTGGGCACAGATTTTCCCTCATGGTTTACACCCAAAGCCTTTCTCACACATATTTATAGCCTTGAGGCTCTAAATGGAGGTTTAGGCTCAGAATTTTCCTAGCTGGGCTACCTTCCCAGGTTGACAAGCCCCTATCTTGCCCCTCTTTTCATCTCCTGCTAAAACCATTCTTGTGTTGACAATCCTACCCAGATGCTTAGAAAGTGAATTTGTTTTAGTATTTTGACTTTTTCTTAAGTTTTAAAGTATAGTTGTGATTTTTTATAGTTTTTATATTTTTTGTAAACCGCTTTGAGGGCCCTCTTTTTTTTTAACAGTCAAATGGAATATACATTTAATGAAATAAATAATGATTTAACGGAAGGAGAAGATAGCGGTCAATAATAAGTCCTGGAATACAATCAGTTCCAGCTAAAAATCATACATTGCAGAAAATTGCCATCCACAAGTTTGTCTTTTGACATAAGTCATGAATGACCGCCAAGTAGCCTCACAGTCTATAGGTTTGGCTTCTTCTCTCTTGGAAACTTGTAAAGGATGAGAGAGTTTTCTAGATATCACAAGAAACAAGACCTTCTTAAACCAGGTATCAAGGGGGAAAACCCAGTTAGACTCCATCCTTGGGCAAGGGTTAGTTGAGTGGTGACAGGCAGCAGTTTTTCTTTTTAAGAAAAGTTTAAAGCAGTCACCAGGGCTGGATTTAGGTTTGATGAGGCTCTAAGCTACTGAAGGTAATGGGGCCCTTTATATGTCCAGCTGTCCTTTGTCAACAACAAATTGCCACTGTTTTTTTGTGCTGAATATATGCTACATGGTAATTGATGGACCTAATAGGAATCGAAAGCCATTTACACATAACAAAATATGTATTTTATCAAAGTAATTGATATAGCAATGAGCAAACCAGTGATATTTTATGGAGCAGGCTAGCAGGCGAGGCCCATGACTTACATCATAGGAGCCTACACAACACAAAACACTGTTGGTTTTATTTTATTTGTTTTTTATCTTATATTTTGGAAATGTGAATCCAGGTTGTTTTTTTCCTTTAATTTTTTTTGGGGGGGGGCAAGAGTGTGGGGCCCTAAGCTATAGCTTGTTTAACTTATACGTAAATCCAACACTGGCTGGCACAGAGGCTAAATGAGGGATTTTGATTTATTTATTTTACTTATTTCATAAAAGTTATGCACTGCTTGATTGTTGAAAAAGAAAGGTTTATATCAACTAAAACAGTTTGTAGAAAAATCTACAAACCTACTTTAAATCAAAGCAGAATATTGAATCATATTGCCATTTCCCCATGGTGTCAAAATAAGAGGATGGGGCCAGATTCATAGTCTTGGGAGAGAAATGTCTTGGCATCACAAAGCCTGCATGAAACTCTCTTCCGCTTTCCCTGCCCAACAAAAGCCTCCTCATTCTTTTCAGTTAGAGCCTGCAGTACACCTGCGTCGGAGTGCAGAAGGCAACCAGCTTTTCTTGGGGAAATCCTTTTGGGTGGCCTCCCTCTCAGAAACGGGTGGCTTCACGAAGAAAGCAGATAATGTGGGAAGGCACACAGGGGTGGAATTAATATTTGCATGATCTTAAGTAGAAAGAAATCTGAGGAAATGGAGAATCAGAGGCAATAATCCCGCCTAAGAAAATATGGACTGGAATTTAATGATCCCAATGCGCTCTGAGTATCGCTCCTCTCTCGGGTATCAGCCCAAACAAACAGTCATCACACATTCTCTTAGATGGGATTATTGCACCTCGCTCTGAATTTTCTCCGATATTTCCAGCTTGCTCAAATATTCATTCTGGCCCTGTTTGCTTTTCCAGACTTTCTTCTCTTTGTGTGTATGTCTGTGTGATTGGCATTGCAAAACTCATTTTTCTTCGGATCTGCAAAGAGTGAAGTCATTCTCAGATGTGGGCAAAAGACACACATGCACACACACAAATTTCCTCTGAACAATTCCTCCTGCGATCTTCCTTTGTCTTCACAACGCCTCTCGGTTTGGTATCGTCTGTGGATGTAAACACCCAGACGTTTGCGCCTTTCTCTGCCTTCTTTGAAAGCAGGCGTTAAATAAGACCAGACATTTCCTACCATTCCCCCATTCTGAATCTCTTCCTTTGTGGTCTAACAGCCAACATTTCCCTCAAGCAACAGCATGGGCACCCCCAGAGGCTTAAATTAATTTTTCAAGTTGGATTTCATGCGTCGTTTTGCTGCGATCAGAACAGATTACGTCCCCTTTCTTCCCAACCTCCCCACAACCCCATGGATGCGATGGATGTTAGATAGCGAGTCATGCTTAGATAAGCAAGTCATTTGCAAGACCTCCCACCACAGTCACTTGAGCACAAGAGTTAAATAATTGTGTCTATGGCAAAATCCATCCTGCCGTTTAGCCAATGAAACCGGGGCGAGGGGAGGGACCCAAAGTTAGCCCATGCCTAGTGAGTGGCAGGTGGTTGGCTGTAGAAAAAGAATTCTGACCAATGGCGGAGGGGTCGGTGGGATTGATCTAAATTCTTTTTTTCTTTTCTTTTTTTGAAAACATTTTTATTTGATTTTACAATACAAAATTATAAAAAATTCTAATACATATCCATATACATATCTGAAGGCAACTCTGTTTAGGGAAGTTTTTAATGTTTGATGTTTTATTGTGTTTTAATATTCTGTTGGGAGCCGCCCAGAGTGGCTGGGGAAACCCAGCCAGATGGGCAGGGTATAAATCATCATCATCATCATCATCATGGAACATGCATATATCTGTAAGATCATCACAGTGAGGACTTCTTTGGAGAGCAAAATCCCCTTGATTCCAGAACCATCTTGCTTATATCCTGTCCTCTACAAGGTTTGCAGTTCCTGCTATCTTTTGTGCCCCCTGCAAAACTTGTGAAGAACACTCTCCCCAGCTTTCAGGAGTGCTCCTATTTTCCAGGGACAGTCTCAGGTTTACAGAATCTGCCGCAGTTTCTGATTTGATCCTGGAATGCTCCGCTTTTCCTTACGACGTCTCTATTTTCATCGGAGAAATGTTGGAGGGTATGGAGTGATCTGACCCCCACAGTCATCTGAAGGCAGCCCTGAATAGGGAAGGTTTTTTTTAATGTTTAATGTTTTAGTATGTTTTTATATATGCTGGAAGCCACCCAGAGTGGCTGGGGCAACCCAGTCAGATGGGAATAATAATAATAATAATAATAATAATAATAATAATAATAATAATAGAGTAGAAAGTCCCTATTTTCATTAGAAGGTCCGTATAGTTAAAGCTGGGGTTTTCCCAGTAAAGTGGTACCTCAGGTTAAGTACTTAATTCATTCCGGAGGTCCGTTCTTAACCTGAAACTGTTCTTAACCTGAAGCACCACTTTAGCTAATGGGGCCTCCTGCTGTTGCTGCACCGCCGGAGCACGATTTCTGTTCTCATCCTGAAGCAAACATCTTAACCCGAGGTACTATTTCTGGGTTAGTGGAGTCTGTAACCTGAAGCGTCTGTAACCTGAAGCGTATGTAACCCGAGGTATGACTGTAGTGATGTATGGAAGTGAGAGCTGGACCATAAAGAAGGCTGGTCGCCAAAGAATTGATGCTTTTGAATTATGGTGCTGGAGGAGACTCTTGAGAGTCCCATGGACTGCAAGAAGATCCAACCTCTCCATTCTGAAGGAAATCAGCCCTGAGTGCTCACTGGAAGGACAGATCCTGAAGCTGAGGCTCCAAGACTTTGGCCACCTCATGAGAAGAGAAGACTCCCTGGAAAAGACCCTGATGTTGGGAAAGATGGAGGGCACAAGGAGAAGGGGATGAAAGAGGGCGAGATGGTTGGACAGTGTTCTTGAAGCTACCAACATGAGTCTGACCAAACTGCGGGAAGCAGTGGAAGACAGGAGAGCCTGGCGTGCTCTGGTCCAGGTGGGTCACAAAGAGTCGGACACAACTAAACGACTAAACGACTAAACAACAATTTTCATTGGAGAAATGTTGGAGGGTGTGTGAACTAAGAGAACAATGACAATTCTATCGCTCACTCTCCATCAGAAAAATCCACGGCTCTGCTCCCTGTGCAGGAACTGTTCTGCCAAACAGCAAATATGTGGTTTTAACATCAAGGGAGAGAAAACATCATAGATATTCACACAGCATCCTTTCTCTGCAAGAGACGGTTTCTTCCTTCCCCTCTCGCCCTTGCGGTGCAACTGCTGCAAAGGAGCTGAGCGTCTCTCTACTGCTGTTCCAACAGATCAGGAAGGATCAGGCCCCGAGGGAGGCAGTCTGAATATTCAAGAGAACAGCGGCTGCCTGAGAGCCTCTTCCTTTTTAGAAACAGCTCCCTCTGGTAACTCCCACCTCCCTGATCTTTACTTAAAACGGGCATTTGCATGGAGATGGGATCTGCACCTCGCTCTCAATTAAATTCACGCTGCAGGATCAGGCAGGTTCCCACCATCGCAGCGTCAAGGGAATGTTTGGAAATGTTCAGAGTTGAAAGGGTTGTTTGGCAGAAAATGAGACTTTCTTCCTTGTGAGTTTTTGACACCCGCCACACTGTTTGCAAAAGTTGGTTTTAATTTAATTTTTTTTTAGTAAAAATACTTGTTTTTATTTGAAAGGGGAACAGGCTGCCTTTATGAGCAAAAATTCTGCCTTTCTTCCGTCTCGTGTTTCCGGCACAACTGTCTTTCTCCTAGCCAATCCCGATCACGAGGTCACTATGATGTCATCACAAAGGATACCCACCTGCTGGTGATGATGTCATCACGCAGTCAGCTCAGAAGGAGGGCAGAAAGACCTCTGCATAGGTATCAGAGTGAGAGCTACAGTGCAAACATTTTTGCTGCCACCCCCTCAAAACACACACACACACACACACACACACACACACACACACACACTAATTGTCAGTTGGGGCTGCATTTTGCAGGAGATCAAAATGTTCATTGAGCACCCCCACCTATTTAAAGCCACACTTCATTGCGAATGAGAAATTCCACCCCATAAATACCCAGGGAATTTTGGCTGGTGCCTTCATTATACAGCTTTAGATAATAATAATAATAATAATAATAATAATAATAATAATAATAATAATAATTTATTTATATCCCGCCCTCCCCAGCCGAAGCCGGGCTCAGGGTGGCTAACAACAATAAAACAGTACAAAAGTACAGCACAAACAACACTCTAAAATCATTCATTATAAAATTGATTCAATGCAAAAAAAAGTTCCTTTTTAACTAGGCCTTTGGCCAATTGACATCCAATGTCCTTTTTAATGGGTTGTGGGAGAGGCGAGTATTGGCTCGTTCCCGTATTTTGTGTTTTTTACATTATTTATTTTGTGTTTTTTACATGGTAATTTTATGTTGTGAACCGCCCTAACATCTAGAAGTATAGGGAGGTATACAAAAATATTAATAATATTAATAATACCTTTTGCTTTCTCTTGAGGTTTAGATGAGAGGATCACTCAACCCCCAGCCCCGCTGCCACGTCTCGTCAACAGCCAATTACGCTGATGGACAGCTGGCTATTAGAAAACACCGAGGATAACGATTTAGTCTCTTATTGACAATGGCCAGGAATAAATACCGAGGGTTTGGTCTCCATGGTTTCCCCCTGAACTTGAACTTGCCATTTCAGCTCTTCTGCCGCCATGTGTCTCTCTCTCACTCTCACACACACTTGTAGATCTGAGAGAGGAATTGTTAACAGAGGTGTTGTTGTTATTTAAATACTAACAAGGTCTAAGCCCCAGAACTCCTTTCTCAGAGCGAAGGCTCTCTCTTTAAGCACACCTAGGTGACCCTATCCCAAAACCAATTCATTTTGCTTGGAAGTCCTTTCCCTCCCAGGAGCATTCAAGGGCAAATAATAATAATAAATAATAATAATAATAATAATAATAATAATAATAATAATAATAATAATAATTTTTATTTATATCCTGCCCTCCCTAGCCAAAACCAAGCTCAGGGAACCCTAATATCAAAATATAGATACATTAAAACATAAAATTCAGCCATCGACTGAAATACAGCTTAAAATCTGATTAAAATCAAATAATTTTAATTGGCACCAACCAACTCCTTTAAAATGTTAAAAGTGTAACAACTTCATGATGAGTACCGAAACTTTTTCTCTTAAAAAAAAATCACTGCTCCTAGGACAGAAATGTAGAAAAACCAAAATTAATCGGCTTGGTGATTGATTGATTGATTGATTGATCAACTGATTGATTGATTGGCTCGTCTGGCTGTGCAGGTGGAGGAGCCACCACGTAGGGTGGAGTCCACAATTGTGCAGAGTCCACATCTGGATTGTGATTCCACCCTAGAACTGTTAGAATTCAAGCCCGTCTTGAGGTATGTGCCTATCTGTTCAGGCACCGGCTGAATTCTTTAGACCTCCCTCCGGCGACTCCCGGCAGGATAAAACATACGCGAGGTCCGTTCCGGCGATTTTCCTCAGGCTGTGAGGAAAACACACCAACTGCTCCTCTCTCCCCTTTGGTGTCCCCAGGGAGGGGAAAGAAGCAGACAGAAATCTATTTACATCTTTTATTCCTGTCTTTTACTTCAGTACAGAGAAAACATGTCTGCACTCATCAGCAGTTAGAATAAACTCCACCCATGTACCTCCAGTACAGGTCATATGACAAACCCACTGAGCTAACATCCGGTGCTCAGTACAGAATGGACTGCCCCTTTGTTCCCATGGCAACAGTCACAAACTTCCTGTTTGGCTTTCCAGCCACAAGCAGCAGTCTTGGCTGCTATAGCCTTTGCTTGCTGCAGCTTTGGTGCTTTAGAATAACAAGAACATCTGGCACTACAATCTGGCATTAGGCAGGGACACACCAGGGACTAGAATTTTGGACTCTGCATTATGGAAAGGGTTCTGCACCGTAACCGATCCAACCCAACACAGAGACAGCTTCTTCTTCTTTTTAAGCACCTCATTTATCAATTTCTCTGTGTTTTAATAGTAACTAAGATAAGAACTGGATGTTAATGCACAGGAAGATAACTTATCAATAGTTATAAATGTGACCCGGTTTAGGGTAATTTATGTAGAAATAGCTTTGCAATGGTTGGTCTTCAACTAAGTTTAGACCCACTGAAGTCAGTGGACCCAGCTTAGTCCTGTTTGTTAATTTCTTTTCCCCCTAAAAAATTTTTATTCATTTTATAACACAAATAAAAAACACAAACAGAAAAGACAAACAATACAAACAAATTCTTGTCATATCCTTATTTTTCTAAACATTGTTAAGTGGGGTTCCCCAAGTCCCACCTACTGGATTTTCATTTTACTTCATCTTTAGCAGTTTACATATATAATAGTTTCTAACCATCTTCCCCCCCCACACACACACTTACTTTAACCATAAAAAAATTCACATTTTATCACTTATAAAATGCCTTATCTTCTATCTTCTACTGCCTATATCCACTTCCAAAGCTATTCTAAGATTTAAATATTAACATATTTTTTCAAATATTCCTTAAACTTCTTCCAGTCTTCTTCCACCGTCTCTTTTCTCTGGTCTTGGAGTCTTCTGGTCAGTTCCATCTGTTTGTTAATTTCAGCAGTTGCAATGTATGGGCATACATTTTGCTCAAAAGGTTGAATAACCCAACTGTGCAGGAAGGAAGGAAAATGCCTCTCAGTTCGGGACTATCCCTAAACGCTCCCTGTGTGAATGCGAGCGATAACACCGGCCCTGCCATCTCCTCTCTGCGCCCTGGTTTCTCGGTGACCCCCTGGCTCTAGCTGACCCACATTCGGTGCCAAAAATACTCTGACCTTTTCAGAACCCCCTGCAGGCCTGGCAACTGCTTGGATGCCCCAGGGAAGCTGGTCTGTTTGTGTGTTGGAGAGAGGAAGGAAGGAAGGAAGGAAGGAAGGAAGGAAGGAAGGAAGGAAGGAAGGAAGGAAGGAAGGAAGGAAGGAAAATAAGAACCTATGTGGTTCAGAAACTTCAGCCGGAATTCAGCGGCCAGGTTGCTCACCGGAGCAAGACAGTCTGAGCATATTACATTTATCCTGCTCCAACTGCACTGGCTACCAAATAGTTTCTGGGCCCAATTCAAAGTGCTGGTTTTGATCCATAAAGCCTTAAATGGCTCAGGACCACAATACCTCAAGGACCGCCGCTCTCCATATGAACCTACCTGGACCTTGAGATCATCTTCTGAGGCCCTTCTTCGTGTGTCTCCTCCTCGAGAGGTCCGGAGGGTGGCAACACAAGAACAGGGCCTTCTCTGCAGTGGCTCCTTGTTTGTGGAATGCTCTCCCCAGGGAAATTTGCCTGGTGCCTTCATTGTACACCTTTAGGCACCAGACAAAAACGCTCCTTTTTAACCAGGCCTTTGGTTGACCTGATCAACATCCCATACCCTTTTAAAATGTGGTTCTTTTTGAGGGGTTATTATTGGGTGATTGCTGTTATTTTTATTTTATATACTGTGATCCTTTTCTGTGAACCGCCCTGAGACCTCCGGGTATAGGGCGGTATATAAAAAATAAATAAATAAATAAAGTGAGTGTCAGGCTAGGACCAGGGAGACCAGAGTTCAAATCTCCGCTCAGCCATGAAGCTAACTGGGTGCGACTTCAGGCCAGACACTGCTTCTCAGCCTAACCTACCTCACAGGGTTGGTTGTAATGATTCAATGAGGAGTGGGGGTGGGGGTGGGGGTGGAGACCATGTTTGCCACCTTGCTCTGCTGCCTCCTGCATTGTTTCTGTTGCAATAGCAGCACCGAAGTGACTTCCCCATGGTGGAAGCCTGGAGGTCCTGGGTGCCCAGACGGCAAAACCCCCTCTTGGTCTCACTGATGGGGTCGAAAAGAGAGAGAGGTTGTGTTGTTGTTGTTTAGTCGTTTAGTCGTGTCCGACTCTTCGTGACCCCCTGGACCAGAGCACGCCAGGCACTCCTGCCTTCCACTGCCTCCCGCAGTTTGGTCAGACTCATGTTTGTAGCTTCGAAGACACTATCCAACCATCTCATCCTCTGTCGTCCCCTTCTCCTTGTGCCCTCCATCTTTCCCAACATCAGGGTCTTTTCCAGAGAGTCTTCTCTTCTCATGAGGTGGCCAAAGCTTCACGATCTGTCCTTCCAGTGAGCACTCAGGGCTGATTTCCTTCAGAATGGAGAGGTTTGATCTTCTTGCAGTCCATGGGACTCTCAAGAGTCTCCTCTAGCACCAGAATTCAAAAGCATCAATTCTTTGGCGATCAGCCTTATTTATGGTCCAGCTCTCACTTCCATACATCACTACTGGGAAAACCATAGCTTTTACTATACGGACCTTTGTGGGCAAGGTGATGTCTCTGCTTTTTAAGATGCTGTCTAGGTTTGTCATTGCGTTTCTCCCAAGAAGCAGGCGAGAAGAAGAGAGAGGTTGTAGAGAAATGGAATTCACAATATACATACAGTACCAATTGTGTAGCAACTATAAAAATAGTAATAATAATTTAGTTATACCCCGCCCATTTGTCTGGGTTTCAGCACTCTAGACAGCTCCAACAGAATATTAAAAACACAATAAAGCATCAAACATTAAAAACTTCCCTAAACAGGGCTGCCTTCAGAAGTCTTCTCAAGTGAGATAGTTGTTTATTTCCTTGACATCTGATGGGAAGGCGTTCCTCCGAACTGCATGCTGAACATCTGCATCAAAGTTTTACAGCGTCGGATGCCGCTGTTCACAGTCCATCAGGCACACAAACCATCTTCTAGGATGTTCCGTTCCATTTCTCTTGCTACAGGTTTTCCTGTACAGTCATAATTCGTGTTGCGTTAGGTTCATGTTGTGTCTTCGGCTTGCGAACGTGGCAAACCTGGAAATGTATACTTCCGGGTTTTGCTGAGCGCATGTAGAACCGTTCTTCACACTTCACAGATTCACAGAAGCACTCTGTCACGCTCCACGCTTGCGCAGAAGCGCCGCTGTATTTGGGAACATTTTGGGGTGTGAATGGCACTCCAGGACAGATCGTGTCTGCAACTAGAGGTACCACTGTATGCCAATAAAGGAGATGATAGATATAGACTGGGAGGGGTGGCTAACACCCCAGAGGACAGGATCACACTTCAAAATGACCTTGACAGATTAGAGAACTGGGCTAAAACAAACAGGATGAATTTTAACAGGGAGAAATGTAAAGTATTGCACTTGGGCAAAAAAAATGAGAGGCACAAATACGAGATGGGTGACACCTGACTTGAGAGCAGTACATGTGAAAAGGATCTAGGAGTCTTGGCTGACCACAAACTTGACATGAGCCAACAGTGTGACGCGGCAGCTAAAAAAGCCAATGCAATTCTGGGCTGCATCAATAGGAGCATAGCATCTAGATCAAGGGAAGTAATAGTGCCACTGTATTCTGCTCTGGTCAGACCTCACCTGGAGTACTGTGTCCAGTTCTGGGCACCACAGTTCAAGAAGGACACTGACAAACTGGAACGTGTCCAGAGGAGGGCAACCAAAATGGTCAAAGGCCTGGAAACGATGCCTTATGAGGAATGGCTAAGGGAGCTGGGCATGTTTAGCCTGGAGAAGAGGAGGTTAAGGGGTGATATGATAGCCATGTTCAAATATATAAAAGGATGTCACATAGAGGAGGAAGAAAGGTTGTTTTCTGCTGCTCCAGAGTAGCGGACACGGAGCAATGGATCCAAACTACAAGAAAGAAGATTCCACCTAAACATTAGGAAGAACTTCCTGACAGTAAGAGCTGTTCGACAGTGGAATTTGCTGCCAAGGAGTGTGGTGGAGTCTCCTTCTTTGGAGGTCTTTAAGCAGAGACTTGACAACCATATGTCAGGAGTGTTCTGATGGTGTTTCCTGCTTGGCAGGCAGTTGGACTCGATGGCCCTTGTGGTCTCTTCCAACTCTATGATTCTAGATAGATAGATAGATAGATAGATAGATAGATAGATAGATGATAGATAGATAGATAGATAGATAGATAGATAGATAGATAGATGATAGATAGATAGATAGATAGATAGATAGATAGATAGATAGATAGATAGATAGATGATAGATAGATATAGATAGATGATAGATAGATAGATAGATAGATAGATAGATAGATGATAGATAGATGATAGATAGATGATAGATAGATGATAGATATATAGATGATAGATAGATGATGATAGATAGATAGATAGATAGATAGATAGATAGATAGATAGATATAGATATAGATGATACATAGATTAGATAGATGATAGATAGATAGATAGATAGATAGATAGATAGATAGATGATAGATAGATATAGATAGATAGATGACAGATTAAAGGAATCTTAACCGCAATTCAAGTTTGGTTTCTGAAAGCCACACGTTCCTTTGCGTCTTTCTGCATAAACCACTGTCCAGCGAAGGGTCCTTTAACTCTTCCACCCGGGTGTTACAAACTCAGAGGAAACTCAAAGCAAAAATTTGCGGGAAAATGGGATGGTTATAGAAGATATGTTCAAAAATAATAGTTTTGTCTCTGTGCTAGCACTCAAGTGATAAAGGAAGTAAAAGGAGGTGGATAACAATTAAGGATTTATTATGTTTTCAGAATGTATTAGAAAATTTATATAGAAAGATGTATTGTTTTGCGTACATTCGATTGTAAGATAAAACATATGCGAAGGGACTTGACAGGAAGTCAAAATTGAAGATAAGATTTTGTATGATAAAAGGGGGAAAATATTTACTTTCATTATTATCAGTTTTGTCTGTGTGTGTGTGTGTGTCTGTACATATGTGTGTTTTTGTATGTATGGAATGTTTGGGAGAAAATAAGACGGTAAATAAGAAATAACAAAAAAATCCAGCCGGGTGTTACAGTTTGCCTGTAGGTTATTGTTGTACATTGTTTCTGAATTTATTTCTGTACATTGTTTTAATTGTCTGTTTTAACCATATGTGCACAGCAGTTTCTAATGTTGTGAGTGTCCTCTATTTCAGAGGCTTCTACTCTGCAGCCTATTATAGTTGTTTTAACTGCAAGTCTTTTAGTTCTTATGCTCTTACAGTTGTTTTAACTGCGTGTCTTTGTTTGTTTTTAGTTCTTATCTGTTTTAATTATCAGTTTTTATCCATCCATTATCCGTGTTTAATCTTGTATTTTATTCAGATGTTTTATCCTATGCCTGTTTCTTTGTCCTCATTTGCTCTAACAATTATCGCTTAAAAAAATCCTAGCTGCTACTTTATTTATATGCTTTTTTTTAATCCTGGTCTGTGACCATAATAAAGTTCATTCATTCGGTTTGCCTGTCTCTCGCCTTCCTCCCCACAGGGAAGTGATCCAGATCGACCAGTTCCTGAAGGAGACGGCGGCCCGCGAGGCCAATGCCAAAGTCCGCCTCCAGCAGTTCATCGAGGAGCTCCTGGATCGGGCCGACCGAGCCGAGAAGCAGCTGCAGATCATCAGTAGCAGCTGTGGGACGACCCCCAACTGCAGCCTGGGGAGGTGCAGCGTGGCTGGGTCCAAGAGCACAGGAAGACCGGTACCCGAGCGACGCCCGTTCTAAGCATATAGGGAACTGCTCTATACTGAGTCAGACATATCGGTCCCTCTAGCCTTAGTGTGACCTACACTGACCGGCAGCAGCGGCTCTTAGGCATGGTTCTCTCCCAACCCTCCTTGGAGATCCTGGGGGTTGAACCCAGGATACCTTGACGGATGAGGCCAATGCTGCCCCACTGAGCCGCCCCTTAGCAAGGGGGCAATTCTGCCTAGCAAATGGCATTGGAAGGGGGAGGGAAGCAGAGCCAAGAGGGGATTGACTGGGCGTGGGTGGGGTATGGTCTGAGGACAATGCCAGGGGCCAGATAGAGAGCCTTGCGGGCCAAATTTGGCCCCTGCACCTGAGGTTCCCTACCCGTAAATTATATTTAATACCTCAAGGACCGCCTCTCCCCATATGAACCTACCCAGACCCTGAAATCATCTTCTGAGGCCCTTCTTGTCTGTCTCCTCCTCGAGAGGTCCAGAGGGTGGCAGGAAGAGAATTTGGATTTGATATCCCGCTTTACCACTACCCGAAGGAATCTCAAAGCGACTAACAATCTTCTTTCCCTTCCTCCCCCACAACAAACACTCTGTGAGGTGAGTGGGGCTGAGAGACTTCAGAGAAGTGTGACTGGCCCAAGGTCACCCAGCAGCTGCATGTAGAGGAGCGGGGAAGCGAACCCGGTTCCCCAGATTACGAGTCCACCACTCTTAACCACTATACCACACTGGCAACAAAAGAAACAGGGCCTTCTCTGCAATGGCTCCCCATCTGTGGAGTGCTCTCCCCAGGGAAGTTTACCTGGCTCCTTCATTATACACCTTATACGCCAGGCAAAAAAACATTCCTTTTTAACCAGGCCTTTGGGTGATCTGATTTATATCCTATGCCCTTTTAAAACATGTTTTCTTTTTTTGGAGGGGGGGACGCTATTGGGTTGTTGTTTTTATTTTTATTATGTATTTTGTGGTTTTATATTCTTGATTTTATTCTGTGAACCACCCCGGGTATAGGGCGGTATATAAATTCAATAAATAAATAAACAAATAAATTTATATATTTTTTCCTGCAGGGGGTTGGACTTGATGACCCTTGGGGTCCCAGCCAACTCTGCAATTCTACGCTGCTATGGTTTAAAACATGGGTAGGCAAACTAAGGCCCGGAGGCCAGATTAGGTCCAATCGCCTTCTCTATCCGGCCCGCGGACGGTCTGGGAATCAGCGTGTTTTTACATGAGTAGAATGTGTCCTTTTATATAAAATGCATCTCTGGGTTATTTGTGGGGCATAGGAATTCGTTCATCCCCCCCCCCCAAAAAAAATATAGTCCGGCCCCCCACAAGGTCTGAGGGACAGTGGACCAGTCCACGGCTGAAAAAGTTTGCTGACCCCTGTTTTAGAGGCAGGAATCATGTATCTCCAGGGTCTCTTCTGTGATGCTCATGTGGGGGTGCAATGGGGAGGTAGTTCTGCTCAAGCACTCTGTATCTCATCCACTGGGGGGGTGAAGGAGTCTTCTGACCCCCAGTTTCTTGTCTCCGCAGAGAGACAGGCACTCGGTTCCCGGAGCAACAGCACACAGTTCGTACGCGGTTTCCAACCAAAGATCATCATCCAGCACTGGGTAAGGAATTGTTTGTTTCTTTCATAAAATTTGGACACTGCTTGACTGGGAGAACAAACAACCATTCTCAAAAACGATAAAACAATAAAATTACTGGGGGGAAATGAGAACAATAATTTAAGTGAAAATACAAACAGGCTAGAAAAACAGATGAAAACTCGCATCAACTTTCAAAACGTCTGGGTAAAGGTAAAGGGACCCCTGACCATTAGGTCCAGTCATGGCCAACTCTGGGGTTGCAGCGCTCATCTTGCTTTATTGGCTGAGGGAGCCGGCGTACAGCTTCTGGGTCATGTGGCCAGCATGACTAAGCCGCTTCTGGCGAACCAGAGCAGCACACGGAAACGCTGTTTACCTTCCCACCGGAGCGGTACCTATTTATCTACTTGCATTTTGACGTGCTTTAGAACTGCTAGTTTGGCAGGAGCAGGGACCGAGCAACGGGAGCTCACCCCATCGCGGGGATTCGAACCACCGACCTTCTGATCGGTGTGGTGATCACACAGGGTCCCCGGACGTTTCACCATCTATTGATCCCTGTGCCACTGCTTTATTTCTCGCTGCCACCACCCAGGCCCTACCTGGGACAATACTGAGTCCAGTCAGGGTGAAATTGGAACATAAATTTCTGTTTATTTATTTCAGTTTAACAAGCATGTGGTTTCATAAACGGTATTGGTCCATTACAATCATGGGCTGCCTATCCAGACCTATAACTTCCGCTACCTGCTCTCACTCACTAAACCACCTCTCAGATATTTACTTGTCTTCCTAGCCCTAAATGTTCCTGACTCAGCTTATTTCGCTACACTAACGCCACCTACCCCCAGACTCTATTCCAATTCACTCCCACTCCAACCAGCCACCCAACGAACTCCTTCCCTTCGCCCCTCCTGGAGCTGGTTTTATAGTCCCTCTGACTCCACCCCCTGGGTTCTGATTGGGTAACCTGTTTAACTATTTCACCTCCAGCACTCTCATATGTTAACGTCACAATCGGCAAGCCCTAGACTCTGTGGTTTAGACCACAGCTCAAACCCATGTCCCTTGTCTAAACGGGAGTGTTTTTAGCAGGTGCCAGGAAAAGTGGCATGATGCTGTCTGCCTGATATCAATGGCAGGGAGTTCCAAAATATAGTTCTTACAAATACAGAATAGGTATTACATCCCCGTCAACTGGCCCGGAACCGAAATGGGCTGGTCTGGATGGCCTTTGGGTGCCCCTTCCTGCTAACACTTCCCTTCTGTGCTTCCAGAGCCTCTAGCCGTGCCAAAGCTGTCTCCCAGAGCTCCGGCTGCTACGACAGTGACAGCCCCGAGCTGTACCAGGGGGACGAGAACGCCGATGGGCAGTCCTACCAGGGCGGGCAGAACCGAGGTTCGGACAGTGCTTTCGACAGGCCCGGTGGAGTGAGGGCTTCGGGTCTCCGCAGGCAGGCCATCCAGAACTGGCACCGCCGCCCTTACCGCAACAGCACCGAGGGCGAAGAAGGAGACATCTCCGACGTGGGCTCCAGGACCACCGAGTCGGAGGCCGAGATGTGGGAGACCGAGCCCCCGGCAGAGGCTCAGCAGGAGAATTTCTCCAGGTCCAGAAACAGCTCGAGGCTGCAAGGTGAGTCTCCTCTCCTGCAGAGAGCGGGGCATGGTGGGTTTTCTTCCATAAACCATGTTTAATATGACCTTTAAGGCAGCTTCTATTGGGTCAGAGCAACAGCGGCCATTGGGAAGCCCCAAAAGCGAAGTCCGCAGGCCTAGAAATTCTGCTGCTATTGGCATCCATCTGTCTCGAGAGAGCAGAGTTGAATTCCTGATGCCTAAAAACATATTTTTAAGACCCCTTGCTGAAGAAACTTGCCAAAATTAAGTCTTCCTCCTTAAGACTCGCTGATGTTTAGAGCATTAATTTTCTTGTGTACTATTATATTCCAATAGATTGTTGGCTATTGCTTTATTTGATATAAGTCATTCGTTTTAAAGTTATGTTGGATAATGGCATCCTGTATTGGATCTGATTGTTGTAAGACGTGTGTCCTTTGTTATATATGTTGTTGCCACAAAACACCTTGAATATCGTAATACAGTCATGCCTCGGGTTACAGACACTTTGAATTGCGGACCACTGAAACCTGGAATTTGTTACTTCTGGGTTTCGGTAGTCGCGCATGCGCAGAAGTGCTAAATCGCACTATGCGCAGAATCGCAGAATCGCAGAATTGCAACCCGTGCGTGTGCAGACATGGGTTGCGAACGCTGCGAGTTGTGAACATGCATCCTGCACGGATCACGTTCGCAATCCAAGTGTCCACTGTATACGAAGGTACCTCAGTTTTCGGACATCTCCATTGCCGAACTTTTCGGCTTTCGAACGCTGGAAACCCGGAAGTAAATGCTTAAATTTTCAAATGCGCCTCAAAAGTCGAATGGTTTCTGCTGTATCTGTTGTTTTTCACAATTTTCTCTACTGAATTGGCAGGCCACTTGGCTTTCTAACGTTTTGGAAGTCGAATGGTCTTCTGGAACGGATTACGTTCGAAAACCGAGGTACCACTGTACCTACAAATTAAAAAGTGAAAGGAAATGCAAAATGAAAACAAAATTTTTTGATAGCAGCTTTTTATTGGTTATAAAACCTAAGCCCATATACAAAATTAGGAACACATTTAGATGCCTCTTTTGAAGTAACAATTTAACCAATTAACTGAGAGTTAAAGAAATAACACAATGCAATTTAAACCACTTCTGAAAACTTAAAAGTGCAGCAATATACTTTTGGCTTGCATACAAAGATCCTAATACATGGTATGACTGGAAGAAACTCTGCAAGTGGGGTAAGAGAGAAGGGATACCATTTCCTCCATCTGCAGCCTTCTGTGCCTCCTGTTCTGGAGGCCTCTTGACACTCTGATATCACTTATATCAGTAGATGGGAGGAAACTCTCAGCACAACTGCAAAAATCTCCCCCTCTTGCACAGCAGGATCTTTGGATTCAAGCGTTTGTATGAAAACAAAATGACACGCTCTAATGTGCCCAGACAACTTTATGGATCTCTTCTGTCACAGCCAGGTCTGAAGGAGGGAAGGCAGTCCGGCCGGAGAGAGGCAGCCCGGCTCGCTCAAACGAGGTCATCAGCCCCGAAATCCTCAAGATGCGAGCCGCCCTCTTCTGCATCTTCACGTATCTCGACACCAAGACGCTGCTGAGGGCAGCCGAGGTCTGCAAGGACTGGAAGTTTGTGGCGCGGCACCCCGCCGTGTGGACCCGGGTGCTCCTGGAGAACGCCAGGGTGTCGTCTAAGGTGAGCCAAAGTCTCCAGATTGCTGTGGCTTACTGGCTTTTGTTGTTTTTTTTAAAAAAAATATTTTTATTTGATTTTACAAGCAAAAAGTTGTAACAATACCAAATACATATCCATATATTTCTCTGAATCCCTCGACTTCCCTCCGTCCCCTCCACGGGTCCTATTGTCAACATTTTCAACTGCGTATTCTTACAGAATCCATATTTTATATCTTTCCATATTGTTCATCATATTAGTGACATTACAAGTGTTGTTAAAATCCTGCTAATGTTTTAATCTGCTTACAGTGGTCTCCTAAGGTAGATTAAAAACTTTCTTTCTTGAAAGTTATTGTCTTCTTGGTTCCCAAGCTTTCTGGTCAGTTTGGCCATTTTGGCATATTCTAACAGCTTAATTTCTCATTTCTGTCTGGTGGGGATTTTATCTTCTTTCCATCTTTAGGCTAATACCATCCTTTTTTGTTGTTGTTGGGTTTTTTAATTTGAACTCTATGATCCAAATATTGCGCCCATTTTCTCATATGTGTATCCTGGTTCTGATCCAAGTTTAACCAGAGCTTATAGGATTTTGAAGTTATGCCTGTATCCAAATGGGAGATAAGCAGAACGTCAGGGCCTGAAAGGATATGGAAGAGTGACACTTGCCTGGCATTTAATGTCCCTTGTCCTTCCACAGTTCCTGGTCATGCTGTCACAGTGGTGCACCCAAACACACTCCCTCACCCTCCAGAACCTCAAGCCCCGTCAGAGGGGGAAGAAGGAGACCAAGGAGGACTACATGAAAAGCACACGGTGAGTCAGACCCTCCTGGCAAGTCGGTCAGGGAAACTGACAAGCCGGAAGGTGTGCAGAGGTGGGTGTCAGATGCTGGTTGTGGTTGCTCGTGAGTAGCCAGGCAGGATCCGCCCTGTCTTTATTGTGCAAACTATTTACAGTGCAGAACCACTGTCCATCTTAGTCACTTGCAGAATCCAGGAGTGGCCCCTTCTGGTTTCTTCCCCAACATAAGAACTTCGACACCCCAAGCCTCCTCCTCCCCTCCTTGTGTCTCACCCCTCTGCACAAGGTGGGCGACGGAACTGGCGTGCGTCCCTCCTGGCCAGCCTGGCTGGGTGAGGCGCTGGGGCTCTCCTTGAGCCCTTTCCTCGCTTGCCTGGCCCCTTCCCCCTCTTCTCCACTGGAGGTGTGGCTTTTCCCACAGCTGGAAGAGGAATTGCTCCTCAGGAATTTCAGAGGCTCTCTGTATCCCAACGGCCCCCCTGCCTCCCTCCCCTGTTCCGATGGCTGACCCCTGACAGTGGGCAACCAGTATGTTCAAGGGTCTGGAAACCAAGCCTGATGAGGAACGGTCGAAGGAGCTGGGTAAGTTTAGCTTGGAAAAGAGGAGACTGAGAGGAGATATGAGAGCCACCTTCAAATGTCTCAAAGGCTGTCACATGGGAGAGGGAGCAAGCTTGTTTTCGGCTGCTCTGGAGTGGTATTGGGTTATTGTTCTTATTTTGATTTTATATATTGTGATTTCTTCTGAAAATCTTTAAATGAAGTGAGGTACCAGACTTTGTACAATGAAAGACCCATCTTATTTCAAATGAATGTATGTAAATGAAAATATCAGTTATTATTACATGAGCACTGTTCCACAGCATTTGATATTTTCATTTACATACATTCATTTGAAATAAGATGGGTTTATGAAGCAATTCTATATCCTCCCACCACGCTGACGAAGAATTCTACGAAACAGGAGTCAATATCCGGAACCACTGTTCAGTGTTAGACATCATATTTGCTTAATACACAAAGCTACACATCTTGTCTTTCATCGTACAAAGTCTGGTACCTCGCATCATTTAAAGATTTTCAGAGACTTTGAGAGTAGAGATTTCATTTTGGACTTGTTAGGGTCTGAAGGAATTCTATAAAAGATGGTTTATTGCGTATGTACATGGCCATCGTGTTGCCTAGACATTGCTGGCGTTCTCTTTGCAACGCAGGGGTTGGTTTGGTTACTTACTGAAGGAAGCCATGGCAGTTAAAGACGTATAAAACTGCCCTGTGTTTTGTGGTGCAAAGGGTTGTGGGTCGAACCCCACATTGGGCAAAGGAGTCATATATTAAAGGGGGTTGGTCTAGATGACCCTTGTGGTCCCTTCCAACTCTACAATTCTGATGATCTGGACCTTTCCTTTGCAGGGGCTGCCTCGAAGCTGGCCTGGAGTCGCTGCTGAAGGCCACCGGAAGCAACCTATTGATTCTCCGGATTTCGCACTGCCCCAACATCTTGACAGATCGCTCCCTCTGGCTGGCCAGCTGCTACTGTCGAGCGCTCCAAGCTGTCACCTACCGGTAGGCGGGCAGAATGCAACTCTCTTTTAATAATAATAATAATAATAATAATAATAATTGCATTTTTTAAAATTTACACATACCGAAAAGAAAAAAACAATACATAACAGAAAAAGAAAAAGAAAGAAAGAAAGAAAGAAAAGATATTTGTCAAAGACACAAAATTATTCAAGGAGTACAAACCATGATTTGAATAATCTATACACAAAATTGCTAGAAAGAAATTACAGTGGTCCCTCGGGTTACAGACACTTCAGGTTACATACACTTCAGGTTACAGACTCCGCTAACCCAGAAATATTACCTCAGGTTAAGAACTTTGCTTCAGGATGAGAACAGAAATCGTGCGGCGACGCGGCGGCAGTGGGAGGCCCCATTAGCTAAAGTGGTGCTTCAGGTTAAGAACAGTTTCAGGTTAAGAATGGACCTCCAGAACGAATTAAGTACTTAACCCGAGGTACCACTGTACCTTCATATTTCTTCTTTTGCATTCTTTACAGTCTCTTTCTTTCCGTTTCACTATACTGGTTTGAGTCCCTTATATGTTTGTCGACTTCCCCCTATCTCTATGCGGCTTCAACATTTCTCTTACATTTAAATTATCTGTATTCAACCGTTGAAAAAGAAAATTCCCTTATTTCTGTGGAATTAATCTAGGCACAACCGAGTGTTGTTATTGGAACAAGTAATTTTGTCAGGTAATTTTTGAAACAATCCCATTCCATTTTTTAACCTCATCGCCTGAGTGGTTTCTTATTAATTCTGTCATTTTGGCGAGTTCAAGACAAAATGTGGTTCTCAACCAATTTGGAAATGTGGCAGTGTGGTGCAGTGGTTAGAGCACCAGACTAGGACCAGGGAGAGAGGAGGGTTCAAGTCCCGGCTCGGCCAGGGATGAAGCTCTCTGGGTGTAACCCTGGGCCAGTCGCCGCCTCTCAGCCTAGCCTACCTCACAGGCCTGTTGTGGGGATGAAATGAGGAGGGGCAGAAACAGAAAGAAGCTCAAATAATCAGATAACATAAATAAAAAGCAGAGCCTAACCTTGTTTTCTGCTGGCAAAACTGGACCCTAGGCAGATTCTCTTTTTATTCTTTTCTTTTTTAATTTGCATTTTTTTTTATTTGTTAACATTCTTATATTACATCGGTAAACGTTGTCATATTACATTACAGGACTTACTATAATTTCCAACCTGCATACAAAAATTATATACAAATTTTATATACCTAGAAAGAAAATGAAACAAAAAAAGAAAAAACAAAGAGAAAAAACAAAAACAATTCCCCCCCCAATCATATACATACCAACACACTAGTCTTCCTGTCTTTCCCGTTGTGTATTTCTTGTTTACAAATGAATGTACTCTTATTTTTTAAAAAATAAAGTTTTATTAGTTTACAACAAAAACAAAAACACATATTAATTTCACATCAAATTTTTCACAAATTATTCCTTTTCTGGACTTCCTTCAGCTTTTCCGTAAATCATCCTTAGTCATTATTTAAATTACGCATTCCTTAGATTTATATTGACATTATTTATATCTTTCTTTCTATTCCCTTTAGACAATACTTCTTAATTTTTCACAGTGCTTCTTTAAATCCCGTTAGCGTTATCTGTCCCTCACTTATATTTTCCAGATATTCCACAAATTTCCCCCAGTCCTCGATGAACTTTTGGTCTCTTAAATATCTAATCTTCCCTGTCAATTTGTCCAACTCCGCATAGTCTAACAGCTTCTCTTATTATTGTATATTTCTTTACATTTTATCTGATACATTCCTCTATCGATATGTGCTCTTAGTCTTATTTCTAAACTCAGTCTCACTCCAACGTCAATCGAATGCTAGCATAGATAACAAACCTTTGCTGTATTTTTGATCATATGTTTTATATCTATCCCACTTTTCCATAATTTTTTGTTTCGAATTGCCTCTCAGGGTGTTTGTTAACTGCGCCATTTCAGCAAATTCCTGTAGCTTGTAATGCCCGTTTGTTATTGTCGGGGCTTCTTGTTCCTTACACCCCTTTGCCACCAAAGTCCGAGCTCCGGCCGTTGCATATAAGATTCTCAAAGACCTTCCTGAGTGGGAGGTCTTCAGCCAAAGATTTTTTTCCCGCTGTCAATCGGCATATAGGCAAAGCCACTTAATTACCGCCGTTTATGCAAGCTGGGTGGGAGGCCTGCAGCCAACGATCGGGCTAGCCCGTCAATCGGCATATGCAAAATTACTTAATTACTGTAATTTATGCAAGCTGTAGAGTTCTTCTTTTTCTTCCCTGTCTTGGCATCAGAAGCTGTCGCCTGGCCACAGAATTCTGTGCTGCAAATGGAGGAAAAACACAGTTGGAAAGAAAAACCTAGTATGGCTAGGGTGTCGCAACTTTTTAGATATAATTTTTAAAAAATAGTCCTGCCCTGTAGTAGCATCTGGAGAGGCACAGAGAGTGTTTTCCTGGCATCGAGAGAAGGGCGTGTGTGCTTTGCCAGCTGATCTTCTGTGTGTCTGGCTGAGCTGTTGTTTTGGGAGAAATTATTGCTTTTCTAGATCAGGGAGGGAGATGCAGCTGTGAGGTTTCGTGGGTGAAAGGGAGCAGAGGTTTTGTTTGTTTGTTTGTTTAGTCGTTTAGTCGTGTCCGACTCTTCGTGACCCCCTGGACCAGAGCATGCTAGGCACTCCTGTCTTCCACTGCCTCCCGCAGTTTGGCCAAACTCATGCTGGTAGCTTCAAAAACACTGTCCCACCATCTCGTCCTCCATCGTCCCCTTCTCCTTGTGCCCTCCATCTTTCCCAACATCAGGGTCTTTCCCAAGGAGTCTTCTCTTCTCATGAGGTGGCCAAAGTCTTGGAGCCTCCGTTTCAGATCTGTCCTTCCAGTGAGCACTCAGGGCTGGTTTCCTTCAGATTGGTTTGATCTTCTTGCAGTCCATGGGACTCTCAAGAGTCTCCTCCAGCACCAGAATTCAAAAGCATCCATTCTTCAGCGATCAGCCTTCTTTATGCTCCAGTTCTCACTTCCATACATCACTACTGGGAAAACCACGGCTTTAACTATACGGACCTTTGTCGGCAAGGTGATATCTCTTTTTAAGATGCTGTCTAGGTTTGTCATCGCCTTTCTCCCAAGAAGCAGGCGTCTTTTAATTTTGTGACTGCTGTCACCATCTGCAGTGGTCATGGAACCCAAGAATGTAAAATCTCTCACTGCCTCCATTTCTTCCCCTTAAGGAATAAATAAAATAAGAAATGGAATGAATGGAAGGGAGGGAGGTGGTGGCCAATTTTGCTGACCTTTTCTAAGGACATAAGTCATCAGACTGTTGCTGTTTGAACTCCCCATCTCCAGACAGGGCTGGGGAAAATTTGGCGCATCCTGATTCTGAATAAAGCACCTTCCTGTGTCCCTATGAACGAAAACTAAACTGAAAGGACTCCCTTTGCTCCAATTGTTCATTCATTCGGAAATGAATCCATATTCCCCTGTGCGTCAGGAGATCGGGGAGAAGGAGGCCTTTGCCCTCCATCCCAGGCCGACAGCTAAGACCCCCTGAGAACATCACAGACCGCCCAAGAGCAGCGAAAAGACAGCGGAGGTGTGAAATAATAAGGAAACTTTTCTTTGCTTCAAGCCTGGGGGTGTGACAGGTGAGCATCTGTAATAGAATTTTAAGGTCATATATATAATAAATCTTCATAAATATACCACCGTCTGGAGCAGCACAGGAAGACCTCCTGAAACCATTTTGACTCCCAAGCTGACCAAATGTTTCTCTGCAAGGAGGGAGGGGCTGAGGGAACCTACTCATTGTCACGGGAATTAAGTAATCACCATTTCAAAAGGAATGGGCAGACTACCAGGAAAGGCAATCAGATAAGGCATTATCAGAATACCTGGCAGACAGGAAAAATAACAACACTCAAATTTCTGTTGTAGACCGCCTTTTCTGCGATGTGGGTATGATGTTTGTGGCGGGTGGTCTTAGGTTACACCCCTTCTGTGGTGTATGTATGATGTATGGAGGGGTGGTCTTGAGCTCCAGGACAGGGAATTAAAAATGTCTATATAAGGGCTTCCACACTGTTGTTCTGGGTTCCTCCTCCTTTCCTGCGTGTGAGGAGATCTTCCCTGTTGCAACAGATCAATAAAGGTCAGGCTTACAAGCTGCTTTGCTTCTCAATATTCTCTGGTTGGTCTCTGTTATTTTCTCCTACCAATAGGGAACCCACGTAAGGACTCTATAAGAGCTCTTGTGTCCCCCATAAGGGAATAAGGGCACATTTTGTTTACAGCACAGCATGGCTGGGCTTTATCCTCGGCAAGACTGCCATGGCGAAGCGGTTTAGCGTGCCGGCGGGGGAGTGCACAACTGTCCGCGTGTCAGGACGTCTGGGAGAAACCGTGCAATTAGCCCAGCTTGAATGGGCTGGTGAGATTGTCTTAGATTAGGAGGCTGAGCTGGCGTGGAGAACACATCTGGGATGCACAGAGGAGCTGTGGGTGGCTCTTTGCGAAACAAGCAGCTGGGGTAGGGCTCGCTCTGAAAGGCTGAGCATCTCTGAGCATCTCCCGGTGAGAAAAAGGTCACAGCGTTCCCACAGCGTTATAAGAAAATAGGCTCCCTTTCCCTTATGAGGTATTCTGGAGCCCGTCCTTAAGTGGATTCCCTACACTGGCTCCCAGTACATTTCTGAGCACAATTCAAAGTGTTGGTGTTGACCTTTAAAGCCCTAAACGGCCTCAGAACGATGGGGCTGGAGACGCTCCTTCAGGTATACTGGGCCGAGGCCATTTAGGGCTTTAAAGGTCAACACCAACACTTTGAATTGTGCTTGGAAACACACTGGGAGCTGATGTAGGTCTTTCAAGACCGGTGTTACGTGGTCTCGGCAGCCACTCCCAGTCACCAGTCTAGCTGCTGCATTCTGGATTAATTGCAGTTTCCAGGTCACCTTCAAAGGTAGCCCCACGTAGAGCGCATTGCAGTAGTCCAAGCAGGAGATAACTAGAGCATGCACCACTCTGGCGAGACAGTCTGCAGGCAGGTAGGGTCTCATCCTGCGTACCAGATGGAGCTGGTAGACAGCCACCCTGGGCACAGAATTGACCTGCACCTCCATGGACAGCTGTGAGTCCAGAATGACTCCCAGGCTGCGCACCTGGTCCTTCAGGGGCACAGTTACCCCATTCAGGACCAGTTAGTCCCCCACACCTGCCCACCTCCTGTCCCCCAAAAACAGTATGAGGGACCTGGGCGTGTTCTGCCTGGAGAAAAGGAGACTGAGAGGAGATAGGATCTTCATCTATCTCTGGGGCTGTCACATTGAAGCGGGAACAAGCTTGTTTTCTCCTGCCCTGGAGGGCAGGACTCGAACCAGTGGCGTCAAGTTACAAGAAAGGAGATTCCGACTAGACGTATGGAAAGACTTTCTCTCTCTAATAGCTGTTTGACAGTAGAAGTGGTGGACTCTCCTTCCTTGGAGGTTCAGAGCTGGAGAGGGGAGCACAAGATGTGTTGGAAGAAGAGGAAGAGGCAGGCTGGGCAAGTGAAGGGCTGGGTCTTTCCCCAGCCTCTCCTGCACCACTGTCTCCCAGAACCAGCGGCGGACTGAAAAGGGATGAGCAAAGGGAGCTCCATGCAGGCATAGTCTCTGGCTGCATGAGCACAGCCCCTTAGCGGGCGGCACATAGAGTTAACTATCTGCTGTGTGGCTGGGGAGTGCCCATATCACCCAGCCAGCCACCCACCAGCTGGCGTCATCTGAAGGCTGCTGGGGGGGTTAAATCCTGTGTCGGCTGTGCATCCCTGTTTCCAGCAGCTAATGAATGGGGTTAAATCCTGCTCGGTCTGGCAGGATCATTAGCAAAACAACAACAAACCTATGATTACGTGAAACGTACTCAATAAACACATAAGACGTAATCGGCTGTACTTTTGAATAAATAAGGTATACTATTCATTGTATCAAATTGTAGATTTCAATGGAAGTCTCATAAAGTTCCATGGAAAAAGCAGAAGACCCAGTGGATCAGTTCATTCTATATTCTGTTCATGCATAAGGTCCATACATGTATAAATTGAATAAATATTTATTATACAGTCTGGCAGGATTGCATAGAAATGTGTAGAGTGAAGGGGCTTGTCTGGTCTCAATAGGTGGGGAGTTCCAAAGTTTAGGAGCCGCCAAACTAAAAGATGAGCGCTCACAAGGTGTATGCCTGTCAGCAGATCACACCCTTCAAAGCTGGAGTTAACCCTTTATTGGCTGTTTGCAGACTTGGCTGAGTTTCCTACCTAATAAAACTGCTGCCACATTTTGCAAAGCTAAGTGGGGTCTGGGTTCAAATTGGATGGAGTGTTGTGATACCTACATCGCAGGGGGGTTGGACCAGCAGGCACAATCAGCAACAAGTCTCTTGTGAATGGGGCAGGAGATGCAGCGAAACAAATTCACTTTGAAAAGATGCTCGACTTTAATCATGAAAGAAATTCGAGGCAGGTGGACTCATACAGTGATAGGCGTGCAGACGATCGTGGGGTCTTTCGCCTCTCCATTATTTGGATGATTTCCTGCGGCAGATTGCACGGGCACAGAAAAAGTGCTCGCCTGACATTTGCTCTGCCTGCTATTCCATGCATATCCTTCCCAGCTGAGACAGTGCTGTTGAACCCGATCTGGCTTTCGCTGCTGGCAACGAATCCTGCAAAACCATCAGCCGTCAGTTCTTGCCATCCACTTTATTGCTCCAGGAAGAGGAGCTTTTGCTAGGCAGCCCCAGTCCACCTCCCAAGACTGCTGCTACTCAGCCCGTAGGAGGCTACTCGGTCTAGTTTAGAGAAAAGGCACGCGTACAAGCTGGCAGGATGATAAGAAAGCAGATGGAAAAACGTTTCCCTCTCTCTCGTTCTGCCTGGACACTGAGGTCCAGCGCTGAGGGCCTTCTGGCGGTTCCCTCCTTGCGAGAAGTCAAGTTACAGGGAACCAGGCAGAGGGCCTTCTCGGTAGTGGCACCCTCCCTGTGGAACACCCTCCCACCAGATGTCAAAGAGAAAAACAACTATCAGACTTTTAGAAGACATCTGAAGGCAGCCCTGTTTAGGGAAGCTTTTAATGTTTAATAGGTTATTGTATTTTAGTGTTTTGTTGGAAGCCGCCCAGAGTGGCTGGGGAAACCCAGCCAGATGTGTGGGGTATAAATAATAAATTATTATTATTATTATTATTATTATTATTATTATTATTATTATTATTATTATTATCATCATTATTAAATGCCAATGAACATCCCATAGAGGCAACTGCTGGAGGATTATGGTCAGAAAAAGGAAAGTACTAACTTCCACAGTTAACCTGTGGAACTCCCTCCCACAGGAAGCTGTGATAGCGACCAGCTTGGGTGCATTTAAAAGGGGATCAGACAAATGCATGGAAGAGGGGATGGGATGGATCGAGACACAGGGGAAAAACCACTATAAATAAGTCAGAGATTAAATTATAACAAAAGGGGGGAAATCTCTATGGAAAATCGTGTTTTAAAATTTCCTGCTCTCTGGCGCCATCTGGTGTTGCATGTTTATAGCGCGTTGAAATCGCTGTTTCTTCACTAACGTAGCTGAGTCCCTAGATGCGGCAAAGAAATTTGTTTTCAGGCCTCACAATGGCGTGCTTAATTGCAGGGCTCTGTGGTTTATTTATTTGAAGCTAAAGTCAGGCTGAGCAGGCAGCGGCCCCTTCTCCTCCCACTGTTTTGCAGCTCAGAATCGCCCTCCCCTAAGTGCTTTTCCATTCGCAGATGGAACCATGCAGGGCAGGGGTCAGCAAACTTTTCCAGCAGGGGTCCACTCCACTGTCCCGCAGACCTTGTGGGGGGCCGGACTATATTTTGGGAACAAAAATGATGCAAGAGCACCACGAGCCCCAGTGGCTGCTTACCTGTGTTTTGCGAGCGGCAGGGACTGGTGGCGGCAGGACGAGGAGCGGCGCGCGAAAGTGCTCCGGAGAGGGGCTGCTTAAAATGGTGGACGCTCGAGCGCTGCTGCTGCTGGCACGAAGAAGGCCCAGCCCCCTTCCTCCTCTAGGCAGGGCGGGGAGAAGCCAAGAGGAGGGAGGGAGAGAGGAGGTATGTCACCGCCGTGGGAGGGAGAGGGAAAGAACGTCCGCACTGGCGATCCACGCAGTGATTCCCGGACCTTCTGCGGGCTGGATCCAGCAGGCAATTGGGCCTCATCCGGCTTGTGGGCCTTAGTGTGCCAATCCATGATGTAGGGCTTACCTTTGTCTTGCGAGCGGCAGGGGCTGGTGGTGGCGGGACGAGGAGCGGCGTGCGAAAGTGCTCCAGAGAGGAGCTGCTTAAAATGGTGGTCGCTCGAGCGCTGCTGGTGCTGGTGCAAACAAAGGCCATGCATGGAGGCGAGGGCTGTTGATGGCTGTTGGTATTATGGCTACGCTCTGCCCTTCACCGTCACAGGTTTCTGAATCCCAGTTCCTGGAAACCACAGGAGGGAAGATGGCTCCTGTGTTCGAATCCTGCTTGCGAGATTCACAATGAGGCATCTGGTTGGCCGTTATGAGAGTAGGACACTGGAGCGGCCATTGGCATAAAGCAGCTTTTGCTATTTCTCTGTTTCCAGGTTCTCTCTCTCCTTCCCATCGCTTCCTTCCTTCCCTTCTTCCCTCGTTCATCCCCGTCCTCCCGGCAGGATCAGGCCCACCTGGGCAGCTCCTGCTTGGCAGCTCAGCATCCTGCCCACGTGTTTTAATTAACGGCAAGCCAAGCCGGTCAGGGCGCCTTGGCAGGCTGCTTCCTGGGAGATGGATGAGCGTTCCAGATAATATGATTCTGCTTATTTTTAGGCTCAACCGAAGCATAGAAGTAGGTCATTCACAAATTAGAAAACAGCAAAGCTTACCTTTTAGGTAGAGAGGGGGCACCAGGTAATTCTCACCCCGGGGGCTTTGCCTGGGCCTCCCCTTTTGCCTCTTCCACCCAAAAGAGGGACAAGCCTGAGACGTTTTTCATATCGGAAATCCAAATGACACCTTCGCCCTAGGTCAGGGTTGCCATATTTTGAAGAGCAAAAAGAGAACACATTTGCCAGCGCCTGGGGTGGGAGGGAAGGGGTGTGGGAGCAGGCGCACGCTACAATGTCCCTTCAAAATGTACAAAAACTTGGCAATGGTCATTATTGGCACATAATGATGATGATGGCATTACCTCCTAAGGGCAGTACCTGTGGCAGGAGACACTTCATGGCCTTCCAGGCTAGTTATTTATTTATTTATACATACATACCCTGCCCATCTGGCTGGATTTCCCCAGCCACTCTGGTCGGCTCCCAACAGAATATTAAAAACACAATAAAACATCAAACATTAAAAACTTCCCTAAACAGGGCTGCCTTCAGATGTCTTCTAAAAGTCAGATAGTTGTTTATTTCCTTGACATCGGATGGGAGGGCGTTCCACAGGGTGGTGCCACTACCGAGAAGGCCCTCCGCCTGGTTCCCTGCAACCTCACATCTCACAGGGAGGGAACCGCCAGAAGGCCCTCGGAGCTGGACTTCAGTTTCCGGGCTGAATGATGGTGGTGGAGACATTCCACCCCAATCAATCAATCAATCAATCAGTAATTTTCACTCGCCTTGCTAAATCCTAAATATAAATCATCCTCCTGCTAATTCCCATGAAACACAATTCACGCTCTCCAGTGCTTCTTAGTTTGGCTATGCGTCTATTTTCATCAATGCAGAATCCACCCGCCAAAGGATGCCATTTTTGAGGAATCTAAAGAACAGCTGAGTTGTGGGAAAGTGTGGATCAGATGCCATTTGACGCTCATCTGCTCCTATGGAGTTGTTCATCTCTTTCTCTTTCTTCGTTGCAGGAGTTCTACTGACCCCGTGGGCCATGAGGTTATCTGGGCACTGGGAGCAGGCTGTCGAGACATCATCTCCTTACAGGTGGCGCCGCTGCACCCTTGGTAAGAATGCCAGAGCATGCAATTACCCTCGCTCCTTTGCTGCTATTTTCCTCTCTTTCCTCTGAACTTTTTTTTTAAAAAAAAAACTTTTAATTTGCTTTAAACAGGTACATATAAATATAGATACAGTGGTGCCTCGCAAGACAAAATCCGTTCTGCGATTCTCTTCGTCTAGCGGTTTTTTCGTCTTGCGAAGCGAGCCCATTGACAGCTTAGCGGATTAGCGCTACAGCGGTCTAGCGGCTTCTAGCAATCAGCTGTCAAGCGGCTTATCAGCGGATCAGCTGTTAAGCGGCTTAGCAGCTTAGGAAAAGGGGGGGAGAAAAAAAAAACGCGGGGACTCGCAAGATTTTTTCATCTTGCGAAGCAACCCCATAGGGAAATTCGTTTTGCGAAGCGCCTCCAAAACAGAAAACCCTTTCGTCTAGCGGGTTTTCCGTCTTGCGAGGCGTTCGTCTTGCGGGGCACCACTGTATGTATTTCATCAATGCACACACACGCATGGAAATAGCAACACCAGCAGGGCAATTTTCATGGACGAAATTGTGTGTGCAGGGAGGGTTCCAGCACTGCGGCAGCAGTCAGACTCTCTCACACACACTCCGTGGCTGATTTGAAACTTTTCAAAAACACCTCTCAGATTATAACAAAAGGGGGAAAAATCTCTATGGAAAATCATGTTTTAAAATTTCCTGCTCTCTCGCACCATCTGTTATTGCATGTTCATAGCGCATTCAAATCACTGTTACTTCACTAACATAGCTGAGTCCCTAGATGCGGGAAAGAAATTTGTTTTCAGGTCTTGCAGTGGCATGCTTAGTTGCAGAGCTCTGTGGTTTATTTATTTGAAGCTAAAGTCAGGCTGAGCAGGCAGTGGCCCCTTCTCCTCCCACCGTTTTGCAGCTCAGAATCGCCCTCCCCTAAGAGCTTTTCCATTTGCAGACAGAAACATGTAGGGCAGGGGTCAGCAAACTTTTTTAGCAAGGGGCCGCTCCACTGTCCCTCAGACCTTGAGGGGGCCGGACTATATTTTGAGAACAAAAATGATGCAAGAGCACCAGGAGTCCCTGGTGGCTTGCGTACTTGTATCTTGCGAGCGGCAGGGGTTAGTGGTGACGGGACAATGAGTGGCGTGCAAAAGGGCTCCGGAGAGGGGCTGCTTAAAATGGCGGCCGCTCAAGCGCTGCTGCTTCTGCTGCTGGCACCAACAAGGCCCAGCTCCCTTCCTCCTCTAAGTAACAAAACCAACCAACCCCTGTGTTGCAAAGAGAACGTCAGCAATGTTTAGGCAACACGATGACTATATACATAAGTAATAGACAATCTTTATAGAATTCCTTCAAACCATAAGAAGTACAAAATGAAATCTTTAGTCTCAAAGTCTCTGAAAATCTTTAAATGAAGCGAGGGTCCAGACTCTGTACCATGAAAGACAAGCTGTGAAGCTTTGTGTATTCAGCAAATATGATGTCCAACACTGAACAGTGATTCCGGATATTGGTTACTGTTTCGTAGAATTCTTCATCAGCTTGGTGGGAGGATATAGAATTGCTTCATAAGCCCATCTTATTTCAAATGAATGTATGTAAATGAATACAGTGGTGCCTCGCAAGACGAAAATAATCCGTTCCACGAGTCTCTTCGTTTAGCGGTTTTTCGTCTTGCGAAGCAACCTTATTAGCGGCTTAGCGGATTAGCGCTATTAGCGGTTTAGCAGCTTAGCGGCTATTAAAGGTTTAGCGGCTTAGCGGCTAAAAGGCTATTAGCGGCTTAGTGGCTTAGAAAGGGGGGGAAGCGAAAAAAGCGAAGCAAGCCCATAGGGAAATTCGTCTTGCGAAGCGCATCGAAAAACGGAAAACCCTTTCGTCTAGCGGGCTTTTCGTCTTGCGAGGCATTCGTCTTGCGGGGCACCACTGTATATCAAATGCTGTGGAACAGTGCTCATGTAATAATGTAGTCACTGCTGTAAGTGACAGCATTTGATATATTCATCACTGTTCAGTGTTGGACATCATATTTCCTGAATACACAAAACTTCACAGCTTGCCCTTCCTCCTCTAGGCAGGGCAGGGAGAAGCCAGAAGGAGGGAGGGAGGGGAGAGGAGGCGCCAGCACCGCTACCGTATGAGGGAGAGGGAAAGAACGTGCGCACTGGTGATCCACGCGGCGATTCCCGGACTGTCAGCGGGCTGGATCCAGAAGGCAATTGGGCCTGATCCGGCCTGTGGGCCTTAGTTTGCTGACGTATGATGTAGGGCCACAATGCAGACCACAGCCCTTCTAGAAATAAGTGAAATACAGTCCTACCTCATGTTACATTTGCTTCAGCTTGAACGTTTTCAGGTTGCGCCCTGCGGCGACCCGGAAGTACCGGAAAGGGTTACTTCCGGGATTCGCTGCTCGCTCATGTGCAGACGAGCAAAATAATGTCACGTGCATGTGCAGGAGCGGCAAATCACAACACGCGCAGATGCAGAGACGCAGGTTGCATTTTGCTCATGTTGCGAACAGGCCTCCGGAACGGATCCCGTTCTCAACCAGAGGTACCACTGTAGATATATTTCACCGCAAGGGTGAGAATTAACTTGGTACCTCCGCTGTCAGTGGCGAGACATGCCTCTACTTACCAGGCGCTGGGAACCACAGCGCAGGAGCAAAAAAAAATGGAAGTAAAACTTTGCTTTGTCCCTGCACATCGCCGCTAGAAACAGCGCTAGCTTCCGGAAGTACATATGTGTCGGAGTTGGAGACTGTAGCCATTGCCATAGCAGTAGGCAAAAGTGCAAGGGAGAGAGGGAGCCCAGAGGGGCGGGGCATGAGTGAGAGGGGGTGTGGTCTCTTTCGAGGTTGTGTCCCAATTTCCCTCCCTCGGGTGCAGGAGGGTCTGTGCCACCTCCCCTCTGGGAAACCCAAAGTTTGGTGCTTTATCGGAGCAGAAAGCAATCAGGTGTTCTGTGGATTGCTGTTTGTTCCAATTTATCGCCAAAGAATTGTTTTCTCTGGGGGGGAAGTGTTGACAAGCTCCACATCACCTTTTAAACACCCGTCGAAGACGCTCCTTTCCCAACAAGCCTTTTAAGTGGAGATCTGTATCCATACGGGACTTGAAATTGTCCTTACATACAAAATGTATTTTTAATATGCAAGCTGTCCTTAATTGCTTGCGCGGACGGAATGGTTTTGACGCATGGCGTTGTTGTTGTTTTTATTGCTGATGTCTCCACTGCGAAATTGCTTCGAGATCTTTAATGGGAAGTGGTTCCTGGATGGGGTTTAGGACGAACAAAGCTGCCCTGGTGTCGTTGTTGCGTTTTAGTTGTGATTCCTGGCTTTGCAGGGGGCTGGACTAGATGGCCCCTGGGGTCCCTTACAGCTCCGCGGTTCCACGAGGGTAAAGAACGGAGAGGCAGCAACGGAATGATATGTGACAAAAAGAGAGAAGCAAGTCTCAAGACCGGTGCCAGTTTGGGATTTATTTTTTATTGTTATGCAAAGGGGAAAAAATCCAGCACAATCCGAGATATGAATTTGCATCCACTGCCTTTAGTTCTCTCCCTCTGACGTGCGATAAAACAAGTTTCTAAAAATGCCTTCTCTCTTTGCTTGTTACTCAGGGGGGCTGGGAAACAACTGGAGCTAAATTACATCTATTTTCACTGCACAGAACTCCCATAAGCCAAGGCAGATGACACATTCTTCTCCTAATTTGTGCCTGTTAATGACATTATGCAAATTGGAATGCTTTGATCAGCTTCTCGTCTGCATTTTTTTCTTCTTCTTCTTCTCCTTCTTCTTTTTTTTCCTACCAAAAAATAAAAAATTCCCTTCCAGCCAGCAACCGACCCGCTTCAGTAACCGCTGCCTGCAGATGATTGGGCGGTGTTGGCCACATTTGAGGGCGCTGGGCGTCGGCGGAGCAGGTTGCGGAGTGCAAGGATTGGCTTCCTTAGGTAAATCTAGCCTCAGGCTCTCCGTCTGTGAAATGGGCTTCTAGGGGGCAGATAGCCGGGGGCAGAACAGAGGAACGCTTTGCATTCTAGGAATGTGATGGCGGTGGCGATGCCAAGAGGGTGTGTTTGCTTTCTTTCAGGCATGACCACCGGAATAAGAAGCCAAAATGATAATAGATATAAGGAGGACTGGATATTATATATTGATTATATGAAAAATTACTATAAGTGGGCAATTAGCATACCTGGATGGTCATATTTTCAGCTGTGTAAGTTAGAACGAGAGTTAACAGGAGAAGCAGAGAAAGACTGGGGAAATTAAGAGAACGCGAGAGGAAGTGGAAGATAAAAGGAACCATGGATTGAGACCAAGGGAAGTCTGTCGATGACTGGGTTTTGTTCTTGTGTTAAAATGCATCAGAATATATTTTTTAAAACCCATTAAAAGATGTGTTTGCATGAGGACTTTAACAATAACCAGGGCAGTTCATCTTTACATCTTTAGGCACCAGGTGAAAACGTTCTTTTTAAACCAGGCCTTTGGCTGATAAATATTCTAGGTAAAGTTGTGAACGACTCTGGGGTTGCGGCACTCATCTCGCTTTACTGGCCGAGGGAGCCGACGTTTGTCCACAGACAGTTTTTCTGGGTCATGTGGCCAGCATAACTAAGCCACTTCTGGCAAAACCAGAGCAGCGCACGGAAACGCCATTTACCTTCCAAGTCTCTTGGGCTTGCCAATCAGAAGGTCGGAAGTTTGAATCCCCGCGACAGGGTGAGCTCCTGTTGCTCTGTCCCAGCTCCTGCCAACCTAGCAGTTCTAAAGCATACCAGTGCAAGTGGATAAATAAGTACCACTGCAGCGGGAAGGTAAACACCGTTTCTGTGCGCTCTGGTTTCCATCACGGTGTTCCGTGGCACCAGAAGCAGTTTGGTCATGTTGGCCACATGACCCGGAAAGCTGTCTGTGGACAAACGCTGGCTCCCTCAGCCTGAAAGCGAGATGAGCGCCACAACCCCAGAGTCACCTTTGACTGGACTTAACCATCCAGGGTCCTTTACCTTTATATCTGTCTGTCTGTCTATATATCCATCTATCTATCTTCTATATCTATCCATCTATCTATCATCTATCTATATCTATAAAGGTAAAGGTAAAGGGACCCCTGACCATTAGGTCCAGTCGTGACCAACTCTGGGGTTGCGGCACTCATCTCGCTTTACTGGCCGAGGCAGCTGGCATACAGCTTCTGGGTCATGTGGCCAGCAGGACTAAGCCGCTTCTGGCGAACCAGAGCAGTGCACGGAAACGCCATTTCCCTTCCCGCCGGAGCGGTACCTATTTATCTACTTGCACTTTGACGTGCTTTCGAACTGCTAGCTTGGCAGGAGCAGGGACCGAGCAACGGGAGCTGACTCCGTCACGGGGATTCAAACCACCGCCTTTCTGATTGGCAAGTCCTAGGCTCTGTGATTTAACCCACAGCGCCACCCGTGTCCCCATCTATATCTATATCTATTTCTCTATCTGTCTATATCAGCTATCTATTATCTATCTATCCATCTATCTATATCATCTATCATCTATCTATCTATCTATCTATCTATCTATCTATCTATCATCTATCATCTATCATCATCATCTATCATCTATCTATCTATCTATCTATCTATCTATCTATCATCTATCTATCTATCTATCTATCTATCTATCTATCTATCATCTATCATCTATCATCTATCATCTATCATCTATCATCTATCTATCTATCTATCTATCTATCTATCTATCTATCTATCATCTATCTATCATCTATATCTATCTATCATCTATCATCTATCTATCTATCTGTCTGTTCATCTATCTATCTAATATATAGAATATGATGGCTGTGCAAATCCTGGCTGATCCCCAAACGCCTGTCTTTCTCCTCAGCCCGGAACTGCATGCGGCTGCAAGTGTTGGAGCTGGACCACGTGACGGAGGTGAACCAGGAAGTGGCGGCTGAGGTGTGTCGGGAAGGCCTGAAGGGGCTGGAGATGCTGGTCCTGACATCCACCCCGGTCACACCCAAAGCCTTGCTGCATTTCAACAGTGAGTGGGAACCCCCCTCCCCAAAAAAGCAAAGCCACGGGGCAGGTGGGCTGCAGGAGGGTTCCTGCCATGTTCCTGGTCCTAGGATGGCACCTAGGGGAGACAGCCAACGAAAGATGGGATGGGACCTCTGGAAGGTTCTGGTCCAGTTGGCCATGGTGGGAAGAGGATGCTGGACCAAATGGGCCTGATCCTGCAATACCTTCATACGTTGGGGCTCGGTGATAAGATCCCTGGAAACCCGGTCATTGTTGGGGCAGCAAAGGTTCTCCTGTGTTTCTTCGGATGGCTGGAAGAGATTCAGAAGAACCGTCTCTACCATGAGGATATATCAGTTTTGTAGTGGCTTAACTGTCATGGCTTCTTCCAAACTTTTTTTTTCCAGGGTGGGCATGGTGCCAGAAAACAGGGAATTATGTTCACATGTGGTGGTGGTATAAATATGTACAATTTTTTTGGCAAATGGCATTTAAGGAGGCAACAGAAATCACTGGGTTAAAGCTGATCAAAAGTACAAAGGTAGCATTATTTTGAATTTCCGATGGAGTGGAATGTTTGCAGGCTATGAAGGATTCACTTGCAAATTTATTGACAGCTGCACAAATTATTGTAGCTAGGAAGTGGAAGGGACAGGCAGAATATAAAATGGAAGAATGGTATAAAGAGGTGTAAAGGTAAAGGGACCCCTGACCGTTAGGTCCAGTCGTGGCCGACTCTGGGGTTGCGGCGCTCATCTCGCTTTATTGGCCAAGGGAGCCGGCGTACAGCTTCCGGGTAATGTGGCAGCATGACTAAGCCACTTCTGGCGAACCAGAGCAGCGCACGGAAACGCCGTTTACCTTCCCACCAGAGCGGTACCTATTTATCTGCTTGCACTTTGACGTCCTTTCGAACTGCTAGGCTGGCAGAAGCAAGGACTGAGCAACAGGAGCTCACCCCATCGCGGGGATTTGAACCGCCAACCTTCTGATCAGCAAGCCCTAAGCTCTGTCGTTTAACCCACAGCGCCACCCGTGTCCATTATAAAGAGGTGTGAGATACAGCTATTAATGATACATTAACACGTGCCATTAAGGTAAACAGGGAATATGCAGGAGAATTGATTCTGAGGAGATATGGATGGTGTTTATATAATTTGTGCTGTTAAAATGGAAAGGGGTCAAACCAACGCAAGAGGTGTTGAAATTTTGGGAGGTTGGATAGTTGCAATGGGATGGTCTCGGTGGTGGGGTGTACATTTTTATTCTTATTTATGTACGATTATTACTTTTTCAAAAAAATTTAAAAAGAGAAATAAAGGCACTTTCATTTTTTAAAAGGAGGGGGAATTTATGGGTGCGCTGCAGAGGGTCCTAATCTGGATTGGGGCCCATGCATCTCCTTTGCACTTTTTAGAAGTTATCCACACAGTTCCTTAACTCAGATGGCTTTAAGAGAGGATGAGATCAAGTGGCGATGAGCCATGATAGCTATGATCTGACTCCATTTTTGGAAGCCTCTCAGTACCAGTAGCTGGTTTTGTGGGGAAGTCTCCCACCATGGGAAATGTCAGGCAGGGCCAGCGGCGTTGAGCTCAGGTGCAGCTTGTGGGCTTCCCAAATGGGGCACCCGCTGGCCACCGCAAGAGGAGGGTGCTGGACTAGGAGGGCCATTAGCAGTGTGACTTTTCCAGAAAAAGAGGTGCCAGAATTCACCAGGAAGGCCTCCCTTGTTCTCTTATATAGGGGCAATGGTGCCCACCTGAGAGGGGCCGGAACGGAGTTCCAGTGAGTTCCAGCTGGGGAAAAAGCCCTGGCCATTAGCCTGACTTTTTTTTTATTTTATCACAGAGGTTGCCAACATGGCACCCATGGGTGCCAGTGTGCCAGCCAGTATGACCAGTATGGCACCCACAAAGTATCTCAGTATTTTGTTGGAAGCTGCCCAAAGTAGCTGGGGAAGCCCAGCCAGATGGGCGGGGTATAAATAATAAATTATTATTCTTGTTCTTATTCTTCTTATTATCTTTATCAGTAGAATCCTCTCAAAAATCCAGAGTGTATGGTACTATTTGCTCTTCTTCCTTATTTTGGGTTATGGCACACACACCTTGGCAGCCATTTTGTGTTATGCCACACACCCCGTGGCAGCCATTTTGTGTTATGCCACACACTCCATGGCAGCCATTTTGCATTATGCCACACACACCTCTTGGCAACCATTTATATTATGCCACACACTCAATGGCAGCCATTTGTATTATGCCACACACCCCGTGGCAACCATTTTGTGTTATGCCACACACTCCATGGCAGCCATTTTGTATTATGCCACACACCCCATGGCAACCATTTTGTGTTATGCCACAAACCTCATGGCAGCCATTTTGTGTTATGTCACACACCCCATGGCAGCCATTTTTTATTTGTACCCATAGAACTAACTCAAAATAAAAAACGGTCCTATTGACACCCCCCCAAAAGGCCTTGCAACCCCAGATCTTATGTTTATTTTGGCTGCTGACTCTGGATATGTGGGAAAGAAGAAAAATCTACTTTCCTCACACACCTTTTCTCCCATCAAGAGGTACAAAGCTTCAGAGAAGCTCAGGTTTTCTTTTCAGTTAGGACTTGGCTGTGAAGGAACAAGTGCCAAATAGAGTATTTATAGAGAATTTCACTGTTAAAAATAGCAGAGGTTGGCTTTCCTCCAGAGCTGCTTCGTTACAGATATCCAGGAAGTTCGCTAGGCGACACGCCCTACTGTTTTTTACACAAATAATCAATTAGCATCGCTGCCCAACAATTAATGACCTTTTAGTTCCTTGACCTGCTTGTGTTAATTAGGTAAATTAAAATGCAGTGAGAATGTTACCAATCCTCAATAAGCCTAATCTTTTTGTTTTATTTCATGTGGGAATTTAAAAGCATTGTCAGAAGGAATGTCCACCTATAACATAACTTTCCTTCTCTTTTCCCTAGGAAAGAGCCAAAGCACATGCAAAATTTAGCAAGCATCCCCTTAACTCTGAGCCCCACTGATTAAATCTACTAATCCGGGGATCTATTAATTGATCTACTTCGTGGATTTATCTGCTAATTGAAAGCTCGCAGCCCGATTTATTAAATTAAAAGAAGAGGAGGCACAGTTAGAGATATGAGCGGCTCAAGCAAACTTTGCCTCTCGCACAGCCGTATCAGCTGCTGCTAGCAATTTTCCAAAATAGTGATTACTAGCTCATATCGCAGATGATTATTAGCATTTAATTTAGCAGAATTCTGGCAGCTGGTACCCACAATTAATGCCATAAGCGATGCCTTAAATGGATTTACGCAGAGGGCTTTCCCTCTAGTTTTTTCAGAGGTGGGGGGGAAGAACAACCAAGGATGTTCCTTTAAATAATAAGGGTGCTGGAGTTGTAGCAAATGCATCAGTCTTCTTTGGGTTGTTGTTTTTTGTACAGTCTTGAGGACTAGAACCCTGACCTTTCGTGATCATACAAAGTGGAGATCGTTAGGGTTCAAGGTGAAATAGCAGCTTCTCTCCTTCAAGGGTCGCCAGTGTGATACAATAACACCCTTAAGGTCAGGGGTCCCCAAACTCGTTTATCCGGCCCACAGCGCCCCCCGCCGCCCGCTCTTACCAGCACTGCGCAGCTGCCCACTTCCAGGTCAGAGGAGCACCGGAAATAGCTTGTGCACATGCGCAAGCATTATTTGTGCATGTGCAAGCATTATTTGGGCATGCACAAGCGTTATTTCCGGTGCACATCCAGGTCAGAGGAGGCCTGTGCACATGCACACAGGCTATTTCCAGTGCTCCTCCGACCCAGAAGTGCACCAGAAATAGCGTGTGCACATGCGTATGGGCATGCGCTCCCCCACCCTCTCGCCTGCGGCGTGATCAGCGCTGGAGACACCGGCCCGAGGCGCGGTAAGTTTGCTGACCCCTGCTTAAGGTCTCCCCCTGGTAGACATGAAGTCCCCCGACTCCCCCCCCCCCTTGGTCATGAAGCAGAAACAGGGGTTGCCTTTTTCTTCACCTCTTATGTGTGTTTTTTCCCCCAAGAGAAGAGGAAACCTCCCAACCCAGATTTCATGCTGAAGACATTTCTCTTTCCTTAAAGGTGTATGCCGGAACCTGAAGTCCATCGTGGTCCAGGTTGGGATCTCGGACTACTTTAAGGAACCAAACAGTTCTGAGGCCAGGAAGATGTTCGAGGAAATGGTGACCAAACTCCAGGTAATGAGATTCCCACTTGGTCTAATCCTTATTGCCTTTTTAGCAATGGGCTTGCTTGGAGAAAGAAGTGGCAAGAGCTCATCCTCAGAGATCCCAGGTTCAGTCTTTATATGCAGTGCTTTTTTTCTGGGGGGACGCAGAGGTACACATACCCCTAAACATTTTATGAATCTTTTTACTTTTGTCCATTTACTGTATTTATTTTGCCCGATTTGAACTATAAAATGGTGATTTTCTGTAGTCAAAATGAGAGTGCCCCTACCCTAAACATTTTTTTAGAAAATTATATATTAATTATTATTATATTATATTATATTATAATGTATAATTTTTATTAAATTTTCTGTTTTACAGTTTAAAACACAGTGGACCCTCCGGATAAGAATTAAATTCATCCTGGGGGTCCATACTTAACCTGAGAAGTCCGTAACTGGAGGCACCGCTTCTGCACATGCACGCGGCACAATAGAGCACTTCTGCGCATCCATGCGCGGCAGAATCTGGAAGTGTACACTTCCAGGTTTGCCACGTTCACAACCCGCAAGTTATGTCTCCAGAGCAGTACATAACTCGAGGGTCCACTGAATTCTTTTAAACATCCTTAAAATATCAACTTCCTCTTTTCTCTTTCCATGGTTCATTATGCATATCTTAAATCCCTGCATATTTTACACAAACTAAACCATTCAGTATTCCCTTATTACATCCATCAAAATTATTTACACTGCTGAATTTATCTTTATGCTGCCAGTGTTTTCAAGTGTACACAATTTCCCCCCATATATTCATTAAACATTTTACAATCTACTCTAAATGTATGTTCTTCTCCTTATCGTATTCTGTATGTTAAGTCTGCAAGCTGCGCATATTCTGTCATCTTAAGATGCCATTCGTCTTTGGTTGGGACCTCACTCGTTTTCCATTTGGAGGCTAACAAAACACAGGCCACAGTAGTGGCATACAGAGTCTAAGCCAAGCGAGTCTAAGCCAAGGGTCGCTACGCTTTGTGCCTTCATCAGCTGAAATTATCTGAAGCTGTTTTTATTCCATCAGAGTATCTCCATTCTTGGGGGGGGGGCGAGGCTGACCTGTTGTTGTTGTTGTTGTTGTTGTTGTTGTTGTTATCAATGAATTGAAAACACGATTGCACTTACCACTTATGAGTGGATTGCTTATAGATGTAGAGTTTGCAGAGGGAAATATAAAGAAATTTGGAACCCTTTTAGGTAAAAAAATAAATATATACTATATATTTCCATGTATAAGATGCCCCCATGTATAAGACGCCCGCTATTTTGGGGGACTCCAAATTAAGAAAACACCCCTCAGCACTACCCGTGTATAAGACGAGCCCCAATTTTAAACCTAATTTTTTGGTCAAAAAACCTAGTCTTATACAGTGGTAACTCGGATTACATAAGCTTCAGGTTACAGACTCCGCTAACCCAGAAATAATACCTCAGGTTAAGAAATTTGCTTCAGGATGAAGCGCAGCGGCAGCGGGAGGCCCTATTAGCTAAAGTGGTGCTTCAGGTTAAGAACAGTTTCAGGTTAAGAACAGACCTCCGGAACGAATTAAGTACTTAACCCGAGGTATCACTGTACACGGGAAAATACGGTATGTATTTGGATAATGCCACTATCTATATATTAGGTTAGTATGTAAGGGACACGGGTAGCGCTGTGGGTTAAACCACAGAGCCTAGGACTTGCCGATCAGAAGGTCAGCGGTTTAAATCCCCGCGACGGGGTGAGCTCCCGTTGCTCGGTCCCTGCTCCTGCCAACCTAGCAGTTCAAAAGCATGTCAAAGTGCAAGTAGATAAATAGGTACCACTCCAGCGGGAAGGTAAACGGTGTTTCCATGTGCTGCTCTGGTTTGCCAGAAGCGGCTTAGTCATGCTGGCCACATGACCCAGAAGCTGTACACCGGCTCCCTTGGACAGTAAAGCGAGATGAATGCCACAACCCCAGAGTCAGTCATGACTGGACCTAATGGTCAGGGGTCCCTTTACCTTTATCTATGGAATTGCAATTGTTATTTCCTATAGGGTCATAGTTTATCCTTTCACGTTCTCCCTTTTTATTTTTTATTCTTTGTTGTTTATTTTAAGGGTCGTTAAAAATAATTAAGAAGAAGCAGGAGCAGCAGCTCTGGCCCAACTGGAGCAGCCTGTTTCCTCCCGCACACCACTTCCCCTGAAATTTATTGCCATCTCTCTCTTCTCTATCTCTCCCAGGCCCTGAAGAAGAGGCCAGGCTTTTCAAAGATTTTACACATTAAGGTGGAAGCTGGCTGTTAACCTTTGCAAGGGGAGAGACCAACGCGCACCCCAGATTAACACCTCCTGCCCGTCTGTTAGTAAAGACATCCTGGCGCCAACACCAGCAGCCTGCCTGCCAGCCTCAGTTCTCTGGACTGGCGCTTTCAGAAGCACCCAGCCGAGCGCACGCATCTTTGAGCAGGCCTTCCGGACTGGGCGCGACGAGCTCCTTTTCCGTGCGGTGAAGGGTCAGCTGTATTGCTGAGATGATGGTGCTATGAAAACACACACAACAAAACGCCCGGCATAGGAATTTCTCCAGACTGCCAGTGGGAACATCCCTTTTCCTTCTCCTCCTCCTCCTTTCATCTCGCGGAGGCAGCTGTGCAAGGGAAGCTTGGCCCTTCTTTGCAGATTCTTCCTTTGCCGCCGAGACTCTCTCTTTCTTTTCGCCCTTCAACAACTTCTCGGCCAAGGGTGACAAATCAACGGGGCTCGCTCGACTCCTTCAATTCGCCCTCCTCCTTTGTGGAAACGACTGGTCGTTCCTTCCGCCTGAAACTCCATCGCCCCGGAGCCTCATTTCATCTCTTTCCTTTCGGGCGCTTTCTCTCGCTCACTCTTGGTTTTTTTAATGAGGGAGGGGGCTGTTTCCTATTGTGGGGAGAAGCAGGGGTTCCTGTTTGTTTTGATTTTTCCCCTCTCTCTTATGAAAGAAAAGGCAAAGCCGAATTTCCCTGCAGCCAGAGACCGCTACAAAAGCTAAGAAAACAAATCTCCTACTTTGCAGAGGAACCCTGGAATGTTCTCCCCGCTCACCAATTTCCGTCTTGGAGCCAGGAACATAGGAAGTTGCCTTATACAGAGTCAGGCCCTTGCTCCATCCAGCTCAGTATTGTCTATATGGACTGATAGCTGCTCTCCATGGTTTCAGGCAGGGAGTCTTTCCCAGTCCTCCCAGGAGATGCTGAGGATTGAACCCAAGATCTGGGCCGCTGAGCCCTTGTTCTCTCTCCTGCACAGGCCATAAAGCATCTTTGCCTGCAACATCCTCTTTTCATCTCTTGCCACCAACTTTTTCCTGATTCATGGAAAGCCGCCGCCTTCCTCTTCTGGCGGGTGGCTTCGCCGAGTGATTAATCGTTTGGCAATTGGCACAGTGGAAAGGAGACGTTTCTGCTTTGAATGTAAGCCTCCTCCAACCATCATCCCTACCTTGCCTGCTTTCCTGGAGGCAGGGAGAGCCAGTCGTCCCCCCCCCCTACGATTTACAGATCTGCAAGTGCCCTCCAGGTATTAACTGGCCCCCGACATTAACCAATTCCCAACCCCTGCCGTTTATGCCAAGATTTAGGGAGCACATAGCTGCCAGAAATGAGAGGAACCAGCTCTGCCCGAATTTCTCAGGCAGATGGCTTTGCTTCAGTTGGATTTATTGGGGAAGCAGAAGGATGGAGTTTGCAGTCAGCATCCTGCTGTGACGATGGATCCGCAGCAAAAATGACACAGCCAGCAAGTGCAGGTTCCAGATCCTGCAAGGAGGAGCCTGGCTTATAAGCAAATGGCCAAAGCATTTGATCAACCTGAGGAAATCCTTTCTGGCATAGCATTTATGCTGAATCCCCAGGGGCAGTCGAGGGCTGGCCTTGAGAGAGGACTCGCGGGAAGCATTTCTGAGTCTAAGCCAAGGGTCGCTACGCTGTGCCTTCATCAGCTGGAATTATCCGAAGCTGTTTTTATTCCATCAGAGTATCTCCATTCTTGGGGGGGGGGCGAGGCTGACCTGTTGGGTTTCTGCCTGGTGTGCAGCTGATGAAGGCACAAGCTCCGTGCCAGAAAAAACAAGACAACCCCCATCTCAGAGCCAACCCTTATCAAGTAGCTGTTGGATTCCCGGTTCAGTACAGTAAGCCCGCAACTTATACACATTTAACTTATATTCAGCTTTATGCACTTTGCAAAAATAAAATAAAAATTAAATTAAATTAAAATTTAAAGGGGGCATGCATCCAGGAAAAATGTCCGCCATTGCACCCCATGTGTTTTGATTATACACAATTTTGGATTTATGCACAGTGCCCAGAATGCAATGTAAGTTGCGGGCTTAACTGTAGTTACAAAGATAAGCTATTTGAAAAAGACATATAGGACTATATATGGTGGGTTCTAAAGCTTCTATTACTTGAGTGGTATTACCTGAGAGAGAAAACTGATAATCAGTCTCCCCCCCCCCCAAAAAAGGAGAGAGGCTCCTTATTCCTTATGTTGCAACCAAAAAGCACCAAGAATTCTGTGGCAAGAATAAGTTGTGCAAAGCACACTTGATGATGACACCATGTTGATTTGGGGGGTTCCTGAACACAGAACCCTCAGTGAGCAGGCAGGCTGCAGAAACTGCAAATTAGTTTAGGCCGCATCTGGGCTTCTTCTATGCACCATTCAAAGTGAAAAGGTTAATCCTTCTTAGGGCCGTGTTATCATTTGCCACTGAATTAGAGCAAACGTCAGTCAAGTTTTCTCCAATGGACAGTTGCTCAGATTTATTGCTAAGGAATGGGTGTTCCACAGGGGAAGGCGGTGGAGCAGAAGCAAAACCACTTGCACCCATGCTTTTTAGGGACGAGACAAGTGGAAGTCTGGATGGGCCCTGAATCAGAATGTTTCAGGACCCTGGACAGAGCCCCATAGAAGGCGCTCCTTGGAGCCACACAGGGGAGAGAGTAGTTGCCTGAACAAGACTCAGAGGACTTTTTAGGGCCAAGTGGAAAGTGTGCCTTTAATATAGATATTTAAAATAATTAAGAAGAGTGTACATGCTGGTTGCAAGCTTCAACCCAGCAGGAGCTGGCTGCAAATTAGAGAACAGGCAGTCTGCAGGGTCTGCCCTCCTCTATTCACCTCTCCCAATTAACCTCCTTCTCCAAAGGCCAACTCTAGGCATTTAGGCCCTGAAATCTTAGGTATGGGATGCTGCTGATTTAGTGTTAGAAGAAATTCACACTCAAAAGCTGTTGGGCTTTCATGAGGATTGACAGATCTACTTGCAGCTCCTGGCCAAGTGACACATTGGGTGGAAAACCTACGTTTGGTACCATGTGAAGTGTTAAATTGCCCTAAGAAGGTCTCTCAGTTTGGGCAGGCAATAAATATTCTCTAAGAATTCATATACTGGGGAGAGTGAAAGTTCAGAGAAAAGGAGGGTCAACGGAACCCTCACGGAGATTTTGGATCTGCAAAAATCCAGTTCTGCTTCACAGAATTATGGCCTTTTCCAGCAGCCAACTCTCACAGGTAGTGATTTTTATTTTATTTTAATCCTGATTCCGAAAGACTTGCACAACCTTTGGGGGTTTTTTGTTCTCCTATCGTGAGGGCACAAAGGTCACAAATAATGGAGTCAATGGAGAGCTCTTGCAGGAAGTAGGCCCCAGAATGCATTGCTCCACCTGCAACTTGAGATGCACTGCATTCTGAGAAATGCAGTCTTCAAGGAGCAGGGCGCCCTCGTGTTTACAAGGAAGGCAGCCATTTTGCCAAAGTTTTTTTTTTCATCATGGCCTTGGAGGTGACACTGAAGGGACAGGAGGAGGAAGGGAGCAAAGTGTTTGGTGTGGTCCGAAGAGTCTAAAAGGATGCCTAAAAAACCAGCAAAAATTAAAAATAATCATCCGATAAGAAGGAATGAAACGAAAAGCAACAAGGATGGAGGAGAAAGTGAACACAAGCCTCCTAAATTCCACATTTTGATACTTTTTAAACACAAGAGTTTTCTGGCAGTGGCGATAAACCATGACCTTGAACAGTCGCCTTTGACACAGTGCAGAAACTTGAACAAACGTTACCTTAAATTCAAGAAAAGTCAGTATTTATTTCTATAAAGAATAATAAAAAAAGATGAAGAGAGATTTTAAAGCAAAGTTATTTACTCAGCATGTGTCGCTATGCTCTGTTCTTAGTGAGGGATTGCTTTAACTGAGAGTCGTTTCGGGGATTGATTTATTTATTTTGGTTCCTCCTCGTTCATCAAGGGCAGAGAAGGTCAGCTCACGAGGATGTTTGCTGCTGCTATGACTACAATTTCCATTACTTTCTGCCCCCTCTCGCCTTCTTTTCCTTTTTGAAAGAGAGTGCCAGAGAGGAAACCAGCCCATCGGATGTGAGGAGGACTCAAGAGCCAATTCTGGCCTGATACTATATTTCTTGCCCTGGTTCTAATGCATCTTTCTGCAGAGTCTCTGGTAGTGGAAGAATCTAAGGTTCGGGTCCCCCTGATTAATCCAGGGATGTGCCCTCAGTGCTGTGGATTTAGCTGGAACATTCTTTCATTTTTGGAAGCGGGGGGCAGCTGTGACATCATCCAGCTACCGCAAGTCCTCCAAGCAATGGCATTCGACTGGATGGAGTGGCTACCGGGAGGGGGAATCTTTCCCTCCTTTTCCTCTTGTTGCCCCCAAGATCGCATTCCAAGGGATGTGTGAACAGAGGGCAGCGGTCAAGAACTGCGCATGGTGCGCAGCGATTCGCCTGGGAAGCCACGATTTCATGTTACCAGGACATATAACTGGGAGGGAAGGTGGAAGAGCAGGATTAAAAGGTGTGACTCAGAGGAACAGAGACCAAAGTGTCTTCTAAGAGATATTTCATCTCTAGGTTTGGAGGGTTATTGGGGGAGGGCGAGGAGAGCAAGATGTTTATTTATTTATTTACTTGCGTCTTTATTTATTTATTGGGTGGAATGATGTCGCTATTTATTTTCTCTTTTTTTATGAAAATAAGGATGATGATGATGATGATGATAACTGTGAGATTCTCTGCCTGTAAACTTTGGTCAAAATTGAGCTATGGGTGTGTGGTCTCCTTCCCTTTTATTATTATTATCATAAATCCCTGACTGGTTCATGGCCTTCCCTTCTTCCCTGTCCCCCACCCCATCAGTCTCACAGCTCACTGTGCTGCGAAGGTAGGAAAAAAGAGGTTTGTAAGTGGATGATGATGTGATGTTGGCTGGAAATTATCCCCCCCCCCCCGCAGTGTTAACCCTTGCACCCTTTGGACAGGACCTGAGCACTTTTGATATATGTTTTCTTTCCTGTTTAAAACATATGTTTATTATTCTTATTCTTAACCCAGAAATCAGATAGTTGGGGCCACGATCCAGTTAGCACCTGCAAACCTCACAGATTCCAATGGGAAACCACAGAGCTTAACTTTCTTCTATTGGCATCAATAAGACTTAAAAGTGTTTTACTTTGTTCTGCACTTATCTGTTCAGAAGTAGGTCTAACTGAGTTCAGTGGGAAGCATGTAGAGAACTGCAGACTAACAGGAGCTGGATCAAGCCGCCTGACCTGCTGGGTGTCATAACATAAATCTGAGCCAAAAACCTGTTTTGTGTTCTTTTAAGAAAAAGCTGGGTGGGAGGCAGAAAATGTCTCTGCAATGCTTTGAAGGCAAATGAATTTTTCTTAATGTGATCATTTGTATTACTGGGTTCCGTGAGGGTGTTCTAAAGGCCTTTGGGGAATATAAACATTAATTGAACGGATAGTGCAGGAAATGGCATGCTCAGGTTGAAGAGCTGCTTAGCACATCAGCGTGCCTCAGTCGATCGCTCCACCCTCAACGTCTCACAGCTGAAGCCCTGCTCAGAGGTTTGGGTTGCCCTCCATGCCTTCAATGGGTACAGTGTGGGGCAACAGGCTCTGCTCTCCCTGCCCACATCTGCTAAATACATGGAGAAGAACCCAGATTTATGAAAAGGGCTTGGATGTGCAAGCAGTTTTCCCTTAAAAAGCAAAGGGGCATATGAACATCCTTTTCTATGGGGATTGCACTATGATGGCAAGTTCATACACAGGTTATGACTTCATGGTGCACTCATTGAGAAATTTGCATGCAAGTGGAAGTTGAGCCACAGTGTATTGGGGAGGGGGCATTTCCCAACAGCAGTTCACCTTCTGCAAAATTGGGGTGGCTATTTTTGTGCAGAGATGCTATACCAGGGGTCGGCAAGGCTTACCAGCCATGGGCCGGATCACTCCCGCTGAGATCCTCCGTGGGCTGGACCGGCCAGAAATCGCGTCTGCACATGCCCAGATGCCGAAAATCACACCCACACAGAAGAGTTTTTTGGCATCTGGGCATGTGCAGACGCAGTTTCCGGTATCTGCGCATGCTCATATGCGGTTTCCAGTGCCACTTGGCAAGTCCCCATGGTGTGCTGCACTGGTTTAGCACAGCGTGTGGGGGACTTGCCAAGGGAGCGGCTCGTGGGCCAGTAAAACGGTCTTCATGGGCTGCACCTGGCCCATGGGCCACACGTTGCCAACCCCTGTGCTATGCTATGCAGTTGCTACCTGTATAGTAGCAAGGAGTGGGGGAGGAATTTGGTTCAGATTGCATTCAAATTCAAATTTCCCAGATTCACATTTTTCCAAAACAGCACAGGAACTTTGAAATCCACATATCTCCGAATTTTGCAATGCATTTCTCCAGACAAGTAATGTGTGCCCCCCAAAAAGGGAATTGTGTTAAATGTGCATATAAATGCATACATCAGTGAAAATAGCACAATCAGGGGAAATGCTGTGGAAAAATGTCTTCGGTCTGTGAAATTGCATACAAATATGTGTTTATTAGGAGAAATTTGCATGAAAATGTGATGGATTTTTATGAGCACTTTTTTAAAAAGAAAAAAAGGAAAATTGCAAGTTGCTGCAAAATGTGGATTAAGATTGGCACACTGAGAAACTGGAAGAAATCAAAATTGACAGATTCCCCCACCCCTAAAGGTACCTGCTGCCCCTTTGACTTGGAAAGAGACTGCCCAGCACTGACCGTGCTTTGGAGGGAGATGGGGACAGATGGCAGAGTCGCCGCAAAAGGCAGCGATTTATCTTTCGCTCTTTCCGAGCAAACTTCACACCTCCCTTTTTGCAATGTCACCTTCTGCTGAGCAAAATGAACCCGAGGAAAATCTGGCACAGCTGGTGCACGAAGCACCTCTGCCGCCGCGTGGGTTTGTTTTAACGTGGTTTGCAAAGTGGAGACGCCTCTTTGCATTTTGCAAAGATCAAAGCCCGTTTCTGGTGGCTGCAGCTGCCCGGCTTCTTGGTGCTGTTGCTGCTCCGATGCGCTTTTGTAAAATGTTGTCAAATGTTGAAGCTTTGTGGTGTCAGTCTGCGCGGGAAGAGGGAAACTTTAAGCGTGAAGCCTTCTGCATTGTGTCATTTAGCACGTGGCGCTATCCGAATGAAGTGAAAGGTACACCTCTGCCATTTGCGGCATGGGATCTGCTTCTAAGATCCAGGGCTGGCTCAAGCATTGGCCAGTGGGAGCACATGGCTTAAGCACCAACACCAGACGAGGAGGAGAAGGAGGAGGGAGCAGTTTATGGGCAAGGATCATAGGCTGGCGGTAGTGCATCTTGCTTGCATGCGGAAGGTCACAATGTAGATCTGGAAGAGACCCCTGCCTGAAACTCTGCAAAGGCAATGCCAGTCAGAGTAGACAGTATTGAACTGCAGTGAACTTTGGCCAAGTCCTACGTAACTAGCTTGGATTTTGAGTATGGGTAGAAGAAAGTGCCCTGAATGCCACAGTCGGCTACTAAGGGGAAGAGTGTCAGACCAGATCCATGGCGGAGGTTTACGCAGCCAGTGCAGGAGATGGGAAATGCCAGAGGGATGTGGTCAGTGCACATCTCGGGTCCATGGCATCAGCTGCTGTCCCAGAAAAAATGAAAACTGTCTACTGATCAGGATCATGGTCGTAGAGGAGCCCACGAGCAGGGCATGAGGGTAGCAGCAATTTCTTGCTGTTGCTTCTCCCATTGTTGTTGTTGTTTAGTCGATTAGTCGTGTCCGACTCTTCATGACCCCCTGGACCAGAGCACACCAGGCACTCCTATCTTCCACTGCCTCCCGCAGTTTAGTCAAATTCATGCTGGTAGCTTCGAGAACACTATCCAACCACCTCATCCTCTGTCATCCCCTTCTCCTTGTGCCCTCCATCTTTCCCAACATCAGAGTCTTTTCCAGGGAGTCCTCTCATGAGGTGGCCAAAGTCTTGGAGCCTCAGCTTCAGGATCTGTCCTTCCAGTGAGCACTCAGGGCTGATTTCCTTCAGAATGGAGAGGTTGGATCTTCTTGCAGTCCATGGGACTCTCAAGAGTCTCCTCCAGCACCATAATTCAAAAGCATCAATTCTTCGGCGATCAGCCTTCTTTATGGTCCAGCTCTCACTTCCATACATCACTACTGGGAAAACCAGAGCTTTTACTATACGGACCTTCTCCCATTAGCTTTTCCCATTAACTGGTATTAACTGCTTCGGCTCATAGATGCTCAATTCTGTTGTTAGTCCTATTCCTCGATGTATTTGCCCATGCTTCTTTTAAAGCCAGCAGGCCAAGCTTTCTTTTCTTCCTTCACCTGTAAATGTCATTACCCCTTGGACCAATTTCAAGGCATCTGTAAAGCTTCCATCTGCTCTCCTTCCGTCTTTCTGCAGTTTCTTTGCTTGTTTCTTTGCCACTTGATTGTAGGGGGAAAAGCTCAACATGGTTTATACCTCCAAGGTGGGCCCTGACTGCCGAGGGCAGAGTTGTCTTTCTGCAGATTCCCAACGTGTAGAGAATATCGCAGTTCTGTTGAGCAGGGCTGGAAAATTCTCCAGAGCGTTCTCTGTTTCCTTGCTCTTTCCGGAGTGGAGGGTGCGCGCTTGTCTGCGTCCCAATCCAGTAAGGATAAATGACCATCCATATTCCCATATTACCTTTCTATACAGCCTCCAGATTGTGACGGGCCCCCAATCTGCGAACTGGGAGAAATTTTAGGAGTGTGAGCATGCACCTTGGGTTTGAGCCTCCTTGGTGGTGCTTTGGTGATATAGGTAAAGGTAAAGGGTGGCACTGTGGGTAAAACCTCAGTGCCTAGGACTTGCCGATCGTATGGTCGGCGGTTCGAATCCCCACGGCGGGGTGAGCTCCCGTCGTTCTGTCCCAGCTCCTGCCCACCTAGCAGTTCGAAAGCACTCTTAAGCGCAAGTAGATAAATAGGGACCGCTTTATAGCGGGAAGGTAAACGGCGTTTCCGTGTGCTGCGCTGGTGCTGGCTCGCCAAGCTGCAGCTTCGTCACGCTGGCCACGTGACCCAGAAGTGTCTTCAGACGGCGCCGGCTCATGGCCTCTAGAGCGAGATGAGCACGCAACCCTTGAGTCGGACATGACTGGCCCGTACGGGCAGGGGTACCTTTACCTTTACCTTTTTAAAGGGGGACCCCTGACCATTAGGTCCAGTCATGGCTGGCTCTGGGGTTGCAGTGCTCATCTCGCTTTATTGGCCAAGGGAGCCAGCATACACCTTTTGGGTCATGTGGCCAGCATGACTAAGCCGCTTCTGGCGAACCAGAGCAGCGCACGGAAACGCTGTTTACCTTCCCGTCAGAGTGGTACCTATTTATCTACTTGCACTTTGACGTGCTTTCGAACTGCTAGGTTGGCAGGAGCAGGGACCAAGCAATGGGAGCTCACCCCGTCATGGGGATTTGAACCATTGACCTTTTGATCGGCAAGTCCTAGGCTCTGTGGTTTAATCCACAGCGCCACCCATGTCCCCAGTTTTGGTGATATAGTTAGTTTTATTTGCACATATCTGTACAGACCGAGCATCAGATTAGAAGGGCTAGAAGCATTAACTAACAAGAGATAGTGCTACTTCACTGGGTTCCTAAGGAAAAGCCCCCCGAGCGATAGTGCCGGTTTCTGCACAAAGAGCAAGTGAAGTCTCTGTCTCCCAGTTGCAGCTCAACAGGGGACAAAACATGACAGACCCCTGGCCTAATTACTCTTCTACAACCGACAGTCATCACCGCCAACATGGGGTGGGGAAAACATTTTATGGCAACACACCTGCACTTGGCCAATTCTGCAGTTGTGCCAAGAGAAGCTGAACAGATTTGGACAGGGCCGCTGCCTTGTTTTATTTCTTTATTTTATAAAATTTTATATAGCGCTTGATTGTAAAACGAAAACGAAAACCCTCAAAGTGGTTTACCAAAATGGTAAGGCTAAGAAAAATGTGCAGTAATTGAAGGCATGAGAAAAACTGCAAAATTTCAGGCTAAAAACACCAACTTTCTGGATTGGCTTGTCTAAACACACACACACAAAAATGAGCAGGCACCGAAAAGAATAATAATAATAATACAGTGGAACCTCGGTTGTCAAATGCTTCGGAAGCCGAACAATTCAGAATCCAAACGCCGACAACCCAGAAGTGAATGCTTCCATTTTCAAACGTTTCTCCACTTTTTAAAAGGAATTTGCCCACCACCAATTGTGGCTCGGTTGTTGAAACTTTCGGATGTCAAACAGTTTTCCAGAACAGATTATGTCCGACAACCAAGGTTCCACTATAATAATTTATTACCTATACCTCACCCATCTGATTGGGTTGCCCCAGCCACAAGGGGCAAGCTTCCAACATAATAAGAGTAATTTTAAAAAGAGTACAGTGAAGGCAGCTGCCTAATATCAAGCAGCAGGGAGTTCCAAAGAGTAGGTGCTTCCGCGGTAAAAGATCGAGAAGGTGGAATGGGTCTTTTGTGGCCTCTGGGATATTTCCAATTCCGCTGACCAAAGTGGCTGTGGGGCTTCATTGCAGGGGAAAGGTGGTCTCTTGGGCAAACTGGCCCCAAGTGGCTTAGAGCTTTGAATAGTAGCAGGAATGCCTTGGCCCATTGTCTCTCACAAAGGTTGCTGGCTTGACCACCTCAGCCGTCTCTTCCTCTACGAAATTCAACCTTAGAGATCTAATACCACAGGGCTGCAGGGGACCCAAAAGAGACGTTCTGAAAAGATGCTGTGATTTGAGTTAGGCACCCAGGCAGTGCATGTGTGATGCTGTTGGGTTCTGGAGATGATGATTTAATAGTGCTGATCCAACAAGTAGTGGGGGGCTGTTTCTGTTTCCCCCACACACAGAGAGAGAGAGAGACACCATAGCAGCATCTCTTTAGGGGAAGGAGAGTTTCCCCCGCACAACTGCATGCAGGGCTCTCTGGAGAGTGGCATCTTCTCTTTCATTGCTGCCATGGAGACATTTATTAAAAGATATGAAATCTTGTCAGCAGCAAGATCAATTGGTTGGGGTTGTCAAATCTTCTGCAGGCTTTCGGAGGCCTTTCTTCCTTAACAAAAGGGGTGGGGTGGGAAACGGATTTGCCTGTCAGCGCCATCAGATAATCTCCAGCAAAGGTGCAGAAAGAGAAACCCAGATATGTAAAGAAGATCCCTTTACACAACCTCCGCTTCAGATGAGCATTTGGCAACTGGTCTTGCCGACATCTCAGATAAAAGCAGAGACAGGCTGTGAGAAAGTGATGCTTGGAAAGTGAAAATTCTGCACTTAGGCAATCTATATCCCTGCCAACCGGGTTCTGTGAGCTGCATAAATTAGGCAAATTTGCAACTGCGCCTCACGTTCCCATCCCGTGGACTTAATTCTGCGGTGTTATTATCGGGCATCATTTATTCTGGTTCCAATATCTTGTGCAAAGGACAGAGAGAGGTATTGCAAGGGGTTTGGGCCCAGACCTTGACATCATTTTCTTGATTCTGAGAATCCACCCCAATGACCGCTCCCCACATTAAATGAGGGGCACCCTTTGCATGGTCGCGTGCAGCCCCTGGGACCCTGTGCAGCCTCATTAACACAGGCTTGGCTTGGCCTTCCCCAGGTGGGATACCTGGAGGTCTCCACCTACCTCAGCCAGTTGCCCAATCCCACCTGCTGAGGTGTTGCCAAGGTGATCAGGCCAGGTAGGGGGAGAGACCACCATGCCCACACAATAGGGGGAGGATCTTGGGTGGTCCCTCCCCCTACCTGGCCCGATCACCTTGGCAACGCCTCCCCAGGTGGGATTGGGCAACTGGCTGAGGTAGGCAGAGACCTCCAGGTATCCCACCTGGGGAAGGCCAAGCCAAGCCTGTGCTAATGGTGCCACATAGGGTCCAGGGGGCTGCACGCGACCACGCAAAGGCCGCCCCCCATTTAATGTGGGGAGCAGTCATTACGTGTTAAGCACATCAAATAATAGATACTAACTATGCTTTCCAAGGGGCTATAAACTTGGTTTCAAAAAAAATTTAAAAGCTGAAAGTTTCAGGAACTTGAATCCTGCACTCCCTTCTGTTCTTTCCTTTGCTCCTGCAAAAATGAAAATAAATCAGTGTATGCACATAAACTGTGCCAAAATATACGTCTATTTGCTCTGTCTGGCACGCCTCTCCAGCTGCTCCCGCTCCAAGCCTGTTCATCTTCCCTGAATATGGGGGTCGAGTTGTGAATTAGGGTTTCTACAAGGCCACCTTTGTTAAAGCTTATCTGTTTTTGCCACCTTTAGCCTTGTGTTGTCATGACAATGGGTTAAAAGAGCCTGCTTGCAGGAATTGCCTCAGGATCAGCCTTTCTCAACCTTGGGTCCTCAGATGTTGTTGGATTACAAGTCCCATCATCCCTAACTAGCAGGACCAGCAGTTAGGGACAATGGGATTTGTAGTCCAACAACACCTGAGGACCCAAGGTTGAGAAAGGCTACTCTGAATGGACAATATTGGTAGACAGCCTGTCAGACGAGATGGGCTATGGATCTGGCCCTGATCATCTTCCTCACAAAGCGGGGCATCCAGAGGAGGTCCAGAAAAGTCACACCAGATCCTCCAAACATCCTATTTATTGAGTGTTCCTCTTGATCCGCTTTGCAAAACGCCTACGTAGAGGTAATATTGCATCCAGTCTTTATTGCGCATTCATTCTGATTTGTTTGCAGAGAGGTCACACCATTATAATACAGTTATATAATGTGCATTGATCCTGATTTGCTTGCTGGGTATCTGTACGTCTTCCCATTAATCATTCATTCATCCTTTTCTTAACTGCATTTCTTCATCGCTCCCCCAACCGCAAAAAGTCAGCTTCTTTTTAAACATGATTTTGGTGTGCTTGAATCCATTTTAGTGGCACATAGCTAAATTCCTGGTGGAATGAATCCATGACACTCTGGAGACACCTGTGCTCTCTTTAATCCGGAATAAATCCATTATGGCAAAGGGCACCTCCCTCCTAAGGATTTAAACCACTTTAACAGTCATGGCTTCCCTCTAAAGCAGTACTGTAGTGAGATGACTATTGGTCTGAAAACTCCCATCAGCCCTTCAAGGGACTACAGTTCCCAGGATGCCTTGAGGAAAACCAAGACAGCTTAAGTGACAAAAATCCAAAGGATAACATTATCTTTAAAATATGACCAGATGAAGTGGAAAGGGATTTTGTGAGAGCGGAACACTGATAATAGTTGAATATTGGAGCGCTAAGGAGAAATAATCCAGTTTGTTGGTGAAACAGGATCTTGAGACCCAACTTAGATGAGATCTCTTTGGCAGATTCCCAAGACAGGGGATACGTAATGGATGGAGACGCTGGTTCTCCGGTCATTGTTGAATGCCAACTCCCCCTCTTCATCCCTGACCATTGGACATGCTGGCTGGGGCCACTGGGAGCTGGAATTCAACAACCTCTTCAGGGCCACAGATATCCCCATCTCTGATATAGGGTGCAAAAGTGTTGTCAGAATGGCAGAGAATCGGACTTGACTCCGCCAGTGCCTCGTGAGCTTTTGGACAATCTTTGTTCACAAAATAGCTAGGAGATAAGGAGATCTTCCCCTCCGCATGCAAAAATTAAGTGGCCCACCAGATGTTTGTTGGAAACCAGCAAGCAGGATTTGAACACAAGATCGTCCTGTGGTTTCCAGGAACTGGTCTTGAGAAGCATTGCTGACTCCATCTGTGGAAGCAGAGCCGAGCCATTCAGGCTAGCAACCATTGAAGGCCCTCTCCTCCATGAATTTATACTATCCTTTTTAATCCTGTGGGAGAGAGTTCCATAGGCTAACGATGTTTTGCATGAAGCAGGGCTTTCTTTACTGCATTATTTTGGGCCACCGAACCAACCTCATGATGGTCACGCTTTCTGGACATCCTGTTTGCGTCGTTTGGCGCAGAGCGCCGCAGAAGAAGAAAAAAGGGGTTTTGAAAGCTAGCCTAGCATCTCGTTCCACCACAATTTTCCTCCCAGAACAGGTTTTACATCCAGAATTAATTGCAACCCGTCATGGGGGGTCGAGGGCAAGGCATGGGAGGGACCCGAAGATAACCGAGGGAAACGTGTAGGGGAAACTCGTTTCTCAAAGCACTTGTGACTTTCTGCATCAATCATTATAAGAAAATGTGTTAGTGTGCCAGAAAGAAAGAAAGAAAGAAAGAAAGAAAGAAAGAAAGAAAGAAAGAAAGAAAGAAAGAAAGAAAGAAAGAAAGAGTCCAGCAATTAAGCTATTTTTTTAATTATATAAATATATGTATATTTTAGTCTTTAGAGGAAATGTGCCAGTGTTCTGAGAACCAAAATGTTTGTTTCCCCCTGTGTCTCGAGACAGATCCCAAATACCAAGTGGGAAAATGGCTTTATGGGAGGGGGAAAGCTGTGAAGGGGGGGGGGAGAGAGGAGGGCACGGAGGGGGTGGGGGGGAGACACGACATGGCAATCAACAGGTTAAATCTCAGCCAGTTCCCCGAATGGCTGGTGGTTCTCAAACGCTGGAGTCTTTCCCTTGCAATCAAATTTTAAGCCTCGCTCAGCTAGATGCTATCGGGATTGCGATAGGATGCTGAGGAGTGGTGTCATTTTAGGAAACAGGGTGTGATTTGTTTCTTGGAGTCCAAAGAGATTTCATTCCTCGCAGCAAATCTGAAACATGCAGATTTAATTCTCTGCCCACCTGCCCCTCCAAAAAATCACCACCACCACCAGACTGAGTGGTGGAAGATTTCAGCACAAAATGCGGATCTCAAATTTCAGGCATCCTGCAAAACGCCGAATTTCGTCTTCAGAAATCCAGAATTTGAAAAATTCTGTTTGATTTCAGGAATCTGAATTTTTGCTCTGCTGTTGTCAGGTTTTTCACAACAGTGTCCTGGACACCTGTACTCAGAGCCATCTCTGGGCCTTATTCCCAAACTTGGGTCTCCAGCTGTTTCCGGACTACAACTCCCATCATCCCTAGCTAGCAAGGCCAGCGGTCAGGGATGATGGGAACTGTAGTCTGAAAACAGCTGAAGTTTGGGGAAACCCCAGACCGCAGCCGAGCTACTGCATTAGATCCCTTTGCTTAACTAATGCAGAACATGCTCAGGCCATGGGATGTGGCATTTGCCAGAGGGAAAGGGAGAGAGCTTTGCTACAGCTCAGCCTGATTTTGTTTTCCACATTTGGCTAGGTGTGCAGCCATAGAATCAAAGAAGAGTAGACTTGGAAGAGACTCCAGAGTTCATCTAATCCAGCCCCCTGCACTGTCCCCTGGTGTTCGGAAGTGTGTGTGTGTGTTCCACAATCAAAATGAGGCAAAAGGTTCACAAGATGTCGAATTTGAATCTCATCTCAAACTACATCGTGGACAATATCCAGCGATGCAGTCGCATTCCACGTAGAAATCGTAGCAGCCACAAAAGCATCGTTTGGGGAAAGCAAATCCTCCCTCTAAAAAGAAATGAAGTAGAAAGTTCACACTTTCTTTTGTAGCTTCTCCAAGAGATGGAGAGGAAACATGCAATGTTATTCTCAAAAAGAAAGATCCTTGTTTAAGAACCACCACAATTCAGGAGCCTGGAGATTTGCCTGTGTGGGACTGGGAGGAAAAACCTTTGCACTGCAGACGGGAAGTTAAGTTTTCCTTCGTTATCAGCCTTGGCTCAATTGGGGCCCATCGGACGTCCGGGACTACAAATCCCATCAGCCACAGCCAGCGCGAGCTCTTGCTATGGCTGATGGGTTTTGTAGTTCAAGACGTCCGGAGGGCCTCAGCTGGGCCAAGCCTGCACTAGAGGGTGAATTGGCAAAGGGCAAAGCAAGAACGGTGAAGCTTTAAGGTGCAGCAAGAAGATGGGAGCTGAGACTGGCCGAGGGAGAGACTTGCAAACCTGCCGCCTTTACGTTAATCCTGGTGACTCTCTTGAGGCCTCTCCTCCCACCAAGAGACCGTCATACTTTTTTGTTCGACATTTGGGGGGCAGAACTGTCATCTGTAAAACGCACTTTGATGTTGTTGCTTTGAAACTTTGCCGAATGTAAACAATGCGTATTTAAAATTAAAAAACCAACAAAAACCAACTCTGTGTTCTAAGAGCTATTTTATGATTCAGTGGTGAATAAAGGTTCTTGAAATTAACAGGGCGTGATTATTTTACCCCCATTCGAGGTGCCCAGTTAACAGACAGAGCCATTTCAGCTGAAAAGGGAGAAAGACCCTAGCTTTTTCCCAACAGAATTCATAGCTTAATTAACATTTTCACACGTTAAAAAAAGCAAAGCGTCCTTTCAGACCTTGAGACCTCCTTCCTTCCCTCCATGGCTTCCAATTCTACATTTTATTCCTGCATCTTTCACTGAAATCTATCTGTTATATAATCATAGTATCCAAAATCCATGTCACATTACAATACAAGTGTCATTGTATTCCTGCCAATGGTTTCAACTCTTTACAGTGATCTCTCAAACAGGTTAAAAAGTTATTCCAGTCTTTTTTTAAAAAAAAACTTGGTCTTCCTGCTCTGGTCAGACCTCACCTGGAGTACTGTGTCCAGTTCTGGGCACCACAGTTCAAGAAGGACACTGACAAACTGGAACGTGTCCAGAGGAGGGCAACCAAAATGGTCAAAGGCCTGGAAACGATGCCTTATGAGGAACGGCTAAGGGAGCTGGGCATGTTTAGCCTGGAGAAGAGGAGGTTAAGGGGTGATATGATAGCCATGTTCAAATATATAAAAGGATGTCACATAGAGGAGGGAGAAAGGTTGTTTTCTGCTGCTCCAGAGAAGTGGACACGGAGCAATGGATCCAAACTACAAGAAAGAAGATTCCACCTAAACATTAGGAAGTACTTCCTGACAGTAAGAGCTGTTCAACAGTGGAATTTGCTGCCAAGGAGTGTGGTGGAGTCTCCTTCTTTGGAGGTCTTTAAGCAGAGGCTTGACAACCATATGTCAGGAGTGCTCTGGTGGTGTTTCCTGCTTGGCAGGGGGTTGGACTCGATGGCCCTTGTAGTCTCTTGCAACTCTATGATTCTATGATTCTATGATTCTATTCCTGATTTCTGACCTTTCCCATCCGTCTTGCCATTTCCGCATATTCCATCAGCTTGATCTGCCATTATTCTCTGGTTGGTAGTTCTTCTTTTCATCTCTGGGCAAGAAGCATCCTTGCTGCTGTCGTTACACACAGGTTACAATTCTGGCCAACATGCATATAAGCAAAATCACGTGTTGCCACTAGAAAAAACATTTTTTTTAATAATGAAAAGAGCAAATCCAGTCTCCTCTGGTGACTCTCCAAACTCCTCCACAGCTCTCTGTCTGGCCTCCTCCAATCTACCGTGTTTTTCGCTCCATAAGACGCACCTGACCATAAGACACACCTAGTTTTTAGAGGAGGAAAACAAGAAAAAAATATATTCTGAACGAAACAGTGGATGCTTGATTTTTGTGGTTCATGCTGTGGCAGCCTCCTTTATCGCTAGAGTCCCTTATCTCCCCTCCCGATCGCTTGCTGATCAGCTGTTAAGCGGCTTTGTTTCAACACCCCCTTCCCGCTTTCTAAAAATAAAAAGGACAATCTGCTTTTCGCCCCTGGGCAATTCGGCTCCAGGGACCACGCATTCACTCTATAAGACGCACAGACATTTCCCCTTACTTTTTAGGAGGAAAAAAGTGCGTCTTATGGAGCAAAAAATACGGTGTTTCCAAAGTCCTCCAAAACTCTCCGCAACATCCTTTGCACTTTCTTCCTCCCCTCCGACATCTTTCCAACCACACCAAAACACTCTCCCGTCTGCCAGATTGCAAGCCAATTCCACACAACACACACTGTACACACACTCTCTAGTTTATACCTTTTAAATAATAATAAATTTTATTGATACACCGCCCTCTCCGGCCAGAGCCAGGCTCAGGGCGGCTGACACCAATAAAATAAAATCACAGTAAAAACATAATGGGGGGGAAAGAGAGGGAGGAAAAAAAACCCCAATTTAAAATACAGGTTAAAATGCATTTTAAAATGCAGCCTCATTTTAAAATAGCTGATAAATCAAGACCATAAGTGGAGGGAAACATAAGGGTCAGACCGAGTCCAAACCAAAGGCCAGGCGGAACAGTTCTGTCTTGCAGGCTCTGCGGAAAGATGTCAAGTCCCGCAGGACCCTAGTCTCTTGTGACAGAGCGTTCCACCAAGTCGGGGCCAGTACTGAAAAGGCCCTGGCCCTAGTTGAGACCAATCTAACCACCTTGAGGCTAGGGGGCACCAAAGTGTTGTTATTTGTGGACCTTAAGGTCCTCTGCGGGGCATACCAGGAGAGGCAGTCCCGTATAAGATCGTATAAGTGAAATCTGTATGAGATCCTATAAGTGAAATCTGCTGAGAAGGTGATATCTGTCGGGTTGGCCTAGGTGACCTTTGGGGTCCCCTTCCAACTCCTCAACTGTATGATTTTTTATGCTTACTTGTATTTGCCACACCAGACACTCTGCGTTGGCTCCAAAGGTTGCCTTTTTGCGCTGAAGCGCCTTCCTTTCACCAAAGGAGCTGGAAAAGCGTTGTGACATGGCCATTCCAATCTCTGAGCAGCAACAGGCTCCAGGGGTCCCAAGAGCTTCCCCCAGAATACATATCCCTTGGGACGAAGGCCAGCCGCTAAATAAATGAACCAATAACTGATAAACGGATGCAGCAGAGTTTTGTGGGTGATGTTGCAGCTGGAACAAAATGTAGGTCACAGGAGGTTGAAGGCGCTGAATCCAGGATGCAAATAATATTTCTAGGGAACTCCAGAGAACGCCTTGGGGCAGCCTCCGTTTTTAATTAACAGACCCACAAACAGGATGAAAAACAACGCATGTCAAAATCTGGGCCAAATCTCTGCAATTCACCAGACTGTTTTATGTCTAATAATAATTCTTATTCTCTAGAGGCACTGTGGAATACAGTGGTACCTCAGGTTACATACACTTCAGGTTACAGACTCCGCTAACCCAGAAATAGTACCTCGGGTTAAGAACTTTGCTTCAGGATGAGAACAGAAATCATGGAGTGGCGGCGGCAGCCGGAGGCCCCATTAGCTAAAGTGGTCTTCAGGTTAAGAACAGTTTCAGGTTAAGAACGGACCTCCAAAATGAATTACCATATTTTTCGCCCCATAAGACGCACTTTTTTCCTCCTAAAAAGTAAGGGGAAATGTCTGTGCGTCTTATGGAGCGAATGTGAGGTCGGTCGCTGGCTCCCTTGCCCAGGCCTCCATTGCTGAATGTTCTGCAGATGGAGGCTGGTTTTTTCCCCAGCGACATGTGACTGGCTGATTAAATTATCTGTCTGGAAACTGTAGAAACAGCTCCCTTTCCTTTCCTAAAGAAGCTGCAGAACTGTGAGTTGAACCCCATAAAAACAGGATTTTTTCCCTTTGCAAAGTAAGCTCAACAACTTTAAGCTAATCTTCAAAAAAACGGGGCTGTTCCCCTTTGCAAAAGAAGCTGCACAACTGTGAGCTGATTCCCCCAAAAATGGGCTTTCCCCCTTTCCTCCTCTAAAAACTAGGCACGTCTTATGGAGAGAAAAATAAGGTAAGTTCTTAACCCGAGGTACCACTGTATCTCTCTACCAGCATCAAGTAACTTGAGAGATTTCCCCGACATCCCATGTGCTCTGTATAGGATTAAGCTTGGGGCCCCCCAATGCAGCCCCCATGGGGGCCACCACCCCTAGACCCTCCCAATTATTATTATTATTTTGCAATTATTTTGCTCATGGCATTTGGCAAAGGCACTTGTCTTCAGCTGCTGGGCTACAGCCTGAACCAAACAGGGTCTCAACAGGAATGTAAAAGGAGCTTTCAACCTCAACAGTAGGCTTCCACATGCCGACACGGAAAAGCCTCGAGCAGGATCCAACCCCAAGAGCAAATCCCCACTCCTGCCAGGGATGATTTAGCTGTGATTCCCGCATTGCAAGGAGTTCCCTTCCAGCTCTTCGGCTCTCTGATTCTCTGGGAGAATCCCATCCTCACTGGGCTTGTCGGGCAAAGCCATAGGATTGCAGACCCTCCGAGCGCCCCTGTTTTCCAGGGACAGTCCCAGATTTACAGAAGCCGCTGAAACCGGGAGCTTCAGAAGCTTTCTTCTTCCCGAACATCACAGCGACCGATGCCAACCGACACTGGCACACTTTGGGATCCGCAGAGTCTTCGCAGCTTTGGGTAACAGACCTCAGCAACTCAGCATTTTGGCTAATCTACTTTATTTACATATAAACACACACGAAGCACTGCAACATGGCTCCCTCTCTCTCTAGCATACGACAGCACAGAGAAAAAACAAAGGACAATAGTCCCACTTCACGGAACACAGTAACACAAACATCCTGTCTCTGTCACCTCCCACTCTGTGGAGTCAAAACATACACCGTCATGTGACAGACAGCAATCCCATGACTGCAGTCATAGAGCAGGAATTCTAACAGTTTCTGACTTGAGCCCAGAATGCCCCACATTTGCTTAAGATGCCCCTGTTTTCGTCAAAGAAATGTTGGAGAGTTTACAACCCTCAAACCAAGGAGATAAGTAACTATATACCATTTAAAAGACATCAGAAGGCAGCCCTGTATATCAGGCACAGGCAAACTCGACCCTCCAGATGTTTTGGGACTACAACTCCCATCATCCCTGACCACTGGTCCTGTTAGCTAGGGATGATGGGAGTTGTAGTCCCAAAACATCTGGAGGGCCGAGTTTGCCTATGCCTGCTGTAGAGGGAAGTTTTTCAGTGTTTAATGCTTTGTTGTGGTTTTTATATATGTGGAAAGCCGCTCAGAGTGGCTGGGCCAACCATGTCAGATGGGTGGGGTATCAATAATAAAATTATTATCATGAACATTATTATAATGGAATAGGGTGTCCCTATTTTCATCAGAGAGATGTATGGGGTTGACCCAGCCACATCTGTCAAGGCAGCTCTGATCGCAGCTCCAGCTGCATGTTTGCTTTTAAGCTAGTTTAAATATTCAACAGGGGAACGGAGCGCATGGTAAAAAACAGCCCACAATTGAAAGGGGCGGGGGACAGGCATGCAAGATCTCCCAGTGCGCAGAAAGTCCTGAGTAAGCACCAGGTTGCTCCCCGCAGGCAGAAGTCAAGCTCCGCCAAGCCTTGCCACGCCATGTCAAGCGAAATCTCCCTCGCATTTTGACATGCAGATGTAGGTCAGCTGTTTCCAAGAGCAACCGGAACCGAGGAAGAGAACCCAGGCAGAAGGAAAAATTCCCCCAGGATGTGCTCCCACCCTTCTTTTCCCTTCAGAAACTCCGATTGCAATTTTGAAAGTGGTTTTCTTTTGGGGGGTGGGCCTGGAGGGGTTCCCCAATAAGCTTCCTAAATCTCCTAAACAAAGTTCACTGGTGGCTTAGAGTGAAATAAAAAAATTAAAGTCATATATATATATATATATATATATATATATATATATATATATATATATATATAATGTTCATAAATATACCAAGCCAACACGTACATAAATATATAAACCTCATGTCTGAAACAGCATAGGAAAACAGCCCTGAAACCATTTTGACTCCCAAACTGACCAAATGTTTTCTCTGCAAAGTCAAATGGGAAAGCCTTCCCATTGTCTTTTCCTTCACAAATCCTGTCTTAAGGGTATGTCTGTGTAGGAATAGGGTAAGCCTGTGACCTGGCTCAGGGAGTAAGTATTTATCATTACAAAAGACTGGCCAGGCTCCCCAGGGTATCCAATCAAGTAAGCATTAACAGGTAACCTGCCAGACAGGAGGTAAACAACACACTCAGATTTCTGTTGTAGACTGCCTTTCAGTGATGTAGGTATGATGTTTCTGGGGGTGGTCTTGGACTCCAGGGTGGGCAATTTAAAATGTCCACATAAGGGTGGGCACAGCTTGGTTCTGGGTTCCTCTCCTCCCTCCTGTGTGGGGTGAGTGGGGACCCTTTTGCAACAGTTCAATAAAGATCAGGCTTACTAGCTGCTTTGCTTCTCGATATTCGCTGGTTGGCCTCTGTTATTTTCTCCGACTGATGGAGAACCTACCAAGGACTCTATAAGGGCTCACCCCATAAGGGAATAAGGACAGATTTTTGTTTATTACAGAGGCTTCTCGGAACATATCCGGCATGACGGATATTTTTCGTGACAACTCTACAAGGGAGGCGTTTTTTTGTGGTTTCATATAGGGCAAGGAGGCCTGAGGACACGGAGAAGGGCTTTGGCTTAGGGAGGGAGAGAGCATCTGCTTTGAATGCAGAAGGTGCCCATGTTTGATTCTTCGTATCTCCAGGTAGGGCATGAGCAACTTTGGAAAGCTCTGGCCTAAACGTCCATGAAAATGGCTTTTCCTGGCATCAAAATGGTGGCAAGGTCAATGTCAGGCAGGCCTCCCTGGGGAGAACATTTGACATATGGACTGGGAAAGGTTGTGGACCACCGGTATGAAATTCACGGCATGTAATGCCTTGAGAGAGAATATTATGAAAATGATTTATAGGTGGTACATGACCCCAGTCAAGCTTGCAAAAAATTACCACTTATCAGATAACAAATGTTGGAAATGTAAAGAAAGTGAAGGTACATTCTTTCACCTCTGGTGGACATGCCCGAGGATTAAGGCTTTCTGGGAAATGATATATAATGAAATGAAAAAGGTACTTAAGTATACCTTCTTGAAGAAACCAGAGGCCTTTCTCCTGGGTATGGTTAGCCATGTGGTGTTAAAGAAGGATAGAACTTTGTTTCTGTATGCTACAACAGCAGCAAGGATTCTTATTGCAAAGTATTAGAAGACACCAGATCTACCCACCTTGGAAGAATGGCAGATGAAAATGACAGACTATATGGGACTGGCGGAGATGACGGGCAGAATCCACGACCAGGAGAAGGAGACAGTGGAAGAAGATTGGAAGAAATTTAAAATCTATCTTAATAAATATTATAAGATTGATGAAGGTTAGATAGACAGGGGTCTTAAAAATATTGTGACTTTTTCAGAGACCTTGATTAAGGAAAGGAATGGATTTATTGAAAAAATTGCGGAAATATGGGAATGGATTTGCTGACAGGATAATTAAATTAGAAAACAGAATGGGGAGGTATGAGGAAGTCGGGAAAAATACCGTATTTTTCGCACCATAGGACGCACTTTTTCCCCTCCAAAAATGAAGGGGAAATGTGTGTGCGTCCTATGGTGCGAATGCAGGCTTTCGCTGAAGCCTGGAGAGTGAGAGGGGTCGGTGCGCACCGACCCCTCAGCTCTCCAGGCTTCGCGGACCTCTCCGCAAGCAGCGGGAGCCCAGCGCTGGGCTCCCGCTGCTTGCGGAGAGTTGCCTGCATGCCGAAGCCTGGGCGCGCTGAGCTCAGCGCGTCCAGGCTTCGCGGACCTCTCCGCAAGCAGCGGGAACGCTCCCGCTGCTTGCGGAGAGGTGCCTGCATGCCGAAGCCTGGGCGCGCTGAGCTCAGCGCGTCCAGGCTTCGCGGACCTCTCCGCAAGCAGCGGGAACGCTCCCGCACCTGGGGGGGGGGGGAATAATTTTTTCCCCTTTATTTCCCCCCAAAAAAACTGGGTGCGCCCTATGGTCCGGTGCGCCCTATGGTGCGAAAAATACGGTAGGTTGAGAAAATAAGAATGGAAATTATACTTGTTGTTTTTTGTTTGTTTGTTTTTGTTTTGTTTTGTATTTGTATGTTTATAATGGAAAATTTAATAAATATTATATATATAAAAAAGAGAACATTTGACATAGACAGGGAGCCACCACTACAAAGGCCCTTTCTCTTAACACCACCCTCCAGACCTCTCTCGAAGGCGGTATGTAGAGATTGGCATCAGATTAGGATATCAGGGTCCAGGCTGCTTTCTACAGGGAAAGGTTTCTGTATTCACATGAAATCAGGCTGGCTTTAACAAGGAAGGAAAGGGGCATCTCTGCGCTGGTCCAGGCCATTCCCAAATTTTGCCAAAAGCTAAATTCAAAGCAAAATTGATGGTCCATTTACGAGAATGTATTATTTTCCCCCCATTTTTTTCCCACATAATTCTAAACAAACAAACATAAATCATAACCTTATTAAAAATTACACTTATTAACATTGTTAAGTGACTTCCTTGCTTCCCCTTGGTTGAATTTCAGTGTATATCCTTTTAACAGTTTTCCAAATCACATTTCTTATAAAATTTAACTTGAAGATTAACATCCTTAAATCTTTTCATTTTGAAATTACATATATTAATTCATCACTTATATAAAATCCTAAGCCAATTACCGTATTTTTCGCTCTATAACACGCACCCGACCATAACACGCACATAGTTTTTAGAGGAGGAAAACAAGAAAAAAAATATTCTAAACGAAACAGCGAATGTATGATTTTTGTGGTTCATGCTGTGGCCACAGACATGTGATCTAACGGTGAGTTTGGGGTAGCCCAATGCAAAAATCCTGAGGATCCATGTGGATCCATGCTTTGTAACCACGTTTTTGCACCACTGCGGCCCCAGGCAACAGTGGGTGCGTGATTTTTTTGGTGCAATCTGTAGCCATGGACATGCTATGTGATCTGATGGTGAATTTGGGGTGACCCAGTGCAAAAATCCTGAGGATCCATGTGGATCCGTGTTTTGTAACCATGTTTTAAGTGGGGAGGGAAGGAAAAGCACTCAAGGGACAAGGAGCACGCATGGGGTGGGGGGAGAAGGATGCTGTTAATAATGCAGAAGAGGGGTATAAGAGGAGAAGGCTCCTCTCCTCTCCCGCTTTGCTCCTTTAAAGCAAGCAGGCTCTCTGTCCCTCTCTCCTCCCCACTCAGCGGCTCTTCTCCTGCTTTGCTGCTTCAAAGCAAGCCATGGAGGAGGGAAGGAAAGGGAACCTTGGATCCTCTGCTCACAACCGCAGCAGATCCCCCCGCCATCCGTAGGCATTTGATCCATAATACGCACAGACATTTCCCCTTACTTTCTAGGAGGAAAAAAGTGAGTGTTATGGTGCAAAAAATACGGTAAGTATCTGCAAGCTGTTTCCAATTAATTTAACTTAACATGTTTAACTAAATAATCATTAATTTTTGTCCATTCTTCCTGATACTCCTCCTCCTTCTGGTCGTGGACTCTTCCAGTTAGGTCGGCTAGCTCCGAAAAATCCATCATCTTCATCTGCCATTCTTCCACTGTTGGTAAGTCTTGCGTTTTCCACTTTTTAGCTGGTAAAATTTGAGCAGCAGTTGTGGCATACAAAAATAATTTAACATCTTTCTTGGGCAATTCCAAACCTGTTATTCAAAGAAGAAAGTCCTCTCGTTTCTTTATAAATATATATTACATTTTTTTTCAATTCATTATAAATCTTTTCCCATATGTCTTTCACCTTGGGGCAGGTCCAATGACGAGAATTTAAATCAAGGATTCACAAACTTGGGTCTCCAACTGTTTTGGACTAGAGTTCCCATCATCCCTGACCACTGGTCTTGCTAACTTGGGAAGATGGGAGTTGTAGTCCCAAAACAGCTGGATACCCAAGTTTGGGAAATGCTGATTTAAATCAAGAAAGAGCAGGCTGCTGCTCTGTTGGCATGGAGAGAGTGTCACAAAACCAAGCACCTCTTAGGAAAAACTAAGCTTACTTTTTAAAAGGAATGTCAAGAGAAGTATGGATTTTCTTAGCTGATGGGCCGTTCCCTTGGTTACCTTCTCCCTTGGCTGAGCATCGCACCACACGCACCCTAGCTGAACGGCAATCGATCTAAGTGTGCTGCTTTTGGGAGCTGTTAAAATCACAAATGCATGCAACCACCTGCACTGTTCCTTCAGAAAACAGTCTACATCTTTTACCCTAAAAAGTATCACGGCTATAACAACACTTCCTGTGTAGGACCAGGAAATAATTGCTGCCTAGTAGAGTAAAACCACGTTGCTGAACTGGTTCCTTAGAACAACAAAAATCCATAAAATCAGTGTGTGTGTGTGTGTGTGTGTGTGTGTGTGTGTGTGTGTATAAAATGAGGACCTAGAGGTGTTCATGATAAGGTATGCAAGCTTTCACATTCACACAGAACACTTTGGCTGAGTTCTCAGTGGGACAGTAAGCTTGTTCCTGGACTGGCAGTGATGTATGGAAGTGAGAGCTGGACCATCAAGAAGGCTGATCGCCAAAGAATTTATGCTTTTGAATTGTGGTGCTGGAGGAGACTCTGGAGAGTCCCACGGACTGCAAGAAGATCAAACCTATCCATCCTTAAGGAAATCAGCCCTGAGTGCTCACTGGAAGGACAGATCCTGAAGCTGAGGCTCCAAGACTTTGGCCACCTCATGAGAAGAGAAGACTCCCCGGAAAAGACCCTGATGTTGGGAAAGATGGAGGGCACAAGGAGAAGGGGACGACAGAGGACGAGATGGTGGGACAGTGTTCTCAAAGCTACCAGCATGAGTTTGACCAAACAGCAGGAGGCAGTGGAAGACAGGAGGGCCTGGCGTGCTCTGGTCTATGGGGTCACCAAGAGTTGGAAATGACTAAATGACTAAACAACAACAAAATTGTCATTGGAGTCACCACTCTGGGCATCCTAAAGAGTTGTTTTTACCAATAATTTTATTGTTCCAGTCTCTGCAAGCCTCCACATTGAGGTTGAGTTTGTTTGGGTTTTTAACAATGAAGCAGTGTATACATTTTATAAAATAAAGTTGTTGTTGTTGTTGTTGTTGTTGTTGTTGTTTTCAACTTATACACCGCCCTGTATCCAGAGGTCTCAGGGTGGCTCACAACAAGACCACAACATATAAAATCATACCAAAAGCAGTAACCTAATAACCCCCCCCCCAAAAAAATCCACATTCTCAAAGGGTGTTGGATGTCAGTAAGATCAACCAGAGGCCTCGTTATATATATAATGAGGACCTAGAGGTGTTCATGATAAGGTATGCAAGCTTTCACGTTCACACAGAACGCTTTGGCTGAGTTCTCAGTGGCAGGTTGGGGATCACATAATGGAACAGTCTCCTCTGTCCCCATCCAAATTCCTGCATGTAGAAAGCCAGGCTAAAGTATTTTCCGCCAGCTAGCTTTCTATGTGCGGGGAACTGTGTCTGTATGTGTTTGTACAGTGTTTGTACTCCATCATGCAAGCCCTTACCTGCTCTCTGGTGCTACAGGTAGAACCTTTCGTGCCTTCTTCCATTGCCCCAAGCACAAAGCTTCTCAATAAGGACTGCAACCTTTACAACACAGTCCCGTCCTTCGCCACACAGCAGTCTTCGCCGTTGGCTTTAGCGAGACTCACTCCCAGGGATCTTGGTACGGGAAATTTGCCTGAAGCAATTAGACAGAAGTCTTTCCAGCCTCCCAGAAAGGCATCCCTAATTAATCTGGCAAAACGCTCTTTTAACAAAATCAGTTCTAATTATTCCTAACAGGTATGCTAATATTTATAAAATACTTTAGAAGCCTGCAGATGGCGGGCAGCGTTTCAAAGGGAAGCGAGGAGAGCAGTGCTGGATAAGGCCAAAGGGGGCCCATTTGTTACAGTTGGGAGTCACCAATGCTTTTCCAGAGATTCAGGAACAGGATTTGAGATCGTGTGTGTGTGTGATGATGATGATTTATTTATCATTATCCACAGTCTTTACAACCCTGGACAGCATTGTTTTTTCCCTGACCGTGCAACTCCCAAACCACACAGACAGACCATACTGTGGAGAGTGTATTAACTTACGGTCTGTGTGTGTGGTTTGGGAGCTTCACGGTCAGGGAAATAACAATTCTGTCCAGGGTTGTAAAGACTGCGGAGAAAATAACTGGGTGCACTCTTCACACCTTGGATCAAATCTATGCTTCCAGGTGCCATAAGAAAGCTGCAGAGATAGCGCAGGATAGTGCGCACCCCAGAAATTATCTCTTTCAGCTTCTGCCTTCTGGAAGAAGGTCCAGGGTTATAAAGACTAGGACTAGCCGTCTGAGAAACAGTATATTGTATTTGATTATGGGGTGTCAGAGTTTTTAGGGGGCTAACCAGGCTGGGATAGCTGAGATAGCAGGCTTGTTGGTTTCTGAATGTCTGGTGTAGTTTTTTCCAATTTCGTTGTTCTGTATGGGACAATGACAATAAAGATTATCGTAAATCATAAATCGTAAATAAATTCAAAAATTATTTATACCCCGCCCATCTGGCTAGGTTTCCCCAACCAATCTGGGCAGCTCCTAACAGAGGACTAAAAACAGAACAAAAGTTCAAACATTACATACTTCCCTGTACAGGGCTGCCTTCAGATGCCTTCTAAAAGTCAGATAGTTGTTTATTTCCTTGACATCTGGTGGGAGGGTGCTCCACAGGGCAGGTGCCACCACCGAGAAGGCCCTCTGCCTGGTTCCCTGCAACCTCACTTCTCGCAGGGAGGGAACTGCCAGAAGACCCTCGGAGCTGGACCTCAGGGTCCGGGCAGAACGATGGGGGTGGAGACGCTCCTTCAGGTCTACCGGTACCGTGGCAAAACTCAAGTTATTCTGTGTACTAGCAACTTTGTGTTGTTGTTGTTTTTAAGTATCATCGTTTCAGGGAGCAAAATCTGGGCAGGGTTTTTATGGAGGACAGGTAAGGGGGCCCCGAGAGCACCTGCCGCTTTGCATCCTAGCAGGAGGGATCTCTTCTCGCGGCGCCGCAATCGTTCATCTCCTACGCCCCTGCAGGAGTTTCACGCGCAATCACGCCCACTCCCAGGAGCCGAGGACGACAAGCTGCAAGAGCAGAATCTAAATGGAGCTTCATTAGCCGGAATGCGCAATTTTAATGACCTGCTAAATAAGCCAGGCCTTCAAAGGAACCGGGGAAAGAAGCTGGAAATGATTCGGTACAAATTGACAATTAGCACAGGCAATTTGCTTCCTGAATAATAAAAAAACAAAAAAACGAGGAACAGAGGGAAAAGAACACCTCGTACCAGCTCGAGACCTAAGGCAGGTTTTCGGGGGAAAGGCATTCAGTCCAGCTGTCGAAACAGCAAGTTTCTGCAGAATATAGAAAAGTGTGCTTTGCGCTATAGGTAGAGCTGTGTCTGAAGACTGTTCAGAAACTTCTGCTGGTGCAGAATTCACCAGGGCAAAACGGGTTGCGTATCTTACACCAGAGGTTGGCAAGGTTTACCTTGCCTGGGCCGGTTCACTTCCACGGAGATTGCTCCTTAGGCCAGATCGCGTCTGCACAGACGTGATTTTTAGTGCAGTGCAAGCAAGTCCCCCCTCTGTGCTGCGCCAGTTTAGTGCAGTGCGCAGGGACTCACCAAGCGGGCGGCTCGTGGGCATTTAAGCAACCCCCATGAACCGCAGGTTGCAGACCCCTGATCTTACACTGATCCTGGTCCGACTGCACTGGCTACCAATTAGTTTCCGGGCCCAATTCAAAGTGCTGGTTTTGACCTGTAAGGCCTTAAAAGGCTCAGGACCACAATACCTCAATGATCGCCTCTCCACATATGAACCTACCTGGACCCTGAGATTATCTTCTGAGGCCTTCCTTCGTGTGCCTCCTTCTCGAGAGGTCCAGAGGGTGGCAACACGAGAACAGGGCCTTCTCTGCAGTGGCTCCTTGTTTGTGGAATGCTCTCCCCAGGGAAGTTCGCCTGGCGCTTTCATTATATATCTTTAGGCGCCAGGCAAAAATGTTCCTTTTTAACCAGGCCTTTGGTTGATCTTATCGACATCCAACACCCTTTTAGAATGTGGCTTGGGGGGGCGTTTTTATTAGGTTACTGCTTTTGGTTTGATTTTATATGTTGTGGTCTTGTTGTGAACCGCCCTAAGACCTCCGAGTATAGAGCAGTGAATAAATTGAAATAACAACTTTATTTCATAAAATGAATACACTGCTTCATTTCAAAATTCAAAAGCATCCATTCTTTGGCGATCAGTCTTCTTTATGGTCCAGCTCTCGCTTCCATACATCACTACTGGGAAAACCATAGTTTAAACTATACGGACCTTTATTGGCAAGCTGTCTCTGCTTTTTAAGATGCTGTCTAGGTTTGTAATGACAATTTATTGGTACTCTTTGACCCACAAGGTAAGAAGAGACTTGCAGGATCCGGCCCATGTTCCATCTACTCCAGCAGCCTGTCCTCACAGTGGCCAAACAGATGCCTGTGGGACACTGGCAGGCAGGATCTGAGCGCAAGAGCAACTCTCCCCTCCTCTGGATCCAGTGACCTGCATTCAGAAGAATTGCTGCCTTCAGCTATGGAGACAAGAGCATAGCCATGATGGGAAATAGCCATGTCTTGTCAGTGAGAGCCAGTGTGTAGTGGTTAGGAGTGGTAGACTCGTAATCTGGGGAACCAGCTTCGCGTCTCCGCTCCTCCAGATGCAGCTGCTGGGTGACCTTGGGCCAGTCACACTTCTGTGAAGTCTCTCAGCCCCACTCACCTCACAGAGTGTTTGTTGTGGGGGAGAAAGGGAAAGGAGAATGTTAGGCCGCTTTGAGACTCCTTAAAGGGAGTGAAAGGCGGGATATCAAATCCAAACTCTTAGAATCATAGAATCATAGAGTTGGAAGAGACCACAAGGGCCATCAAGTCCAACCCCCTGCCAAGCAGGAAACACCATCAGAGCACTCCTGACATATGGTTGTCAAGCCTCTGCTTAAAGACCTCCAAAGAAGGAGACTCCACCACACTCCTTGGCAGCAAATTCCACTGTCGAACAGCTCTTACTGTCAGGAAGTTCTGCCTAATGTTTAGGTGGAATCTTCTTTCTTGTAGTTTGGAACCGTTGCTCCGTGTCCGCATCTCTGGAGCAGCAGAAAACAACCTTTCTCCCTCCTCTATGTGAAATCCTTTTATATATTTGAACATGGCTATCATATCACCCCTTAACCTCCTCTTCTCCAGGCTAAACATGCCCAGCTCCCTTAGCCGTTCCTCATAAGGCATCGTTTCCAGGCCTTTGACCATTTTGGTTGCCCTCCTCTGGACACGTTCCAGTCCTTCTTGAACTGTGGCGCCCAGAACTGGACACAGTACTCCAGGTGAGGTCTGACCAGAGCAGAATACAGTTGCACTATTACTTCCCTTGATCTAGATGCTATACTCCTATTGATGCAGCCCAGAATTGCATTGGCTTTTTTAGCTGCCGTGTCACACTGTTGGCTCATGTCAAGTCGGCTCTTCTTCTTCTTGTCCCTCACCACCCCTCCTTAGGGGCACACTCCTGCTGCGCTTACAAACATGCCCACATCCCAGTTGTTTTTTGCCAGCTCCACCTACACAGCCAGACAAAAATAAAAATCCGGAGGAGCAATTGCAAGTTTGGAAAATGACACACGCCCACTTTATGCAACCCAAATCAATGTGCATGCAAACTGCTCCCGTGTACACACAGCTGTGTTATGTCGTGATTCTGCACAACATGCAGAGATTCTCTGGGGCTGGGCTGCCCGAGAAACTCCGCTTGCTTTATTTATTTGAATGCAAATGCTTCTAGTCAGAAAGATGCACATGGAAAACGGTAATATCGTGGCAGCTAACAGGAGATTTGAAATGGGAGTTTGGGAAAGCAGCCTGAAGATTTCTACAGGAGGAGGGGTCATTGCCTACCAATTCCTCTTCCCTCACAGAAACCCAAAACTGTAAAAAGCAGTAAAAATGGCAGAGGTAATGCTAAGTATGGAAATCTGCTATGGAAATTTGTGTGTTTTGCAGGCTGCAGAATTTAGAGTAGCGCTGCAGGAATTCATTCTTGTGTCAGTTGTACAGGTGAATATACTCAATGTTATGAGCTGGCTCAATTGATACCATTATTAATCAAACATCCCCTCCTTGCATGCAAGCAGGAATTACACAACTTATATTTGAGATATCCCTCCACAAGCCAGTTTTCCTTCTCCTAGATGAGCTACCTTCCCAGATTTATTAATGCAGCTGTTTGACTTCACCCCTGGAAGCACACTCCATTGTCTCTTGAGACGGAAGGATGCAAACAATTTTTAAGGACTAGCAAGGAGCCCTACACAGGAGAATAAGCAGGGCTGGCCTAAGAGGTGGAAGAAACTGTTTCTCTTCTAAACCCCCACCACCAGCAAGGCCATATGTGTAACCACCCACTTGTCAATCATCATGAGATTTACACCTGCCTAAGATCAAAGGAAGGGACACAGGTGGTGCTGTGGGTTAAACCAGAGCCTAGGACTTGCCGATCAGAAGGTCGGCAGTTCAAATCCCCGTGATGGGGTGAGCTCCCGTTGCTCGGTCCCAGCTCCTGCCAACCTAGCAGTTCGAAAGCACGTCAAAGTGCAAGTAGATAAATAGGTACCGCTCTGGCGGGAAGGTAAACGGCATTTCCGTGCACTGCTCTGGTTCACCAGAAGCGGCTTAAGTCATGCTGGCCACATGACCCGGAAGCTGTACGCTCGCTCCCTCGGCCATTAAAGCGAGATGAGCACCGCAACCCCAGAGTCGGGCACCACTGGACCTAATGGTCAAGGGTCCCTTTACCTTTACAGTAGACAAACCCTGGTTGTATGGAGCATTACTCTGAATTAATATACGGAGTCCTGGTTTCTGATCCATAATTGACTTCTGACCTCTGCTCAATGATTGAAACTAAGGTACCCCTGCCCGTACGGGCCAGTCTTGCCAGACTCTAGGGTTGTGCACTCATCTCACTCTATAGGCCGGAGCCAGCACTGTCCGCAGACACTTCCGGGTCACGTGGCCAGCGTGACAAGCTGCATCTGGCGAGCCTGCGCAGCACACGGAATGCCGTTTACCTTCCCGCTGGTAAGCGGTCCCTATTTATCTACTTGCACCTGAAGGTGCTTTCGAACTGCTAGGTTGGCAGGTGCTGGGACCGAACGACGGGAGCGCACCCCGCCGCGGGGATTCGAACTGCCGACCATGCGATCGGCAAGTCCTAGGCGCTGAAGTTTTACCCACAGCGCCACCCATGTCCCCCTTTACCTTTACCTAAGTTCAAAAGAGCCTGCTGTATACCTGGCAGTACAAATTGCCCAAGCCTAGTGAGGTGCACTTTCCTCCATCATTAGTAACTTTCCGGAGGGATTTAAAAGCCTTCATGTTCACCCAGGTGGTTGAAGAATACCGTCCTAGCAACTGCGAGATTACCAGGTGGAAGAAAACGTCGTAACTTTAACTGCTTTTAGGTGAATGCTGATTCAGGAACCTGGAGTGCTCATGGGCCACAGAGAAGCGTTCTTGGTTCCATCTACAGGATTTTAAACAAGCTGTCACACCAGGCAAATGCCCAGGTGTGTACTCTTTCTCTCATGGGCCACATATTACATTTCAAAACCTCCACCTTTCGACAGTTTTCCCCAAGGAAGGTTCGAGTAACGGCAAGAGTGCGGTACAGAAGACAGGCAATGAACTGTGGGTTTTTTAAATTGTTTATTGTGTTCATGGCTGGGTTTGAACCCCCAGTAGAAAAAAAACACCAATAAATACAACACATTCCTAGCTCCTTTAGCAGACAAGCGCCGTGCCAGCAATGCAGAGATCCAGGGGGGCCCCTTGAGAGTAGAAGTTGATGGATATGGAGAAACCCAGGAGGGGAGAAAGGTCTGGAACCACGAAGGATGCCTGGACCTGAATGTTGGAGGGCGCAGCGTCTGGGATTTCCCAGAGTTTTCTCCCGTTTCATAGACTATGGGAGGATGCCCACTGGGAGCAGAGCAGCAATGCTGCGAGCGCCTCGCTCCCCCTCCCCCCCCATGTGAAGGCTGTTTGAGAACTGCCAATGGGGAAAGCATTGCTGTAAGGGGTCCTGGGGCAGGGTCTTGTTAAGAGAAGGGTTCCCCGTGTCTTGCGCTGCTGGCGACGCCTGCCCCTCAGTGGTTATGGGGCCGGCCTCGCCCTCTGCCGCGGCCCGGAGGAGGGGCGTCCACCGTGGAGCGGGGGTTCTTGATGGTCTCGTCCACAGACACAATAAGGCAGGCGGCCTCGGAGGCTGCTGTCAGGGCGTTGATGCGCACCACCGCCGGCTCCCACACGCAGGCCACAAAGTTGTCGGCGATGTCTTCGTTGTTCACATCCACGCCGTACCACTTGCCGCCCTGAGGGGCAGACAGAACACACCCGGTGAGGAGGTCAAGCGGGGGGCCCTTAACTCTGCCCCCACTAACCTGGTTCCCCCCTCCAGCCCAATGGCACCATAATTGTAATTTCTGTACAGGCAACTCCCCATTTATGCACACTCCCAAGGCATTCGTGCATCGCCGTGAACATAGGAGGGGCACAGAAAGGGGACAAACCAGCCCTAAAAGAGCACGGAAATGCCAAAAGTGGTGCAAAAACAGCACCTCGTAAACCTACGAGCCCTTATAAGGGCAACCCCAGGAGCCCTTGCACCCACCTTTGTGGCTGGTGGAGAGCTGGGAGTTTGAGCAAGGTTTGGAGGAAGAATATGGTGTTTGCAGGCTTTTTCAAGGGTGTTCCCAATATACGTGGTTTCACTTAAAACACGTGATGCTTCAGAAAGTAACCCTCGCGTAAATGGGGAGTTGCCTATACAGTGGTACCTCGGGTTACATACACTTCAGGTTATAGACTCCACTAACCCAGAAATAATACCTCGGGTTAAGAACTTTGCTACAGGATGAGAACAGAAATCGCACTCTGGCGGCGCGGCAGCAGCAGGAGGCCCCATTAGCTAAAGTGGTGCTTCAGGTTAAGAACAGTTTCAGGTTAAGAACGGACCTCCGGAACGAATTAAGTACTTAACCCAAGGTACCACTGTATATTATACAACATATATTGTGCTACTGCTTTGTCCATATCAAGTTTTATTTCAAGTTGCTCTACACCAGGGTTTCCCAAACTTGGCTCTCCAGTTGCCCTTGGACTACAACTCCCATCATCCCTAGCTAGCAGGGATGGTGGGAATTGTAGTACAAATACAAACTGAGACCCATGTTTAGGAAACTGGTGTAGAAATTTATATATATATATTCCACATTCTTTGTAACCCACTGATGAGCTGAAGCAGCGCACAAATTTCATTAAGTAAATAAAAGGGAAACGTTGCGGACCTTGACTTTTGTGTTTGCATGCAATGAGAAGAGAAGAAGCATGTAGTTCCTATCTATCCTGAGCAGAACCACCAGGAAGCCTGCCATGAAGATGCAGCAGTATCCAACCTGCCCACTGCTGGGAAGTGATAGAAGTGGAATCTGCTGCTCTGCAAAGGTCGCAGAATGGCCCCTCCAAGCCTGGCTAAGGTAGCTCACCTGGGCGTGCTTGGCTCGGAGTTTGTTGAGGATGTTGGTGGCATCGAAACCGGCGTTGTCGCAGAGCTGCCGCGGAATGATCTCCAGGGCTTTGGCGTAGGCTCCGATCAGCAGCTGCTGCTTGCCTGGAATGGTCCTGGAATAGTCTCGAAGGTACTTGGAGATCTCCATCTCTATTGCTCCACCACCAGCGACGACAGAGTCATTCTGGAAGCACACAATTGAGCAGGGAAAGGTCACCTCTCTCTCTCTCTCTCTCAAAAAAAAGTAAGTTATCGCAACAGGTCTAATTTATGCTGTTCTCATAGATGCCACTGGCAGTTTGCCTCGCACGGATCTGGCTGACACCGTTTGGAAGGAGCGACGGCACGTCTGTCGAGTTCACACAAGCCAATGCTATCCACCAGCCTGCTGGCAGTGAGAGGGAGGCACAGCTGGCGTGTAATCCAAAGCTAAAGAAATCTGAAATCCATGCAGAGAATGATATGAAAAACTAGCTCACGTTTTGCATACTTTAAAAGCAGACATGGAGTATTTACTGTACTCCTCAGTACATTTAATAAAAAATTCCCTAAGCCACGTACATCAAATAAAAAAACACAACAAAAAAATAACCTTCAGTAAAACAGCTAATTCAGCATGGGAAAACCTCTAAGCAAAGACTAGGGATAGATTCATGGTTAGCAATCCACAAAGATGGATTATTGCTAATGTGTTCTAAAAATATGTGGCATTGCCAGGACTCCCTGTATATTATTTTAGCAAAGAACACAGGGTCCCAGCTGAACTTCTTGAGCTCTGGGAGCTCCCTGGACTGCACCGAAAAGAACATGGGACGAGCACACCTGACCCAGAGTTAAGGGAACTCTGTTAGCAGAAGTCCCTTTACAATACCACTGGAGAGTCCATTCACACATTAAGCGGCAGTCGTCTTCAGGAGAAAGCTGGAATCGTGGTTCCCTCGCACGCTGTGCCTGCAGGATTTCTTGTTTTTAGGTGAGTGCTGAAGTCACGCATAAAGCCTGCCCAAGACGCAGCAACAGACTGACAGCTTTGCTGCTCTCCTTAGATGAGACGTGGGGCCAACAGGCTGCGGTTCCAGCATCCTCTGGCATGTGGCGGGCATGAACAGAGAGGCTGCTTTGGGGGACGCCAGCAGCCAGAAGGCAGCCACTCTCATTGAAGGGCTCTTTGGCTGTTTGATCGCTTGGCCATGTCTCCCCCATTCCCAGCTTGCTTCAGCAAACAACAGACCGAGGTGCTGCTGGGAGGAGCAGATGGCTCTCAAGAAGGTCCAGGTGGCTAGACTTTCATCTGCAGAGAGCCTCGTTTTGATGCCACAGCTGGTCCTTTGGGTCCCAGCACAGGGCTCTGTGTTCACCCCACGCAGGATCCTTTGGAGTCCTGTTTCCAAGGATACGTGTTTCCAGCTCTTGAGGTAGGGATGTGTGAGAAGAGCTGTTTGCTAAAGCTCAGAGATGAGAGGAGCTATGTGTGTGTATGGATTTCTAAGCATGTCACACAACAGCATCCCAGCAGCTCACACGCCTGCCTGCCTTCTCCTGCCCCATTTACAACCCCAATCCCCATGGCAATTTAAAGCCCAGAAATCTACCCACCCCCAGTTCTCCCAAAAACCTTCTACCACAAAGACAAGCTATTCAAAGGTTCCACATGCCACATATGGGTTAAGTGCAAGCAGCAGAATTTTGGAAGAGGCTTTCTGGAACAGCCAAGGAATCAGAGAATTGTAGAGTTGGAAGGGAACCAAGGGTCATCTAGTCCAACCCCCTGCAATGTGCAAATCTCAGCTAAAGCACCTCTGACAGATGGCCATTGATCCTCTGCCGAAAACCCTCTAAGGAAAGCGAATCCACCACCTTCTAAGGGAGACCATTCCAGAGTCCAACACCTCTTACAGTCAGAAAGGTCTTCCTTATGTTTAGTCAGAATCACCTTTCTTGAATCTTGAATCCATTGGTTCAGGTCCAACCCTCTGGAGCAGCGGAAAACAAGTTTGCTCTATCTTCCATGGAACAGCCTTTTAGAGATTTGAAGATGGCTATCATTATCTCCTCTTGGTCTCTTCTATTCCAGGCTAAACATACAGTCATACCTCGGGTTACAGACGCTTTGGGTTGCGTTTTTTCAGGTTACGGACCCGCCAAAACTCGGAAGTACCGGAATGGGTTACTTTCGGGTTTTGGGGGTTGTGCATGCACAGAAGCACTAAATCACTCTTTGTGCATGCGCAGAAGCACCAAATCGCAACCCGTGCGCGTGCAGACGCACCACTGCAGGTTGCGAATGTGCATCCCGCACAGATCACGTTCGTAACCCAAGAGTCCACTGTACCCAGCTCCTTTATCATCTTCTTCTCTGCATACATTCCAGCTTGTCAATACCCTTCTTATAACTGTGGCATCAAGAACTGGACGGTGTTCCAGGTGAGGTCCAAAAGGTAGCACTGTGACTTGATCAGCTGCTCACACAGCGACCAAGCAGAACTTAACTCCCAGTGCATCAGCTGACATGCAGGAAGTTCAATCCTGCTCTCTGCTGGATTAGGCTATCTCCCACCTCCCCCAACCAAATCACTATGATAATAATAATAAATAAATAATAAATTTTATTTATATCCTGCCCTCCCCAGCCGAAGCTGGGCTCAGGGCGGCTATCAAAGTAGTTCAACATTCTAAAAACATTCATTATAAAATTAATTAAAATCAAATTAATGGCAACCATCAAGCAAAATTCTGTGCAGGTTGCCAGAGGAGGGGGTCAGGCTGCGCCCTGACCAAAGGCCTGGTGGAACAGCTCTGTCTTGCAGGCCCTGCGGAAAGATGTCAGGTCCCGCAGGGCCCTAGTCTCTTGTGACAGAGCGTTCCACCAGATTGGAGCCGCGGCCGAGAAAGCCCTGGCTCTAGTTGAGGCCAGCCTAACCTCTCTGTGGGACATACCAGGAGAGGCGGTCCCGTAGGTACGGGATGTCATATGATTGACAGGCAGGTGGTCCTGCACCTTAAGCTGTGCCACATCTGAACTGGGAAGGCAGAGGAGAGACACTCCCAGTTTACAGGAGCCCCTCTGGCTGGGCCAGGATCTATGGCTGATCAAGACATCCAGGAGAGCTACGGAACCCCAAGTCAGCCTAGCTGCTCAAACCGCACCTTGATTGCTCTCCTAACAATCATGATGGCATCGTGGAGAGAACGCTCCGTCTCCTCCATGAACTGCTCCGCCCCTCCACGCAGGATTATCGTGCAGGTCTTGGCCTTCGGGCAGCCTGTGAAGAAGTTGTACCTGCCAGAGAAAGGGGGAAGCGTGTCTTAGTGTCCATGGGGATCACAGCCGCGCCACACCTTAGCAGAGATGCCCTCTGAGGAAAGGGCAGATTCAGACCCATATTTACATCCAACCACCTCAAGAAACCCCCCAAATGTGTGTAAATTAAAAGCAAGCAAGGCAACTGCAAAGCTTGTCCCGTGCCTCCGCCATCCTGGCCGGGCTGCCTTTACCTGTCGCCTCCAATCTGAGTCTCCTCGAAAAGGTCGCAACGCCCAAGGACCTCATCGGTCAGGGAATTTACACTGGTCTGAATGGATCCACCGCAGGCCTACAGGGCATGGGGAAAGAGACCATTTTAGAGAACTACTGATCTAGCGTCAAACAAGCGAAAACCGAGCTCTGTTGACTAGGTTTGCTGCTCCGCTCCCCACCCCCCCCCCATTACGATAATGTAATTTTCATATATAAGTATCACTACGAAATAATAGTCTGCCTATTGCATTGGATTATTCATTTCACATCAATGACCTGGGCTGCTTTGGGAGGAAGGTCACGATATAAATTCATTAAATACCGTATTGGCCCGAATATAAGCCACACCCGCAAATAAGCTGCACCTTTAAAATTCGGGGGGGGGGTGGTGGAGACAATACCTGAATATAAGCCACTCCCTTAAAATTCCGCAGACACTCACGCCTGTAAATGGCAAATGTTCCGTTTTACCATATGTATGTGTCAGGGTTTCAGGGAGAGAAAAGCAGATGGGGGAGGAGACAGAGAGCGAGGGGGAAGAATCCCAGAGAGATGAGGAGGAGGATGACGATGCGCAAAGGTCGTCCATGAGTCTGACCAGTGAGTCAGAGGACTCCCAAAAGGGGGCCCCCCTGGTCAGACCAAAGGGGGGACAAGGGGGAAGCAGTGAGGAGCAGGGGAGCGAAGGGAGAAGCCCCAGTGGGAGTTGGAGACAGGAGCCGGCTTCTCAGCCGGAACGGAGTGAAGGGGGTGGAGTTACCAGTGTGTCAGAGGGAGCAGAGCAAGAAAGAGACAGGGGAAGGAGATCGGAGCAGGGCGCTCAGCCGGAAGGGGTGGAGAGCAGCACCGGGAGCAGTGTAGCGGTCGAGAGAAAGGTCAGGAGCAACGTACGCGCGCCAAGTTCAAATGTAGAGGCGCACGGAAGTGAGGAGAGCCCTGGGGAGGAGCCCGGCCCCAAAGCGAGAAGGAGGGGGGCAGAGGCGTCAGAGGATTCAGCCTCGGGCGAGTCCCGGCGAGGGGGAACCCAGGGGGGCAGAAAGACCCTGCGGAAAAGGAAGGAGAGGAAGAGGTGGTCCAGGACTAGCCTCTTAAATTGGTGCCTCGGCGGGACAGATTCAGAGGGGACTTCAGCGGTCTAACGTTACAGACGTAGAGTCACAAAGATGGAATGTAAACGCAACCATGATCTTCAATAAAGACTTTCTGTAAATAAACCGGATCGGAGTTGGGTCTCTTGTGAGCTGGGACCAAACGGGTGGCTGTGACAGTAAGTCCCCTCCAAAGAACGCAAAAAAATTTTTTTTTTGCAAAGCTCACCAACGGGAGCAGCCATGAGCGCGGAGGAACAGCTGCTTACGCTGAGGAATCAAGTTACCGAACTCACAGCTGCAGTCATTGCATCGCAGAAGAAGAATGACGAACTGGACAAGGCTTGCCAGGACCTGCGAACAAGGTGGGAGCAGGCAGGCAGGGCAGGGGTCCCGGGTTCCAGATCGGAGGGCGTTGCACTTGGACGGCGGGGGGGCGCCCTAGTTACGCACTTTAATGGCAACCTGCAAGACTACCCTAACTTCAGGGCAGACGTCGTGTATGCACTGCATTTACTCCGTCATGATTTTAAAGATGAGGAGGAGAGAGTGGGGTTCATAATTTCGCATCTGCATGGGGAGGCCAGAGCTTGGCTGCGCAATTTGTGGCGCGAAGATGGCCCTGCCCGCCGCAATTCTGATGAATTTATTAAAGCGATGGATGCTTGTTTCCAGTCCTCTGTGGATGTGGATATTGCGCGTAGACAGATGCACGGACTGCGGCAAGGCAAAGCCACTGTACGTCAATATCATTCCAAGTTCTTTGCATTACTAACTGCGTTGGGCTGGGAGAAGGATAGTAAACCAGTCAGAGATCTTTTCTGGGAAGGTCTTAGCCCCCCCGTCAAGGATGAGATCGCCAGGGGGGATAGACCCCAGACCCTAGAAGACGTAGTGCAACGGGCTTTGGCTATGGGAATCCGACATGAGGGACGCCCGTGGCACGAGGGGGAGGGACCCCAGGCGCGTGCACCAGCGAGAACCCCCCCTTTTGTCCCCAGAGACTTCAGCCAGACGCACCCCTCGCCCTTGGGGAGGCAAGGAGAAGAGCCGATGGAAATCGGTGGTGCTAGGGCTCAGACACCATCCAGAGCCCCTGTTTCCGGTGCAGTGAAGGCGAAGCCGCCTAGAGGGACCAGGAAATGTTACATCTGTGACAGTGCACACCATATGGCGAAAGAGTGCCCCCAGAGGCTCCAAAAACACACTGCAGCTCTAGCAACAGTGGCAGCGGAAGTGGTGCAAAGAGAGCAGCCTCAGGGAAACGACAGTGCCTGGCTGGAAGCGGAGCTACTGGGGCTCAGCCAGGCGAATCTGTAGAACAGTCCCCAGCACCCTTGCAACGCACAGACCCTTTACCACCCAAGCCAGCAGTGCAACTCACTGCAACCCTTCAGCTGCCAAATGGACAATCCCTGGAAGTTCCCATCACGATTGATTCAGGAAGCAATGCGGATTTTGTGGGAATACAATTTGTCAAGCAGCATAGCATAGCGCTCCTGCCTGCAACGACGCCTCTGAACGTGGTCACAGTGGACGGCAGGAAATTGCTGGGAGGGCAAGTTGTGCAGCAGACGCCTCCCATGGTGATGCAGATTGGGAATCATCGAGAACTCATTAGCTTCAATGTCACCCACCTGTCAGACACGCCCATTGTGTTAGGCATGAGTTGGCTGGAGAGGCATAGTCCCGCTGTAGCGTGGTACCAGCGGCAGATCACCTTCTGCTCATCGTATTGTGCTCAGCATTGCATCCAAACCAATCAGGAGGAAGGAGCTGAGCAGCAACTGCACCTGGGCATGGTGCAGGCAGTGCCTCACAAGTACGAGGGATTCTTGGAGGTTTTCTGCGAGAAAGAAGCTGACAAGTTGCCGCCTCACAGGCCTTACGACTGTGCGATCGACCTGGTGCCAGGGGCGCAGCTGCCAACTGCAAAGCTGTATTCCATGTCTGAGGACGAGATGCAAGAGCTCAGAGAGTTCATAGAGCATAATCTGAAGCGCGGGTTCATCCGGGAATCCAAAGCAGTGGGAGGCAGTCCTGTTTTCTTTGTGAAGAAGAAAGACACGCCCCAAAAAAGACTCATTGTGGACTATAGATTCATAAACAGACTGACTAAGCCCAAGGCCTTTCCCATGCCCAAGATTGACGACCTCCTAGCGACCGTTAGGAAGGGTAAGATCTTCACCAAGTTGGATTTGCGTGGAGCGTACAACCTCATCCGCATCCGGAAGGGCGATGAGTGGAAGACTGCCATGTTCACGCCTCTAGGCACGTATGAATACAGAGTTATGCCGTTTGGTCTCCAAAATGGCAGCCACGTTTTCCAAGCATTTATGCATCACGTGCTGGCGGGACTCCTCTACAAGAAGTGTGTATGTTTTCTCGACGACATCCTGATTTTCTCGGAATCGCCGGAAGCTCACGAGAAGGATGTAAAGGAAGTCCTACAGAGGTTGAAGGAGCACAGGCTGTACGCCAAGTTGGAGAAGTGCCAGTTTGATGTGACGGAGGTGGATTTCCTTGGCTACAAGCTGTCCGACGAGGGGCTGGCCATGGACAGAGTCAAGGTCCAAGCGGTGTTGGACTGGAAGAGCCCACGCAATCGGAAGGAGGTCCAGAGATTCATCGGATTTGCCAATTTTTATCGCAAATTCATCAAAGGTTTTGCAAATGAGACGGCAGCAATCACGGACACCCTCAGTTCCAAGAAGAAGAAGTTCGCTTGGACGGAACAGGCAGAGCGCTCTTTTCGGAAGCTTAAAAGCCTCTTCGCCTCCGAGGAGCAGCTGCTGCACGTGAATCCCGGCAGGCCCATGCGGGTGGAAACCGACGCGTCAGACAGAGCGGTTGGAGCCGTCCTTCTGCAGGAGGATCCGCAAGGCAATTGGAGGCCGGGTGCCTTCTACTCCCGGAAGCTCAGCAAGACGGAGCGGAACTACACCATATGGGACAGGGAGCTGTTGGCCATTCATGCAGCTTTCAAAGCGTGGCGACACTTCCTCATAGGAGCCAAGCACACAGTGCAGGTCCGCACGGATCACAAGAACTTAGAGTATTGGCGAACGGCAAGGCTGCAGACCCAAAGACACATGCGCTGGGCAGAATTCTTTGCGGATTTCGACTTCAAAATAGAATACATCCCGGGAGACTCCAATGTTATAGCAGACGCGCTCTCCAGGAAACCGCAATACCTGGAGGAGACGACACCAATTGCAGCGAAGCACATTTTCGCACCACAGGCGTGGGCGTGCGCTGCCATCGCAGTCGACCTGGACGCGGTGCGACGCGCGTTGCAGGCGGATCAATTTGCACAGTCCAAGATGGAGGAGCTCCGCAGCGGGTCGCAAAGAGACGATGAGTTCCAGTTGCGGGACGGACTCTTAACTCGCAAGGGTGCCCTCTACGTGCCTAACGACGAACTTCGCGCAAAGGTTCTGCAGCAATTGCACGACGCCCCCAGTGCGGGCCACTTCGGCAAGGAGAAGACAATAGAATTAGTGGCCAGGGACTTTTGGTGGCCCCAGATGCGGGGAGAGGTGGCGGATTACGTCGCCAGGTGTGACACCTGTCAGAGGTCCAAACCAGTACACCAGAAGCCGGCGGGATTGTTGGAACCGCTGGAAACGCCGCAGCAACCGTGGGAGAGGGTAGCACTGGACTTTGTTACTGACCTGCCCAGCTCCAGGGGCAAGACGGCGGTGCTGGTGGTTGTGGACTTGTTCACCAAGATGGCGCACTTCATTCCTTGTGCCAAGGTGGCGACGGCAGAACAGACCGCCAAACTCTTCATCGACCACGTGTTCAGAGTGCATGGACTACCGCAGTCCGTCCTGTCCGACAGGGGGCGCCAATTTGTTTCCAACTTCTGGCAGAAGCTTCTGGGTATCCTGCACGTCAAGATCGACCTAGCGTCGGCGAGACACCCACAGACCAACGGCCAAGCAGAGAGGGTCAACGCGATCATGCAGCAGTACCTGAGGTGTTACGCCAATCAGCGACCAGCAGCGTGGGTGGACTACCTGCCGATGGCTGAGTTTGCCTACAACAACACGAAGCACGCATCGACCGGGGTGACGCCGTTCTTCGCGAACAATGGCCGTCATCCCAGAACCTTTCCGAGACTTATAACGCCAGGAGAGGGGGTGCCTCAAGAGGCCGACCAGTTCGCAGCAGAGTTGCAAGAGGTGCACGAGGAGCTGCGGAGACATTTGGAGCTCGCCAAGCATGCCTATAAGGTGCAGGCGGACAAGCACAGAAGGGCGGGAGAGGACATCCAGGTGGGGGACTGGGTATGGTTAGCGGCCCAAGCGATGCCAGCCAAGTCGTTAGCCAAGAAGAAGCTAGGACACAGGCAGCTAGGACCATACCAAGTTGAGGCTAGGATCAATCCGGTAGCATTTCGCCTGGCCCTTCCAGAAGGCTCCAGAGTGCACCCGGTCTTTCATAGGTCGGTGCTCACTCCCTACAAGGCCCCGCACAGGTTTCAAGAGTCAGAAACAGTACCAGACCCACGCAAAGGGGCACCCAAGAGGGGGGGGGTCGCCTAGGGCCGAACCCCTTAACGAGGTCACAGAGATACTGGACTCGAGATGGGGGGAGGAGGGGGTTGAATACTTTCTCGCCAGGGAGGGCACCCCAGCCACTGCCAATAGTTGGGTGCCGGGCTACGCGTTAGACGAACCCCTTTTGAAAGAAGAGTTCCATGCACTTTTCCCACATAGACCCATGCCAGCTGAGTACTTTGATGACTGGCTTTTCACACCCACATTGTCAGATAGCACGTTCAGGGGTTTCTCTTCCCCCGAGGAAAGAACACCAGAATCAAGCCCGCCCAGGGGATCGTGCTCGGGGGTGGACACGGAAACCCCTTATTGGTGGGAGGAGCAACCAGAGGAGGAATGGCGTAAGAGGTGGATGATGGGTCCTTGGCGGGCAGCACCAGAGGAAGTAGCAATGGAAGAAGAGACTGAGAAGCCTTTGGGTGAAGAACCCGAGTTCGAACACACATACACAGAACTGCCAGCAGAGAACATTGACGTAGACGACCTGTATCCTGAGCCTACCCCCGAAGAGCCGCAGTTTCCACAACCGGCCCCCGGCGAGCGGGAGGGGGGAAGGGGGGGCTTCGAGGGGGGGATGGATGTCAGGGTTTCAGGGAGAGAAGAGCAGATGGGGGAGGAGACAGAGAGCGAGGGGGAAGAATCCCAGAGAGATGAGGAGGAGGATGACGATGCGCAAAGGTCGTCCATGAGTCTGACCAGTGAGTCAGAGGACTCCCAAAAGGGGGCCCCCCTGGTCAGACCAAAGGGGGGACAAGGGGGAAGCAGTGAGGAGCAGGGGAGCGAAGGGAGAAGCCCCAGTGGGAGTTGGAGACAGGAGCCGGCTTCTCAGCCGGAACGGAGTGAAGGGGGTGGAGTCACCAGTGTGTCAGAGGGAGCAGAGCAAGAAAGAGACAGGGGAAGGAGATCGGAGCAGGGTGCTCAGCCGGAAGGGGTGGAGAGCAGCACCGGGAGCAGTGTAGCGGTCGAGAGAAAGGTCAGGAGCAACGTACGCGCGCCAAGTTCAAATGTAGAGGCGCACGGAAGTGAGGAGAGCCCTGGGGAGGAGCCCGGCCCCAAAGCGAGAAGGAGGGGGGCAGAGGCGTCAGAGGATTCAGCCTCGGGCGAGTCCCGGCGAGGGGGAACCCAGGGGGGCAGAAAGACCCTGCGGAAAAGGAAGGAGAGGAAGAGGTGGTCCAGGACTAGCCTCTTAAATTGGTGCCTCGGCGGGACAGATTCAGAGGGGACTTCAGCGGTCTAACGTTACAGACGTAGAGTCACAAAGATGGAATGTAAACGCAACCATGATCTTCAATAAAGACTTTCTGTAAATAAACCGGATCGGAGTTGGGTCTCTTGTGAGCTGGGACCAAACGGGTGGCTGTGACAGTATGTTTCAGCAGTGATATTGTAAAAGCCAATTTTTGTAATGTCGCAAGTTTAAGCCGCACTTTAAACTTTTTACGGTCAGAATTGGGGGGGGGGGAGTGTGGCTTATATTTGGGCCATTATGGTAATAACGAAGCACTCTTTACCTCTTTAACAGGGCAGTGTTGCAAAGTTCTTTATCAGAATTAAACAGGAAGTTGCAAAGTGTTGGTGATGCCACACTAAAAGATCTATTTCTTATAAATGCAGAGCAAGTACTGTGAGGCACCTGTAAGAGCGCCAGTTCTGCAGATCGAAGCAGTCGAGTGAGTATATAACCAGTAAGGTGATCCTGCAAGTAAACTGGTCCCAAGCTTTATATTAAAACGGCATCCCTCAAAGTCCTAGGATTAATCAAGGCAATATAGTGGTGCCCCGCAAGACGAACGCCTCGCAAGACAGAAAACCCGCTAGACGAAAGGGTTTTCCGTTTTGGAGGCGCTTCGCAAAACGAATTTCCCTATGGGCTTCCTTCGCAAGACAAAAGCCCATAGGGAAATCTCCAGGACAGCGGGGAAGCGCAGCGCGTCTTCCCCACTGTCCTCGGACCTCCTCCAAAGGCTGGCGGTGGGGCGGAAAGACCTCCTCCCTCCGCCAGCCTTCGGTTGGCTGCTCCGAAGGATGGCGGTGGGGCGGAGAGACCTCCTCCCGCCGCCAGCCTTCGGAAGGCTGCTCCGAAGGCTGCCGGTGGGGCAGAGAGACCTCCTCCCGCCGCCAGCCTTCGGAAGGCTGCTCTGAAGGCTGGCGGTGGGGCAGAGAGACCTCCTTCCGCCGCCAGCCTTCGGAAGGCTGCTCTGAAGACTTGCGGTGGGAGGAGGGTTTTCCTTGCCACCGCCAACTTTCAGAATGCTGTTCTGAATGTTGGCGTGGGGAGGAAAAACCCTCCTCCCACCGCAAGCCCTGGGAACAGAGGAGAAGCGCTGCGCGCCTTCCCCTCTGTTCCCGTACCTGTCCTGAAGGCTTGCGGTGGGGAGAAAAGCCCTTCTCCGCACCGCCAGCCTGGCAAGCGGTCTCCATAGGAACGCATTAATTGATTTTCAATGCATTCCTATGGGAAACCGTGCTTCGCAAGATGAAAAACTTGCAAGAAGAAAAAACTTGCGGAACGAATTAATTTCATCTTGCGAGGCACCACAGTAAACCCTAAACAAATGGCAGGGGATAGCAAGAGCAGCCATTGCAAATTGCAATAAAGGAACAGAAATGTTGGGAGGCGCGCGCGCACACACACACACACACACACCCCTCACAATTTCAAGCACAAAAAACAGGCAGTGGAAGACATTCCGTTCCATGATAACAGAAAATCGTACACAGTCATACCTCATGTTATGTTTGCTTCAGGTTGAGCGTTTTCCAGGTTGCATCCCGTGGCAACCCGGAAGTAACGGAGCGGGTTACTTCCGGGTTCGCCGCTCACGCATGTGCAGACACGCAAAATGATGTCACGTGCATGCGCAGAAGCGGCGAATCGCAACCCCTGCAGACGTGGGTTGTGTTCTGTTCAGGTTGTGAATGGGCCTCCGGAACGGATCCTGTTCGCAACCAGAGGTACCACTATACAGGCGTTTGGCTGCTCTCTGCAGCTGCGCTCAATGTCCAAGAACTGAGCTCAGCAACTAGCGACCTGCAAGGTGTCCAGGCCCACCTCTCTCTCTCTCTCCTGTGCTGCTTCACCAGTTCCTCTAACAGGGCTGCTGCCCAAGGCAGCTGCTCAGGCTGGTTGCATAGGCAGGGCAGCCCCAAGCACCTGGCCAACAACCTGGGAAAGCGAACAGGGGAAACCTCACCATCATGGTCCTCTTGAGATCTTCTTCAGGGACTCGGCCGGCACAGAACATGTCCCGGTCAGCAAAGTACTGGGTAGCCACGTCGCCAATCGGAAGCTTGGAGAGGATGACTTTGGCCCCTGACTTGTGGAGTTTATCAAGCTTGTCGTACAAGATGTTCCACTCGGCGTCCACGATGGCCTGGTAATCCTGCAGAGGGAGATTTAGGCAAGAAGCTATCGGTGCTGTTTCTTTAGCCGGAGGGGGGGGGGGAATCTGCTTGGCTTAAAATAAAATAAAAACAAGGGTGGGGTACAGTGCCAACACAGTTGTCTACTGCAAAGGGCGTTAGGAGAATGACAACTCTGCCAATACAGTAAATCTAGACATGGAAACAGGATCAGGGGCACCAATGTTCATCCAAGGTGTGCACGTTTAGAAGCGTTCCCCAACCATTGGTTTTAGATCTTCCCTGTCACAGAGGTGGCACCAGTTAGCTGCTGGAAGGTGGGTGCCCACATCAGCACCCATGTGAAGACCACCTGGTGGAAGCCCTCACACACATGGTTCTCAATTGTAAACTATATGCTGATCTCCGCCAGCAATTTCTAGATCAACTCTGTATCCCCAAATGGAAGCCAGTCAGAGGTCATACATTTTCTATTACTGGGGAATGATCAGGAGCTCACAAAGTTAGTGGCTAAATATCTCTATTTGGTTTTTTGTGGGGTTTTTTTCTGCCTCCATTCTTTTAGCAAATGTTTTGTACCACTGGGGAAGTGTTAATTCTGTATTGATTTGTTTTGGATGTTGTATGTGATGCCAATAAAAGGTATATCTATCTTATCTATCTATTACATAAGCACCCTTCTCCGTTGCTCTTGCCCACCCAAGAAGCTGCCTTGTTGGACAGCTGCCACCCTATGGGGACAGGGTGAGGGCAGAAGAGAAAGGATGGGAAGGGCCAAAACTCAGTGGTAGAGAGTCTGCTTTGCATGCAGAATGCCCCGGGTTCAATCCCTGGCATCTGCAAGTGGGGCTGGGAGAGAACCCTGCCCGTACTGAACTAGCTGGGCCAATGGTCTGATTCAGTATAAGGCAGCTTCTTTTGTCCAAGGCGGCTGCAACCATTCTGCAGTCCTCTGCTGTGCTCACAGTCCCTTGAACCGAGGTGCTCCTTACAGAAGAACTTTCCAAACTTTTCATGTCGGTGACACACTTTTTATACACGCATCATTTCGTGACACAGTTTTACTAGCAAACCGCAAATTAAACCAGTCCGGGGAAGAGTGTGGGGAGCATTTATGCAGCAAACCTACACATTGCAGCCAACACATTAACATATCGTGACAAAGCTTGGAAAGCCCTGGGTTAGGTAATGAGGTTCCAACTGTCAACTTGGCCAAATGCCGCGTGGAAGTCAAAGATTACCCCGCAGGGCACACAGCTCTTTTGGCAAGACGTTACATTTTCACAGCTTCTCTCCCCAAGCGGTTCTGAGCCTTTACCTGCACAGTGTGGACTCTGACTTCAGCATTGTCCTTCTCTGCCTTCAGCTCCAGCTCAATGTTGAGCAGAGCGATCCTGGGGGACTCATACTTCTTGGGCTGCATCTCAAAGCCGGCGTAAGAGAAGGTCTTCTTGAAGGCAACTCCTGCCACCAGTTGGGAATCCTGCAGGAAAAGCAAGGTCATTTCACTCCTCACGCCCGCTCTTGGATGGCAGGCAACCCTCCGTTGGTTCCTACTTAGGTCTTACTCTTATTTACTCAAGAGGAAGCCTCGATGAGTTCAATGGGGCTTACTTTCAATTACATGCATACAGGAATGCAGCCTTAGTTCATCCAACTAAATTGCACCATATACCCTGCAAAGTCAATGGACTTGTCCATTAATTTCAAAGGGTGTGCTCTATGAAGCAGGCAAGGCCTTCACAGTCCTCTTTCTGGTGCCTGCAAAAAAACATTCTTGTTTAGACAAGACTACCTAGATGCTTAGAAAGCTGAGGCAATTTTAATCTATTTCCGTATTTTAACTTTCATATGTTTTAAAAAGTATGACTGTGATTTTTTCTTGATTTTAGTTATAACTTTTGTAAATGACCTTTAGGTTTTTTACAATAAAGCAGTGTATAAATTCTGTGATCATTATTCTTTTTTAGGTACAACAGCCTGGCTTCTTGGAAGGAGGAAAACATAGATAGTATTTTTGAAAGTCACATGATGTGCAGTGATGGGCCTGTTAAAGAAATCTGGGGTGGGGGAGTGGGGCAGTTGTTCTTGTTTTTATTATGTATTTTGTGTTTTTAATATTCTATTTTTATGTTGTGAACCACCCTGAGATCTACAGATGAAGGGTGGTATAATCATCATCACCATCGTCATCTATTACTAACACTGGACACCACCCAAAGCGATTTTATCCTCTTTCATTTTCCTCCTCGCACTCCCATGATCTGCTTTCATTCCCTTTCTTCGCCCCTACAGTTGGGCAACCGAGACAATTGCTCTGACTTTGCCAACAGCTCCCAGTTCGCTTGCTACCCGAACAGCGGTCTTGAAGGGTCAGATTGCAGGGTTTCCCACAGACACCTGGTTGGCCAGGGCAAGAACAAGACAGGCCACCGGCCTGATCGAGCAGCCTCATCTTATGTTCTCCGCCCCTTTTTTAGACTTGGAAAGGAATTCCAGCCTAGATTCCTCTGAGCCAAAGGGAACTTTAGGAGTCCAGGGGCTTTACCTCCAGGGCTCCTCCCTGCACCTTCTTGATCCCAATCATTTTGATCTGCAGCAACTCGTCCAGCATCATGACGGCATCCACCACCATCTTGGCAAAGAACTCTTTCTGGTGGGAAATCAGCTTCGAGCTCAAGGCTGTGCTTGCACACTTCTCCAGCAGGCTCCGCAGCTCCCTGCAGAGAAGGAAAAGATGGAGCCGTTTCTTGCCTGCTCTGGAGCAACAGCCAGCCCCAAGGCTAAAGAAGCAACACACACAGCACAAGTCTAAAATGAACTCATTAGGCTACAAAAAGGAAATGCTGCACGACTGCTTTGGAAATGGATCGCTTTCTGTGTTTGCGCATTAGGCCAGCCGCTGGCTGTAGTGTGGGGGGCACAAGCAGAAGAACAACTTTCCTGCTTATTGCTACTTCTCGTGAACTACGATGGACATCATATAATGCCCACGGAAAGTAACATTTCCATCAGGCATGGTTTCTGAACACCTGGGAAAGGCAGCATGCCCGTCAAAGAAGAACACTTCTTTTTTAAAAAAGAAGTCAATTATATGGAAGTGTTGTTAATTACAGTTCCTTCATTTAAAGATTAACTGGCATTTGCCTGAAGATTTAATTGCATCACCAAAACATGTATCTTCTTAGCTGGAATCTATCAGCTCAGGCAATGTCCTCTACGCAATCATTAATCATGGGGCGCGGGGGGGGGGAGAACAGAAACGAGCTAGCAACTAACCCAACCCATCAGCTGTGCCTCCTGACTGGGCACTGGAGGGAAGGAGTGAAGAGGGGAGGCTTGCCCTATGGAGAGGCCGCCCTTTGATTTACAACTCTGTGCAATCGGGATTCTAAACTCCCAGGCCTTTGACTAATTAAAACACCTATGACCTTTTAAACTGTGGCGGGGGTGGTATGAATTTCGTTTGCTACTACGGTGCATATTCTTGTGTTTTTATATTGTAAACTACCTTGTGGTCCTCACACAGAAACATAATCGATAACAGCAATGATAAACCACAGGCGGAGCCCCCTCAATGCCACGAGGTCCCCCTTCTCACACCTTCCCCACACCCAGCTGCACATGCATCGCAGGAGGGATAGGACCCACCTCTCTCCCTCCGCATGATTCTAATTGCATAGAGGATAACAGTCAAAAAGGGGTGGTGTAGACCAGCATTAAAGTTCTGTGCATTAAATTTTTGCTGTTGCAATTTGCGAAAGGTGGGAAGTTGTCAAACAGCTGTTTCTTACACAAATGTTTTTTCATGGCCTGCTTTTTTCTAGGAAAGGTAACATATCCCCCCTGTATACATAAAAAAAACTGCATAGCCCTCCACCTGCCCAGGAGTTGCATCCAGCAATCATGTTGGGATTAAGAATGATTGTTAAAAAAAAAAAAGAGCCAGAATAGGGCTATCCAAACATTCATTTCCAAAGATTAGACAGCAAAACTTTTCAAAATACTTTCCAAAGGACAACATTATCAATAGAGAGCCTGGCTGCCAATCGTATCCTAAACTAAGCAAGGTGGCGATGGGTCTATACTGGCTCTACCCATCAGCTAAGCCTCATATAAGACTAAACACAGGAAATGGGTTGCTTAAGCCCATTCCTCCCTCCATCCGGCATGTAAGCTCCAATGTTTCCTTTTCTGATGGCAACTGCCTCCTGTCATCTCTGTGACTTGGCATGAGCCTTGGACTGAACATCTCACACAAAGACAAGGGAGGATTCTGGCAGGGCCTCTGTTGATGTTTGCACTGAGATGGGTGAAGGGTAAACTGCCCTTTCTCAACCTGAAACTGTATTGGAGGGGGATAAGGAGCTATACTGGAAGACTTTGGGGGAGGGCAGATTTTGCGCCCAGGCTTCCAGTTACCTATTGCTACATGATAGGGACAGATGTGCACAGAAATGCAATGTTGTTTTCCATTTTGTTGCATTCCTGCTTTTTTTTTGCAATATATCCATCCAAAGCTTACTGCTGAATCCATGGTACTTAAATTTAGCGAGCAGGATGCTTTTGAATTCTGGTGCTGGAGGAGACTTTTGAGAGTCCCATGGACTGCAAGAAGATCAAACCTATCCATTCTTAAGAAAATCAGCCCTGAGGGCTCACTGGAAGGACAGATCCTGAAGCTGAGGAGAAGGGGACAACAGAGGACGAGATGGTTGGATAGTGTTCTCGAAGCTACCAGCATGAGTTTGACCAAACTGCAGGAGGCAGTGGAAGACAGGCTTACCTGGCGTGCTCTCGTCCAGGGGGTCACAAGGAGTCGGACACAACTAAACAACAACAACAAAACATGCTGCCAATGCCCCAACTGCAGAGGGGCACTGCATGCACCCAATCCATTTAAGAACCACCTGCACACACGTAGGTGCACACATTTGTGCAGAGCGTCAATAAAAACATGCACCCAACTGAGCCAGCAATGAAGGGAGGTTGTGGATTTAACCTTTCCAATTGAGGCATGGAGGAAACTTACTCTTGGTCGGTCTTCTTGATCGTAACAGCAATCTTCCTGATCTTATTCACTGCCTGCCAAAACAAAGCAAGAACCAGAATTAAGACTTTGCTCTCAACCCCTGCCAAACTCCTGCGCCAGTGCAGCGATGATTCAGCCGCCATGTGCAATTACCCAGCCTGAAGTCTGCACCATTTGCGGCAGGCATAGGCAAACTCCGGCCCTCCAGATGTTTGGGACTACAATTCCCATCATCCATAGCTAACAGGACCAGTGGTCAGGGATGATGGGAATTGTAGTCCCAAACACCTGGAGGGCCGGAGTTTGCCTATGGATGATTTACGGCAACCCCTTTCTGTTTCAGCCTCACCAACATGGACACAAGCATAGTGTCCTATTGCCATCTTGAGTTACGTATTTTGACTTTTTTATTACTTGTTGTCAAAGCAAGAAGGAGGTGGAAGCACAGAAGTGGGACAATGGTCTGCCTTAAAAGCATGTATTTGATTCCAGGTTCCACGTAAACAGGATTAGTGCGAGTCTCTGCCCCAAGCAGTGTTTGGTGTGATAGGCACCACAGCAGATGGCAGTCTTATAACACCTCTGGAGAAGAAGATTTTTGGATTACAAATTTGGGAAAGATGAGAAAGATGAGAAAAGTAAAGGAGGAAGTCTCTGGATTTTCTGGAATACTGGAACTTAAAAGAGCAAAGAAATATGACTGGGACTTCCTCTTCTTTTCTGAGTTTGAGTATGGGAGATCGTTGGCAGAACTTTGGCAGCAAGTATTTTCAACTATTTTGGGCGCAAGAGAAGGTGATGTGGCTGCGACAGATTTCCCTCGAGACCTGAGGACCAACAAAAAAGACTACCAACAAAACCGACAGAGAGAGACTGACAGAGATTTGAAGGCCTCGGATGTGAGGAATCCGGGCTAGGAACTGTATGGGTGGACATTTATTTGGGAAGGGACGGACACCGGGGTAGGGAGGGAGGGGGAGAGCAGAATTTGGAAAATTTATGACTTTTGTGTTTGGTTATTTTGACTTATATTTTAATATAAAAAAGGGGAAATTTGTGGAATGAGAACCTAGGTCGACCTTAGAAAAAGGATCTAAAGTATATAAGAGAATGGGATAAGCAAAATTTGGCCTAATAAAAAGAATTAAGTTTAAACATAACAAGAATAGGTTAAAGGGAGGGATAAGAACTTGCTGAACCAATTATGGAAATTGGGATGTATGAGGGGGGTTGGGGGGAAGTCAGGGAAAGAGAGTTAAGAAAGTAAGGATACGAAATTATACATGTTTTGTTTTGTCTTTGTCTTTTTGTGTGTGTGTGTCTTTATAAAATGTGAAAATCCAATAAAAAATTTTTTTTAAAAAAAAAAATAACACCTCTGGAGATGCAAGAGGGTTACTGGGAGGCCGGAGGGACATTGCTGGAACAACTCTTGGGTTGGGGCAACTGGCTAAAATGTTTTTAAAGGTTTTAAACGGTTTTAATTTTGGTTCCCATTTTGTTTTTGTTGGGTTGGTTAAATGTTTAGTTGGGGTGGTAAAGAATGTATAAAACTGGCTCAAATATAAGTTGGAAATGTAAAGAAAAATAAGGTACTTTGTATCATATGTGGTATGTAGAGAAGTTAAAAAAATTGGGAGATTATATACAATGAATTGAAAAAAATCTTCATAACAACTTTTGTAAAAAAAAAAAAAAACCAAACCAGAAGCATTTTTGTTAGGGATTTTAGGACAAGAAAAACATAGAACTTATTTACGTATGCTGCAACAGTGACAAGAGTCTTGTTAGCACAAGGATGGAAGAATGAGGAAGTCCCAACGAAAGAAAAATGGCAAGAAAAACTGATGAGTTATGCGGAGATGGCAAAGTTAATACTTTGAGGAGGACAACCATGACTTCAAGGAAGAATGGGAATTATTTATAAACTATTTAAAAAGACAACAAAAGGATTTGGACTCCTTGGCAGGTTTTGAATAAACATCCACAAATTTAGTAGTAGAACATATGACAGATAAGGTAATTATATGTACAACTTTACAACATGCAGAGAATATGTATGAACAAATCAGAGAGGGGAGCTGAGGGAAGTCTCTGGAGGGTGGGAGAGGGAGGGGTGCATGTAATAGGTTATATTTGATTTATAAAAATATTTTTTTAAAAATGTTTAGTTGGGGTGGTGGTTATTTTAATTTGGGTATAACTGTAAACTGATTATTATTATTATTACTACACTCGGCTCAGAGGTGCATAATGCCCAGTGGCTGGGACTGTTTGAATGAGCCTTTGCCAACGTGGTGCCCTCCAGATGTTTGGAACTCCAACTCCCATGATGGGGGAGGTCTGGTAAAAAAAACACCTGGAGGGCACTAGCCAGGCCTGACTAGAACCCATTTGTAAATATTGTTTCTTGTTCCTTCACTCCCCAGGCGCAAAGGAGCTTCCACAAAGGAAGGCAGGAAGGTGCAGCAGATTCCCTTACCAGCTGGGTTGCAGTGCGGAAGGCACGGATGATGATCTGGGGGTGCAGCCCTTCTTCCACATAGGGCTTGATTTGCTTTAGGAATTCAGCAGCTAGAAGGGTAACAGAAGTGGTGCCGTCACCAACCTGCAGGAAAAGAGAAGGGAAAATGACGTCTGCCTGAAAACCAGACATCTCTGCGAAGGGAGGTTCACAAAGCAGCGGCAAGTGCCCCAACTTTCCACGGAGTAAATTGCACCCCATTCTATCCACCTCGCCCTGCCATCTCTCGTCCAAAATCACAAGCGCTACAAATCCAACATCTGGCACAAAACTCCCCCATCACCCTTCAAAGGAGCAGATCTGTGGATTACCACAAGATGGGGCGCTGGAAAAATCAATGGCGGCTTGCCACTATGACAGAGGAAGAGACGTTGGATCCCAGCTACAGATGTTGCAAAGCTCAGAAGACACAGGCACGAGCAGGAATGCCAACATCTACCTACCACTGAAAACCATCAAACCTCCCACACCCACCTCCGCATCCTGTGACTTGGCGATGTCCACAAGTGTCTTTGCAGCAGGGTGTATCACATCAAGAAGCTTCAGGATGGTGGCGCCATCATTAGAAATGGTTGCTTTGCCTGCAAAGATTAACAGAGACAAAGTTCATGAGCAAAGTTGATTCCTGCACTGCAGGGGGTTGTTCTAAGCACCCCAATGAGATGCACCTGCAACATCTGAGCAAGTCAATCAGGACTCTGAAGTTAGGAAGAGAAAGATGAGCACTACAGGATCAGACCAAGGGGAGGCCCACCTAGTCCAGCACTTTGTTTTGATCTGTGCTCTGCCAGATACCTTCAGAACCTTCCTGTGGGTTTCCTAGAGGCAACAGCCCTCCCTCTTCAATAGTCTCCTTCCACAAGCCCGCACATTTTGGCATGGAAGCCATCAAAATACAGTGGTACCTTGGGTTAAGAACTTAATTCGTTCTGGAGATCCTTTCTTAACCCAAAACTGTTCTTAACCTGAGGTACCACTTTAGCTAATGGGGCCTCCCGCTGCTGCCGCCGCGCCACCACCACGCGATTTCTGCTCTCATCCTGAAGCAAAGTTCTTAACCCGAGGTACTATTTCTGGGTTAGCGGAGTCCGTAACCTGAAGCGTCTGTAACCTGAAGCATCTGTAACCCAAGGTACCACTGTATTGTGCTAACCTCCAACCCATCCAGTCCCCCGAAGCGGGCAGAGAGGCTTTTCTGTGACAGCACCGTGAGCTTCAGAGGCACTCCATGCAATTCCAAGACCCAGAACAAGGTGGGAGGAAGGGGAGAAGCCACCACATAGCTTCCATTCCCACACTGGGCCTGCTAGCAAACTGATGCCCCTAGATGTGTAAGTGCAAGCCCTTGCCCTTCTCTGGAGCTCAGAAAGTGGCAAATCTCCATGTCATACCAAATCAGATGACAAGCTGCCCAGGAGGATGTGGCAACTCATTCCCTAGCAAACCATGAAAGGGGGGGGGTGATCCCGCTGCTGAAGGAGAACCACCACAAATACTTCCATTCCAACCAGGCACTCAGGTAGTTAGCATAGGTCTTTGCCTCCCATAGATGGAGGAGGCCCTGGGATTACACACACTGGTACATTTGGACTTACTAAAAATTCTGCAGTAAGTGGCAACTGAAGAGGATCCAGAAATAAAGTCACCTTGCCCTTTCATGACCAGGAGGACAGGGTCAGAGGCATCGTCGGAGCCAGGTAAGACCTCAAAGGTGCCACGCACCCGTGAAGATGACCATGCCACACTCTGGATTCAGGGAAATTAATATCTTTAGGGTATTCACATTAACAAAAAAGTTAGGCAGCAAAGATGTACAGTGGGTTAAGAACTTAATTTGTTCCAGAGGTCTGTTCTTAACCTGAAACTGTTCTTAACCTGAGGTACCACTTTAGCTAATGGGGCCGTTCTCACCCTGAAGCAAAGTTCTTAACCCGAGGTACTATTTCTGGGTTAGCAGAGTCTGTAACCTGAAGCGTCTGTAACCCAAGGTACCACTGTACAGGAAATTTCCAAAACATCTTGATATGAAGGGTTACTCTTTCATATAGCTTGTCCAGTATTCCAGTCTCAGGTGAACAATGGCATGGGGGGGCTTCTGTCTTCAAAATGGACAGCGATGCATGGACAGTTGCTCGTCCTCCTCCCTTCAATGTCACCTGCCATTTCTTTGTAGGACAAAACCTCCCCAAAGACCTGTGCCACTGACTGATTAAGATGGCTAGAGAGTAACTAGAGAAAAGTTGCCGTACAGAGACACCAGAGGCAGAGCAACTCAGGTTCACAGATGGCAGCAGGCTCACCTCTGTCATCAACAATGAGCTTGTCCATGCCCCGAGGGCCGAGAGTGGTCCGGACGGCCTCTGCGATGACTTGGCAGGCATTGATGTTACTCACAAGCTGAGGGACCCCCTGGGAAGTGTCTGTGCCTTCCTTCAGTAAGATAACAGGCGTGGGCTGCAAGTAAAACAAACTGTCAGACAAAAGACCCTCCAGGACAGTGACAAAAGTATTTTTGTCATAGAAAAGGCAGCGCCGAACAGCACAACACAATTATTTTCACTAGAAAAATCAGCATTGTTAGCCAGACTTCCTATACACAGATGCAGAAACACTAAAGCAGGAAACAGCTTTGGAGAGCAGATTCCATCCTTAAATGCTTCAGGAATGCATTTGTTGGGATCCACAAGGTGCCAAGAACCTACAAGCCCACCGCAAGTTGCTGGCCAAGCTGGCATGATGCGACAGAACATTCATAGGCACTCTTTAACGGCTCAGGTGCACTCTGCACCACCTCAGAGACAGAAGCAAATGGGTTGGACACAGCGTCCTGTTGTTGTTGTTATTTATATTTTAATCAATTCTTTTTATACACTTTTAAAACTCTAATAGTATTTAACTACTTTTTAATGATTATGTTTTCTATGTTACAGGTAAGTCCTGCAAGGCAGTTTACAGGTTTAAGTTCTTGAATTCTGGTCTGGGAAAAAGGCAATACTGTATACAAATATAATCACCAGCATTCTCTTTTGATGACCTGGACCTGCAATCCTATGTGCATGAACGGGGAGCAAGCCACGCTGAAGGCACCATGCAACTACAAGGACTGCAGAGAAGGCACCGCCCCGCATGCAAGGTTTACGGGGCAGCTGCGACGAAGGAAAGCAGGGCCCTTTCTGCCCTTTACAGAAACAGAGGAGGACATTGTCTCTGCCATACAGCTTAATCTAACCAAGCCAATGTTGGGGAACCTGAATGGGGTAACTGTGTCCCTGAAGGACCAGGTGCGCAGCCTGGGGGTCATTTTGGACTCACAGCTGTCCATGGAGGCGCAGGTTAATTCTGTGTCCAGGGCGGCTGTCTACAAGCTCCATCTGGTATTCAGGATGAGACCCTCCCTGCCCAGACTGTCTCACCAAAGTGGTGCACGCTCTGGTTATCTCTCACTTGGACTACTGCAATGCGCTGTATGTGGGGCTACCTTTGAAGGTGACCCAGAAAGTAAAACTAATCCAGAAAGTAGCAGCTAGACTGGTGACTGGGAGTGGCCACCGAGACCACGTAACACGGGTCTTGAAAGACCTTCATTGGCTCCCAGTACGTTTCCGAGCACAATTCAAAGGGTTGGTGCTGACCTTTAAAGCCCTCAATGGCTTCAGCCCAGTATACCTGAAGGAGCATCACCTCCATCGTTCTGCCCGGACACTGAGGTCCAGCGCCGAGGTCCTTCTGGCGGTTCCCTCACTGCGAGAAGCCAAGTTACAGGGAACCAGGCAGAGGGCCTTCTCAGTGGTGGCACCTGCCCTGTGGAAAACCCTCCCATCACACCTGCCCTGTGGAAAACCCTCCCATCAGATGTCAAAGAGAAAAACAACTACCAGACTTTTAGAAGACACCTGAAGGCAGCCCTGTTCAGGGAAGTTTTAAATGTTTGGTGTTTTATTGTGTTTTTAATATTCTCTTGGGAGCTGCTCAGAGTGGCTGGGGAGGTCCAGCAGTCCTGAAGGCAGCCCTGTTTAGGGAAGCTTCTAATGTTTAACAGACCACTGTATTTTAATACTTTGTTGGAAGTCGGCCAGAGTGGGGAAACCCAGCCAGATGGGCAGGGTATAAATAACAAATTACTATTATTATTATTATTATTATTATTTAGCACATATTCAACACAAAAAACAGCGACAGTTTGTTGTTGACAAAGGACAGCTGGACATAGAAAGGGCCCCATTACCTTCAGGAGCTGAGAGCCTCATCAAACCTAAATCCGGCCCTGGCTCATACAAAGAACTCTTAGGGCAGCCAAAGCGGGACAGCGCCATGCGATACGCGGGACTACAACTCCCAGAATGCCTCGCGCTGACTACGGCCTCCGCTTCAGAGGAGCCGGCTCCCGAACGGCCTGATGGGACTGGTAGTCCCAGAGGCTTCCCGCGGACCCTCGCCGCGGAAGAAAGCCCAGCCTGGCCACACAAGCGACGAGGAGGCCGCGGCCTCGCAGGCTCGACCCCGGGCAGCTCCGGCCGCTCAGCTGCCCCGGGCCCCGCCAATACCGCTCCGTCCTCGCAGGCCAGGCTTTCCTGAGGGCCGGGGAACCGCCGCTGAGGGGAGCGGAGCCGTCCTGGCGGCGGATGGCGACGGATAAGCGCGGCTCCCCCACCCGAAAAGCGTCGATTCATTCACTCACCATCATCTTGGCGGCAGCCCTGTTGCTAACGGTCCCTCCCCACAATGCACCGCGCCCGTCCAGAAGGTTCCCCTCCGCGCCTGCGCGGTGGGGCCAACGGGCGGGGTTTTAATGGGGTGGGAAAGGCTGTTGGTTGAAGGCTTCGTAGAGGTACGAAAAACAAAGACGCTCTCTTGCGTGCAAGTTAGAAGACTTCCGGGTTTATATGGAGGGATTTGTTTATTCGGTGAAAACCGCTCGTGGGAACCGATGGGGGAACACGGGGTTTTTAGGTGCGTGGGAGAGAAAAGGCGGGGGTTCCCATTCTTTGAAACGCAGGCTTTTATCATTAAAAAAAATAAGCTTTTTAAAAAATTATCTTGTAGATGTGGGTGCAAGTCCCTTACAAGCCTCTGTTGCGGGTTAGGGGTGGGAGAGAAGGAACGAGAGCCCTGCAGTGTAGTCCACTATTATTAACATTGCAGGCTGGAGGGGGTGTCTGGGGCTAGTTTGAGTTTGCAGGAAGGCAACAAAAGGAAAAAATCTCCTTTGCAAAGCATCCCTCATTTGCAGCAAAGGACAATCAGATCTGCTGCCTGGTCGAAATTCAGCCCTGAGCTCATGCAGAAAGCTTGTGCACTGTTGACAGGAGTGCAGCCCCCTTCCCGAAATTCCTGTAATTAAATGTTCTAGTTTGCTTTATGCCTGTTGTCTTTGTCCATGGAGTTTTCTTGACAGGGGTAACTGGAGTGGCTTGCCGGTTCCTACTCCAGGTGGATCACGTTTGGTCAAAACTCTTCACTATGACCTGTCCATCTTGGGTGGCCTTGCACAGCATAGCTCATAGCTTCTCTGAGTTATTCAAGCCCCTTCGCCACAGCAAGGCAGTGATCCATGAAGGGGTTTTCCCAGTAGTGATGTATGGAAGTGAGAGCTGGACCATCAAGAAGGCTGATCGCCGAAGAATTGAAGCTTTTAAATTATGGTGCTGGAGGAGACTCTTGAGAGTCCCATGGACTGCAAGAAGATCCAACCTCTCCATTCTTAAGGAAATCAGCCCTGAGTGCTCACTGGAAGGACAGATCCTGAAGCTGAGGCTCCAAGACTTTGGCCACCTCATGAGAAGAGAAGACTCCCTGGAAAAGACTCTGATGTTGGGAAAGATGGAGGGCACAAGGAGAAGGGGACAACAGAGGACGAGATGGTTGGACAGTGTTCTTGAAGCTACCAGCATGAGTTTGACCAAACTGCGGGAGGCAGTGGAAGACAGGAGTGCCTGGCGTGCTCTGGTCCAGGGGGTCACGAAGAGTCGGACACAACTAAACAACAATACAGTAGATTTCTATGGGCAGTCATCCTTCCACTCCCAGAAAGTGATATAGGGTGTCCCAGAAGTTATATTATCGATGTGAATCTCTATTATTAGATTTATGGTTCATGTCCTGTGAGCTCTATGGAAAGAGCGGCTCCCGTGAGCCGGAGCCCTTCCTCAGGGCCTTACCATAGAGAGAAGGAGGCATTCCCTAGCCAGACTGCTGGCAATCCTGTGTGCAATCCTATGAGCAGGAACGGGGGGGGGGGGGGGGGAGGTGCCCTGCAGATAGGACTCCATTTCCCATCAGCCCCTGCCACCAGCAGCATGGTCAAGCATGATGGGAGTTGTAGTACTCCAGGAACACCTGTTGGAACCACAGCTTATCTCCATCCCTGCTAAACACGCCTTACATGTCCCGTTTAACCCAGAGCTTCCTTCTGAACCATAACGCTGCATAACAGCGGGTTGGGCTACATGACCTTTGGGGGTCCCCTTCCAACCCTTCCAATTTAAAATTCTAATTGGAGTTGTTGTTTTTCCTTGCTAGGAATCATTGGCTTAAAAAAAAAGGTTGTGCAGTTTGAGTGAGAGCTCAAAACTGCCCCACCCAAAACTGCGGATTACCCCCGCAGGTTAATCTGCAGCTCTAATATATTCTCACTACTTGGGAGTAAAGCCATGCAGACTGACTTCTGTCAGGGATTTCTCTAGCTGTGATTCCTGTATTGCAGGAGTTTGAACTAGATGACCATTTCCAAGGCTAGGATTATATAATACGAATCCTTGTGAACTACACTTTAATCTTTAACATCACCCCCTTGATAGTCTTCAGAAAGTCTCTTTTAATTTATATTTCTCAGGCTCTGATGACTCCAAACCATAGCTGTCAATTTCCCCCTTTTCTTGCGAGGAATCCTATTCGGAATAAGGGAAATTCCCTTTTAAAAAGGACAACGTTGACAGCTATGCGGATGACTCCAAACCCTCGATCTTTACAAAAAGGAAGTAAATTAACCTCTCGCTGTTCTTTTCCCCCTATTAGAAGCTTGTTGGTAGGATCTCCCCCCCCCAAAAAAACCCCCACCAATATGGGTGGCAGCTGATGGATTCGAACCCTCCACCAATGGCATCATGAAGAGCTTGGGCTCCTCCAATGAGAGGAAGCTGGAGGGCGGGTTTTTCCCTTAACAGCAAATGTCAGTGTGAAGAGTGTTGCACAGCTGATGCTCGCCCAGAGAGCGCTTGCAAGAGGCGGCCCTTGGCAGGCAGCTGTTGCGGCCCCCCAAGCAATGCTCCCCATTTGGCCCAGATGTTTGTGCATCTTGCTCTGCTTCGGCCCCTTCGCTCACAGTGAGTATCCCCTCGGCTTCCTAACCTGGGGCTGGTGCATTTATTTGGGCCGGAAGCTTCTGGCTGACAGCTGGCATGGCAGAAACCCTGCCTTACCCCTCTCAAATGCTCAAATCGACCGGATCTTCCTTCGATCTTCCTTCCTCTTTTCACACTCATGTGTTTGCCTTGTCTAGCCTTAGTAATTTGCATGGGTCATTTTATAAAGAGGTTCCTTTCTCAAGATCTTGCAATGCTTTTTAATTATAGTAATACAGTGGCACCTCGGGTTAAGTACTTAATTCGTTCCAGAGGTCCGTTCTTAACTTGAAACTGTTCTTAACCTGAAGCACCACTTCAGCTAATGGGGCCTCCTGCTGCCGCCGCGCCCCCGGAGCACAATTTCTGTTCTCATCCTGAAGCAAAGTTCTTAACCTGAGGTACTATTTCTGGGTTAGCGGAGTCTGTAACCTGAAGCGTCTGTAACCTGAAGCGTATGCAACCTGAGGTAGCACTGTAATAATAATAATAATTTATTATTTGTACCCTGCCCATCTGGCTGGGTTTCCCCAGCCACTCTGGGCAGCTTCCAACAAAGATTAAAAATACATTAAAATGTCACACATTAAAAACTTCCCTAAACAGGGCTGCCTTCAGACGTCTTCTAAAAGTCGGATACAGTGGTACCTCGGGTTAAGTACTTAATTCATTCTGGTCCGTTCTTAACCTGAAACTGTTCTTAACCTGAAGCGCCACTTTAGCTAATGGGGCCTCCTGCTGCCGCCACGCCGCCGGAGCACAATTTCTGTTCTCATCCTGAAGCAAAGTTCTCAACCCGAGGTACTATTTCTGGGTTAGCGGAGTCTGTAACCTGAAGCGTATATAACCTGAAGTGTATGTAACCCGAGGTACCACTGTAGTTGTTTATCTCTTTGACATCTGATGGGAGGGCATTCCACAGAGCGGGCGCCACCACCAAGAAGGCCCTCTGCCTGGTTCCCTGTAACCTCACTTCTCACAGGGAGGGAACCGCCAGAAGGCCCTCGGAGGTGGACCTCAGTGTCCGGGTAGAACGATGGGGGTGGAGATGCTCCTTCAGGTATACTGGGCTGAGGCTCTCCCTTCCTGCAGTTTCCAGCAACGGATATAGATAAGCCTTGCTGCCTCCAACTGTGACCCCGTCCATTTAAAAGCACATTCTCTCCCCACCCACCCAAAGGATCCTCAGAACAGCAATTTTCTTATGTGTGCTGGGAATTGTAGTTCTGCGGGGTAAACTATAGTTCCCGAGATTTTGACGGTGAGGTTTGGGAAGGATCCAAACGATGGATTCAAATTGCAAAAGGGAAATTCCGACATTAGGAAGAACTTTCTGGCAGTAAGAGCTGTTCAACAGTGGGACAGACGTCCTGAAAAGGTGACAAGACTATCGGTCAGGGATTATTCAGCTACGTGGCGTGGAAGGTTGTCATTGGCAAGGCACCGGTTTCCAGAGCGGCCCACGTGCTTCTTGCAACTGCTCCAGAGTATATGGTGTGTGGGCTTTGCAATCTCAAGCCTATTTATAATTCCTTTCTCCCCCCCCCCCCCCGCCTCCTATTTGCAGCGTGGCAACAGCCGCTTGCATGGAATGCGGCCAGGCAAATTGTTTCCATTCTTCCTCTTCCTCTCGCAGTTATGGGCCGGCTTGAAAAACGTGGTCTCCCAGGATTGGCATAATAGAACATTCCAGGGGGCCGAAAATGGAGGTGGTCATATATTCAGATATCAACTCCCCTCTTTTTTCCTCCAATAATCATCCTATTCAGTCTTTCTCCTATAGAAGCGTGAAGCACCAGGGAACTATGCATCCTGTCCCCAGACCCTTCCTTGATTTCCAAAGCTGCTCTGAGATTCTCTTCGCAATCCCACAGACCCACAAAATCCCAGCCGCTGTCATAAATTTGTCTTGGTTGGCAGCTACAGGTTGGCGTTTCTGCCGGAGGTGGTATTCAGCTAATTTCCTTTCGGGTTTGGACCCTGGAATGCAATTGTGGATAGGGCGATTGTGCTGGAGAAAAGTAGATAAGCCTACCACCTGATAAAATCTTCACATATATATATATATTTAAAAACCCTTCCAGTTTAGTTAGTTCAGCCTTGGCCAGCCTGATGCCCTGCAGGTGTGTTGGACTACAAATCCCATCAGCCACAGCCAGCTGATGGGATTTGTAGTCCAAAACAACCGAAGGGCACCAAGCTGGCAAAGGCCGAGTTAGTCCATGTTTCCTCCCTGATCATCACGTCAAAGGAGGAAAGGTGTTATTGCATGACAGACTTAAACTGGTTTGAAAGGCATTCCCTGTAGCTGAGGTGACCTTGGCTATGGGAAGAGGGCTGAGATTCTCAGCACCTCACAAAACCACAGGTATAAAACTGATATAAGTTTGTTGCATAGCCACACCCTTAGCCCAGCAACAGCTGGAAGCAGTTTTCTTCTGGATGAAAAGGTCTCTTCACTGAACCTATCTTCAGTTCTTGCTTTTGTATTTAAAAAAACAACAACTATTGTCTAGATGTTTTGATGGTAAGTTTGCAAATCACCATGGGACAGAAATGCAAAAGCAGATTCATAAATAGGTAGATGCAGTACGATCGCATTTTGTGCAGGGGTTCAGTTCCAAGGGTTCCATGTCAAACCTCGGTTCTCGAACGGTTCCGTTTTTGAACATTTTGGCTCTCGAATGCTGAGAACCTTTGAAATAAAAAATTTAAGGTCTTATATATGTAATAAATGTTCATAAATGTACAGAAAATAACAGAGGCCATCCAGAGAATATTGAGAAGCAAAGCAGATCGTAAGCCTGATCTTTATTGAACTGTTGCAACAGGGTCCCCACTCACCCCACACAGGAGAAGGAGGATCCCAAACAAAGGTGTGCCCCCCCTTATATAGACATTTTAAATTGCCCGCCCTGGAGTCCAAGATGGAGGAGTGTTAACGTATATAAAATTGTACATATGGTTGATTTGAATATGTTATTATTGATTATGTATACCCAATGTATCAGCCGCCTAGGGGGTTTCACTGTTTGTATTTGGTTGTTGGTAAAAAAAAAAAGTAAACTAAAAAAAATGCACTTAAGATGTGACTGTGCTGTAATGAAAATAGCCAGTGTATCCCAGTGCTCCCTTCATCTCTGTTTTCTTGGAAACTCTTTTGGCACAATCTGCCCCAAGAGTTCATACTCTCTTTCTCTCTTGGCACTGCAGGCTTACGTATCCAGGAATACCTCTACTTCCAGGTATTGAGCCCTGGCGATATCCGCTACATCTTCACTGCCACCCCGGCCAAGGATTTCGGAGGGGTGTTTGTAAGTATGAGAACCAGGCTCCCGTCCCCTCCCAGCCATGCCCAACATCATTTTATTTTTTTACTTTTATTAATCACATTTATATACCGCCTTTATTTTCCAGGGATCTCAAGGTGGTGTATATGTCTCTCCTCCTCCTCCTCCTTCTCCTTCTCCTCCTCCTCCTCCTCCTCCTCATTTCATCCTCACAACAACCTTGTGAGGTAGGGCTAGGCTAAGAGATGGTGACCGACTCCAAGCTCACTCAGTGAGCTTCATGGCTAGGTGGGGATTCGAATCCTGCTTTCCCAGGTCTGAGTCCAGCGCTCTAACCACTACGCCACACTGACTGCAAAACAGTCTTCATTTTTTGGAGGGAGGGTTTAAAATGTAACTGAAGTGTTCCAAAAGCCAGGAAGGATTGGACTCTGATTAATAAAATACACATGAGGCTTGGCCAGCAAGACTCTGGGAGGGTGCCAATAATAATTCCCTCCACCCCTCGGCCCAGGTCGTTTTATTCACAAAAGAACTTTTTACACATGGTTCGTAAGAACCAATCAGATTTCCTCTGAGCATTTTAAAAACCCCACGTGGGACAAAGTCAGATCAGAAGAAATTCTTTGAACTACAAAGAAACTATTTCCTACTTGAGCATGCATATGTAGTTCAGAGTAAATAAAATAGGAATAAAAGGAGGAATGCATTCAGCAAAACCCCGGAGGTCATAAGCAGGAATAAACAGGAGAGGAAGGATGGCAGTATTTACCATCTCCTTGTGAACTCTCTTCCTGGCCCTTAAGATCTATCTAAAGATTAACAAACTACATCAAAATAACCTACTATTTTTATGTACTGAGGATGCCCGGTGAAGCAACTGGCCTGTGTTTTTAGAATGCTTATACGTGCCTGTCAGGTGTAGAGAAAACAAATGGCAGAGGTGGAGAGGCTTGTGGGATTCGATCAGAAATTATTGTCAATTAATCAAACCCAGTCAACACAATGCTTTCATTGCTGACACAGTGGCTTGCTCCATATTTCATAATTCCTCCATATTTCATAGCAATCCCACCTGACCCCCACAGTGACAGAGAGGATAACAAATGTATTAGGACGTAAGCTTCCATTAACAATAGCTCATTTCATCCAATACTTGAAGTGTTATCCTGAGTCACTGGTACATTTTCACATGGTTGGATGTGTGTGAGATGAGCCATAAGCTAATAATGGCAAAAATTGCTTTAAAAAAGAGGGATAATTTGCAAAAACAAAAAACAAGTAGCTGATAACACAGGCGTCCTGGCATTGATATGCTAGTTCACCACTGTGCTTCACTGGGTTCTCATGGCGCCAGAAGGAGAAAGCAAGAAGCCCTGGCGCTTCTGTCTGAGATATTCAGCACGTTTTAATTTTGCTCTGCTTTCTTTCTACCTCTCTTTCGTCTGCCCAAGAACACGAGATACCAGCAGATCTACCTGGTCCCAGCAGACCCTCCGGAGGCTTGCGGGGCTCTGAACAATGGAGTCTTCATCGAAGGCCAGATCGCCTTGGTGGAGCGCGGGTGAGTTTCCTCGCATGGGAAGAGGGCCGGGATGTTTTCAAGGGCTACGCTTTTAATTAATGGGATTGCTTTCATATGCATTTTGATTAACCTTCCCGTGAGTCGCTTGTTCGCCCGCACACTTTTTGACGCATTTCCCTGTCTCTTTCCAAAAGTCTGCACACAAAGCCCTTAACAACTCAGGACCCAGTTTGCCTGCCGTAGGCCCTAGCTGGTGACACCAGTCACGAAATTAAAAGACGCCTGCTTCTTGGGAGAAAAGCAATGGCAAACCTAGGCAGCATCTTAAAAAGCAGTGAAATCAGCTTTTGAATTATGGTGCTGGAGGAGACTCATGAGAGTCCCATGGACTGCAAGAAGATCCAACTTATCCATTCTGAAGGAAATCAGCCCTGAGTGCTCACTGGAAGGACAGATCCTGAAGCTGAGGCTCCAAGACTTTGGCCACCTCATGAGAAGAGAAGACTCCCTGATGTTGGGAGAGTCCATGGGACTCTCAAAAGTCTCCTGCAGCACCATAATTCAAAAGCATCTTCGGCGATCAGCCTTCTTTATGGTCCAGCTCTCACTTCCATACATCACTACTGGGAAAACCATAGCTTTAACTATATGGGCCTTTGTTGGCAAGATGATGTCTCTGCTTTTTAAGCTGCTGTCTAGGTTTGTCATTGCTTTTCTCCCAAGAAGCAGGTGTCTTTTAATTTCGTGGCTGCTGTCACCATCTGCAGTGATCATGGAGCCCAAGAAAGTAAAACCTCTCACTGCCTCCATTTCTTCCCCTTCTATTTGCCAAGAGGTGATGAGCCCAGTGGCCATGATCTTCATTTTTTTGATGTTGAGCTTCAGACCATATTTTGCGCTCTCCTCTTTCACCCGATGATGATGATAGCAATAGCAATAGTAATAGTACCCCTCCCATCTTACTGGGTTTCCCCAGCCGCTCAGGGCGGCTTCAGTTATAAAAACATAATAAAGTGCCATACATTCCAAACTTCCCTATACAGGGAACAATACCTGTCTAGTTTGGATCTGAGTGTCTTTGGGGGCGCAGGACTCGAAACTCTCTTGCGGCCTTTCCGGCAGGGGCTGCTCATTCTTGTCCAAGACTCGCATCGTACAGGAACTCGGCGGCCGTGCGGTGATCATCGCGGACAACGCCTATGACAATGACAGCTCCTACGTGGAGATGATCCAGGATAGCACCAGGCGGACGGCAGACATCCCTGCCCTCTTCCTGCTCGGGAGGGACGGGTAAGTGGCTTCGAGCTGGCGTAAGCAGAGGCTTCCAAGATCAGGCAAAATCCCCCCCGTGGCTGGATCTACACTCACCTTTTAAACGTTATTAGAACGATATCGGAAATATCGTTCTAAAACGTCAAGACAATAAAGGTCCCTTTTGCTTTCTTTCCCTGCCGTCTTCCTGGTTTCTGGTTGCTCTCGTGTCACATTTTAATTACGCACCGTGGACATTAAAACATAACGCCACGTGGCGATATGGTTAACAGAATCTTCCTTTGACTTTTTCTTAGTGTTAAAAACCATGAGTGTAGATCAGCCCTGCGTCTTGGAAAAATAGAAGACAATCTTGGAAATGAAACAAAATAAAAAATTCCTTCCAGTAGCACCTTAGAAAGGTAAAGGGACCCCTGACCATTAGGTGCAGTCGTGACTGACTCTGGGGTTGCGGCGCTCATCTCGCTTTATTGGTCGAGGGAGCCGGCGTACAGCTTCTGGGTCATGTGGCCAGCATGACTAAGCCGCTTCTGGAGAACCAGAGCAGCGCACGGAAACGCCGTTTACTTTCCTGCTGGAGCGGTACCTATTTATCTACTTGCACTTTGATGTGCTCTTGAACTGCTAGGTTGGCAGGAGCAGGGACCGAGCAACAGGAGCTCACCCCGTCGCGGGGATTCAAACCGCTGACCTTCTGATCGGCAAGTCCTAGGCTCTGTGGTTTAACCCACAGCGCCACCTGTGTCCCAGTAGCACCTTAGAGACCAACTAAGTTTGTTATTAGTATGAGCTTTCGTGTGCATGCACACTTCTTCAGATGTGAAAGCACATGAAAGCTTATACCGATAACAAACTTAGTTGGTCTCTAAGGTGCTACTGGAAGGAATTTTATAATTTTGTTTCGACTACAGCAGACCAACATGGCTACCTACCTGTAACTAGATTCTTGGAAATGGTAAAGAAATGGGGGGTTTTATCAGTGCTGGCTCTGTTGGAGGGCATCGCCCCTTGAGTACCTGTTTGCTGGAAATCACAAGTGGAGAGAGAGGACGGTTGAACTCAGGACCTGTTACTGGCTTCCTGTAGACACCTGGTCAGTTACTGTAAGAAACAGGAAGCTGGACAGATGTAGCCAGACCAGTTATGTGGCTTCTCTTAAGTGCATAGTATTAAATTTGAGTGCAGTAACTATTGGGTTATGGTTATGATATAAAAAGAGTGAAGATTGGGTGTAGCAATGAGATTTAAAAAAGAAAGCCACAGAAAAGGGGATGAGAAGCCAATAAAACAGAAGAAACATTGGGATTTTATGTGAAATTTGTGGAAAGTTTAATAAACTATATTATAAGAAATAAAAAAAATTGAGTGCAGAGAGCTGGTGTGCAAATCTGCTGGCAGCAGTAACAACCCTAGCAACAACAACAAAATCTAACAATGGGGAAATGGAGGAGAGCTTGCCAAATATTAGGAATGCAGAAATTTACCCATTTTAAAAGTGTATTGGCACAGAGAAGCAGCAAAACCAGTTCCTTTTTAAAAAACGAAAAACTGAGTGAGTGGTTGGCAGGTTCCAGAACAGGATCAAAGCTCTGGAAAACATCAGCCCAAAACTATTGAGTGATGTGGAGATAGAACACGTTTATGTCACAAGTCCGACTTGGAACAAGGACGCTTACTGGGGATACCTGGAACGGAGTGGGCAAAAGGGACATTGCAGGCCACTTGGAGATGGCTGGCCACTTTAGTGTGGCCCCACGGGTTTCCACCAGACTCCTGCAAACATTGGTCGGACCTTGACAGGCTGCTGGGATCCTGGCTGGTTGGTTGGTTTGGAAAAATGTAGATGGGGCAAAGGCAAACCCATCGCTGATCCAGAATAGAAATTGAGCAGCTGTACTGCGCTATGGAGGACATGGGTGACGCTGTGGGTTAAACCACAGAGCCTAGGACTTGCCGATCAGAAGGTCAGCAGTTCGAAAGCACGTCAAAGTGGCACCGCTCCAGCGGAACCAGATTGGGACAGACAGAAGTACTGTTTTGGGGGGACAGGAGGCGGGCAGATGTAGAGGACTCCCGGGTCCTGAATGGGGCAACTGTGCCCCTGGAGGACCAGCTGTGCAGCCTGGGAGTCATTTTGGACTCACAGCTGTCCATGGAGGCGCTAGTTAATTCTGTGTCCAGGGCAGCTGTTTACCAGCTCCATCTGGTACGCAGGCTGAGACCTTCCCTGCCAGTGGACTGTCTCACCAGAGTGGTTCATGCTCTGGTTATCTCCCGCTTGGACTGCAATGTGCTCTACGTGGGGCTACCTTTGAAGGTGACCCGGAAACTACAACTAATCCAGAATGCGGCAGCCAGACTGGTGACTGTGAGTGGCCACCCAGACCACATAACACCGGTCTTGAAAGACCTACATTGGCTCCCAGTACATTTCTGAGCACAATTCAAAGTGTTGGTGTTGACCTTTAAATCCCTAAACAGCCTCAGTCCAGTATACCTGAAGGAGCGTCTCCACCCCCATCATTCTGCCCTGACGCTGGAACCAGGCAGAGGGCCTTCTTGGTGGTGGCGCCCACCCTGTGGAATGCCCTCCCATCAGATGTCAAGGAAATAAACAACTACCAGACTTTTAGAAGACATCTGAAGGCAGCCCTGTTTAGGGAAGCTTTTAATGTTTAATAGGTTATTGTTTTTAATATTCTGTGGGAAGCTTGTCAGAGTGGCTGGAGAAACCCAGCCAGATGGGCGAGGTATAAATAATAAATTATTATTATTATTATTATTATTATTATTATTATTATTATTATCCCGCAAGCAAGATTCGAACACAAGAGCCCTCTGGCCTCCTGTGGTTTACAGCAACTGAGATTCAGAATCATCGCTGCCTCCGACTGTGACAGGGAGTTCCGTAGTTTAACTATGCGGTGTGTTCACCGGCCAAAGTCACTATGGTTTTGCCCCCCTCTTTCCAGGTACATGATCCGCCGGTCCTTGGAGCAGCACGGCCTCCCCTGGGCAGTCATCTCCATCCCTGTAAACGTCACCAGCATCTCAACCTACGAACTGATGCAGCCTCCGTGGACCTTTTGGTAGCAGAGAACAAGCAGGGCAAAGGATGCTGGCGAAGACGGACCACAGACTGGCCGGCTGGCCCTTCCGAAAGGAGCTGCGATGGGGCTTTATGAACTAGAAACCTCCTGGATGTTCCATCATCTTGCCTCTTTCAAGAATTGGAGCAACCGTTTTTGGGTGGCTTTTGTAGGTCAAAGGAGCTGCCCGCAGCGACTCAGCCCTATGGGCTACGTACTAAGCGTGGCACTGGCTTCCCCGCCTGGCACAACTCTCCAGGGGCGCGGTCAGAAGTCAGTCCTGGACCCTTGGGCACCAGGTACCACCAGTGGACTGTTCCAGCAAAATATCCCTTCGAAATCCTGTGATTCAGCAGAGGCAGTTTGCTCTTGTGTTGTTCCTCCTCCTCACTGGGCTCAGGATCGTAACCCCATCTCACTGGCTGCCAGGATGGGGCACCTGTGCTGCTTTGTTTGGAAGAGAGAGGCAGAGTGCTGGAGGACTGGAGGTGTGGATGATTTAGGTTACCTTTTTCCATCCATGGGGGAGCATCCCCACAGTAGTTTTGCGGTCCTGCTTCTTGTTCCGTTTTTGTTCGGCGATGCCACGGCCTTCCACGGCATCCTCTCCGAATTTCGAATGTGCCCTTTGGCAAACACTGTTTAAACTGGGGAACCCAAATCGTGGGACGCAAATCGTTTTCGGCTGCCAGAAGCTGCCAGCGTGGTGCCCCTGGGCACACAGCTGCCCCACACCAGGCCCCCCCTTCCCCAATAAAATAGGTTGTGGGGTTTTGTGTGCGTTTTATGCATAGCAGTTTTCCTACTTTGCAAACTGTGCCCAAGGGGCCAACAAGTTTGGCACTCCCTGCTGGTAGGCGCTGGTTGCCTCAGGGCCTTCTCCAAACCTTATTTCTAGCACATTTAAGAGTACAGTCATACGTCCGCTTCAGGTTGTGTTTTTTCAGGTTGCAGACTGCTGAAACCCGGAAGTACCATAACGGGTTTCTTCCAGGTTTCCGGAAGTACCAGAACGGGTTACTTCCGGGTTTCGGCAGTCGCGCATGCGCTGAATCGCAACCCACATGGGTTGCGAATGCTGCGGGTTGCGAACGTGCATCCCGCACGGATCACGTTCGCAACCCAAGTGTCCACTGTACCTTGGTTTTCGAACAGAATGCATTCCAGCAGTCCATTCGACTCCTGAAACCGTACGAAAGCACGGCTTCCGATTGGCTGCAGGAGCATCGTGCAGCCAATCGGAAGCCGTGCCAGAAGTTTGGCTTCCAAAAACCGTTCAAAAACTGCAACCCTCGTTTCTGGTTTTCGATCATTTAGGAGTACGAGTTCCAAGGCATTCGGCAACCAAGGTACGACTGCAGTCTTTTCACGGAAGAAAAAAAAAGAGAGGCGCTCAGACCCTCCTGAAATAAATCTAAGACAAAAGGAAAGCAGGACTCGCCTCTAAAATCCCCCCCCCAAGCAAACGGAAAGCACAACCCCATCCCCGCAAAAGTAGGCAGAGTGCACTACTGGTGCACAGAAGCATTTGGAGGAAATAGAGGATGGGGACTGGATCCGGCCCATTCGACTTCTCTATCCAGCCCGTGGACGGTCCGGGAATCAGCGTGTTTTTACACGAGTAGAATGCGTCCTTTTATTTAAAATGCATCTCTGGGTTATTTGTGGGGCATAGGAGTTCATTCATTCCACCCCCCCAAAAAAAATATAGTCCGCCCCCCCCCACATGGTCTGAGGAACAGTGGACCGGCCCCCTGCTGAAAAAGTTTGCTGACCCCTGAAATAGAGGATGGCTGGATTTTGCATTCTTGCCACTTCTGCTTGCAGAACGAAAACCCTCAAATTTAAAGTAAATAAATGGAAAGAGGAGGAACAGGAGGGTCTCCGCAGCTGCCAAGGGGTGATGGTCATAGAATCTTAGTTGGAAGGGACCCCATCGGGTCATCTAGTCCAACCTCGCCGCCCCGGTGCCCTCACAGTGATGTTTGAGGGCACCATGTTCTCAAATCCGAGAGAATAATAGCAAGAAAGATTTGGGAAATCATATTGGCTCCACTGCATGAAGAAACAAAAAAAATTCTTTCCAGTAGCACCTTAAAGACCAACTAAGTTAGATCTTGGTATGAGCTTTTGTGTGCATGCACACAAAAGCTAAGATAAGAATCTGAAGAAGTGTGCATGCACACGAAAGCTCATACCAAGAACTAACTTAGTTGGTCTTTAAGGTGCTACTGGAAAGAATTTTTTTTGTTTTGACTATGGCAGACCAACACGGCTATCTATCTGTAACTGCATGAAGAAGTGAGTGAAGGACATGAGGAGAGACCAGTTGCCAGCTGATCACCCTGAGTTAAGGGCTATTGGAGAGGACACGGCGATAATAATTTGTTCATGCGCTGGATCTAGCAGCTATAGGTCCTGTTGGGAGTCATGAAACTTTTCATAAAGGCCCTGACAAAGGAGACTGAAACGCGACAAGCTATGGTTTGTTACCAGACGTGTCAGAGCTTGCCTCCTTTTCTTCCTCGATGAGGACTAGAAACTTGGTTTTGAAAAGAAACGAAAACTGGGACACACCAGAACTGTCACGTCCTATCGTGGGTGGCGCTGTAGGTTAAACCACAGAGCCTTGGGCTTGCCGATCAGAAGGTTGGCGGTTCGAATCCCCACAACGGGGTGATCTCCCGTTGCTCGGTCCCTGCTGCTGCCAACTTAGCAGTTCGGAAGCGTGTCAAAGTGCAAGTAGATAAATAGGTACCACTCCGGCAGGAAGGTAAACGGCATTTTCGTGTGCTGCTCTGGTTGGCCAGAAGCGGCTTAGTCATGCTGGCCACATTACCCGGAAGCTGTACGCTGGCTCCCTCCGCCAGTAAAGCAAGATGAGCGCCGCAACCCCAGAGTCGGGAACGACTGGACCTAATGGTCAGGTTATGAAATCACAGCGCCCCACAAATAATACGATCCATCGCTCCCACAAACCTGCTTCATGGGTCTCAGTTTACCCTAGGTAGACTCACAGAATAAGAGAATTAAAAGGGTCCACAAGGGTCATCTAGTCCAACCCCCTTGCTGTGCAGGAATCTTTTGTCCAACATGGGGTTCAAACCCACGACTCTGAGATAAAGTGTCTCAGGCTGTACTCACTGAGCTGTCCCAGGGGATAAACTCTGCCCCACCTACAACACACACACCAAAAACCCTTGCAAAACTAGCTTCTTATTGCTCTTTTAAAACAGCAGAGAACTATTCCCTCCCAACTCTAAAATTCTACGATTATTTTCCAGACTGAACATACCCAGCTCCTTCAACCATTCCTCATACGGCTTGGCTCCCCGACCCTTGATCATCTTGGTCACCTTCCTCTGCACATTTTCCAGCTTGTCAAGATCCTTTCTAAATTGTGGTGCCCAGAACTTAAATCGTGCAGCCGTTTAGGGAAATTTTTAATGACTGATGTTTTAATGTATTTTTTATTTTTTGTTGGAAGCCACCCAGAGTGGCTGGGGAAACCCAGCCGGATGGGCAGGGTAGAAATAATAAATTATTATTATTAATAATAATAACTGGGCACAGTATTCCAGGTGTGGTCTGCCCAAGGCAGAATGGAGCGGTGCTATTCCTTTCCTTGATCTGGACACTAGACTTCTGTTGATGCAGAATAGAATAGCATTAGCTTTTTCTGCTGCCGCATCACCCAGTTGACTCATGTTTGTGGTCCACTAAAACCCCTAGATCCTTTTCATATTTTACCACTGGCAAACCAGGTACCCCCCATCTTATAACTGTGCAACTGGTTCTTCCCAGCTAAGTGCAGAACGTGACATTTGCCCCTGTGGAAACACATTTCCTTAGTTTTAGCCCAGAACAAAAGGCAAGAGCAGGGGTAGGAAAACTAAGGACCAGCGGCTGGATGCGGCCCAATCGCCTTCTCAATCAGGCCTGCGGACGGTCCGGGAATCAGCATGTTTTTACATGAATAGAATGTGTCCTTTTATTTAAAAGGCATCTCTGGCTTATTTGTGGGGCCTGCCTGCTGTTTTCACATGAGTAGAATGTGTGCTTTCATTTAAAATGGATCTCTGGGTTATTTGTGGGGCATAGGTATTCGTTCTTTTTTTTTCTTTTCAAAATACAGTGGTACCTCGGGTTACATGCGCTTCAGGTTACATACGCTTCAGGTTACAGACGCCGCTAACCCAGAAATATTACCTCGTGTTAAGAACTTTGCTTCAGGATGAGAACAGAAATCGTGCTCCAGTGGTGCGGTGGCAGCAGGAGGCCCCATTAGCTAAAGTGGTGCTTCAGGTTAAGAATGGACCTCCAGAACAAATTACGTACTTAACCCATGGTACCGCTGTATGTAAGAATGCAGCCAGACCCCCAAACTGCTAAGAACCAGCTTCAGGATGAGAACAGAAATTGTGCTCCGGCGGCACGGCGGCAGCAGGAGGCCCCATTAGCTAAAGTGGTGCTTCAGGTTAAGAACAGTTTCAGGTTAAGAATGGACCTCCAGAACAAATTAAGTACTTAACCCGAGGTACCGCTGTATAGTCCGGCCCCCGACAAGGTCTGAGGGGCAGTGGACCGGCCTCCTGCTGGAAAAGTTTGCTGAACCCTGGGCAAGATCCTCTCCCTTATTCCCCTTTCCCACCGTGTAAACACAAAAGCCGCTCTTTGCGTTGCAAATCGTTTTACTGTACCCAGGCAAGTGGCAAAATGGTGGTCAAGGGGTTCCTTCAGCCTGTGCCCCTCTGCCCCACGGGCTTAGGGGGTGTTGGGGAACTGCCCCATGGCAATTGGCGGGGAAGATCCAGCCCTCTTTGGGGGTGGGTTAACAACTCTGATACAATGCAGAGAGGGGAGGTGTCAGTAAATGGGGCACACTTTCCCCAAAGGGACAGACTCTTCACATCGCATCCAGGCGAAATCTCTGCCCTTCGCTCGGCTGCCGGCACTGGCCGCTCACGAGTCCAGGAACCTGCTTCCCAAGCCGATGCCGCCGCTGTCGCCTCCAGAGAGAAACCCCCAGCCCAGCCCCCAGGGTCAAACGTCCGTCATCTCGTCCTCCAGTTCTGCGTCGTCCGCCTCCCCTTCGACTTCTTCCTCCTCCTCGTCTTCCTCTTCCGACGTCACGTCCGGGTCGTTGGCTTGAGCCAGGCACTTGGGGCAGGAGCAAACAAACAGATAGTTTTCCCTGGAAGGGGGCAGAGGAGGGGTGGCGGTTACGACGGCGACTATTTCTGTTTGTTATCCTCCCGACGCATAATAATAATAATAATAATAATAATAATAATAATAATAATAATAATAATTTTTTATTTATACCCTGCCATTCCCAGTTCAGAAAACCGGGCTCAGTGCAGCTAACAACAAATTTAAAACATTTAATTGAGGCAACAAAAACAGCATAAAATACACTATAAAACGTGAATAACAATAAATTCAGAATTCAAAATCAATGTAGGGTGAAAATCCATCCCATAAGCATTAGATGATCACCAGGGCTAGCTGGCTAGTCTTATTTGGGCCAGCGAGATCAGGGGAGAATTAGCTGTGGGATCCCAGAGAGGGTAATCTTCATAAAAAGGGAAGGAAGGGGAATAAAAGATCAGGCTAAGTTCAAATTGAAAGCCAGGCGGAATAGCTCTGTCTTACAGGCCCGGCAGAAGGAGGTTAAATCCTGCAGGGCCCTGGTCTCCTGGGACAGAGCATCCCACCAGGTCGGAGCCATCACTGAGAAGGCCCTGGCTCTGGTGGAGGATAATCTGACTTCCTTAGGGGCCGGGACCTCTAAACTGTAATTATTCATGGACCTTAAGGTCCTCTGCGGGGCAGAGCAGGAGAGGCGATCCCGTAGATATGAAGGCCCTAAGGAATGTTTAAAATACATTTTAACCTGTGTTTTAAATTGGTACCCCCATTATGTTTTTAATAATAATAATAATAATAATAATAATAATAATAATAATAATAATAATAATAATTATTATTATTATTATTTTATTATCTATACCCTGCCCATCTGGCTGAGTTTCCCCAGCCACTCTGGGTGGCTTCCAGTCAAGTGTTAAAAACAATACAGCATTAAATATTAAAAACTTCCCTAAACAGGGCTGCCTTCAGATGTCTTTTAAAAAGAAGATACTGCTTATTTCTTTCACATCTGAAGGGAGGGCATTCCACAGGGCGGGCGCCACCACCGAGAAGGCCCTCTGTCTGGTTCCCTGTAACATCGCTTCTCACAGTGAGGGAACCGCCAGAAGGCCCTTGGAGCTGGACCTCAGTGTCCGGGCAGAACGATGGGGGTGGAGACGCTCCTTCAGGTATACAGGACTGAGACCGTTTAGGGCTTTTACTGTGATTTTACTGGTGTTAGCTGTCCTGAGCCCGGCTCTGGCTGGGTATGAATAAATATTATTATCATTATTATTATCAATATTATTATTTTGTGACTGTGTGGAACACAGTTCAGCTACTGATTGTGTGACTGCAGTACATTGTTTACTGCTTTCGTTTTATGGATCAATGGTCTCATTAAGACAGTAAAATTCATGTTAAAATGCTGTTTTAGGGGTTGTTTTTAATAATCTGGAACAGATTAATCCATTTTGCATTACTTTCTATGGGAAAGCGCGCCTTGGTTTTGGAACGCTTTGGTTTCGGAAGGGACCTCCGGAATGGATTAAGTTTGAGAACCAAGGTGCCACTGTATTCAGAAGCATTGCTGCCACCAGCCGTAGCCATCGAAAGCTCCCTCCGTCCTCCATCCATCTGCCTCATCCTCCTTGGAAGCCACGCAATCGCTGCCTCTTGTGGCAGAGAGTTCCGCAGGCTAAGACGGATTTTCCTTGCATCTTCCCTGAATCTTCCAACGTTCAGCTTTGCAAGGATTCCTTGATGGGGAGCTATGCCTCTTGCTCGCCCCTCCCCCAGGCCTCTCCTAATATTATGTTGGCATCTGTTGGCATCAAATTTGGTGCCCAGGCTTACCGGAGGGTCTTGTTGCGGCTGTGGCGGCTTCGCTCCCTTTGGCAACAGTCCAAGTAGCTGATGCAGATCTCCTGTTCGGGAATAAGGAATGGCACACATTGAAGGCGAACAATGACCCAAACAGAGCGGCATGCCCAACATTTCTTTTTAAACCTCTGTGTATATTCCTCTACCTATTTTCCTTTTTAATTTCTATGTTTAAAAAAAGAGTTTGCTACTTGATGTTTATCTTTGTAGGTTATTTAATCTTCGTTCTATCCAGCTTTAAATTAAAAACAAACATATACTGTGTTTTTCCATGTATAAGACTATATTTCCCCCCCCAAAATTTTTAAAGTTTAAAATTGGTGGTCATCTTATACACGGAATGATGCAATTATTTATTTCTCAATTTTGGGTTCAGAAAATAGGGGTCGTCTTATACACGGAAAAATACGGTATTTATTTATAATAAAACATAACAAAACATAGTTACAGATGCCGAATTAAATAAAAGCAGAAGGGAATATCTAGAACTGAGCGCATAGGAACGAATTCCCATACCAAGATAATTTAATATCGCCTGGTTCCATGTAGCACAAACGGATTTGCGTTATGCTGTGCCTTATTGCTCCTGTACATAATAAAAATAATATTAAAAGAAAATAATATTCTGTTTTGTTATTGTTATAGTTTGGTGGTTTCTCTTTTTATTTGTGTTTTTATCTTGCGAACCATCTTGAGGTCTTTTGATCAAGAGCGGTATGTAAATCTAGTAAATAATAATAATAATAATAATAATAATAATAATAATAATAATAATAATAAACATGATAAAGGTATTCTCTTGGATTGGATTCCTACAAATACTGTAATAGGTTAAGATCTGGTGAAGTACAATAACAATTTTGTAAAATATATAGTTTGTTTATTCCTCTCCCCTTTATTTTCCCTTCTACATGGGTTCTGTTTCTCTCTTTTTCTCTCGTTCATTTATGTCTCACCATGTTTAGTGCACATGTAATTATGTACGTTTGAATTTTCAATAAAGATGTTAAAAAATAATAATAATAATAAAACCGATAAAGGCATTCGCTTGCTTTCTGGTTCTCAACACGCTTAACCATAAGCCTAAACATGCATACTGTGTCCCAGATTTTCGTTACCCATTCCTAACTTTTGGACACGTCCCAGCTCAGGAGAAGCCCAGTTTTTTGCAACAGGGCTGAAAAACTCAGGCCCCTCTCACCCCCTGGAGGCTGGTCCCTTTAGGAGACAGAGACACCGGCCCACCCACCTCATTCTGGATTAAAATCACAGAATTGTAGAGTTGAAAGGGACCCCCCCTCCAGGGTCATCCAGTCCAACCCTCTGCCACACAGGAATCTTTTGCCCAACACAGGCCTCGAACCCATGGCTGATTGCAGTGGGTTGGACTAGATGACCCTTGGGTCCCTTATGGAACTCATTCTCTCTTTCTCTCTCTCTCTTACTTAACAACCAGCCCAAGGCCCTTCAGCTTCCTCCTGGTCAGGAGTGCGTGCAGGAGCCAGGCCCTGTGACCAGTAGGGCTTCGCAGGACTGGGGCCTTCCTAAGTTTGTTCTGAGAAGGCAAGGCATGGCCACACAGGTGAGGCCGATTGGTAACTCACAGCATCTGGTGGCAAGAGCTGGGAAGGGTTATAAGGTCAGCATTTCCCTTTGGCTCTTTGCCACAGCAACATGTTCCCTGCCCTGCTATGTTTGACTCCTTGATTCTTGACCCTTGACTTCGTGACTCCCTGCTTCTCAACCCTCGGGCCCTTGACTTCGTGACTCCCTGCTTCTCAACCCTCAGGCCCTTGACTTTGTGACTCCTTGCTTCTCGACCATGAGACCCTTGACTTCATGACTCCTTGCTTCCTGATCCTTGGACCTCGGCTTCTTGACTCCTTGCTTCTTGACCCTCGGACCCCTGACTTTGTGACTGTTTGCTTCCTGACCCTCTGACCCTTGACTTCGTGACTCCCTGCTTCCTGACCCTCGGACCCCTGGCTTCTGGACTCTCGTTCCTGCTCCTACCCCGCCATCTTGCCCCCGGTCCCGATGTCCTCCGCCAGGACTTCAATCGGACCGTGACACTCCTCCTCCTCCTTAAGTTTCAGCTTGCTGTGGCAGAACTCATCCGGGAAGAATGCACAACCTCTAGGGCCACCTAGTGTTGGTCTCCTGGACTCCTGCACTACCGGTTTCCAAAGTTGCCACCCCACAGCTCCCAGGGCTCTCACCTCTCCCGGCCCGATATCCTCCAAGGCCGTCAGGTGCAGGAGGAAATTGTTATCCGGGAACGAGGTCTCGGCATTGGGTATGCAGCTGTGGTTACCTGAGGAAGGAAGCAAACAGAGCAGTCATGAGCTTCAAGGAACAATTTCCTGTGTGATATACCGTATATATTTTTTGAAATATGAGAGCCATCTTCAAATATCTCAAGGGCTGCCATGTGGAGAATGGAGTAAGCTACTTTTCTCCGGCTCCAGAGGGTAGGACTCATACCCGTGGCTTCATGTTACAAGAAAGGAGATTCTGACTCCAGGATGAAATTTCTGTTGTTCAACAGGGGAATGTTCTCCCTCAGGAGGTTGTAGACTCTCCTTCTTTGGAGGTTTTTAAGCAGAGGTTGGATGGCCATCTGCCAGGGATGCTTGAGCTGAGATTTCTGCATTGCAGGGCATTGGACTAGATGACCCTTGGGTTCCCTTCCCGTTCGACGATTCTATAAAAAGTGTCTGGGCAGATTATTCCTCCCCTGATACTTACAGCAACTCTGCAGCATGTAGAGGCCAGACCCTTCGCAATTCAGAAACTCCCCTGTCTCTAAATCGAAGAGGGAGGAAAGAAGATATGAGAGGCAATTTCGGTCTCTTAATAATCCCCCTTTCCCAAAGAGAATCCTAAATGCAGGAATCAGGCACAGTATGACCCTCACGTGGGCGGTGGTATAGACTCTCCATCCTTGGAGGTTTCCAAGCAGAGGTTGGGCGCACATCTATCAGGGATGCTTGAGTTGAGATTCCTACACTGAAGTGGGTTGGACTAGATGACCCCGGGTGCCCCTTCCAACTCTAGGATTCTATCACTATACCTGAAGGAGCGTCTCCATCCCCTTCGTTCAGCCCGGACATTACGGTCCAGCGCTGAGGGCCTTCTGGCGGTTCCCTCACTGCGAGAAGCGAAGTTGCAGGGAACCAGGCAGAGGGCCTTCTCGGTGGTGGCGCCCGCCCTGTGGAACGCCCTCCCATCAGATGTCAAGGAAATAAGCAAGTACTTGACTTTTAGAAGACATCTGAAGGCAGCCCTGTTTAGGGAAGCTTTTAACATTTGAAGAATCATTGTATTTTAATACAGTGGTGCCCCGCAAGACGGAAAACCCGCTAGACGAAAGGGTTTTCCATTTTGGAGGCGCTTCGCAAAACAAATTTCCCCATGGGCTTGCTTCGCAAGACGAAAATGTCTTGCGAGTTCCTGCGGGTTTTTTCCCCTCCCCCCCTTTTCCTAAGCCGCTAAGCCGCTTATCAGCTGATCCGCTGATAAGCCGCTTAACAACTGATCGCTAAAAGCCGCTAAACCGCTAATAGCGCTAATCCGCTAAGCTGTCAATGGGCTTGCTTCGCAAGACGAAAAAACCGCTATACGAAGAGCCTCACGGAACGGATTAATTTCGTCTTGCGAGGCACCACTGTATTCTGCTGCAAGCCGCCCAAAGTGGCTGGGGAAACCCAGCCAGATGGGCGGGATATAAATAAATCATCATCATCATCATCATCATCATCATCATCACATTTATACCCTGCCTTTCCTCCAAGGGACTCAAGGTGGTCCTCTTCCTCCCACCCATCCCTGGACAATATCAAGGTTTGATCCTGTTTCACCAGAGCGTTGGAGAAGATCAAGCACCCAGCCCATCAGGCAAAACAAGATGGATCTTTGGCCTGATTCTGCAACCTGGTCTGCTCTCCAAAGCAGAATGGGCCATGCATGAACCCAACACAGTTCAGCATCCTTCTCAGTTCCTCAGTGATGCCAGGCAGTAGCATAGCATGGGATGCCAGTGCCCGGGGCAAGACCACTATCAGAGCCGGGCAGCGGTCATGATGGTGGACAGGGGAGTTTATTTTATTATATTATTTTTCTTTATTTTGTGAAATTTTTACACCGCCTGATAGTTTTTAAAGAAAACCCTGAGAGCATTTTTTTTTTTGAAATTTTGCACACGCTTCCCAAATTTTGCACCCGGGTCAACAGTCCCTCTGGCCCCCCTCATGCTATGCCACTGATGCCAGGCACATGACGACACCGCCACAACCAGGGGGTGCTGAGCGTTGGGCACCTCCCACCCATGAAGGCACGCCCCCCTAATTCAAAGTGCCCCCCCATTTCCCGTTCACTGACCTCTCTCCATGTCCTTGTACAGCTGGTTTATGAAGGCGTCCAACTGCTCTCGCTCTCGAGGGGGTAACTCCAAGGCGTCGCAGGCGTGGACCCACTGGCTCAAGGAGCTGGGTGGTGCCAGAGAGACAGACAGATGGCATCAGTTCCTTCCATTTATAGAGTCTTCCTCTCTGCGGGGGCTGGCAAGGAATTGCCGTCGGGGTGCCATCACCAAAAGTGCCCTCATTTCGCTGGGCCAGGGCACGCCACAAATCACACCTCCAACTCTGGGACGTCTAAAGGGTTTGCAGCAATCCAGAGGAGACCTCCACTGAAAAAACGGGGGTAGCCAACATGGTGCCCCTATCTAGACGTTCTACAACTCCCATTGGTCCGGGTCAGCATGGCCAATGACCAGGGATTGCGGGAGTTGTGGTCCTAAGAGGGCACCACATTGGCAGTGGCTTAAAAGGTAGGCCAACACCGTTATACCCATTTTGCAGGCGGCGGGGAAGAGTGACTGAGGTGGAGGACCAATGGTGACTTCACAGGGGCTAAAACGTGATTTCAATGGGGCAATATTGAGCCACTGAATTCCACTCACCGCAAGCAAGGACTGTAGCGCCAATTGGTATTTTTCATATATATGCCGCCCAGCTGACTGGGTTGCCCCAGCTCAGTCTGTGAGACAGTCAGTGTCCAATGTTACGTCTCGAATGGCTGAACTTTTTTAGAGCAACAGAGACACTTTGTATGTATTTGTATCTGAAGAAGCCTACAAGCTGTATCTATGTCCAGAGCTGTTTTGCTGAGCCTTATCTTCTGCAGCAGCAAGCTATTTGAACCTTCTCTGCTTCCAGGTGGCAAATAGGACCAGGAGCAACGTCTGCTGTACAGGGATTTCACCTGAGATTCTCATTACTACCTCAGTACTGTCTATCAGGACTGACAGGGACTCTCCAGGGTTCAGGCAAGAGGAAGGAACCAGGGACTTTCTCAATGAAAAGCAGGTGATCTCCCCTTGATCTACAGCCCTTGATCTACAGTTCCTCAGATGCAAAGTTAGGTCTGGCTTTTAGATAATTTATTACGGTCGGAGACCAGCTTATAAAACACACTTGGGGGTACATTCCCAGAAAACAAACAGTTAAAACAATGTACAACAATAAATTTAAAAGTTATAAATGCGATAAGCATAGGTAAAGGTAAAGGGGACCCTGACCATTAGGTCCAGTCATGGCAGACTCTGGGGTTGCGGCATTCATCTCGCTTTATTGGCTGAGGGAACTGGCGTACAGCTTCCGGGTCATGTGGCCAGCATGACTAAGCCGCTTCTGGAGAACCAGAGCAGCGCACGGAAACGCTGTTTACCTTCCCGCCAGAGCGGTACCTATTTATCTACTTGCACTTTGACGTGCTTTCAAACTGCTAGGTTGGTAGGAACTGGGACTGAGCAACGGGAGCTCACCCCGTCGCAGGGATTCAAACCGCCGACCTTCTGATCGGCAAGTCCTAGGCTCTGTGGTTTAACCCACAGCACCACCCATGTCCTGTGATAAGCATATAGACACTTACAACTTTAAGATAGGCTACCGCATAGACATGACCCAGAGTCACCCATGAAACCGAGTTTGGGGATTTTCTTCACGAACTAGTTTGAGTCGGGGGACGGTCTGCACCTACAGATCTGTACACAGAATCTGGCGACCATCCGGGTCGTCTTATGATCTTTGCCTAACAGAAGGTCAAATTTTTGCTTTTCCAGGAGGCCAGCGAGCCTCACCAACAGGGGACCAATGGTCTCACTCCGTGCCTCTTCATAAAAGGGACATCTAAAGAACAAGTGCCCTGGGCTTCCTACCTCCCCCAATGAACCGGCGCAAAGTCTCTGAGCATGTGGGACTTTTTTAAAGGCTCCTTCCAGGACCGGCGAGGGCAGAGCTGAGCTTCTAGCCCTTCTAGCATTTTTGGATACGAGAAAGAAGAGATATGCTGCGGGTGCGGCTATATATCTCTTGATTTCTCCAATTTCATAGTCAGGGCACCTTGAGCAGTCCTGTTGTCTCTCGGTGTCTATGAAGTTAGGTCTGGAATACAATGTATTCCGCTAAGTCCTAATTAACCCCCAGAGCGCCCAGGGGAGTTCCCGGGAGAGGCTAAAATCCAACTGAACTTACCTGGTTCCTATCCCCTGTCCGTTGGTGCCGACGAGGGCGAAAAGCGACCGGAAACCTTCCGGGGAGAACCACTGCCAAGAGGAGATAGAAAAGAGAGAGAGATAAATGGAAAACAGCATCCCTGCCCTAGATGCTGAGTATCTCCTGGGATTAGAGGGGTGGGATAGGGGGCCCCACCTTCTCTTGGACCCGCCACCCTCACAGGGACACTTGGTGGGGACGCGGGACAGGGCCTTCTCAGTGGCTGCCCTCAGGCAACTTTGGAACTCCCTGCTTATTGGGGTTGAATCCTGACAAAACAGAAGTACTGTTCTTGGGGGACAGGGGGCAGACAGGTGTGGGGGACTCCCTGGTCCTAAATGGAGCAACTGTGTCCCTGAAGGGCCAGGTGCGCAGCCTGGGAGTCATTTTGGACTCAGAGCTGTCCATGGAGGCACAGGTCAATTCTGTATCCAAGGCAGCTGTTTACCAGCTCCACCTGGTACGCAGGCGGAGACCCTATCTGCTTGCAGACTGTCTCGCCAGAGTGGTGCATGCTCTGGTTATCTCCTGCTTGGACTACTGCAATGCGCTCTGTGTGGGGCTACCTTTGAAGGTGACCCAGAAACTACAACTAATCCAGAATGTGACAGCTAGACTGGTGACTGGGAGCAGCCACCGAGATCACATAACACCAGTCCTGAGAGATCTGCATTGGCTCCCAGTACGTTTCCGAGCACAATTCAAAGTGTTGGTGTTGACCTTTAAAGCCCTAAACGGCCTCAGTCCAGTATACCTGAAGGAGTGTCTCCACCCCCATTGTTCAGCCCAGACACTGAGGTCCAGCTCCGAGGGCCTTCTGGCGGTTCCCTTGCTGCCAGAAGTGATGTTACAGGGAACCAGACAGAGGGCCTTCTCGGTGGTGGCGCCCGCCCTGTGGAACGCCCTCCCTTCAGTTGTGAAGGAAATAAGCAGCTATCTTATCTTTAAAAGACATCTGAAGGCAGCCCTGTACAGGGAAGTTTTTTATATTTAATGCTTTTAACACTCAATTGGGAGCCACCCAGAGTGGCTGAGGAAACTCGGACAGATCCAGAAAACTTCCCAAAGGGCATCTATTCCAGCCCCCGCTAAAGGAGAAACCTGGAGCCTGGAACTGCTCCCAGCTACAAAAATTCTGGCTTTACCCTGCTGAGATGGTCGTCGTAAAGGGCTTCGGTGAAAAGTACACGCAGGACTTCCAGCTGGCCCTGGAGAGGTGGAGGAGAAGATCACAAGTCATTCAATGATAGGGATAATGGAAACAAGTCCATGCTTGATTCTGTCCCCGCAACCTTCTCGAACCTTCGGCTTTCTGGATGTTTAGGACTACAACTCCCATCAGCTGCCAGCCCGTGAGATCCTGCCCACACTTCTCTCTGGAGTCCTAAACAGAAATTTGCTTTTACTAAAATCTGAGATAAGAACAGGATCAGGCCAGGAGCTCTGCATCCTGGGACCAACCAGATAATAATAATAAAATAAAAATAAAACTTTATTTATATCCCGCCCTCCCCAGCCGATGCCGGGCTCAGAGCGGCTAACAGTAAAATAATACAGTATTCTAAAATCAATTCATTATAAAATCAGTTCAATGCCTGCAGGAAACCCGCAAGTGGGATTCGAACACAAGAGCCCTCTTCCCTTCCTGTGATTTCCAGCAACTGCCATTCAGAAGCATCGCTGCCTCCGACGGCGGGGGCATATAGTCATTGTGGCTGGTGGCCATGAATAGCCCTCTGTTCCTCCATGGATTTGTCCAATCCTCTTTCAAAGCCATCAAGGTTTGGTGGCCAGCCTCGCCTCCAGTGGCAGGGAGTTCCATAGGCTAACCACACTGGGGGAATCAAGATAATGGAAACTGCAGGTTGGTTTCTACCGACCACTGCGCATGCACAGGGGAGGCAGGTGCAGGATTAAGATTACGACGCTTCCTTTGGGTCAAAGGAGCCAGGCAGAAAGAAAGAACCCCAGGGTCACAGAACCAAAGAGCTGGGACTCCCAAGGGTCATCTAGTCCAACCCCGCCGCAAGTGAACGGATCATCAGCCCGCAGAAGATCAACTCTTCCATTATCACAGGGTTCCTAACCTTAAATTTATCCCCCAGGAGTTTGTGGACAATCTCCTCTTCCTCGTTGGCTGTTTTGCTGCAGAACTGAGCGAAGAGTTTGAGCCACCAGTCTTTGTCCTTTGCCTGCAAGGAAACAAAAAAAATATGCAGCTTTCACTTCTCTTGATGCAGGGAGCTTCTGGGGAACAACCGAGGCAAGAAGATGTTGAAAGACAAGGAGTGTTGTCTAGACAAGGAGTGGGGAACCACCATCCCGTGGGCCAAATACAGCTTTCACCTGGCCCCCTGCACGCTCCCCCATTGCTCTTCATGCATGCTTTGGCCAGGCTGGGATTAATACTAATACTATTACTAATACTAATAATTTATTTATATCCCGCCCTCCCCAGCCGAAGCCGGGCTCAGAGCAGCTAACAACAATAAAAGTAACACAGTTTACATAAAATCACAATCAATTAATTGAAATAGATTCAAAAATCAATTCATTCTAAAATCATTTCAGAATTTAATGGCAACCATTGGGCTGGAATTCTGTGAGGATTACCGAAGGAGGGGGTCTGACTGTGCCTTGGCCAAAGTCCTGGTGGAACAGCTCTGTCTTGCAGGCCCTGTGGAAAGATGTCAAGTCCCGCAGGGCCCTGGTCTCTTGTGATAGAGCGTTCCACCAGATCGGGGCCACATCCGAAAAAGCCCTGGCTCTGCTTGAGGCCAGCCTAACCTCTCTGTGGCCTGGGACCTCCAAGATGTTTTTGTTTGAAGACCGTAAGGTCCTCCGTGGGTGGATGCATCCCTGAACTGCAAGAATCACAGAATCTCACCACTGTAGACTTGGAAGAGACCCCCAGCGGTCTTCTATTCCAACCCCTTGGAACGCAGGAATGACAGCTCTTGTCTCCCGCTTGCCTGGGTGGAAGAGTGAGGGTTAAGAGTGTGCGCGCATCTCTCTGGTGTTTGCTGGAATGCGGCCGGCCGTACTAAGGCAGAAGTCACAACTCCTGCTCTGCCCACTACATTCATACCTCATGTTACATTTGCTTCATGTTATGTCCTTTCAGGTTGCGTCCCGGGAAAGGTTACTTCCGGGTTTCGCCGCTCGCGCATGAGAAGCACTAAATCACGCTTCACGCATGCACACAAGCGCCAAATCAGGCCACGCACCTGCGCAGATATGACGTTCCAGGTTGCAAACGGGCCTCCGGAACGGATCCCATTCTCAACCAGAGGTACCACTGTAGTGGGTTCAACAGTCAAGAAGGGGGTTTCTGCGCTTGCTGTAGAGCGCAAACTCCATTTCGGGGGCCCCGCCGGTCAGTTTAATCCGGCCCCTGTGGCAGTTTATTTCCTGTGGTAATACATGGCCCTTGGAAGCTTGCCCAAGAGGGAATGTGAACCTTGAGAGCCAAAACAGCTCCCCCAGCCCAGACCTAGCATTTCTTTAAAGCCAAATAATTTTTTTTTAATATGCCGCCCAGATAACGGGGTTGCCCCAGCCATGCTTGGCAGCTTCCAACAAAGTATTAAAATACAGTAGTCTGTTAAACATTAAAAGCTTCCCTAAAGAAGGCTGCCTTCAGATGTCTTCTAAAAATCTGGTAGTTTTTCTTCTCTTTGACATCTGGTGGGAGGGCGTTCCACAGGGTGGGTGCCACTACCGAGAAGGCCCTCTGCCTGGTTCCCTGTAACTTGGCTTCTCGCAGAGAGGGAACCGCCAGAAGGCCCTCGGCACTGGACCTCTGTGTCTGGGCTGAACGATGGGGGTGGAGACGCTCCTTCAGGTATACAGGATTGAGGCCGTATAGGACTTTAAAGGTCAGCACCAACCCTTTGAATTGTGCTCGGAAACGTACTGGGAGCCAATAAAGATCTTTCAAGACCGGTGTTATGTGGTCTCGGCGGCCGCTCCCAGTCACCAGTCTAGCTGCTGCATTCTGGATTAGTTGTAGTTTCTGGGTCACCTTCAAAGGAAGCCCCACAGAGAGCGCATTGCAGTAGTCCAAGCGGGAGATAACTAGAGCATGCACCACTTTGAAGAGACAGTCTGCGGGCAGGTAGGGTCTCATCCTGTGTACCAGGTGGAGTTGGTAGGCAGCTGCCCTGGACACAGAATTGACCTGCACCTCCATGGACAGCTGTGAGTCCAGAATGACTCCCAGGCTGCACACCTGGTCCTTCAGGGCCACAGTTGCCCCATTCAGGACCAGGGAGTCTTCCACACCCGCCCGCCTCCTGTCCCCAAAAACAGTCCTTCTGTCTTGTCGGGATTCAGCCTCAATCTGATAGCCGCCATCCATCCTCCAGACACTCAGACAAGGCCACAGATCTTGGGGTACCACAACCCCCAACACAAACCTGCTTGACAATTGCAACCATTCTGGCCATGAGCATGATGCTCGAAGTCTCAGGCGGGTAATGGATGTTCCTGGAGAAGAAGGAAAGGAAAGGGATTTCTTATTCACATAATCACATATGAAACAGAGGGGGGAAGCAGAGTGCTCTAGCCCTAGCAGAATCTACCTCAAATAATAATTAACTGGTATTGTTATTATTATTATTAGCTTCCCCCCCCTCCCTCTATCCAGCCAAAATCAGCTCCCACAGCATCTTGCAAATATCTGCAAAGGAAGTCCCTGACCTTAGAATTTCCTCCTCTCTGTTTTTATTCTGTGTATTTTCTTTTGTAAGATTTTTTTTTCTTTTTTAAAAAAAAAGATAATTGCATATTTCATCTGTAGATTTCAGGGCGGTTCACGCCGTAAAAATACAAGATAAGAATGCAAAATCCATAATAAAAACAGCACAAACCAATAAACCCCTATCCTCCCCATCCCAAAGCAGCTTTCAGTTGCAATGGCAAAAAACAATAGGGTTTAACAACAACAACAACAATAACAACAACAACAACAGTTATTTAAGCTGCCTGGCCCACCTTTCAGGGGTGTTGTAGCTGCTGATTCACTGCCTCAGCAGAGGAGGTTAGAGCAGATGACTATATTTTGTTTTCAGATGCTGCATGTATAGTTGTGGGTTTTTCAGGAGTAATAATTGTTCTTTAAAACCCTGGTGCCCCATTCATCCAGGCAATGGGGGCACACCTTTTCAGTCAACCAGAAGGCTTCTGAACTGATCTAAGCAACTAAGCCCTGCAGCCTGATTTCAAAAAACAAAAACAAAACACCCTCTTTTATAGCCCCAAGCCCTCCCTGCTGCAGACAGAAAGTCTCTTTATTATTATTTATTAAATCTGCATAGCCGCCCTTCATCCATATGTCTCAGGGCAGTTCACAACATCAAAACACAAGGAATAATAATAATAATGATGATGATGATGATGATGATGTATTATTTATACCCCACCCATCTGGCTAGGTTTCCCCAGCCACTCTGGGCGGCTTCCAACAAAATATTAACATACAATGGTCTATTAAACATTAAAAGCTTCCCTGTACAGGGCTGCCTTCAGATGTCTTCTAAAAGTCAGATAGTTGTTTATTTCCTTGACATCTGACAGGAGGGCGCCACCTGGTTCCCCGTAGCTTCGCTTCTCGCAGTGAGGGAACCATCAGAAGGCCCTCGGAGCTGGACCTCAGTGTCCGGGCAGAACAATACCTCCTTCAGGTATACTGGATGGAGGCCATTTAGGGCTTTAAACTCAAAAACTGAAAAAATGAGAAATAAATACCTCCAGGCCTCCTGCAGTTTGCTGAGCGGGTGGTTGGGGTCCTGCCTGGACGGTCCCAGGCACAAAACCTGGTGATACTGTTCCCAGGCAAGCTGGCGGCACTCTGTGCTGCAATAAGCCACCTAAGGAGCAATAGGTTATATTTTGTGAGAATCCTCCAGAAAAACAATCTCTCAATGGACCTGTTGATGGCATTTTACCATTGTAATGTTGAGAGTGTATTCACTTATGGTCTGTGTGTGTGGTTTGGGAGCTGCATGGTCAGGGGAGAAAACAATGCTGTCCAGGGTTGTAAAGACTGCGGAGAGAATAATTGGGTGCACTCTTCCCACCTTGGACCAAATCTACGCTTCCAGGTGCCATAAGAAAGCTGCAGAGATAGCACAGGATAGTGCGCACCCCGGAAATTATCTTTTAGCTTCTGCTTTCTGGAAGAAGGTACAGGGTTATAAAGTCTAGGACTAGCCGCCTGAGAAACAGTTTCTACCCAAATGCGATTTTGGTTTTTAACGCAGTGTAAGGTAAATGGCTGAAATACTGGGAGATTTTGGAACAAGAAGGGGATAAATTGAAATTGCAGAGTTATGAGAAATTGAAAGATAAAGTGTGAGACTGGCTTCATTATTATCAAATAATGGAGATTTATAAGTTAGACAGGAAAATTGGTTTCCAGGTGGAAAAATCAAAATTGGAAACAGAACTGTTAGAACCCAAAACTAAGAACCTGTCAAAAATGTATAACTTCCTGTTGGAATGGAACACACAGGATGAAATAGTTAAATCAGCTATGATCAAGTGGGCACAAGATATTGGTCATAACATTATGTTTGAGGACTGGGAACGGTTGTGGACCACCGGTATTAAATTTACGGCATGTAATGCCCTAAAAGAAAATATTATGAAAATGATTTATAGGTGGTACATGACTCCAGTCAAGCTCGCAAAAATTTACCACTTGCCTGATAATACGTGCTGGAAATGTAAAGAGAATGAAGGTACATTCTTTCACCTTTGGTGGACATGCCCAAGGATTAAGGCTTTCTGCGAAATGATTTATAATGAAATGAAAAAGGTACTTAAATATACCTTCCTGAAGAAACCAGAGGCCTTTCTCCTGGGTATGGTTGGCCAATTGGTGTTAAAGAAGGATAGAACATTTTTTATGTATGCCACAACAGCAGCAAGAATACTCATCTCAAAGTATTGGAAGACAGAAGATTTACCCACCGTGGAAGAATGGCAGATGAAGGTTATAGACTCTATGGGACTGGCAGAAATGACCGGCAGAATCCGAGACCAGGGAAAAGAGACGGCGGAAGAAGATTGGAAGAAATTTAAGGACTATCTTAAGAAACATTGTAAAATTATTGAATGTTAGAACGATGTCGATTTAGAAATTAAGGGTTTTTTAGCTGTAATGATTATGTAATCAAGAAAAGAAAGATCAAAAATTAAACAGAAATTAGGGGAAGGATTTGCTGAGTTGATTTAATTAGAGATTGGAATACAGAAAGGGGAGGTATGAGGAGGTCTGGAAAGTATGTTTTACGAATATAAGGGATTGAAATTATACTTGTTGTTGTATGTGTTTTGTATGTATGTCTTTTTGCCTTTTTTGTTTTCTCTTTTTTGTTTTTTCTATTTTATATAATTTTTTGAAAACTTTAATAAATATTTTTTTTAAAAAAAATAAACGCAGTGTAAGGTAGTCTCTATGGGAGTATATTGTATTCAATTATGGGGTATCAGAGTTTTTAGGGGGCTAACCAGGCTGGGATAGCAGGCTTGTGGGTTTCTGAATGTCTGATGTAGATTTTTCAATTTCGTTGTTCTGTATGGGGCAATGACAATAAAGATTATTGTATCGTATCGTATAGGAAGCGAAGCACAGCTGTCATCGAAGGGGACTCCCCCCGCTTTGGCACAGCCCTTCGGCAGCCGGGGAAAGGATGCAGAGATTCCCAGGCCATGCGAGGGGACGCGATCCGCCTGCCTCCTACTTACTTGGCAAGCGGGGCAGTGCTGGTGGAGCTCCTTCCGAATGCTGCACTGCTCCGGGTGAGGAAGGGCTTGGGGTTTTCCCAGCAGCCTCTGCGCATTTTCTTCCGCAGTCTCCAGGGCTCGCAAACAATGGTCACAGGCTGGAGGGGAGAGGGGGGTGAGAAAAGAGCCATGAAGGAAACTAGGGGAAGTAAGTGCTGGGAATGTAAAACAACAGAAGGGGCATTTTTCCTTTCCTTTTTTTTTTTATTTAAATGATTTTTATTGCAAAGTAAATACAGTGGACGCTCGGGTTGCAAATCAGCAGCCCCGGCCTCGATCCAGCTGCCTGCAGAGATCATCCGTTAGGACGACCAGAGCCGTCTCGGTCCCATGACCAGAGCGGAAGCCGGATTGGAATGGATCCCGCACAGCTTTAATTCGCGAGCTTACAAAAATCGGCTTTTACGATATCGCTGCTGAAAGACAAACAGTAAAACGGAGCCAAAAAAAAGTTTTATTAGCGATTTGCGAGCTTGAGACTGCTCATTTGCAATTTGCGGGTGTGAGTGCCTGTGGAATTGTAGCAACTGAATAGCGATTTGAGATTTTAGCGACTACAGTGGTACCTCAGGTTGAATACGCTTCAGGTTACAGACTCCACTAAGCCAGAAATAGTGCTTCAGGTTAAGAACTTGCTTCAGGATGAGAACAGAAATCGGGCTCCGGCGGCACGGCAGCAGCAGGAGGCCCCATTAGCTAACGTGGTGCTTCAGGTTCAGAACAGTTTTAGGTTAAGTACGGACCTCCAGAACGAATTAAGTACTTAACCTGAGGTACCACTGTATATGGTAACTTTTGTGGGCTTGCAAGACAAAAGGCTTAAATTGGCGCGGAGTTACAATTCTACCAACCGCAGCGATTTTCAGCCTGTAACCCCACTTTAAGGGAGCAGCTTATATTCAGGGATTGTCTTTTTTGTCTTGAATTTTAAAGGTGTGGCTTATTTGCAGCTGCAGCTTATATTCACGCCAATACGGTAATACCTATATTTATACAGGTATGTACTGAGGCGATCCATTAAAAAAAGCAAGTGTACCAAAAGGAATTATGTCAAAAAGAAGGGGAAAAAATTGGGGGGTTGTGTGCGCGCCAAATTTTGTCCTTGCTCAGGGCACTAGATAACCAAAGGTATACAACACAGGATACAGAAGTCCTTACTGTGTCTTTGGTTATCCTAAATTACCCCTGCATTGCAGAGGTTGGTCTAGATGAGTATTGAAGCTGCAGCTCCAAAGGACCTCTCTACGCACACAGGAATTTCCACTTCCCCCCCTGCCCTTTCCAGCCCCTCAGCTGCACACCCTCAGAATCAGCAGCGTAGGATCCTCTGGAGCAGATTTTGGGGGCACACAGAGGGAGGAGATGAAATGCAAATCCCGTGGAACCCCCTTCTGGAACAGCGTGGGATATACAGTGGTCCCTCGGGTTACAGACACTTCAGGTTACAGACTCTGCTAACCCGGAAATAGTACCTCGGGTTAAGAACTTTGCTTCAGGATGAGAACAGAAATTGTGCTCCGATGGCGCGGCAGCAGTAGGAAGCCCCATTAGCTAAAGTGGTGCTTCAGGTGAAGAACAGTTTCAGGTTAAGAACGGACCTCCGGAATGAATTAAGTACTTAACCTGAGGTACCACTGTAGTCCAATTTCTAGATAACACACACAGAGAGAGAGATATGCACACAACCCAATGCACACGTTGTATTCAACAGTGCAATGTCTTCTCCCCAAATGGATTGAGAGTGCCAGTTTGCTCACCTCTATATTTATACAGGGCATTCCAGAGGAACTGGGCGGACACCACCGGCTTCTCGACGAAAATCGTTTCCCCCTTCTTGATGTTTCTGGTGGCGAAGAGTCCTTTGCCCTTTTAACATCGACATAACAAAAGATAATACAGTCATACCTCAGGTTACAAACGCTTTGGGTTGCGTGATTTCGGGTTGCGCGATTTCGGGTTGCGCACCGCACTAGCCTGGAAGTATTGGAATGGTTACTGCCGGGTTTCGGCGCTTGCGCATGTGCAGAAGCACTAAATCGTGCTTTGCACATGCTCAGAAGTGCTGAATTGCGACCCGTGCATGCGCAGACATGAAGGTTGCGAACGTGCCTCCCACACGGATCACGTTCGCAACCCAAGCGTCCACTGTAATAATAATAATAATAATAATAACAACAACAACAATAATCTTGGTTTGGAGACAGGAGGACAGCAGGAAGGAGGAAGAGAAGCGCCACATGGAACCAGCGATTGCCTGCTCGGCTGGGGCGACCATGTACAGACAAGAAGCTTGGATTTCTTGCTGAGGGCAGCTCCTCTTCAAAGAGGTTCAAGCACATACTCAGTTACGACACCATCTGGGTGGAGACGAATGACCGCCCTACCGTACCCAGACGAGTCGTGAAAATAATCCGCAACACTGGCAGCCCAAGGATGAGAGCACCGGGGGGGATAGGGCACACCAGGCTAAATGGGAACCTGCCCCAATTTGGTCTGATCCAGATTATCTGGGCTTGCTATTAGCGGCCTTCACACAGTGAACACCAGTTGCGCCCCAACAGCAGAAGCTAATCGTGGCCAACACAATGCACATTTCCCCCTCTGGGATAGCTCAGTCTGTAGAGCATGAGACTCTTAATTTCAGGGTCATGGATTCGAATCCCACGTTGGGCAAAGATTCCTGCATTGGAGGGGGTTGGACTGGATGACCCTCGGGTGTCCCTTGCAACTCAACTGTTCAATTATTCCAATGGGCTGTGTGCTCACTTGTGATTCCCTGCAAACAGCATTTAGAGTTGCACAGCCCCCACATTGCCATGGCGGCTACTAGCCACAGTTAGCCTCTTATCTTCCATGATTTGGTCTATTCCTCTTTTAAAGACATCCAGGTTAATCGCCACCATAAAGGAGGCCTCTTCTCCCTGCTCACAGCAACTTGGCAGAATAGGAATAATAATAATAATAATAATTAATAATAATAATAATAATAGCCCTCAGGCCTACAATATATTAAAAAGGACACAAAAGGAAAATGGATTGGAAGAGAACAGGAAATAATCATCCCAGTGGCATATTCATGGCTTCAGAATGCATCCTGAAGGATTGGAGCTGGTAACCATTTCTAATAATAATAATTTCCCACCCCTCTGGGCGGCTTTCAACAAAATATTAAAATACAGTAGTCTATTAAACATTAAAATCTTCCCTAAACAGGACTGCCTTCAGATGTCTTCGAAAAGTCTGGTAGTTGTTCTTCTCTTTGACATCTGGTGGGAGGGCGTTCCACAGGGCGGGTGCCACCACCGAGAAGGCCCTTCAGGTATACTGGGCTGAGGCCGTTTAGGGCTTTCAAGGTCAGCACCAACACTTTGAATTGTGCTTGGAAATGTACTGGGATCCAGTGTAGGTCTTTCAAGACTGGTGTTATATCCACCTATGGGCCCCATGCCTTTCAGGGGCCCTGTGGGAATGAATCAAAATAATGCAGATTTGTTTCATGCAATAAAATCGGTTTATTAAAATCGCCGGTTGGCAAAATCAAAAACGTATTAGGAGGTAATCCGCGAGGGGTCTCTGCAACAAAGTCCTGCAACTTGATCCGGCCACAAGGGGCCCACCTAGGCCAGCACCCTGTGCTCACAGTGGCCGACCAGCTGCCCATTGCAGAGAGCCAGCAAGCAGGATTCGGGCACAAGAGCCCTCTGGCTTCCAGAAACCGGGATTCCATCGCCCCATCCTGGCTAGCAGCCCTGCATAGATCAATTTGCCCTGTCCGAATCGAAAGCCACAACCTGCCCAAGAAAAAAGCCTTGCCAAAGCCCCTCCCGCCCCGGCCCAGCATCCTGTCCCCAATCAGGCGCCCACGATGCTCCCAAAAAGAAGGACCCAGCTCCCCCCGCTTGCCAGCGCTCAAGCGGGGTTACTCGGGAGCAAGTCCCGCCGATTTCACTGGATCCCACCTTTGGGCAAGCTGGCACCATCGCCAGATCGGAGCGCGATCCAACGCCCCACCCCAGGATGGCAGTCTCTCAGCTGATGTGGCGGCGCTGGCCCGGGCGTGGTTGCGCGTGGGGAAACCCGTCCGGATCCGGCCCCGGGAACCCGCATCTATGCAGGCACCCCGCCCTGCGCATCTTTGCTCCGAAGCCGGCCTCGCCGCCGGGCAGGCTGGCATCCTGACACCCCCGATCCGCGCGCAACGGAGGCCGCTTTGCGCCCTGGGCGCATTGGATGGTTTGGTCCCTTGCAAGCGCGCACAGCAGCCAGTCGCTGCAGCCTTGTGTTTCCCCGCAGGATCTGGCAGCGGGGAGAGGGAGGGAGGAAATCGCCTTCCCTGCGGCAGAGGAGGATCCACTGGATCCGCAGCAGCAGCAGGAGGAGATGGGGGGGAATGGGGGGAATCAGGGAGCGGCTCCATCTTGCTCACCTTGACGTTGCTGATGAATCGCACCTCCAGGGCGCGGCGGGCTTGGCCGGCGGGGTCCATACAAAAGGAGAACGTGTCACTCATGGGAGCCGCCATCTTGGCCCAACTCTGACCCTGCCCGCCAGGAGGAGGAGGAGGAGCAAGAAATGCAATTGCAATCGCGGGAGGGAGGGATCGCAGCTCGGTTTGCCCGTCGGGATTTCAGCTTTGCGTTCCCGTTGCGTTGCTAGCCGGCCTTTCCCTGCAAGGGGGCGCCAGGCGGCGCGCGCGGCCGCGCTCCGCCCGGGTTTGGCTCCCCGCAACAACAACCCTGCGAGGTAGGGGAGGGCAAGAGGCTGCTGCTGCCGGGCCCGAGACCCCGCCCAGAGAAAGCTGCCTGCAAAAGTGACATGCAGGCTGTCAGAATCGCTCCCGCCGCGTGGGAAGCCCTCGCAGACAACCGCAGTGCTTCATCCTTCAACGCGCAGCCCTCCATGGTCTCCCGATCATAGCCGCTGTTGCAGGAATTTATGTATAGGTTGGGGGGGTGTTTGCTTTTATTTACAACACTCTCCAGCAGATATCATGCAAATGCAGCCCACTACCAAAATCATCACAATCACTTTTGTGACTTCTGTGATTTGTCCCCACAAAACACTTCATCACAGCTTCTTCCTACCTATTCAAAGGGCCTCTGCTGCACGATACCAAATGTAAGAATTCACTGATCAATGTTCCTATGTACAGGCTCACTGGGAAAACTTCAAATTCATATAGACATGTGAGCTCAGCTCCTCAGCAGCCCCTCTGCCTGAAGGCTAATTCCTGGCATCCTGATACCTGAGTGCCAGACAGGTAGCCATTCCAGAAATAACAAACCCAGATGAAGACAAAAGGGTGTGATTCACTTGGCTGGGAAACAGGGAAATGTAAAGATCTCTTTTGTTACACTTGATGGGTGTTTGGTGGAGGGCAAGGGGAACCATGGGGCAGTGTCCAGGATGCTCAGATTACTGCCACCAGACCTCCCCTTTCATGATGTAGTTTGGGGGGTGTAACATGGGGATTAGCAGCTAATAAAAGTTTGGGGGCTCTTTTGTTTGGGGCTTCCATCTTGTTCCACCTGGTGGCAGGTGGGAGTCCTGTGGCGACAGTCTTCAATCAAGACCAAGCCTACTGGCTGCTGTTTTGCTCTGCTATTCCTGGCTGGTGTCCTCGTTTTTTGTCCAAGGGAGCCCTCAGATTTCTCCATTAACACCGCCAACTCCTAGTGGCCGGGGTCCCTTCAGCCACCCCCCAATAAAATATTTGTCCCCCCCTTTCTAAGTTGATGGGCATTGTCATTCAAATAGTTTGCATGTGCCCTGTCTTGTATGATGATGGGTATTGCTTTCCTGGCCCCCTCAATATTTTATTCCAGTTGACACCCCCGTTGCCGAGACAGATGCCAACCAGAGTTGGAAGCAGGTGTGCCACCTGCGGGACCAGCCCCCCAGTTTTATTTTATTATTTTCGGAACACTCAATGGCAAGGGGGGGAGAAACCTCCTTTGTCTCTTAACACTGTACCCATTTCCGAAGCAAATTATGCACTGGGGTGATGGCGTGGGAATGGCGCCTCCTTGTGGCTGGGGAAGAGGAGAGGTGCATCCAGTATCCTTGTGGGGAGAGGCGGGTGGGGCTGGTGGACTGCAAGCTTAACATAAGAAGAGCCTGCAGGATCAGGCCAATGGCATCCTGTTCTCACAGTGGCCAGCTAGATGTTTGTGGGAAGCTTGCAAGCAGGATTTGACCACAAGCCATGTCTCTCCCCTCCTGCGGTTTCCATTGCCGCCTCTGACCCTGGAGGCAGAGCCGAGCCATTGTGGAGGATAATCAATAATAATAATAATAAAACAGTCCACGGAATTATCCCAGTTTACCTAAAATACCATAAACGCAGGGAGGGCAGGATCAGAGGCCCGATCGAGAATGGAAGAAGCAAATGACATCACGATGTGAGCAGCTGTTGTTTATTCATACGATCCTTTTGTTCCCTCAAGATTCTTCCCACTTTACAAATTCACAAGGGGATTAAATAAAACGAAGACGGCATTATGGTTATGCAGGCAGTAACAGCGACGAACTCGTGGACTGCAACGTCCACAGAGAGAGAGAGAGGCAGTTCAGGATCCGGGCGAGCAAACTTCCTCTCCGAAAACGGATTCATTCCCCCTCTTAAACAAACAGCCCAAGAGAGGAGCCCAAGAGCCGGCTGTTTTGCAGAGCGCAATTGAAAAAGCATTCGATAAGGAAGGTTAGGAAGAGAGAGTTTGGGATTCCTTGTTTGCACGTGCGACTCCTTCTCTCTACCAAACCAACTGGAATCCAGGAGCATCAAATCCAGAGGAAGGAAGGAAGGAAGGAAGGAAGGAAGGAAGGAAGGAAGGAAGGAAGGAAGGAAGGAGGAAATTGCCTTGTGCGTCTGAAAACTCACCCACGGCCAACACAAGGAGCCTCGCTCTTTTCTCCTTGCAAAAGGCTAACACTGGATGGTGCTTCTGCACCAAAGCTGGGCTGATGCCCCCTGTACAGGGGATGTCCAAAACTGACCCCCTGCACCCCACTCCTTCAGCCAAGAGGGAGCTGCAAGGTGAGGGGGGGAAGGTGGGGAGCCCCCTATTTCTTTCCAAGCTGAGCTTTGGCGAGGTTGATCTTGGCAACGACAGAAGCGTCTGCGGCCGCCGTGCACTTCGAGAGGATGAGGTTCATCTCTGCCTCATTCTTCCGTTCGATGGCGGCGTCGGAAGCCTGGCTCAAGTCCCTGCCATGAAAAATGGGTGAATAAGTAAACAAACAAACAAACAAACAAGGAGAGTCCAGGGCGGAAATGCCTGCTAAAATGAACGAATTCGCACGTTTTAAAATTCATTTGCTTATTTATTTCAGCAGGGTTCATGGCCTGTGCTCTTTTCCAAGAAAAACGTTCCATCAAGCTGCTGAGTGCCACATGAAAAACGCAGGCACTAAAATCCTAATTTAAACCAGAGGTTCCCAAATTGGGTGATTCTGTACCCCGGGAAGGGATGGCCTGGGCTGCTCGCTCAGAAGCAAGGGTGCGGTGGCAAAGGGGCACTGCGGGTGTAAATGACTATCAGACTTTGAAAAGCTGATATCGCTGGCTGAAGTTCATCCATTTTGTTGACTTGACTAAACTTAACAGTTTTAACTGGATCTGGATGAATATGCAGTTGTAACACTGGTCCTAAAGGATCTATACTGGCTCCCAGTATGTTTCCAAGCACAATTCTGAGTGTTGGTGCTGACCTTTAAAACCCTAAACGTCTCTTGCCCAGTATACCTGAAGGAGCGTCTCCATCCCCATCGTTCTGCCCGGACACTGAGGTCCAGCTCCGAGGGCCTTCTGGCGGTTCCCTTCCTGCGAGAAGCCAAGTTACAGGGAACCAGGCAGAGGGCCTTCTCGGCAGTGGCACCCACCCTGTGGAATGCCCTCCCATCAGATGTCAAGGAAATTAACTACCAGACTTTTAGAAGACATCTGAAGGCAGCCCTGTTTAGGGAAGCTTTTAATGTTTAATAGTGCATTGTATTTTAATATTTTGTTGGAATCCGCCCAGAGTGGCTGGGGAAACCCAACCAGATGGGCGGGGTATAAATAATAAATCATCATCATCATCATCTTGGTTGCCCTCATCTCTGCCTCCAGCCCAAAAGCTGCCCGGAACAAGTGAGCCAAGCCCACTGCTATGGGGCAAAGACATTCCCACCAGACCAGATACGTACCCTACCAGAAGGAAGGCTTTCACCCTCTGCTCTGGGGCAACGCGGGGGGCGTACTTCTTTGCTTCGTGGCGGTTGTGGTGCTTCATGCTGATCTCGACAAAAGGCTGTCAAAAAAAATCCCACAGTGTCAACACAATGCAAGTGTCCCAAAGCGAGCACCATAAATGCGGGGGACCCGAGGACCACGCTCCTTTTCTATGCAGCCTTTGGAGGGTTGCGCGTCCTCTGTATCCATACCTAAGGTACAGATGTAAGAGGCTTGTTCGTAATTATATTTTGGGAGTGCTTCCTGTTCTCGTGTAGGTGCATCATTTTATCCTTTCTTTAGGCATTCCAGGTTCACAGAATCATACAGCTGGCAGGGACCCTGTGGGTTTGTTGTAGTGATCAGATGGGATTACTCTGAGGAATTATAAAATACTGTATTTTTCGCTCCATAAGACGCACCTGACCATAAGACACACCTAGTTTTTAGAGGAGGAATGCAAGGTGGAAAAAATTCTTTAAAGGGAGCACTGAGCAGAGCCTGTATGCATCCCAGGCTCTGCTCAACGCTCCCTTTCACGAGCCACGTGTGTGCGGCTCTTGCAGGCTTTTCCCTGGGTTGCCCTTCTCCCTCCTCAGGGAAAAGCCCCCAAGAGCCGCACACATGCTCCGCATGGCTCTTTAAAGGGAGCACGGCTCTTGGGGGCTTTTGCTGGAGGTGGGGGAAGGGACAGAGCGCGGCTAAGCCAAAAGCTAGAGCAGTGAGAGGGAGCACAGTGATCCCTCTCGCTGTTCTGGCTTCTGGGATAGCTGCACAGCCTGCATTTGCTCCATAAGAAGCACACACATTCCCCCTTACTTTTTAGGAGGGAAAAAGTGCGTCTTATAGAGCGAAAAATACAGTATGCATCAAGCAATTGTGTCTGCTATGAAAGCATGGCGTTGACTGGGTTTGATTCATTGTCAATAATTTCTGATCAAATCCCACAAGCCTCTGCATCTCTGATTTCTCTACACCTGACAGGCACATATAAGCATTCGAAATACACAGGCCAGTTGCTTCATCAGGCATCCTCAGTACATATAGTAGGTTACTTTGATGTACCCTTCCTTGGTTTTGTTAATCTTAGGTATCTTTATCATCTTCATGTGAAACTATTTCCAGGCCCTATCTCCTTGCCATCCTTCCTCTCATGTTTATTGCTTGTTTATGATCTCCGGGGATGCTGAATGCATTCTTCCTTTTTAGTCCAGTTTTGTTTACTCTCAGATATGTATGCATGCTCAGAGTGGTCTTTGTAGTTAAAAGAATTTCTTCTCATCTGATTTTGTCCAACGTGGGGGTTTTGAAATGCTCAGAGGAACTCTGATTGGTTCTTACAAACACTGTGTAAAAAGTTCTTATGTGAATAAAACGACCTGGGCTGATTATTATACGCACCCCTCCTAGAATCTTGCTGGTCAAGCGTCGCGTGTATTCTATTAATCAGAGTCCAATCCTTCCTTTGCTTTGGGAACGCCACATTTGTCTAGCACAACCCCCAGCGATGCAGAAATCTCAACTAAAGCGCCCCCAAGGCTGATGCCCAGGAAATCACTGAGCAAGCCCGGGCTCTCGTGCCTGGACAGTTTCCTGCCCGCCCCTCCAAGGTCCTTCCTTACCAGGTATCCAATGGGGGACTTCTTGGACTTGGAGAACTTCTCCAGCTCTTCCCAGTCTCCTTGCTCAGCCAAGGCGCTGATCTTCAGCCACCAGAACCTAACAGTGCAAGAAGGGGACAGCGTCACAACTGCCATGCTGCCCAGACCAAGAAAAGTGTGTGTGTATTGGGGGAGGGCGGTCCTCAAAGATCTGAGAAAAGTTGGACCTCCAGTCTGTGGGATGTGATACATAAGTAGCAGTCAAGTACAACATTCCTTGTTTTCCTAGAGTGGACATGCAAGGGGATGTTTGGTCCAGCTAGTTGGAACTTCCTGTTTCCTCCTGGGCTGGAGCATCCTTCCTTTTGCATGTGACTAGACATGGCTATCCAGGAACAAAGGGCATATTTTAACCTGTATTTTAAATTGGTTGTTTCCCCCTCCTATTATGTTTTGACTGTAATTTTACTGGTGTTAGCTGCCCTGAGCCTGGCTCTGGCCGGGGAGGGCGGGGTATAAATAACATTTATTATTATTTATTATAATGCGCTATCCTCCCCCCAGGCAAGGAGAAGGCGGGACCAGCATTCAAGGGCCCATCCCAGCCAGGCTAAAACACTCCAGGGGGGGCCCAGCAAGGGGCGTGGCCTGGAGAGAGTGCCCTGGGGGAAGGCCGGTTCCCCAAATCCCTGCCCCAGATTATGGGGCTTGGCTGCATGATGGAGGAGTGGGGAACCGGGCCGAGTGTATTTGGGGCACTTTCCCAACTCAACTATCCCGTGTGACTCTTGATCATAATAATATAATAATAATAATTTATTATTTATACCCCAACCATCTGGCTGAGTTTCCCCAGCCAGTCTGGGTGTTAAAAACAATACAGCATTAAATATTAAAAACTTCCCTAAACAGGGCTGCCTTCAGATGTCTTTTAAATATAGGATACCTGCTTATTTCCTTCACATCTGAAGGGAGGGTGTTCCACAGGGCAGGCGCCACCACCGAGAAGGCCCTCTGTCTGGTTCCCTGTAACCTCATTCTCACATTGAGGGAACCGCCAAAAGGCCCTCAGTGCTGGATCTCAGTGTCCGGGCTGAACAATGAGAGTGGAGATGCTCCTTCAGGTCTACTGGGCCGAGGCCGTTTAGGGCTTTCAAGGTCAACACCAACACTTTGACTTGTGCTCGGAAACATACTGGGAGCCAATGCAGATCTCTCAAGACTGGTGTTATGTGGTCCCGGCGGCCACTCCCAGTCACCAGTCTAGCTGCCACATTCTGGATTAATTGCAGTTTCTGGGTCACCTTCAAAGGTAGCCCCACGTAGAGCGCATTGCAGTAGTCCAAGCGGGAGATAACTAGAGCATGCACCACTCTGGCGAGACAGTCCGCAGGCAGGTTGTGTCTCTACCTGCGTACCAAATGGAGCTGGTAGACAGCTGCCCTGGACACAGAATTGACCTGCGACTCCATGGACAGCTGTGAGTCCAGAATGACTCCCAGGCTGTGCACCTGGTCCTTCAGGGGCACAGTTACCCCATTCAGGACCAGGGAGTTCTCCACACCCACCCGCCCCCTGTCCCCCCAAAACAGTACTTCTGTCTTGTCAGGATTCAACCTCAATCGGTTAGCCGCCATCCATCCTCCAACCACCTCCAGACACTCACACAGGACCTTCACTGCCTTCACTGGCTCTGATTTGAAAGAGAGGTAGAGCTGGGTATCATCCACATATTGATGAACACCCAGCCCAAACCCCCTGATGATGTCTCCCAGCGGCTGCATGTAGATATTAAAAAGCATGGGGGAGAGGACGGAACCCTGAGGCACCCCACAAGTGAGAGCCCAGGGGTATGAACATTGGGGCAGGGGATTCCCGCTCCCTCCCTGCCACTCCCCACACAGCCCCAACCGTTTGTCGGGGATCTTGAAGTCGCGGTAGAACTGCTCCGCTCGCTTGTGGTTCCCCTCTAGGATGAGGTTGTAGACGGTGTCGTGGAGGGACTCATCCAGGTAGGGCTTGTCAAAGTCGGCCTGGAGGCGCCGCTGGCTGCGGAGGAGCTTGATCTGGTCTTCGGTGGCCTGGAAAGGGAAGGCGAGAAGAGAGTGGAAGACTTAGAGGACGCTGCAGGTGGACAGACAAAGGGACATCCAGGCCTTTTTCAGTTTGAGGGCTGCATTCCCTTCAGGGGCAACAGGAGAGAGCCAGCAGTCAAACATAGGAAGCAAGTGGAATTACCGTATTTTTCGCTCTATAGGACGCACTTTTCCCCTCCAACAATTAATGGGAAATGTGTGTGTGTCCTATGGAGCGAATGCAGGCTCCTTGGCTTCAGCGATAGCAACGCGAAGCCTCCGAAGTGCTCCGGAGGCTTTGTGTTGCTTTCGCTGAAGCCTGGAGAGCGAGAGGGGTTGGTGCGCACCGACCCCTCTCGCTCTCCAGGCTTCAGCGAAAGCAACATGAAGCCTGCGGAGAGCAGCGCGAGTTCCCGCTGCGCTCTGCAAGCTTCGGGTTCCTTTTGCTGAAGCCAGGAGAGCAAGACTCTCCCGGATTCAGCAGAGAGGGAGAGCTGCGCAGCACCCCTTCAGCCAAGCGGGAGGAGAAATGGAAGGGGCTCCGTTTCTCCTGCTGCTTTGCTGAAGGGGCGCTGAGCAGAGAGGGGGAGATTTTTTTTTCTTGTTCTCCCCCTCTAAAACAAGGTGTGTCCTATGGTCCGGTGCGTCCTATAGAGCGAAAAATACTCTATTAGGATCTTGAGTGCCAAGCCTAAGGAGCACGGGAACTCATCTCTGGTGGGTCTTGTCCCCACGAAGCAGTTGCTGAGACTGAAGGTCCCTGGTGCCCCACAGCTGGCTAAGTCCCCTCCTCTCCAGGGTGTTCTCCAAACAATATGAGACTGTGCCTCCATGCAGTCAACCTCTCCTCCGCCCTTTTCATTCATTTTACAGCAGGGTTTCCCACACTTGGGTCTCCAGCTGTTTCTGGACTACAACTCCCATGACCAGCAGTCAGGGATGCTGGGAACTGTAGTCCAAAAAGAGTTGGGAGACCCAAGTGTGGGAAACCCTGGTTTAGAGAAAAGGAGAGTAAGGGGACATTTGTGAATTGTGCATGGCATGGAGGGAGTGCAAAGAGAAAAGCTTTTCTCCCTCTGCCTTGACACCAGAACTCACGAAGCTGAGTGCTGGAAGATTCAGGATGGATAAAAGAAAGTATTTATTTGTGCAGTGCAGAGTTGGACTACGGGAGTCATGTATAAAATCAACAGGAATAGCCTCTATGGATCTAAGACTAAGACTAATTCAACAGAAAATAATATTCCGAGTCCAGCAAAACTATACCAGAAGAAAATAACAAGTGCAGACAACTGGTGGAGATGTGGGAGTAAAAATGTGGACTTAGTACATGTATGATGATTAACTGCCCAGTGATAAGATCATTTTGGTGCGAGGTGAGGATATTTATAGCATGAGCAATAAAAAGATATTGTTATTTAGAGGAACTGAATTTAATTCTAAATTACATTCCGGAAACGTGAGAGATTAAAAGGGGTCAAAAAAATGGATGTAGCATGCCATATTAGAAGCAAAAAAACTTGTTTTGATGAATTGGAAGAGCCGCAAAAAGATTCCATTGACCACATGGATTGATAATATGGACAGATTAGCTACAGACGAGCGAATTGCATGCTGACGCAAATTAAAAATGGATATATATGAAGAAATCTGGAAGGAATATTTAAGCGATAAGGCAGACAGTGGTGGGAAGTAGGGGGAGGAGAGATGGGGAAATACTGTTAAAAGGGTGTAGTCATAGGTATAAAGGTAAAGATAAAGGGACCCCTGACCATTAGGTACAGTTGCGGACGACTCTGGGGTTGCAGCACTCCTCTCGCTTTATTGGCCGAGGGAGCCGGCGTACAGCTTCCAGGTCATGTGGCCAGCATGACTAAGCCACTTCTGGCGAACCAGAGCAGAAAACCAAACGCCGTTTACCTTCCCGCCGGAGCGGTACCTATTTAATCTACTTTTGACATGCTTTCAAATTGCTAGGTTGGCAGGAGCAGGGACCGAGCAACAGGAGCTCACCCCGTCGCGGGGATTCGAACCGCCGACCTTCTGATCAGCAAGTCCTAGGCTCTGTGGTTTAACCCACAGCGCCACCCGCGTCCCAGTAGTCATAGGTATATCAGTATTCAAATCTGAATTGTCAAATTGTGTTATTAGCGTTATTATCGTTTTTGTTGTATGTGTCGTTTGCGGTTGTTTGTATTGAAAAAATGATTTAATTTTTTTTTTAAAAAACCAACTATGGAACTCCCTGCCACAGGAGGCAGGGTGGCCACTGAGTCAGGTAGTTTTAAAAGAGGACTGGACAAATTCAGGGAAAAGAAGAGGACTATCGATGGCTACTAGCCAGGATGGTTGTGCTTGAGCTTTTGTGCTCAGATCCTGCAATCTGGTCAGCCCCTATGAAAACAGGATGCTGGGCAGGACATGGGCCACTGGCTTGACCCAGCAGCTTCTTCTGATGGTCATGACACACTAGAGATGCTTCTTCATAAACTCACCTTGGCTGCAAACTCGTTCTTGGCTTTGTAGTACTCATCCACTGCGTTCTGCAAACTGGCCACCCTCCCATCGATCTGCTGTGGAGGAAAAAAGAACCCCTTGCGCGTTTTAATACAGGCAAAGAAAAATGGCCCATGTCTGCTCCAGAATATACAGCAGTTGGGCTAGGAACAATAATGGAACCTGTTGCTTCCTTGATGAGGACTGGACCTGTATGAATAATCTGCCTTTTCCCTGCAATCTCAGAGCTCTGGAGACTGAAAGATTTATCTAGGACAGTTCTGTGCAGAGAAACAAGTCCTGCGACCCGTGTTAACTGTGTGCAAACTTCCTTAATCAGCATACATTTCCGTTTTATTCTTTTTCACACGGGCGACCACTGGCTTAAATTCAACACCAACTTCCCTCCCCGAATCCCACTCCACCCATTGCTCACAGCAGCCTTATTATGGGCCAGAAAGTTGGAATGCATGGGGCAGCATTTTTGGCTTCCAAAATGAAAGCCAAAAGGTTCTTGGGTTGCACAGTTTACTGCACAGTCCACCAGGCTCGCGCCACACAAACGTGGAGCAGACGCTGCCCAAACTATATATCCTGCCGCAACCTCCTAAATCTACATTTGCCATCCTCCCTGGACACCCTTTTCTCCCTGCCAGTCTCCCGGGAGCTCCTTACCTTATCGCTGGCATAGCTGGCTCGCACGTGGAAGTTGCCCAACTCCTGGTGGTCGTCGTCTTGGTTGTAGAGGTCTTTGAGTGTATCTAGCTCTTGGTATTTGCAGAACTGGGGACAAGCAAGCCAAGGGTTAAATTTCTTTCTTTCTTTCTTTCTTTCTTTCTTTCTTTCTTTCTTTCTTTCTTTCTTTCTTTCTTTCTTTCTTTCTTTCTTTCTATATCTATCTATCTATCTATCTATCTATCTATCTATCTATCTATCTATCTATCTATCTATGTCCTATACCGGCCTTCATCCGAGAGTCACAGGGTGGTTTACAATACAGTGGTACCTCGGGTTACAGACGCTTCAGGTTACAGACTCCCCTAACCCAGAAATATTACCTCAGGTTAAAAACTTTGCTTCAGGATGAGAACAGAAATTGTGCTTTGGTGGCGCGGCGGCAGCAGGAGGCCCCATTAGCTAAAGTGGTGCTTCAGGTTAAGAACAGTTTCAGGTTAAGAACGGACCTCCGGAATGAATTAAGTACTTAACCTGAGGTACCACTGTATACAACAAAGAACTCACACCTTATAAATCATCTGTTCCAATACAACAGGTCATAATAAAACACAACTGAAACAGACATACGGTAAAATGGAACGGGTGTGAGTGCCTGCAGAATTTTGAGGGAGCGGCTTATATTTGGATATTGTCTTTTTTTCTCTCATGAATTTTAAAGGTGTAGCATATATTTGGGTGTGGCTTATATTCAGGCCACTGCGGTACCACAACACATACAAAACCATGTAAAGGGATCAAATTGAGAAACCAAGACACACAATTTATAAAATTATTATTTTTTAAAACCCCTGAACTTCTCTTCTTCCTTCCCAGCTGTTCCAACACTGTATCTCTTATCGTTGTCACGACTTACTGTTACAATTTTCACTCATCAGTTATCATCATCAACAATTTACACCCCAATTTTCATTATGAAAATGAAAAATGGGTCAAAATTTGTAAACTGCCTTGCCGCTGAAGCCTCAAGTTGTCCGGCAAGGATGAGAAAAAACACTACAATATTAAAACGACAAACTCTCTGAATTTCAAAGTAGCTCTGCATGTTTTTTCCTGCTATCATCATCCTCAACATTAAGACGACCCATAATATTTTTATTATGTTTTTAGGTATGCTTTAAGCAGCCTAGGGTGGCTTGGGAACCGCAGCCAGATAGGTGGAGTATAAATAATAAATTATTATTATTACTATTAACCTCTTCCTAGATCTGCAACCCGACAGAGGTGGCCAGCATATCCGGCCCCTCACAGGCTTCTTCCGGCCCTCACGTATAAATGCAGAGCCTGGGGGTTGAATCCTGCACCTGTCAATTCCTGCAAATTCCATGCTCTGCCCCTGACCTGCGGCCGCAATCCTTCTCGGCCTCCAGACCTCTCCCTTTCCTTAGTCTCGCAGCTGGGCCTGGGATGTGTTTCGCAGGTGAATTCAGCTCTCCAGGCACACCTAAAAAATGCATCTGCATGCCACCGCCCCCTGCAACAGGTGTGCCTCCAAACCTCACCTGGCGATAGAGGCTCAAAGCCACTGGCTGGTTCTGCAGAGTCATGAAGAAGGCGCCGCGGTTCAGCTCATTCTTCAGGTGCAAGACGACCGTGTAAACTGGGGACGAAGAAGAGAGAGGCCGGTTAGATGGAGAGCAATGAGCCCTGAAGCAAAGACCCCCTTGAGCGATATTATACCCAATTCACAGAACCTAACCAAGGGACTCTCTGCACACGCCAACAGCTTCTAGGAGTCACAGGTGCAGGATGAGGACCAAAGATGGACAAACCTTTGAAGGTGACCCGGAAACTACAACTAATCCAGAATGCGGCAGCTAGACTGGTGATTGGGAGCGGCCGCCAAGACCATATAACACTGATCCTGAAAGACCTACATTGGCTCCCAGTATGTTTCTGAGCACAATTCAAAGTGTTGGTGCTGACCTTTAAAGCCCTTTAAAGCCCAGTATACCTGAAGGAGCGTCTCCACCCCCATCATTCAGCCCAGACGCTGAGGTCCTCCTCCGAGGGCCTTCTGGCGGTTCCCTCACTGCGAGAAGCCAAGCTACAGGGAACCAGGCAGAGGGACTTCTCAGTGGTGGCGCCCGCCCTGTGGAACGCCCTCCCAGCAGATGTCAAGGAAATAAACAACTATCTGACTTTTAGAAGACATCTGAAGGCAGCCCTGTTTAGGGAAGTTTTAAATGTTTGATGTTTTATTGTGTTTTTAATATTCTATTGGGAGCCGCTCAGAGCGGCTGGGGAAGTCCAGCCAGATGGGCAGGGTATAATATGTTGTTGTTGTTGTTGTTGTTAATTAGCCTGGAAGGAGCACAAAGTGTCCCCTGCCACAGGTACAGTGGTACCTCGGGTTACAGACACTTCAGGTTACAGACTCCGCTAACCCAGAAATAGTACCTCGGGTTAAGAACTTTGCTACAGGATGAGAACAGAAATCGTGTGGCGGCGGCAGCGGAAGGCCCCATTAGCTAAAGTGGCACCTCAGCTTAAGAACAGTTTCAGGCTAAGAACAGACCTCCGGAACGAATTAAGTTCTTAACCTGAGGTACCACTGTACACAACAAAGAACTCACACCTTATAATAATCTGATCCAATACAACAGGTCTTAATAAAACACAAGTGTAAAATGGAATGACTTATGTCAAATATAGTAAAATTCAGTAATCTATTAGAATAGAATAGTACACAATAAAATTAACTTTTATAAAAACATGAATTAATTTTTTAACCTGACGTAGTAATAATAGCAATAACAATAACAATAACAATAATAATAATAATAATAATAATAATTTTTATTTATACCCCACCCTCCCCAGCCATGACCAGGTTTAGGGCGGCTAACAACCAATATAAAAACAAATTGATTGAAATACAATTTAAAAAGAAAATTAAAATACAACATTAAAACACTAAAATGTAGCCTCATTTCAATGGAAACTCAAATAAAAAACTTTTTGGGGGAATGAAAACATCAGGTACAGAGGTACCACTGTACTGCCCTTCGCGGGGAGGCAGGGAGGCAGGCAAGACAGGGAATGTGTGTCTCCGCTTTACCCAAGTCGGTGTCTCCGCTCTCGATGGCCTTGCTAAGCGCCAGTTGGCTCCTCTTCATCTTCAGCAGCAGAGGAACCTGCTTCCCAGACCGGGGCTCGTACTCCAGCAGCTGCAAGCAAACACAAAGGTTACCGAGTGCTGCACTGTACTGCATTATTATTTCATAGACTTCATAGAATCACAGAATCGTAGGAAGGGACCCCGCATGGTCATCTAGTCCAGCCCCGGGAAATGCAGGAATCTCAGCTAAATGCAACTAACATTTTGGGGGACCAGAATTGGTACTAGCAGTTGCAAAAGGCAGGAATGTGGTGGAGGCAGCCAGCCCCACCTGCCAGTGTGCCGTGGAGGTTAAAGATAGAGGGACGCCTGACCATTAGGTCCAGTTGTGGCCGACTTTGGGGTTGCGGCGCTCATCTCGCTTTACTGGCCAAGGGAGCCGGCGTACAGCTTCCGGGTCATGCTGCCAGCATGACTAAGCCGCTTCTGGCGAACCAGAGCAGCGCACAGAAACGCCATTTACCTTCCCGCCGGAGTGGTACCTATTTATCTACTTGCACTTTTTTGACGTGCTAGGTTGGCAGGAGCAGGGACTGAGCAATGGGCGCTCACCCTGTCGCGGGGATTCAAACCGCTGACCTTCTGATCAGCAAGTCCTGGGCTCTGTGGTTTAACCCACAGCACCACCCGTGTCCCTGCCGTGGAGGTTAGAGTATCGGACCAGGACCCGGGAAAGAGCCATGTTCACATCCTCGCTCAGCCATGAAGTTCACTGGGTGGCCTTGAGACTCTCAGCCTAACCGACCCCACAGGGGACTGGATTTGATTTTCTATGCATGTGTAAAGCTAAGGCAAAGGAATGAATCTATATAATAAGCCTGTAAGTATATGAAGAGAGCCTGCAGGATCAGGCCAATGGCCCACCTAGTCCAGCATCCTATTCTCACAGGGGCTGAACGGTTCTCTGTGGGAAACCAGCAAGCGGGATCCAAGCCATTGCTGTCAACTTTTCCCTTTTGTTGCGAGGAATCCTATTTGGAATAAGGGAATTTCCCTTAAAAAAAGGGAAACGTTGGCAGCTATGATCCGAGCACAAAAGCAACTCTCACAAAAGCAATGCAGCAGCTAGACTGGTGACTGGAAGCGCCCACCAAGACAATAGTACCCTGGTCCTGAAAGACCTACATTGGCTCCCAGTACGTTTCCGAGCACAAGTCAAAGTGTTGGTGCTGACCTTTAAAGTCCTAAATGGCCTCGGTCCAGTATACCTGAAGGAGCGTCTCCACCCCCACCGTTCAGCCCGGACACTGAAGTCCAGCGCCGAGGGCCTTCAGGCAGTTCCCTCATTGCGAGAAGTGAAGTTACAGGGAACCAGACAGAGGGCCTTCTCGGTGGTGGCGCCCACCCTGTGGAATGCCCTCCCACCAGATGTCAAGGAAATAAACAACTATCTGACTTTTAGAAGACATCTGAAGGCAGCCCTGTTTAGGGAAGCTTTTAATGTCTGATCTTTTGTCATGTTTTTAATATTCGGTTGGGAGCTGCCCAGAGTGACTGGGGAAACCCAGCCAGATGGGTGGAGTATAAATAATAAATTATTATTTTTATTGTATATCCCTTCCTGCCGTTTCCAGAAACTGGTATTAGGCAGACAACAGCCAAGGTGCCGAACAGCTGCCTAATCGATAGGCCTGCGGACTCTACTTTCGTGGCTTCCTCGGGGGTGTCTGTCATTCTGACCAGGGAAAACTGTCTTGAACATGTTACAGGGAGGTAGCGTGTTGGTCTGCCGTAGTCAAAATTTTCTGAGAATCCTATGGAAAAATAATATATCAAAGCACCTGCTGATGGCATTTAACCATTGTAGTGTGGAGAGTGTATTAATTTATGGTCTCTGTGTGTGGTTTGGGAGCTGCACCGTCAGGGAAAAAACAATGCTGTCCAAGGTTGTAAAGACTGCGGAGAGAATAATTGGGTGCACTCTTCCCACCTTGGATCAAATCTATGCTTCCAGGTGCCATAAGAAAGCTGCAGAGATAGCGCAGGATAGTGCGCACCCCGGAAATGATCTCTTTCAGCTTCTGCCTTCTGGAAGAAGGTACAGGGTTATAAAGACTAGCACTAGCCGCCTGAGAAACAGTTTCTATCCAAATGCGATTTTGGTTTTAAACGCAGTGTAAGGTAGTCTCTATGGGAGTATATTGTATTCAATTATAGGGGATCAGAGTTTTTACGGAGCTAACCAGGCTGGGATAGCTGGGATAGCAGGCTTGTGGGTTTTTGAATGTCAGATGTAGATTTTTTCAATTTCGTTGTTCTGTATGGGACAATGACAATAAAGATTATCGTATGGTAAAATAAAAAAAATCCTTCCAGTAGCACCTTAAGAAACCAACTAAGTTTGTTATTGGTATGAGCTTTCGTGTGCATGCATGCTTCTTCAGATACCACTGTGATGTCTGGAACATCACAGTGGTGTGGCTGTTGGGAGAGATCCAAGATGCTGAGATTCCTGTCTTGTGGCTGGTGGGACTAAATTACTCGCCAGGGGTCCCTTCCAACCGTACGGTTCTGTGAATGCCAAGAGACGAGTCAGCACCCAGAGCAGATCTTACAAATCCAACACTGGCCTCTCACTCGGTTCCTATCCCACAATGCACCACGGTTTACCAAGGTGTAGCTGAGCCTCAGTGTTGCAGGGATTTTAATAGGTACCAGTGACCAATTCAAAGTAGTCCAAGAATTGACAGACACAGCAATTGGAGAAAAAGAAGGTGAGGTTTACTGCTGAGCAATAATTGACCCAGTGGAATCTTTTCCAAAGACCGGGCGTTGATGCCCAGAGGCTTTTATACTTGAGTAAATACATCACAGATCATGACATAATTGAATATAATTGCGAACGAAAGCAATATAAGCTAATGAGCGCATTCAAGCCTCGCTCCTGACCATACTAAGAGTTCTTCTCCCAACTTCTGCTTTTCTCAGCCTGTACATCTCCCAACCTTTCCCCTAGATTTATTGCAAGAAGAACAGAAACTTAAGGCAAAAGGAACTTTAACTGTGACTCCCAAGCGACCATCTGTTCATTTAAGGACATTTGCAGTTAGCACTTTCCTGTTTCACTGTCCGGACAAGAGGGAGGGGGGGGGGAGAATGTGCCAGCACACCAGATTTATCGCTTCCCCCTTGTAGAGAGAACAAGAAGGTACTAGGACAAAGTTCATTTAAGACTTTGCAGATTTTGAGCATTTTGCTGTTAGGCTAAGCAGAGGCTTTCATGCTTCAAACATGGATTATAAAATCATTGTAAAAATCTCTGGTTATATGTGAATATACTGACAACTGATTATAGGAATAACTGATTATATGAAAAGCATAAGGGTAAAATTCCTCCAGGTCCCGCTTCATCAGGACTCACCCAACCTCAGCCAGTTCACCTCCTCTCGTACCTTAATGGCCAGCTCTGTCCGGCCGCATTCGTACGCCCGGGCAGCGATCTCAGAGTACGAGATGCCCGGGGTATCGCCCAGTTTCTGGTTGATGGCCTGAGCTACTTCTTCATCAGATTTCTCTTTCTGCTGTACCTGGGAATTTGGAAAACACACAGCGTATTATTATCATTATTATTATTATTGTGAAGGATGGGCTACAATAACGCTAGAAACAGTTTTAAAGCAACACGAAGTCTCAGAAAGAAGGGGGAAATATACATCCCAAGTGTAAGACACAAGATCTACCCACCTTGGAAGAATGGCAGATGAAAGTGATAGACTATATGGAACTGGCGGAAATGACTGGCAGAATCCGAGACCAGGGAGAAGAGTTGGTGGAAGAAGATTGGAAGAAATTTAAAGACTATTTGCAGAAACATTGTAAAATTAAGGAATGTTAAAATGATGTAGGATTGATTGAATTGAGACGGTTTTTGCAACAAAGTTAAAAGAATATGTAAAAATGGATTGATAACTAGATGACAATATGAAGTTAAACATGTTAAGATATAAAACTAAGATAAAAACAAAGAGGGTAAGGATTTGCTGAATTAACCATGTGAACAGGAATACAAAAAAGGGGGGCGTGAGGAGGTCAGGAAATTAAGTAAATGAAATATAAGTCATGAAAAGACTGGTTTGTTTTTAATGTTTTTTTATTTATCATTCATTCTCTTTTATGTATTTTGCATTTGTTAACTTGTATTTTGTACCTTTGTTTTGTTTATTTTTATCTTTTTTCCTTTTTATTCTGTAATCTTTTTTTTGCTTATAAAATCTTAATAAATATCTTTTTAAAAAGATATATATATATATATACATCCCAAGTGTCAGAAGTCTGGAAAAAGAGCTGCATCGTCAGTATTCTCCAAATGTTGCAGAGTGGAAGTTGTTGGGGAAACGCCACATGCCATCCCCCAGAACTCTGAGCATCCTCCAGTATGTGCAACTCAGGAGAAGGCATGCTCCCCTCTTCTCCAGTGCACTCAGCGACATAAACCAGCTGGTATTATGCACACTAATCTTCTAGCAAAACACAGCAAGAAGAGCGAGACATCGTAGATAATAACAATAATAATAATTTATTATTTATACCCCGCCCATCTGGCTGGGCTTCCCCAGCCACTCTGGGCGGCTTCCAACAGAATATTAAAATACAATAACCTATTAAACATTAAAAGCATCCCTAAACAGGGCTGCCTTCAGATGTCTTCTAAAAGTCTGGTAGTTGTTTTTCTCTTTGACATCTGGTGGGAGGGCGTTCCACAGGGTGTTCCGGTTTTCGAATGTTTTTCAGAAGCCGAACGTCCGATGCGGCTGTCGGCTATTGTTTCTGGGGTGCCTGCACCAATCAGAAGCTTTGCCTTGGTTTTCAAACATTTCAGAAGTCAAACGGACATCCGGAACGGATTAAGTTTGGCGCTTTTGTTTTTGCTATTTCTTTTGCGTTTTTGTTTTTGAGTCTTTTTCGGTTAATTTGTTTTTGTGACTGTGTGGAACCCAGTTCAGCTACTGATTCATTGAATGTGTGACTGCGGAAATGGATAAAATCCAAACAATGACTATCATCAGTGCAGGTAAGGGGGGGGATTATTTTAATTTTTATCATCTACAATACTGTCTTCTTTATTTTATAGTACAGTACATTGATTATTGCTTAAATTTTATGGATCAATGGTCTTGTTAGATAGTGAAATTCATGTTAAATTGCTGTTTTAGGGGTTGTTTTTAAAAGTCTGGAACGGATTAATCCATTTTGCATTACTTTTTATGGGAAAGCACGCCTTGGTTTTGGAACGTTTTGGTTTTGGAATGGGTCTTCCAAAACGGATTAGTTTTGAGAACCAAGGTACATTCGGAAACCAAGGCACGGCTTCCGATTGGCTGCAGGAGCTACCAGCACTCAATCGGAAGCTGCGTTGGATATCTGGCTTCCCAAAAAAATTGCAAACTGGAAAACACTCAATTCCGGGTTTGCAGCATTCGGGAGCCAAAACATTCGAGTTGCAAGGCATTCGAGAACCAAGGTACGACTGTATGTGGAAATTGTTCAGTTTGTATTTTTGTGTTTACTATTGGTGGCTACTTTTGTAATGATGTATTTTTTCATGATGTGTTCCGCCTTGAGCATGGCTTGAATTGTGAAAAGGCAGCATACAGATAAAATTATGCAGGTTTGTATGTATGTGAGACGCTGCTGGAAGATTTCAGGCTTTGGCAGATGGTGGCGGCGGAGGGAACCCGGTGATCCGGATTCACGGGTGAAACGTTCTTACCTTGTAGCAGGCCCAGTGCGCCAAGATGCGACTGATCCCCTGGAACTCGGAGAGACGCAGGTACTCGCAGATTTTGATAGCGATGGGGTAAAGTCTCCGCAGAACCAGCCTTAAGAAGCAAAAGACAGGAGAACTAGTCATGCCTCTGTATTCCTTATTCCTTATGGAGGAGAGTTCTGTCCATGAGCCAGAATAAAGCCTCCATCGTCAGGAGTAGTACACCTTTGGCCCCAAGATATTCTCCATCTTTGACCGCTAAGGGAAGCAGCTCCTGCCCATCACGCCCTGATTTTGGGCAGGGAACACCTTTATCCATTATTCCCAAGCCGCCCTGGTTGAAGGAACTGAGCAAAAAAACAAACAAACCCACCCCACTTTTGAATAAGCAACAACCAGCTTGGCAAAGAGCAGGACTTGAACCCAGATCCATGGCTAGATTTTCCATGCACTGGATCGCAGACACCTCCCTTGCTCTTCGGCTCCATCTCAGACCCACACACCCAGAATCGTGTCCACAACTCCATGTTTGGTCTGTTGGCCTAACTTGTGTTGTTTTATTTGGGTCAAAGAGAAGCATCCTAGAATCTTCCTCTTCTCCCAGCTAGTTCCCCTCCCAAATAGCCCAAGAGATGCAGCTCAGCCGAGCAAGGAAGCGGTCTTTACCTGTCCAGCAAAACTTCCGTGGTGACCTGTGTGTATCTGCAGCAGCCGTCAAGGAAAAGGCCCTTGTGCATGCGCCAACCGCAACAAAATTTGCAGTTTAGAATTACAGAATTGTAGGATTGTAAAGGACCATCAGGGACGTGGATGGCCCTGTGGGTTAAACCACAGAGCCTAGGACTTGCCGATCAGAAGGTCGGAGGTTCGAATCCCTGCGGCGGGGTGAGCTCCCGTTGCTCGGTCCCTGCTCCTGCCAACCTAGCAATTCGAAAGCACGTCCAAGTGCAAGTAGATAAATAGATACCACTCCGGCGGGAAGGTAAACGGCGTTTCTGTGCGCGGCTCTGGTTTGCCAGAAGCGACTTAGCCATGCTGGCCACATGACCCGGAAGCTGTACGCCGGCTCCCTCCACCAGTAAAGTGAGATGAGCGCTGCAACCCCAGATTCGGCCACAACTGGACCTAATGGTCAGGGGTCCCTTTACCTTTACCTTTAAGGAAACATCAAGCGCCATTTAGTCCAACCCTCTGCGATGCAGGAACCTCTTGCCTAACGCAGGACTCGAACCCAGAACCCTGAGATTAAGAGTCTCATGTTCTCCCCGCTGAGCTGACGTGGTAGATTTGCCTTCTTCCGATATATGCAATGTGCTCCCCAACCCCATTTTACAGCTGTGTGATTTGTGTTCACCTTGCATTGTGACAGCCATTGGCTACAAACAAGAAAACTGATTGACTGATACCGACTGAGCTACTACTGTTCTCTAGGATACTGGTCGAAGCTGAGGGGGATCCCGATCTGGTAATCCCGGATGGCGTTGAGCACCCGCAGATCCCTGCAGGTCTCCACGAAACGCTCGGGCGGGAACTTGTCAATGAAGCATTTCCCAAAGGAGGCCGCCTGGAGGCATGGGGCAGGAGAGAGAGAGAGAGAAAGGGTTAAATATATAATTTATAATTTAATGCTGTATTGTTTTTAACACTCGATTGGGAGCGGCCCAGAGTGCCTGGGGAAACACAGCCAGATGGGCGGGGTAAGAATAATAAATTATTGTTGTTATTATCATCAGGGGACAGTCTACAGTAGTGTTTTTCAACCACTGTTCCGCGGCACACTAGCGAGATGTTGCCTGGTGTGCTGTGGGGAAAATTGAAAAATTCGAAAGATTTAAAAATAAAGTATTTTATAATTTTTCATATTTCTGTTTACTTACTATTTCATAATAAAGTAATTATAAAATACTTTCTTTGTGTTTATTTGATTCCTATTCAAGAGAATTACTTTATATATAGTCAATATAGGCACAGAGTAAATTTTTTTAACATTTTCTAATGGTGGTGTGCCTCGTGATTTTTTTCATGAAACAAGTGTGCCTTTGCCCAAAAAAGGTTGAAAAACACTGGTCTACAGGATATCTAACAATCCGGGATAGCAGCGGGAAATGTCGATGGAATAAGGGAATTTCCCGCAAAAAAAGGAAAGGTTGACAGCTATGGTCTTGGCTGGGGAGGGCAGGGTATAAAGAAAATTTATTATTATTATTATTATTCACTCACTCACTCACTCACTCACTCACTCACTCACTCACTCACAGAGAGTCTTCTGTGGACAGAAAGGCAAGGGGTGTTTTTTTTAGTAGCTCAGGTGTGTTTAACCCCTTACAGCGCACAGCTCAGGAATCGGCCACTCCCAATCTGCCACACCTGAGCTCTCTTTGCAAGGGGGCCGTGCCCACCCCCAAAACAAGCAGCGGGTTCTGCCCCTTCAATACTCACCCGAAGGAGAGATTTCTGGATCTCGGGCTCGTGCTCATAGCTGGCCGCCCTGATGCATTGTTCCACGGCCTCCGGGAGCAGATTCTGGTCCTTGATCTCCCGCAGGTACTCGTCGGCCTTCTGGCTCTCTTTCTGAGGAAGGCGAAGGAGGAGGAAGGGGGGGGGGAACGAGAAGCCTTAAAGCCCTTGCAAGCTGTGGGTACCAGATCTCTTCAAGAGTGCCTCCTTCGCCCATGACCATTGTTTATTAAACTTATATGCCACCCATCCTTCCGATGGTGACCAGAAGGCCCTCGTATTTACGGGACCGCCTCTCCTGATATGCCCTGCAGAGGACCTTAAGGTCCATGAATAATCATAGTTTATTCATGCCAGTGTGGTGTAGTGGTTAAGAGCGGTGGATTCGTAATATGGGGAACCGGGTTCGCGTCTCCGCTCCTCCACCTGCAGCTGCTGGGTGACTTTGGGCCAGTCACACTTCTCTGAAGTCTCTAAGCCCCACTCACTTCACAGAGTGTTTGTTGTGGGGGAGGAAGGGAAAGGAGAATGTTAACCGCGTTGAGACTCCTGAAGGGGAGTGAAAGGCGGGATATCAAATCCAAACTCCTCTTCTTCTTCTTCTAGTTTAGAGGCCCTAAGGAAGTCAGACTATCCTCCACCAGGGCCAGGGCCTTCTCAGTGATGGCTCCGACCTGGTGGAATGCTCTGTCCCAGGAGACCAGGGCCCTGCAGGATTTAACCTCCTTCTGCAGGGCCTGTAAGACAGAGCTATTCCACCTGGCTTTCAATACGGAGTTAGCCCGATCCTTTATTCCCCTTCCTTCCTTCCTTCCTTCCTTCCTTCCTTCCCTCCCTCCCTCCCTCCCTCCCTCCCTCCCTCTCCTCTTTTTATGAAGATTACCTGCTCTGAGATCCCACAGCTAATTCTCCCCTGGTCTCCTTGCTGGCCCAAATAGGACTATTTTAGCCAGCTAGCCCTGGGGATCATCTAATGTTTATTGGATGGGTTTCCCCCCTAAATTGATTTTTGAATTCTGAATTTATTGTTATTCACGTTTTATACTGTATTTTATGCTGTTTTTTGTTGCATCAATTGTTTTAAATTTGTTGTTAGCTGCCCTGAGCCTGGTTTTCTGAACCAGGAAAGGCGGGGTATAAATAAATAAAAATTATTATTATTATTATTAAGCAACAGGATTGAAACTATTACCATTTTGGGGAATGATATATAACCAATTGAAATAAATGATTAAAATAACTTTTTCTAAAAAAAACAACCAGAAGACTTTCTTTTAGGAATTTTAGGTGCCGAAATCCCAATGGGCAGTGCTTTTTTTTCTATGGGGATGCAGGGCTACGCACACCACTAAACATTTTGTGAAACTTTGTAGTTTTGTCCATTTACTGTATTTATTTTTTCCAATTTGAACTATAAAATGGTGATTTTCTTGAGTCAAAGTTAGAAACCCACAACCCTGAGATTAAGCGTCTCATGCTTGGAAGATACAAGTGATATATAAATGTAACTAATAATAATAATAATAATAATAATAAATTATATTTATATCCCAACCTCCCCAGCTAAAGCCGGGCTCAGGGCGGCTAAGAACAATAAAACAGTACAACACAACACAACACTCTAAAATCATTCATTATAAAATTAATTCAACTCAAACCAATGGCAACCATTGGGCCAGAGCTCCGCGAAGATTGCCGAAGGAGGGGGTCAGACTGTGCCCTGGCCAAAGGCCAGGTGGAACAGCTCTGTCTTGCAGTCCCTGCGGAAAGATGTCAAGTCCCGCAGGGCCCTAGTCTCTTGTGAATTAAAATGAATAAAATGAAATAAAATGTGCAAATAAAATGAAATTCCCCAGGTTATGCACAGAGTTACACCTCAGGCTGCCAGCTGGTCCTGGCTGTTCTTCCAGCCAGTTGGTCCTACACCAAAGTAGGGGATCAGGGCCGCCCCTTCCTCCTCCCCACCCGCCTAGCGTCCCTCACCTCATACTCCTTCTGAGCTTCCAGCAGCAATGCTCCTGGCGCCATGGACGCAATCTTGAAGACTTCCTGGCTGGCCTCTGAAACGGAAGCAAGAAGTGAGAAGTGAGGGGTCCTGAAAAAAACAACCCAGGCTCCCCTTTTCAAACAGGAGGCGGCAGGTTTCTAGTCCTCTCTGCTTGCCCAGTACTGCAGGGGAAACTCACCTGGGATCTCGTGGAGGAATTCGTGGGTGGAACGGGAGAAGATCCTCACGCCATCGAGCTCCGGCACGAGGTACGAATCCTCATCCAGAGGGTACCTGCGGTCAGCATTAAGGAATCGAAGGAGGACGCAGGGGGGCGTTGGATGGGGAACTCCGTGGAGCACCCCAGATGCTTCTGAACTCTAACCCCCAACAGCCAAGATGGCCAGGGATGCTCGGAGTTGAGCCACAGCACGTCCCCCTCATCCCTCGTCTAAACAACCAGCAGAACCAAACGGTGTAAAAAAGACCTGTGTTGGATCAAGTCACAGGCTCACCTCGCCCAGTACCTGTGTTAGAAATTAGCCAGGTGCCAGGCGCGTTTTGAACCCTGATCCCCCAGGCCCTAGCCCGGCGCTCTAAACGCTAAACAGCAATGGCTCCCTACAGCCCTTCTGCCACAGGGCAGCCCTATAAATTAAGCAGGCAAATAAATATGGAGGAAGCCAATGTTACCTTAGAGAAGGTTCTGAAATATTTCCCCTGAATAATAAGCCCACCAGTCCCACCCCGCCTCTCCCCCCGCAAGGATGCTGAATGCACTGCTCTGCGTCCCCAGCCACGAGGAGGCGCCGTTCCCACGCCATCACCACGGCACGCTGCTTGCTTCGAGAGCGGGTGCACCTACCACATAAAAGAAAAAGGAGGGGGGGTTTCCTTACCATCAAGCGGTACATAAATGGTAATAATAATAATAATAATAATAATAATAATAATAATAATAATAATAATAATTGTTATTTATTATTTATACCCCGCCCATCTGGCTGGGCCTCCCCAGCCACTCTGGGCGGCTTCCATAGAAACCAAAAATACAGTAAAATATCAAACGTTAAAAACTTCCCTGAACAGGGCTGCCTTAAGATGTCTTCTGAATGTCAGGTAGTTGTTTATCGCTTTGACATCTGCTGGAAGGGCGTTCCACAGGGCAGGCGCCACTACCGAGAAGGCCCTCTGTCTGGTTCCCTGTAGCTTTGCTTCTCGCAATGGGGGAACCGCCAGAAGGCCCTCGGCGCTGGACCTCAGCGTCCGGGCAGAACGATGGGGGAGGAGACGCTCCTTCAGATATACTGGACCGAGGCCGTTTAGGGCTTTAAAGGTCAGCATATTGGTATGACAATAATATAAGATATAAGTCTCCCAGCCTCGCACAAAAGGGGAGGAGACCTGCTGAACTCACCAGACCATCTGCTTGGGCGGAGCTCGAAATTCGCAGATGGACTCGCCCAGTTTTTCCTGCAGAGGGAAGAGGCAGAGGGGCGATGAGGGACAGGAGGAAGGAAAGGGGTCAGCTGCGGAAATGGAACCACACCATAACCACTGGAAAGATAGGCCAGCAGCATCACTGTATTTTCCCGATTTCAGGAGAGCCCCCCTTTACACATTTGTGCCCTGTGCGTTGCACGCGAGACACTTCCTCAAACACGCCAGAAAATTACAAAAGAGGATTCCGACAACTTACTAAAGCAAGTTAAAATCCACTTATATGATTTGAGCCTGTTCTACTGATGAAGCCTAGGATGGTGAAACAAGGCTAATATTCCAGAAATCCTTGTCTTAGACTCTGTGAAAGGATTCTGTGGAACTGTAACAACCCAACTGTAACAACTAACAACAATTATTGGACTCTATGAACAGACAGGTGGAATAGATACTTATACTTGTATGGACCTTATGCATTGAACTGACTAGAGAATAAACTGATCCACTGGGTCTTCTGCTTTTTTCGTTGAACTTTATGAGACTTCCGTTGAAATCTACAATTTGATACAATGAATAGTATGCTTTATTTATTCAAAAGTACAGCCGGTTACGTCTTGTGTGTTTATTGAGCATGTTTCACGTAACCATAAGTTTGTTGTTGTTGTTTTGCTAATGCTAATACCATGGCTGAGTTTTCTAAGAGGTTTGGATGCAGAATTTAGGCTGCTGTGATGCAGAATCCCCTTTTGGAAAACAAGGGGTTAGGCGCAGGCAAACGCCCTCCTTCGAATTGTGCAGACCCGCAGGGCTGTGTGCATGCCACAGAATCTCAGCTTTCAGATGCAGAATCTCAGCTCCTGTTTAAAACCGAAAGAGCGACTTTCTAGCCCTTAGGAAATCCGTTTCCTTTCTTTTTAGGTCAATTCTCTTTCAGAAAAGGGAGAAGGAATCACGGAACTGGCACAAGGTGTTATCCTGGACTGCCCTTCATCTGAATCCAGCCCTACCCCAACTTGTTGCCCCTGCAGATGTTCAAACTACAACTCCCATCAGCAGCAGGTGCTATGCTCCAAAACACACCCTGTTGCGGGGGAGACTAGCTTAATCCCTCCGGAGAAGACCAAGGTGGAATCCTGCAGTGAGGCCCACAGAGAAGTGCCTTTCAATCTGACGGATCTCTCCGCTTCCAAGGCGAATCTGGACATGGTGCTCACCTTAAGGTTGGACTTTCCCATCCAGATATATCCTGTGTCGGTGAAGAGAGCCAGGAAGCGATAGTTGAAGGATACCGCCATCCGCAGAAAGGAGCCGGCGTGAGGACTCAGCCCAGGCAGGGTCTGCGGTGAAGAAAGGGAGACACAGTCAGCAGGGCCACGAAGGGCTGATGATTTACTCCTTACATGCAATGCCCAGAGGGGAAAATGTCATTGCCTATTCATAAGTGGTTCTCAAGCCGATTCCACCCAGGAATCTGATCTCTTTCAGCTTCTGCCTTCTGGAAGAAGGTCCAGGGTTATAAAGACTAGGACTAGCCGCCTGAGAAACAGTTTCTATCCAAATGCGATTTTGGTTTTAAACGCAGTGTAAGGTACTCTCTGTGGGAGTATATTGTATTTAATTATGGGGTATCAGAGTTTTTAGGGGTTAACCAGGCTGGGATAGCTGGGATAGCAGGCTTGTTGGTTTTTGAATGTTTGATGTAGATTTTTTCAGTTTCATTGTTCTGTATGGGACAATGACAATAAAGATTATCGTATCAATAGTTGAACTCTCAGCTGATAAAGATCTACCAATTGCACACCTGATAGCCAAATTTGCTAGGGCTGAGCTAAGAAACTCTGTTCCAGCTTTCCAGTTTTGAAACTTTATGCAAACTTTATGCATAATCTCTTCTATAATATTTATTAAATTTTCTGTTTTACATTTTAGAGTATTCACTCAAACAACCTTAAAGTAGATCAGTGACTTCCTTTCTTCTCTTTCCATGGTTCATTTTGCATATCATAAATCCCTGCATATTTTACACAAACCGAACCGTTCAATATTCCATTATTACATCCATCAAAACTTATTTACACTGTTGAATTTATCTTAATGTTGCCCACGTTTTCAGATAAACACAATTTAACCCCATATATTCAATAAACATTTTCCAATCTTCTTTAAATGCATGTTTTCCTTGTTCTCTTATTCTATATGTTAGGTCTTCAAGCTGCGCATATTCCACCAGTTTAAGTTGCAGTTCTTCTTTATAATAACAATATAATAATAATAAGAATTCATTATTTATACCCCGCCCATCTGGCTGGGTTTCCCCAGCCACTCTGGGCAGCTTCCAACTGAATATTAAAAACAATACAGCATCAGACATTAAAAACTTCCCTAAACAGGGCCACCTTCAGTTGTCTTTTAAAAGTAAAATAGTTGTTTGCTGCCTTGACATCTGCTGGGAGGGCATTCCACAGGACAGGCGCCACTACCAAGAAGGCCCTCTGCCTGGTTTCCTGTAACTTGGCTTCTCACAGTGAGGGAACTGCCAGAAGGCCCTTGGCGCTGGATCTCAGTGTCTGGGCTGAACGATGGGGGTGGAGATGCTCCTTCAGGTATACAGGACCTTTGGCCATTTAGGGCTTTCAAGGTCAGCACCAACACATTGAATTGTGCTCAGAAACATACTGGGAGCCAGTGAAGATCTTTCAGGACTGGTGTTATGTGGTCTCGGCAGCCACTCCCAGTCTCCAGTCTAGCTGCCGCATTCTGCATTAATTGCAGTTTCCAAGTCACCTTCAAAGGTAGCCCCAAGAGAGCGCACTGCTCCACATAGAGCGCAGTAGTCCAAGTATTGGGCTCTCGCTTGATTTCCATTTGGGGGCTAACAAAACATGAGCCATTTTATGCTGTAAATTACTTTTTTGGTAAACTTTGATAGGTTATGTTGGGTGATTTCAGAGGAAAGCCTTGCTCTTTTCCTCTGCTGTTCATTGTAATGGTATTGAGGCACGTGAACGTAAGCAGGTACTTGCTTGGTGTTAAATAAGGATCAGGCAGACTCAGCAATGGAGAATAAGAAGGTGAAGTTTATTGCCAGGCAATAAGGACCCAGTTTGGAATCTCTTCCAAAAGGAACTGGGACCCCGATTGACAGAAATCCAGAGATCTTTATACCTGAGCAGATCACAGCAAATCATAGATCATGAGACAACCATGAGACAGTCACGATATTGTCAGCGAAAATTAGCCAATTAGCAAGCTCCTTGCCATGCTACCAGCTCCTGGTCAAGCACTGGTCAAGCACGGAGTTCTAGTTCTGCTTTCCTATGCTTTCAGTGACGCTCTGTCTAACCTCTCCCCTAGTTATGACAGGACAGGGAGTTTGGAGATTTTGCAGTTTTGCTCTTCCTGTTCTGTGGATTAATTTAGCCTGTATCTGAGGGGATTTTGTACCAGAATCTCTGATTCACGTCTTCCCAATGTCCAGGGTACACAGATGTTTGTAGGGGAAAGGTCGGCTCCTAATTTTGCTGTATCAAGCAGTATGCAGTTAGCTAAGGAACAGCTTCCCTTTGATTCAAAATGGATTATAAAATACTGTAAGCCCTGATTATATGTGAGCATATATGAATATACTGATTCCTGATAACTGATTATATGGATAGCATAGGGGTAGCCCTTCTTCCTTGCCTCAGTATTTGTAAAGGCTATGCACAATAAATTGATTGATTGATTAAGGAAGCAGAGCACAGCCATTGTGGGTAGTAGCCACAGATAGCTCTGCGGCAATGCAACAGGCTACGAATCGGTCCAGCAGGAGTGAATGTCCAGGGGGCTTCCAGAAGAGGTGTCCCACCCAGCCCTGCACCCCCCCTCACTCACCACCGGGGAGCAGGTCGTGTTGTCCAGCAGGTACAGCTCTTGGCCAACGGCAACGAGGAGGACGGTCACTCGCTCTTGGCACAGGACGGCCCAGCAGGAGGGGGGCTTCTGGACACCTGGAAGAGGGACAGGAGGGATGCAGGCAAAAAAAACTTCAGGCAGAGGACACTTTGCTCAAAGCTGAAGTTCATAGGCAGCAGCAGATCTGTCTGCTTGGGGCAAGGACTGTATTACAAACAGGAAGCAGGCTGGAGCCTCTATAAACACCAACAATTATGAAACACTGGCCTGCAAGCGCTCCAGTTGGAGAACAGCCTTTACCATAGTTGTCCATGGCTTTGAAGATGCTCAAACTCAGAATGCAAAGAAAATGAAGGCACATTCTTTTACCTTTGGTGGACGTGCCCAAGGATTAAGGCTTTCTGGGAGATGATATATAATGAACTGAAAAAGGTATTTAAATATACCCTTTTGAAGAAACCAGAGGCCTTTCTCCTGGGCATAGTTGACCAATCGGTGTTAAAGAAGGATAGAAATTTCTTTATGTATGCTACAACAGCAGCAAGAATACTTATCACAAAATATTGGAAGACACAAGATCTACCCAACTTTGGAAGAATGGCAGATGAAGGTGATGGACTATATGGAATTGGCGGAAATGACCGGCAGGATTCGAGACCAGGGAGAAGAGTCAGTGGAGGAAGATTGGAAGAAATTTAAAGACTATTTACAGAGATATTGTAAAATTAAGGAATTTTAGAATAATTTTGGATTGGAACTAAGTGGTTTCTAGCTGTGATGGGTTAAAAGAATATGAAAAAATGGGTCTATATAAGTAAAAATCTAAGATTGTAATAATTTAAGACTAAGATCTGGGTAGTAAAAAGAGGGAAAGAAATTGTTGAATTAATAATTTGATTTGGAATACAAAAAAGGGTGGTATGAGGTGGTCCGAGAAACAAGTAAATGAAAAATAAGGAGATGGAAAGATAGATTGTTTTTAACAATTTTTGTTTGATATTTTTTCTTTTTCCTGTTTTTTTTTTTCATTTTTTGTAATGTAAAATCCTTAATAAAAATTATTATTAAAAAAAAAGAAGATGCTCAAACTCAGGACGCAAGGGAGAAACGCACTAAGAGGAAGGCACGCTTGGCCAATCCACACCGTAATCAACTCCCGCCCGGAAACCTATGTCCCCACTGTGGAAGGATGTGTGGATCCAGAATTGGCCTCCACAGTCACTTACGGACTCACTTTTAAAACTGCGTTCATGGAAGACAATCTGACTCGGCTACGAGTGATCACCAAAGAAGAAGAAGAATTAATGGGAAGGAGGCTGGAGCCCCTAACTCAGGGGGAAGTTTGCTGCTTGCAGGTGCGTCCTGCATCTACCCACCAAGCAGCGCAGCCCAGGAAGCAGGAGTGGGGAGGCGAGGGATTGTTTTAGGGGAACGGCCAAAGCTTGCATGCAAACAGTCCCAGGCCCAGCCCCCAATGGCATCTGCAGGTAGAGCTGGACATGCAAAGGTTGCAGGTTTGTTCCCCGTACAGGACTGAAGGAAAGTCTTGTTCCCAAGCTTCGCTTCTGTACATGATGCTGCACAAACCGTTCTAATACTAAGACATTCACTCATCACCTTAGAATGTTCAGTTCACATTGAGTTCAGGAAAAACATTGTACTTTGACCTGTTCTTAAATGCATAGTTGATCACATCTACGGAACGTGCTTGTTATGTTCTTTTAAGTCTCCTATATCAATCATTAGTAATTGACTTAAGTCTTACTATATTAATCACAAGTTATAATTTAATTAGGAGGTTTTCATGCCTGTCTAGTTTTGTGCCCCCATTCCCAGACTTTAATCTATCGGTGATTAATGCCTATATGCAACCCTTTGCTTTGTACTTGTGTTAACCAATCAGCAACAATCACGCATGTGGCAATGCTGTAATATTCAATAAAAGGGACTCCCCGAGACATGCTCAAGAGATGCCGCCCATATGACACCTGCTACTTGTCTGTCATTATTTCAACCCAACACAGGACAGCTGCTCCCCCACCCCCAATATAATTTTCCATTAAGTTTCCAAAATTTCTCAAATGAGTTTCGGATTAGATAATTAGAACTTTGTTTCATGGATTTCCATCTCCACTGTGTTTTTATTCAACCCCTTTTCTGCTGAATTATATAACAAATACATTATCTTTTACCAACCCCCCTCCCCACCCTCTAATAGAGTTAGTTTTATAATTTTACATCCGCTGCTCGTATTTCGAATTCCGCCCGTGATTTCATCTGGCTACAATGCTTTTTCAGACAGCTCCCAAAAATGCCTCCACTCTTCTATAAAAAGTTCGTCATTTTGGTCTCTTAGTTTTGCCATTTCCGCACAGTCCGATAACTGCTTATTTATTTCTTTGCTTGCTTATTAAATCTGTATACCGCCGTTCATCTGAAAATCACAGGGCAGTTCACAACACTTTTAAAAGCAATATCTGTAACGTCTCTAAGTATGGATATATTCCTGGATTGCAGGGGGGTTGGACTAGATATCCTCAGGCTCCCCTTCCAAGCCTACGATTCTAGGATTCTAAGCTGCCTGAAGGTGCTGGAGAGCTGCTGCCAGCCAGTGGAGGCAGCACTAAGCTACATGGACAAGTGGTCTGACTCCGCTTAAGCTGTTTTTTTAAACTCCCATCCTCTACCCCTACTTAAGAAGACAAAGTAAATGAAAATAAAAGCTGTACACACAATCTGTTCTACTGGGCATTTAGTGTTTTCATTTTGCAATCCTACGTGGTGAACCGCCTTGTGGCCTTCAGGTGGAATACAAATTCAATAAATAAATAAATTCATATCCGTGGAAGGATCTGACAGATCAAAGGATCTACGCAAAGCCTCCGTCTAGACCTGATGGCAGAACCCTGAGCGAGACGGGGAGTGGACCCAAACGGCAATTGGAGGCTTAACGTGGCAGATCAAAGGATCTACGCAAAGCCTCCGTCTAGACCTGATGACAGAATCCTGAGCGAGACAGGGAGCGGACCTAAACGGCAATTGGAGGCTTAACGTGGCAGATCAAAGGATCTACAGTACACAAAGCCATGGTCTAGACTTGGTAGCAGAATCCTGAGAGAGACGGGGAGAAGACTCAAACAGCAATTGGAGGCTTAACGTGGCAGATCAAAGGATCTACACACAGCCTTGGTCTAGACCTGGTGGCAGAATCCTGAGCGAGACGGGGAGTGGACCCAAATGGCAATTGGAGGCTTAACGTGGCAGATCCAAAGGATCTACACAAAGCCTCCGTCTAGACCTGGTGGCAGAATCTTGAGAGAGATGGGGAGTGGACCTAAACAGCAATTGAAGGCTTAACGTGGCTCCAGCTCAAGAACCGTGAGAAACCTAGAAACCTGGGAGAAGATGGCGACGGCTTAGCAAGCAGGCTTTGGAGCTCCGCAGATAACAAGACTGTAATTAGCGTTGATTGCTACCCAGGGAAGTAATTTCTCCTTTTTCTTACTTCTCTACTTTTAAACTTACCAACCTACTGAGATTCTATTTTTTTAAAAAATAATATTTATTAACAATTTAAAGACTATAAAAGAAAGAAAAAGAATTCAACAAAACAATACAATTCAAAAACAAAAACACTACATTACACTAACACTAAAACATTGAATTAACAACACAAAACAGACACAATTTAAAACACATCCAATAGTTTCAGTATCTTATCTTTCATGCACTTGTTTCTACGACCTCCTCGCACCTCCCTTTTTGTATTCCACTTCAATTAACTGTTTCAGCAATTCCTTTCCATCTTCCTCTGTTTTCTGTCCTGTAATTTATCTTAACTTATTCTAACCTTATTTTTTCCCTTTAATACATTAAAAATCTATTTGTACTTAATTCCTTATAACATTTCTGCTAAAGCTATATACCTTCATTCCAACATTTTTCTAACATTCATTAATATTACAGTATTTCTGTAAATAATCTTTCATTTTTTTTCAGTCTTCTTCCACCGACTCTTCTCCCTGGTCTCGGATTCTGCCAGTCACAACCTACTGAGATTCTAACAGCACCTTCTTGTCCATGCTATGAGAAACATCCAGGGGCGCCGACTTATAAAAAATATTGGGGGGCCGGGGGCCCATACCGACTTATAAAAAATATTGGGGGGGCCCAAGACCTCCAAACCGCTGCTGCTGGGGGAACGAAAGGGGCGAGCCCCGGGCTGCCCCGACCTTAAGTGAACCTGTGAGGGCCCGCCCTTTGCGGCAGCCAATTGGCTGCCGCCGTGGGCGGTGAATATTAATGAGCTAGGGGGATTGTTGATGGGTCGAGAGCCCACAACCCCACCCCCTCTCTAGATCGGGAGTGGCTTCGTTTTAACTCATTACTGAATGTATTTTAAAAGGTAACTATCGTCAAACAAGGAAAATAAAAAATACCAACATAATTTTGTGATTTTACAAAGCATAATATAACTAATAATTTTCTTAAATTATTGGGGGGGCAGAGCCCCCCAAACGAATTTTTGAGGGGGCTCGGGCCCCCTCAGGCCCCATGGAGTCGGCGCCTATGGAAACATCTTGGGCAAATTCTGTGAAGCATCCCGGGCAGGTTGCCAGTTGCTAGCTATTAACCGCAAGCTCCCTTCTATACTTTGTTCCTGGCAGTCACCACACAAAGAAGCTCTTAAATTGAACAAACCCAGCACTTTCTATTTTTCTCTCTCTTCTTTGGTTAAGGAAACCTCTCCTTGTTTGCTTTCCACCGTTATACTATGCCTGCTAGTAAACGCTACAGGGACCCAGAGGATGCAGCTGTCTCGCTGGTTTCCAAACAATCTACAAAATTTTTAACAGATCTGCTTTTATAGTTCCAACAAAAAACCCTTGAAGATGATTGTGAGTGTGGGAAGAATATTCAAGGTGTGAGCGTAGAACTGGATCCAACAATGGGGCAAGATGATTCTGTGCCACTAAGAGAGGAAGGAATAGGGAGAGCATGTTGGGATACTGCCAGGGAGATAAAGGCCATCATGCCTCCACGTCGTCTCCGGACGTCCATCGATCTCCCGTAGACACGCAGTATCAGCAATTAGCGACACGAGCTCCAGAAATAGATTGCCACATTCCTGGGCTGATGCACGCTCTATCAGCAGAATTCACACAGCGAAGGTTGCACAGCAGGAGAGCATATTTAAGAGGTTTATTCAGTGTTGGTCAGAACAAAGAAAAAACATGACTGCCTGCTTGCGTGTTCAGGCACCGAGAGAGAGAACGAAAGCCACAGGAAACATAAACATCTTGTGAACAGGAAATACGCAGGCTGTGACTCACATAGCCTGCTCCCTCTTAAGGTGGAATGGAAATATCCTAACAGAGCACCCAATAGTCTACTATAGTCTACAGTATATTGTATTTTAAAATGGGGTTTCAGAGTTTTTAGGGTTTTTTGAATGTCTTATGTAGATTTTCCAATTCATTTTTCTGTATGGGACAATGAAATATGGTCTGAAGCTCAACACCAAAAAAATGAAGATCATGGCCACTGGGCCCATCACCTCCTGGCAAATAGAAGGGGAAGAAATGGAGGCAGTGAGAGATTTTGCTTTCTTGTGCTCCATGATCATTGCAGATGGTGACAGCAGTCACAAAAATAAAAGACGCCTGCTCCTTGGGAGAAAAGCAATGACAAACCTAGACAGCATCTTGAAAAGCAGAGACATCACCTTGCCAACAAAGGTCCGTATAGTTAAAGCTCTGGTTTTCCCAGTAGCGATGTATGGAAGCGAGAGCTGGACCATAAAGAAGGCTAATCGCCAAAGAATGGATGCTTTTGAATTATGGTGCTGGAGGAGACTCTTGAGAGTCCCATGGACTGCAAGAAGATCCAGCCGATCCATTCTGAAGGAAATCAGCCCTGAGTGCTCACTGGAAGGACAGATCCTGAAGCTGAGGCTCCAAGACTTTGGCCACCTCAGGAGAAGAGAAGACTCCCTGGAAAAGACCCTGATGTTGGGAAAGATAGAGGGCACAAGGAGAAGGGGACAACAGAGGACGAGATGGTGGGACAGTGTTCTGGAAGCTACCAGCATGAGTTTGATCAAACTGCGGGAGGCAGTGGAAGACAGGAGTGCCTGGCGTGCTCTGGTCCAGGGGGTCACGAAGCGTCGGACACGACTAAACAACAACAACATTTGTATTCGTATTAACTCTAATTGCAAGAACGGTTGGGCATATCTTCCAACAAATTAGAGGTATTGCCTCTCAGATAACCCAATGATCCAAAGAGGTCAACGATTATCAGTTAATAACAAGCAGGCATTAACAGAACACCAAAGTACCAAGTGAAATGGCGACAACAAGAGCAGACCCCTAAGCTCGACATAGAACGTGCAGAGGCTCCTAAAACAAACTCTAGAAACTTGGGGTGCGATTTTTGCTTTTCAAAACCTTGGGTTCCAGGGAGCGCACACTCAGAAACAGAAGAGCGCGTCTGGGGCAGTGCGAGTCGAGGGGCGAAGGTGGGCAGGAGGCAGATTTACCTGGCACCTGAGGCAGCCTGCGGAGTTTCAAGTCCTCGACGTTGGTGGCTATGGTGAAACGGTGGGCCCCAGTGAGGATGGCCACCCCGGTGCCGTATTCCGTGTGGAACACCTTGGCCTCCAGCACGTGGTTCTGAAGCACCTCCTGGGGAAAGCAAGGAAGCACCGGGTCAGGTGGTGTAGTGGTTAGAGCAGCGGTTCTCAAAAAACAGTCCTAGCAATCTTTGATTTTTAACACAGAACACAACCACTTTATAACATGATTGTGTGGCACCCAGAATATCATTATGAACGAGACTCTTACATATATACCTTAGGTATGTCTACAAACTCAATGAAAGGTGCAAGCTGGCTTTTGCCAGGTAATCTCATTGATATTCGGTCGAATTTGAGACAAACAAATTCTCATCTCCTCAATCAACACAAAGAAGCCTTTCTCTTTTCTGATATTTCATTGAAAACCCCAGTTCGAGACAATATGTCATGGAGAACTGGGGCAGAATAACCAACGCTCTTGCTCTCATTTTGAAAAGATAAATGTTTTAAAAATATTTTTTAAAAAACAAGTGATATTATATTATTCTAAACTACACTGAAATGTTTGAATGTTTCTTCAAGCAAGAAGTGAGCTTACAATTATGAATCACTTCCTATGGAACATTTCTAAGTGTTTTCATTTTTCAATAAATACTGGGTGGCTTATGGCACATGTAAAAAATTTGTAAACCATCAGACATTAAAAATTTCCCAATGCAGGGCTGCCTTCAGATGTCTTCTAAAAGTCAGATAGTTGTTTATTTCCTTGACACCTGATGGGAGGGCGTTCCACAGGGGGGCGCCCCCACCGAGAAGGCCCTCTGCCTGGTTCCCTGTAACCTCACTTCTCGCAGGGAGGGAAGCGCCATAAGGCCCTCGGCGCTGGACCTCAGTGTCCGGGCAGAACGATGGGGATGGAGACGCTCCTTCAGGTATACTGGGCCGAAGCTCCAGCTCCCAAAAGCCCCCGGTTCCAGTAAACTTTCTTCTCCAAGGTCACTTACATTGCCCATGCTGAAGCGCCGCTTGAACTCACAGAAGAGGCTGTAGACGAGGACCGAGCCGTCCTCCTGGATGCAAAGGAGGTCCTCACTGGTCGTCCAGCCAAGGTGCACGGCTGGACAGTTCTTCCACTGGAGGGGAGACAAAAGCCCAGGGTTAGAAATTAGCCAGGCCCCAGATGCACCTATTTAGCAACCTGACATTCTGAATCAGCAGGTACTTCTTGGTAGGTCCCAAAGGTAGCCCTGCGTATGACCTATTAAAATATCAGGGGTATTTGCCTACTGCACTCAGGAAGCCACCCTGTCCACTCTCTGGTAAGAGATACAGCCAGCGGCCCTTCTTGTCCAGTATCCTGTTCTTGTCAGGAGTTCAGCCTACACTTGAGTAGGACCCTGGCAGAGACACATGCCCGACTGGCATGTTCTCTCCCTCCTGGTCGATCATTCGGGAGCTTCAAAACTTTCTTCAGCCCGAACATCACAGCGACCGATGCCAACAGGCACAGGCACACTTAGGGATCCGCAGAGTTTGCGCAGTTGCGTAACAGACCTCAGCAACGCAGCATTTGGGTTAATGTACTTTATTTATAAACACCCACAAAGCGCTGCAACATGGCTCCCTCTCTCTCTAGCATCAGACAGCAAAGAGGAAAAGAACAAAGGACAATAGTCCCACTTCACGGAACACAGTAACGCAAACATCCTGTCTCCGTCACTTCCCACTCTGTGGAGTCAAAACATACACCGTCATGTGAAAGACAACAATCCCATGACTGCAATCATGGAGCAGGAATTCTAACAGTTCTCACAGGGGCCAAGCAGATGCCTGTGGGAAACCAACAAGCAGGATTCAAACACAAGAGCCCCCTTACTCTCCTGTGGTTTCCAGCAACTGGTATTCAGAAGCACTGCTGCCTCTAATTGTGGAGGCTAGTAGCCATCAATAGCCCCTCTCCTCCATGGAATTTCCTAAGCCTCTTTCAAAGTCATCCAGGTTGGCGGCCACGTCGCAACTCAAACCCAGCCCCTCTGTCGCTGAACCCCCAAAGCCCTCGTTCTCAGCTGAAAAAAAGCGCTCAGTGCACGCAGCACAATTTGACAGTGTTCGTTCAGAGTTTGCCCTTGCTTTCCCCCATCCTCCTCATTTCCCTCTATTGCCTTTACCACTGCGAGTGTAACCTCCTTGGGGCAGAGAACTGACCTGCCTTCTCCCTCCTTTTTTTGTTGTTGCTAATGTTACTATGAAGACAGAAGTGCCTGGTGTGCTCTGGTCCATGGAGTGACGAAGAGTCGGACACAACTAAATGACTAAACAACAACAACAATGTTACTATGCAGGGCTGGATTTAGGTTTGATGAGGCCCTAAGCTACTGAAGGTAATGGGGCCCTTTATATGTCCAGCTGTCCTTTGTCAACAACAAATTGTCACTGTTTTTTGTGTTAAATATATGCTGTACGGTAATTTATGGACCTAATAGGTATCTAACCAGTGATATTTTAGGGAACAGGCTACTTACATCATAGGAGCCTACACAACACAAAACACTGTTACTGTAAGCAGGTTTTATTTTATTTGTTTTTTATCTTTATTTTGGAAATGTACATCCAGGTTTTTTCCCCTTTCATTTTTTGGGGGGCCCCGAGAGAGTGGGGCCCTAAGCTATAGCTTGTTTAGCTTATACGTAAATCCCGCACTATTACTATGCCACGCACAGTGACCACTGATAACACAATTCGCTCACCGGAATGCTAGCCAAGAGGACTCCTGAGGCTGTGTAGATTTCCAGAGGTGGCCGGGAACTGGGAGATTTCTCTTTCTTGTTTTTCAGCAAAGCTAAAACAATAGAGGCTTTTTAAAAAATCACAATACAAAACAATGCTGAGAAGTCAATCGCCGTTCTCACCTCCCTTTTTAATTCTTTGTGAGCATTTCTTTAATTATGTCATTACTAGCAGCCTTGTAACAATGGTAGCTCAGAAATGCTAAGAAACCAAAAAACAACAACAAACCAGCGTCGTTTTGAGCCAGTAGTCAAAACCGAAAAAGTTCAGTCTGCCATCTCGATTCAAAATGATTCAAAATTCAGGAACCAGAAGACAAAAAAATTGGTTACGGTCCAAATAGACAGCCAAAATATAGAGCTATTATTATTATTGCCCATATGTGCCAACTCAACTGCTTAGGATTTACTAGTGGCTATTCTGGCAGCTAGCGACACAGGTGGCGCTGTGGGTTAAACCACAGAGCCTAGGATTTGCCAATCAGGAGGTCGGCGGTTCGAATCCCCGCGACGGGGTGAACTCCCTTTGCTTGGTCCCTGCTCCTGCCAACCTAGCAGTTCGAAAGCATGAAGTGCAAGTAGATAAATAGGTACCGCTCCAGCGGGAAGGTAAACAGCGTTTCCGTGTGCTGCTCTGGTTCGCCAGAAGCAGCTTAATCATGCTGGCCACATGACCCGGAAGCTGTACGCCGGCTCCCTCGGCCAGTAAAGCGAGATGAGCACCGCAACCCCAGAGTCGGTCACGACTGGACCTAATGGTCAGGGGTCCCTTTACCTTTATTCTGGCAGCTAGCGCCAGTGCCACCCTCTTTCCTTGCCCCGATTTATTTTTTTGGGTCCTGCCCTTCCTGCAGGAACCTCAAGGCGTTCTCACAACAGCCCTGTAGGGCAGACTAGGCAGAGCCAGAGAGAGAGATCGCGCAACTGACTGCATCATGCATGCCCTACCCCTTGGCAAATTCCCCGACTGCACCAGTGACTGAGACTGGGTTGAGAGAGGAAACCTCCCAGCTGCAAAGGAACAGCTGGCGCGAGAAAGAGGAGCTGGCTCTTGCCGTACCGATGGGTCCTCCGTAGGGCGCGGCAGCGACCAAGCAATCCCGCAGGTCTTCTCTCAGGTTCCAGCCCATGGTGTACAAATCCAGTTTCCTGCAGGAAGAAAACATTAGCGGAAAATTTTTTGGGGGGAGAAATGTCAGGTTAAATAAAAGCAGAGCCCCGAAGCACTGGCAAAACCCAGCATTCTGTTACCAATGCTGGTCAGCTCTGTGCTTTGGGAAGCCCCCAAGCAGTGCACTGAGGCAGCTGGCCTTCCTAGTCCTTTGCCCTCACCAGGCAAGAGACACTCAGAGATGGGGAGCAGGGAGAGAAGTAGGGTCCTGGAGGGATGTGGGGAAAGAGGATGAGGATGGAGGAGAAGATTATGGAGTCAGCAGAGCAGCTGGGAACCAGGGTGTCCTCTGTTTGAATTTTGCCTCTACCACAAACCCACCTGGCGACCTTAGCTCAGCCCCAGTTCCCCTCCCTGTTTGCAATGTGGGGTTAGCAACAGCAGCCTGCCTTGCAGGTCTGTTGTAAAGGTTACTGGGACAGGGGTTCGTGCAGTGGTCTGAACACAGAAAAGTACATAGTTCCTGTGCTCCAACTCCCATCAACCCTGAGTCCATTGGGAGATGGAGTCCCAGAGAATCCCTGACGTTCACCAATGACATCTGTTATATTTAGTGTCAAATGCTGTCCCTAAAATAAAATAATAGTAATAATCAGTGCTTTTTTTCTTAAAAAATGTTTAGGGGTACAGTGGTACCTCGGGTTACATACGCTTCAGGTTACAGACTCCGCTAACCCAGAAATAAAATCTCGGGTTAAGAACTTTGCTTCAGGTTGAGAACAGAAATTGTGCGGCGGCAGCAGGAGGCCCCATTAGCTAAAGTGGTGCTTCAGGTTAAGATCAGTTTCAGGTTAAGAACAGACCTCTGGAACGAATTAAGTACATAACCAGTGGTACCACTGTACTCTCATTTTGACTAAAGAAAATCACCATTTTATAGTTCAAATCAGGAGAAATAAATACAGTAAATGGACAAAAGATTCACAAAATGTTTAGGGGTATACGTACCCCTGCGTCCCCCCCCCCCCCGCCCCAGAAAAAAGCACTGATCATATTAATAAGAAACACCTTGCCGCAACAGAAGGTGCCTAAGCAAAATTTTTCACAATCTATTCCCACAAATACACTGTGCTCAAACCACACCGTGAAGCAGGGTGCATGCACACGAAAGCTCATACCAAGAACAAACTTAGTTGGTCTCTAAGGTGCTACTAAGGACGCGGGTGGCGTTGTGGTCTAAACCACTGAGCCCCTTGGACTTGCCAATCGGAAGGTCGGCGGTTTGAATCCCCGTGACAGGGTGAGCTCCTGTTCTTTGGTCCCTTCTAAAAGTCACTTGCAATAAGACGAATAAAGTGTTGGATTGTTAAGAATATAAGATTTTATGGACGTGCATGAATAAGTATAAAATAATGGAAGCAGGAGGGGGAGTGGAGGGAAGTCAATCAAGATTTATGGTTTCAATTTTTTATTGTGGTGAGTGGTTTTTTGCGGGGTGGGGGTTGTTACCACAAAATTAATAAATTGTATTTAATTTTTTTTTTTTAAAGGAAGCTCGTCTGATCAGCTGCAAGCCCCACCCCACCCCCTGGGTCCGGCTGGTGCCCTCCCAGTGCAAAATGCTTTGCAGGAGCTGCGCCCCTGCCCCTGCGGAGGGGGTGAGGACCCCCACCCCCAACAATATAAAGCATTGGGGGTGGGTGGGAGAGGGGTTATCCAGGGAGTGGCAAAATTGGGGAAGGGTCAGAGAGGGGGGAGAGTCTCCTGGGGGGCGTTGGGGAGGCGGGGGGGCGCCCACTGACCGGTAATAGGCCGCTTCCCCGAGGGGGTCCCAGTTTGCCGTGTAGCAGTCCATGCCTTGCGCCCCTGGACCCAGCAGAGATGCTCTGCTTCCCAGGACGCTTCCGCCCTCAGCGCCCACTCCAGGCAAGCGGACACAGGGAAGCCGAAGCCGCCATCTTGAGCGAGGGCACGGCGCTGCTTCCGGGGCCTGGCTCTCCGCTGCCCCCGAGAGGAGGAGGAGCCTCCGCCGCCTCCGCCCTTCTGTCAATCACTCTGCAAGACACGCCTCGATTAAAGGGCCCGTGTTGACGTCATTCATTCATTTTTATCTTATTTTTATGCTTCTATTTTTTTATTTTCTTGGGTGGCAGCGCTAAATATTTGTTATTTGTATTTTTACTTCTTTTTTGGGGGGAAATGTTTGTCACTGCTGCTATTTAATCTTAAAAACAGAGAGGGTCGGTTGCCAAAAGCAAGTGAAGATTTTAGAAAGGTGCAAAAACGGTAAAAGCAGGCACATTGAATTGCAGCTGCCAGAGGGATTGACAAATAACAAAATTCCGGGTAAAGAATATCCGCATTATCCGATTGCCCAAGTACAGTTCCTGGTTTGTCGCCTTGAAAACGATGGCTCTGTTGCATACGTAATAAACGAGTGCCAAATCATATTTGCTGTCAGAAATACCTGGAGGTTCTAGTCCTTGTCGAGATGTCAAATTGTGCGTATGAGATCACTTCTGAGCAGGCATGCAGAACAGGACTGAGCTGCAAATAAATAACTCCCCGCTGCCTCCGCCCCTCATTTGCAGTGCAACAGTCAGGACAGGTTGTGTAGTTATAATTTAGCTTATGGTATCCATCATCTCTGACCATTACCGCATTTATTTATTGCATTGCTATCCCACTTTTCCCAAGGTGGCCCACAGGACCACTTTATTGTCACAACAACCCTGCAAGGCGGGTTAGGCTAAGAGGCCCAAATGGCTGACCCAAGATTCATGGTTGACATAAGACTAGTAACTAGCCGAAATCCAGCATCGTCTGAGCTCTGTGAGTGCAGCTTTCTTCTGATTGAAGCGCAGTGTTGAAGGACCAGGACATTCACGGGGAAACCAAAATGCTTGTTTACAAAGCTATTGTACTACCAACCTTACTGTATGCTTGTCAAACATGGACCACTTATAAACCCCATCTCCAACTCCTTGAAAACAGTTTGTCCAAATTTTTTTACACATCACTTGGGAAGGCAGGCGAACTAATGCCAGTGTACCAGAAGAAGCAAAGATCACCAGTGTTGAAGCTATGATTCTTCAACATCAACTTCATTGGACTGGTCGTGTTGTGCGGATGCCTGATTATCATCTTCCAATAGATTTTCTCTTTCCGGTACTTCCATGTTCAGCACGGTGCGCAACCCAAAAACACACAACCTGAAGCATCTGTAACCCGAGGTACCACTGTATTTTGAATTCGGTATGTATGGGGGTGCCAAAATCTTTTAAGTGCTTGTTGTCGTTTAGTCGTGTCCGACTCTTTGTGACCCCCTGGACCAGAGCACGCCAGGCACTTCTGTCTTCCACTGCCTCCCGCAGTTTGGTCAGACTCATGTTTGTCGCTTCGAGAACACTGTCCAACCATCTCGTCCTCTGCCGTCCCCTTCTCCTTGTGCCCTCCATCTTTCCCAACATCAGGGTCTTTTCCAGGGAGTCTTCTCATGAGGTGGCCAAAGTCTTGAGCCTCAGCTTCAGGATCTGTCCTTCCAGTGTGCACTCAGGGCTGATTTCCTTCAGAATGAATAGGTTGGATCTTCTTGCAGTCCATTGGACTCTTAAGAGTCTTCTCCAGCACCAGAATTCAAAAGCATCAATTCTTCAGCGATCAGCCTTCTTTATTGTCCAGCTCTCACTTCCATACATCACTACTGGGAAAACCAGAGCTTTTGCTATATGGACCTTTGTTGGCAGGGTGATGTCTCTACTTTTTAAGATGCTGTCTAGGTTTGTCATTGCTTTTCTCCCAAGAAGCAGTCGTCTTTTAATTTTGTGGCTGCTGTCACCATCTGCAGTGATCATGGAGCCCAAGAAAGTAAAATCTCTCACTGCCTCCATTTCTTCCCCTTCTATTTGCCAGGAGGTGATGGGCCCAGTGGCCATGATCTTCGTTTTTTTTGATGTTGAGCTTTGACCATATTTTGCGCTCTCCTCTTTCACCCTCATTAAAAGGTTCTTTAATTCCTACTCACTTTCTGCCATCAATGTTGTGTCATCTGCATATCTGAGGTTGTTGATATTTCTTCCCGCAATCTTAATTCCAGCTAGGGATTTATCCAGCCCAGCCTTTCGCATGATGAATTCTGCATATAAGTTAAATAAGCAGGGAGACAATATACAGCCTTGCCGTACTCCTTTCCCAATTTTGAACCAATCAGTTGCTCCATATCCAGCTCTAACTGTAGCTTCTTGTCCCACATAGAGATTTCTCAGGAGACAGATGAGGTGATCAGGCACTCCCATTTCTTTAAGAACTTGCCATAGTTTGCTGTGGTTGACACAGTCAAAGGCTTTTGCATAGTCAATGAAGCAGAAGTAGATGTCTTTCTGGAACTCTCTAGCTTTCTCCATAATCCAGTGCATGTTTGCAATTTGGTCTCTGGTTCCTCTGCCCCTTCGAAATCCAGCTTGCACTTCTGGGATTTCTCGGTCCACATACTGCCTGAGCCTTCCTTGTAGAATTTTAAGCATAACCTTGCTAGCGTGTGAAATGAGTGCAATTGTGCGGTAGTTGGAGCATTCTTTGGCACTTCCCTTCTTTGGGATTGGGATGTAAACTGACCTCTTAATCCAGACCTGGTGAGAAGGCTAAAACGCTGCCCTTTCATGCTGGTTGGGTGACTCTGGGCCACTGGACAGACGGACCGTGCAGCAGGAATAGTAAGGGTATTTGACCACCACTACCACCATCCCCAGACCACTAGACCTCTGCTAAAAATACGTGGGCCCCCTCCAGTTCCAATGTACATGTCTTTTCCAACCTCTACGTCTCTTTGTTGCCGATTTTATCTTTGCTCAGCTGGGACTTTGCAGCAATCCAAAAACTTCTTAACAGATGCAGACCCAGGGCAGAGTTACGCACGACCTCAGCAGCGATCTTCCTTTCAGACCATATTTAACTCCCTGGAGAGTGTAATAATAAAATTTAAGGTCTTTTATAATAAATATACATAAATGTACCAACCAAGCACATACATAGATCAGCGCAGGAAGACCGACCTGAAACCATTTTGACTCCCAAACTGACCAAATGTTTTCTCTGCAAGGAGGTGAGGGACCCTTCCTATTGTCTCAGGAATTGGGAAATCACCATCTCAAAGGAATGGCCAGACTACCAGGAAAGGTAATCAGATAAGGCATTGTCAGATAACTTGGCAGACAGGAAAAACAACACCACTCAAATTTCTGTTGTAGACCACCTTTTCTGTGATGTAGTTATGATGTTTGTGGGGGGTGGTCTTGGGTTACACCCCTTCTGTGACGTATGTATGATGTATGGGGGTGGTCTTGAGCTCCAGGGCAGGGAATTTAAAATGTCTATATAAGGCCTTGTGCACCGTTGTTCTGGGTTCCTTCTCCTTTCCTGCATGTGAGGGGAGCACCCTGTTGCAACAGATAAATAAAGATCAGGCTTACTAGCTGCTTTGCTTCTCAGTATTCTCTGGTTGGCCTCTGTTATTCTCTCCTACCAATAGGGAACCCATGTAAGGACTCTATACAGGCTCTTGGATACCCCGTATGGGAAAAAGGGCAGATTTATTTTGTTTACAACAAGAGCAACCACCAGTTCTCTCCAGGCGAGTCTCACAAGTTGTACTAAAACAGTGTGTGATGCTCTACAGTGACTCCCTCCTCACTGCCACCTGCGTGTCACAGGTACTGAAAAGCAAGGTGGTTCTCCCGAGAGAAAAGTAAATGGAATATCCAAGGACGCTTTGCCGCAATATTCAAAGCCCATCCTTTACGGAAACCTCTGACGACGACACAAACCACAGGTGCAACAGGGGCTTCTGCAGTTTCTTTTAATTAGGAGTTGTATAAAACAAAACAAAACACAAAAATACCCCGCCCCGGTTTCAAACTGTTACAGCACACCCACAAAACAAGCTTCCCAGCATGGCGCAACACTGGCCGACTCCTGCAAGCGGGATTATTGGAGAAGGGGAGGCTTCTTGTGGCATGATTCCTTCTGTGCTTCCAGGAGGAAATTTAAATGTGGGGGGTGCGGGGAAACAGAGGAGAAGCCCCCAGATCCAGGTCCTTGGCTGGCTCTCTGAGCAATGCACTGCGGGGACAAGAACTCACCTTCCCCGGGCAAAAAAGACAAAGTCCGTAGGTGGGGTCAGTGCTATAAACGTACAAACCAGCCGAGGCGCTGGCAACAGGAGCACATCGTCACATGCCCTCTGAATCGCCACGTCTCAAAGAAGGACGTTGCGTCAACATGTAAAAAAATTAAGGCACCACAAAACACAAAAAAGGACCAACAGCTGCCTGGGTCAAACCTCTTGGTTATAGACAGACAGAATGGAAACAAAGCCCACGGACACCAAAGACCAGCTCTGTCTGAGAATCCACATGTTGCAAGTCCTTTGCCAGACCCCAGAAGAATTTCAATAGCGCTGGGAACGGACGGGACAGAACCTCCGGTAGGGGGTCTCGTCTCTCGGGTAGAAGCAAGGACGGCGCATGACGTAGCTGCCGTGGTGCCCACCGATGCGGCTCCTCCTGCGCTGGCGCCAGGAGCGCGGGGGGTTGTTCTCCTCGTCGTGGGAGGGGTAAGCAGGGAAGGGGCACGGGACGGGCGCGGAGTTGCCGCCCAGGTGGCGGAAGTCGTGAAGTGCTGCAGCTGGAGATGAAAAAGAAAGCGGGAGAAGGAAGGATTAAGGCCGTCGCAAGAGGCTGGCTGAATCAGGGCTCTCAAGCTCAGCATCCTTGGGGGGGTGGGGGAGGAACCAGATGCCTAAATGGGAAGCCGGCAAACAGGATCCCACCACAAGAGCACTTTCCCTTCCTGTTGTTTCCAGCAACTTAGAATTGGCATTTAGAAGCATGCAACATGGTCCGAAAATTACTTTATCTACTTCCCGCCCTCCCAGTTCCATGGTTTCCATATTTACCCTTGCATATTTCACATATAGGGATGTGGGTGGCGCTGTGGGTTAAACCACAGAGCCTAGGGCTTGCCGATCAAAAGGTCGGTGGTTCGAATGCCCACGACGGGGTGAGCTCCCATTGCTCGGTCCCTGCTCCTGCTGGCCACATGACCCAGAAGCTGAACGTCGGCTTCCTTGGCCAATAAAGTGAGATGAGCACCGCAACTCCCGAGTTGGCCACGACTGGACCTAATGGTCAGGGGTCCCTTTACTATTTCACATATACTGCTCAATGCATCCATTTTAACCTACTCATCTTAATAATGAACCTTGTTGCTCGTATTTCAAGTCCTGCTCGCATTTTCATCTTGCTATAGCAGTTCTTGAAATACTCCAATCCTCAAGGCTATTTTTTTGTCCTTTTGGTCTCTAACCTTTGCTGTTAATCTTGCCAATTCCCTATACTCCATCCTTTTTGATGCCCAATTGCCCCGTCTTCTTTTAAAGCCATCTAAAGTCGGTGGCTGTCGCTGTGGGAGGGAGTTCCACAGATTAACTGTGAACTCCGCAAAGAGGCCTTCCTATTTAACCTCTCCTGAAACTTCCAACACTCTCCTCCGTTGCACGTCCACCAGTTCCAATGTCAGGAAAGTGAGAGGAAAAACCTTTTCTGGGTCCGTGGGTAACTTTAAGAACCTCCATGCCTCTCACTTGCCTTTTCTCTGCACTAAAAAGTCCCGGACGCTGTAACTTTTCCTCAGTCCCTCCATCGCCCTGATCTGTTTCAGCAGCCTTTTTCTGAATCCTGCCTTCCTGTCCTATGGCCAAAATTGTACCAGCTGCTCTGCATCCCTGCCCAAATTCAGTGGTGAGGGCAGGTAGGTCTAATGTCAAGTCCACCTTGGGTGGGTACAGTGCCAGAACCCCAAAGGATTCTGGGAAGGGTGGGAGAATGAGCTGGATTGAGGACATACCATCCATGTGGGGCGTCAGGAAGTGGGGGTCCTCAAAGCTACGAAATCCAGAGACGGGTTCGGAGGGCCCCCAGTTGCTGGGAACGAGGACTGAGTCGTCGTAAAACTGGGGGACACAGGGGTAAAGCGGTGGGTGGGAGTCACGAGGGCCGGGGAGCAGTTGGGAAGCGCCAAGACGGGGCGGCAATGGCGGCACAGGTGTCCCTGGCGTATTCCACACAGGCTCTGCGGAACGAAGGGAGAGGGCCGTTCAAAGCTGTCATTGAAAGTCTACTCAGTATTGATCCAGAGTAGATTCCAACGTATAGTTATACATACACGTTGCAGGATGACCACAAAATAGACCAGAGGCAATTAATATTCCATCCAGCAGAGCTTGACTACTACTGAAGGCAAATGAGCATAATGGTCACAAATCCCATACATTCAGGATTGGCACTGTCCATAAGAAGTCCAGTTGCAGCAGACTTAACTTACAATAATGTATAATAAGACTAAAACCTTAACAGTGGTACCTTGCTTCTCAAACTTAATCCGTTCAACTCCCAGAAGCATTCGGAAACCAAGGCACGGCTTCTGATTGGCTGCAGGGTTTGCGGCGTTTGGGAGCCGATTTGTTCGGGAGCCAAGACGTTCGACAACCAAGGTACCACCGTATACAGAACACCACACCAGAAGGAAAGAGAGACAAAAAGAAAAAGTGAAACCCAGGCTCCTTCTAGCCCTATTATTATAGTCAATAAACACACAAGACTTAACCGGCTGTACGATTGAAAAAATAAGATATAATATCCATTGTATTGAATTGTAGATTTCAACAGAAGTAGTTCATAAAGTTCAATGAAAAAAGTAGAAGACCCAGTGGATCAGTTCATTCTCTAATCAGTTTATGCATAAGGTCCATAGATGTGACAGTGTCTATTCCACCTGTCTGTTCACAGAGTCCAACAATCCACACAAAAGGTTGTTGCAGTTCCACAGAATCCTTTCACGGAGTCTAAGACAAAGATTTCCAGAATATTAGCCTTGCTTCGCCGTCCTGGGCTTCATCAGTAGTACAAATGCAAATAAATACAATATCGTAATCTCACACATTTTTACAGCAAAAATAATATTAAAATATATACTTTTTTTGTTGAACTCTATAGGCTACTGCTGAAATCTACAATTCAATTCAATGAATAGTATATCTTATTTTTTCAAACATACAGCCAGTTACGTCTTTTGTGTTTACTGAATATGTTTCACGTAACCAGACGTTTGTTGTTGTTTTGCGCTTATTATTATAGTCAGCATGATCTTGACAGAAGAGATAACAGAACAGTTTAAGCCAGCTGTACTCAGCTTCTCTGAAGGAGTAACCCGAACATCACGAACCTTCTGCTTGCTTCTTTCACACAGAGAAGCTCCCAGAACCCTCTTGAATTAATTAGAATAGGTAAGATCTCTACACATCAGATCAATGCTTTCTGCACTAAGCAATGCAAACTGAAAATTGCATCCCAGACTCCTTGCCAACCTTCCTTCCCTGCAGTGGAAAGAATGAGAAGCGAGGTGGGATCCTGCCCACTCACCATCTGGGCTCCGGTGCCTGCTGGGCACCACCACGCGCCAGGCGTCCGCCACGTGCGTCAGAAGCAGGTTGGTGATCCTGCGATGCACCACATTGTTCCAGTGGACGCCATCCTTCACCCGGTTCCGCAGGTCGAAGCGGAAGTGGAAGTGGAGGTCCAGGACGTCGAAGAGGTGGAAGCCGGCCAAAGTGGCGCCGTAGAAGTTGCCCTCGATTATGTCATTGCGGAGGGTCTTGCTTAAGTGCTGCAGCTGGGAACAGAATGAAAAATGTAAAGGTAAAGGGACCCCTGACAGTTAGGTCCAGTCGCAGATGACTCTGGGGTTGCGGTGCTCATCTCGCTTTACTGGCCAAGGGAGCCGGCGTAAGGGCTTCCGGGTCATGTTGCCAGCATGACTAAGCCGCTTCTGGCGAACCAGAACAGCGCACGGAAACGCCGTTTACCTTCCCACCAGAGCGGTACTTATTTATCTACTTGCACTTTTGGGCATGCTTTTGAACTGCTAGGTTGGAAGGAGCAGGGACAGAGAAACGGGAGCTCACTCCATCGCAGGGATTCGAACCGCCAACCTTCTGATCGGCCAGCCCAAGAGGATCAGTGGTTTTAATAATAATAATAACAATAATAATAATAATAATATTTTTTTATTTATACCCCGCCCTTCCCAGTTCAGAAAACTGGGCTCAGGGTGGCTAACAACAAATTTAAAACACTTAATTGTAATACAACATAGAATAAAATACAGTATAAATTACAGTATAAAAGCATGGATAACAATAAAATTCAAAGTTCAAAATCAATTTGGGGGGAAGTCCATCCAATAAACATTAGATAATCCCCAGGGCTAGCTGGCTGAATTAGTCCTACTTGGGCCAGCAAGGAGGCCAGGGGAGAATTAGCTGTGGGGTCTCAGAGCAGGTGATCTCCATAAAAGGGGAGGGGGGGCGAGAGAAGGGAAATAAAAGATCAGGCTGAATTCAAATTAAAGGCCAGGCGGAATAGCTCTGTCTTACAGGCCCTGCGGAAGGAGGTTAAATCCTGCAGGGCCCTAGTCTCCCATATACTCCCATAGAGACTACCTTACACTGCATTTAAAACCAAAGTCGCATTTGGGTAGAAACTGTTTCTCAGACGGCTAGTCCTAGTCTTTATATATATATTTTTTATAATAATTTTTATTAGTTTTCTTAACATACAAAAGACAATACAGAACAAAACACATATATCAAAAACATACAACAGAATTTGACTTCCCCCATACCTCCCTTTCACCGCATCCTTATTTTACCATTTTCTTTTTTAACAACCCTTCAGTCAATTTTTTAATCAAGTCTCTTTTAGATTTACTTAAGATTAACATTTACAGCTATAATTCTTTGTTTCTTTCCCCTTAGCATCTTATCAGTCCATGATTTTACAATAATTTTTAAGATATATTTTAAATTTTCTCCAATCCTCCTCCACTGTCTCTTTCCTCTGGTCACGGATTCTGCCGGTCATCTCTGCCAGTCCCATATATTCAGTCACCTTCGTCTGCCATTCTTCCAGAGTAGGTAGTTCTTGCATCTTCCAATACTTTGCCAACAGGATTCTTGCTGCTGTAGTTGCATACATAAAGAATGTCCTATCTTTCTTTGGTACCAATTGGCCGACCATGCCCAAGAGAAAACCCTCCGGTTTCTTTACAAATGTCCACTTAAGGATTTTCTTAATTTCATTATAGATCATTTCCCAGTAGGCCTTAATCTTTGGGCAGGTCCACCAAAGATGGTAAAAAGTGCCTTCAGTCTCATTACACTTCCAACATTTATTATTGGGCAAATGGTAGATCTTTGCAAGCTTGACTGGGGTCATGTACCACCTATAGATCATTTTCATTATGTTCTCTTTCAAGGCACTACATGCCGTAAATTTAATACCGGTGGTCCATAACTGTTCCCAGTCCGCAAACATAATAACATGACCAATATCCTGTGCCCATTTAATCATAGCTGATTTCACCGTTTCATCCTGTGTGTTCCATTTCAGCAGCAAATTATACATTCTAGATAGATTCTTAGTATTGGGTTCTAGCAATTCTGTTTCTAACTTTGACCTCTCCTTCTGAAAACCAAGTTTCCTGTCTTGCTTAAATGTCTCATTTATCTGACGATAATGTAACCAATCTCGAACTTTATGCTTTAGCTTCTCAAAACTTTGAAGCTTCAACTTTTCACCATCTTGTTCTAAAATTTCACAATATTTAGGCCAGTTAGATTCCATGTTGAGTTTTTTCACTGCCTTAGCTTCCATTGGTGACAACCACCTGGGGGTTTTGCTTTCCAATAGATCTTTGTATCTAATCCAAACATTATACAGTGCTTTCCTGACAATATGGTTTTTAAAGCTTTTGTACACCTTTACCTTGTCATACCACAAATATGCATGCCAACCAAAACTATTGTCATATCCTTCCAGATCCAAAATGTCTGTATCCTCCAGAAGTAGCCATTGCTTCAACCAGCAAAATGCTGCTGATTCATAATAAAGTCTTAAGTCTGGCAGGGCGAAGCCCCCTCTATCTTTCGCATCGGTTAAAATCTTAAATTTTATTCTGGGCTTTTTGCCCTGCCAGACAAATTTAGATATATCTTTCTGCCACTTCTTGAAACAGTCCATTTTGTCTAGGATCTGCAACGTCTGAAACAAAAACAGCATTCTCGGCAATACATTCATCTTGATAACAGCAATTCGGCCTAACAAGGAAAGTTTCAGCCTAGACCATATATCTAGATCCTTCTTTACTTCTAACCAACATTTTTCATAGTTATCTTTAAATAAGTTCACATTTTTAGATGTTAAATTTACCCCCAGGTACTTGACCTTTTTTGCTATTTCCAACCCAGTTTCACTCTGAAACCTATCTTTTTCTTCCTTTGTTAAATTTTTTTTCCAACACCTTTGTTTTTTGTTTGTTTAATTTAAATCCTGCTACCTGACCAAATATCTCAATTAGTTCTAAAACTCTTTTGGTGCTAGCTTCTGGCTGTTGCAAGGTTAGCACTAAGTCATCTGCAAATGCCCTTAATTTATATTGTTTAGCTCCGACCTGTATTCCTTTAACCATCTGGTCCTTTCTAATCATATTTAACAAAACCTCCAGGACAGATATGAAAAGTAGAGGGGATATAGGGCATCCCTGTCATGTGCCTTTTTCTATTGGTATTTCGTCCATTACCACACTGTTCACAATTAGTTTAGCTCTTTGTTCAGAGTATACTGCACCTATACCATTTTCAAACCCTTGGCCTACCCCCATCCCCTGGAGATTCTTCTTCATAAAATTCCAAGAAATGTTGTCAAAGGCTTTCTCCACGTCCACAAAGATCAAAACTGCCTTTCTGTTAATGTCCACCTCCAGCAACTCCAAAATATCTATAATGTTCCTCACATTGTCTGACATGTGTCTCCCTGGGAGAAAGCCTGTTTGATTTTTATGAATCTCCTCTACCAATACTTTCTTAAATCTCTTTGCTAAAATGTCTGCAAATATTTTGTAATCCACATTTAATAATGATATCGGGCGGTAGTTCTTCACTTGAGTTTTCCCTTCCTCTGTTTTTGGTACAAGTGAGATGAATGCTTCTTTCCACGATTCGGGAGCCTTTTTCCCCTCTATTATTTGGTTGCATACTTCCTTCAATGGTTGTATTAACCATTCCTTGAGTGCTTTATAATATTTCGCAGTTAAGCCGTCTGGTCCTGGTGATTTCCCCAATTGCATATTCTGAATGGCACCCTCTATTTCTTGTTCTGTAATTTTCTCATTTAAAATCCTTTTGTTTTTTTCTGAAATCTTTGATAGTCCATATTTTTTAAGAAATTCCTCTGTCTCTTGTTCATTTATAGGCCCTTGTGCGTACAATTTCTTGAAGAAACTTTGAAAACAATTACTTATCTCATTTGGTTTAGTAATAAGTTTCCCATCTATTTCCAAGGATGTCACAGTATTCAACTTTTGTCTCTTTTTCAATTGCCATGACAGCAATTTCCCACATTTATCTGCCGATTCAAATGTCTTTTGCCTCATTTGCTTTATCTTCCATTCTATTTCTTGGTTCATCAGTTCCATATATTGCGTCTGGTAATATTTTATTTCTCTTAAAATCTCATGAGACTTTGGTTTAGATCTCAATTTCTTCTCTCCTTCTTTTATTTGTTTCAATATCTTTTCCTTCCTCTCATTTTGTTTTTTCCTCTTTATAGAATTCTGCTGAATTAGGAAACCGCGCATCACGGCCTTACTTGCGTCCCATACTATTCTTTTTTCCACCTCCGTTCTCATATTTATCTCAAAATAGTCCTTCACTGTTTTTTGGGCCTTTTGGTAGATTTCTTCATCTCTAAATAGGGTGTCATTCATTCTCCATCTAAAGGTTCCAGCTGTTGTTAATTTCATTTCCATCTTTACTGCATTATGGTCGGAGCAGGTTTTTGGGCAGATTTCTGTTTTTTTCACTCTTGGTGCCAGATTGCTAGAAATCCAGATTTGATTGATTCTGGTCCAGGTCATTTTTGCTTCAGAGAAGAAGGTTCCCTCTCTTTCCAGAGGGTTCCTTGTTCTCCAAATATCAATCAAGTCCATGGTATCAGTCAGTTCAAAGAAGGTCTTTGGTAGTCTCCCATCATTAGATATTACTTGTCTTTGCGCTTTGTCCATGTTTGTGGAGACAACTCCGTTCATATCGCCCATCATTATGATTTTAAAGTCCATAAAGTCCATTAAAGTCTCATGTAACTTCTTGAAGAACTCGGCCTTCCCCTCATTAGGTGCATAAACTCCTACAATCAAAATCTTTTCTCCTTGGATTTGAATTTCCACTGCCAAATATCTTCCTTGATCATCCTTAAAGATCATTTTTGGTTCCAATTTTTCCTTGACATAGATCACCACCCCTCTTTTCTTAACTTTATCTGAGGAAACAAATTCCAGTCCTAATCTCTTGTTTGTCAAAAGTTTTCTATGTATCCTGGCAATGTGAGTTTCTTGCAGATAGATTATGTCTAAATGTTCTTTCTTTAAAATATGAAACACTTGGCCCCTTTTTCGGGGATGGTTTAGACCATTGCAGTTCCAACTCAGAAGTTGCAGAGACATTTTTTGTTACTGGGTGTTTTTCCCCCCGACTGCTCCAAGTTCTTGTTCCTCGTCGGTCGGTGCTGGGTTCAATCCAAATGATAAGTTTACAATGTCCGGTATTTCCCTCTCCCTCACAGTTCCTTTCTGAAAATCCTCCAAGTTTCTCTCCAAAAAATGTTCTTTGTCTTGAATTGTTTTTATTTTAATTTTCTTCCCTTTGAAATTAAAGGACAACCCTTGTGGGAACTCCCACCTAAATGGGATGCTGTTTTGTTTCAATAAATCAACTAAGTCTTTAAATTGGGTTCTCACCTCCAAAAAATATCTAGGAATATATTTGAAGATCTGTATTTGGGCGTTTTTAATGACCAGTGCCTTCTGGAAATGTAGGTTCAATATTTTGTCTCTTTCTTCCTTAGATCTCAAAGTAATTAAACAATCCCTTGGTTTCTTGCCTTGCTTTCTGCCAATCCGGAAGGCTGTAGTTATTGTAAATTCCTCTTCTTCTCCTTCTAGCTCATCATTCCAAAATTCTTGGAACTTGTCTGTAAGAAATTCCCCAAGCTTGTCCTCTTCCTCCTCTGGTACCAATCTCAATTTCAAATTCTTGCCTTTCCTCTCCAGTTCCATAAGGGCCAAAGCTGCATCATGTTCATATACTTTCTTTGCAATAGGAACAAATTTCCCCTTAGTTTCCTCAGCAGTGCTCTTAGCGCTCTCAGCTATTTTCCTTGTCTCCGTACTTTCTTGAATGAAACGATTTATAGAGTCTGTATTAGATGATATTGCCGTTGTGTTCAAGTCCAGTCTTGCTGTCAGTTCTGTCAATTTCTTAGAATTCTCTGTAGACTGCTTAGTAAGTGCTTCTAAAGATTCATTTATTCTGAGCAGTGCCTGTGTCCTAGAATCCATTGATGCTGTTGTTGCTTTTTCCTGTGCAGCTGATGCTCCTGTTATAGAGCCTCTTTTCTTTTGAGCCTGCTTTGTTTTGGATCTTGTTGATATTTCATCCAGTGGATTGCTCATATCTCAAGGTCGTTCCCACAGGAATAGTTGCAAGTGGAAAATCCCACTATTTCTGCCTCAATGCAACTGTCTCTCTTTTAATCCTCTAGAGGGAGTAAGCTGTATCCAAACAGGAATAACAAAGAAACAAGGAAGCAAATAGCCATACAAAGTTCCAAAAGCGAAAGTCCAACTAAAATCCCTATTTTGTTGCAATTTAGGGTGTTACAATTTTTATCCACTAAAGTCCCATTATTTTGTTTCAGATAAATCTTACTTTGTATCCACAGTCTTTTTTTTGACAGTTCACTTCCAGGCGCTCACTGCTCAGGCAGCCTGGCCAGAGGCATCGGCAGTGGAGAGTTTCCCATTCAAAACTCCTTTCTTTAAACAGGTAAAATTAAGTCAATTTTCTTCCCCCCTTCTCCTGCTCATTGGGGGGGAGGTCCCCTTTCGATGTCAGGTTTAGCAAAATTTTAAAAGCATAAATACGTTCCCTTTAAGCACAGCTTACTCTTTTCGTTGCTCAGTCAATCATGCAGTTCCGGGAGGCAGACTTCCTTAATTTTTGCCTATCCCGTTTTCAGCCAAATCTTCTTAATTTTAAAGTCCCGTTCACTTTATTTGCCGTTCTTACTCACGGGTGTTGTTGCCAATCGGTAGTTTCAGGAAGGAATCGGCGCTCTCCGTCGATGGCGATGCGGCTTCGCTCCGTGAGCTGGGTTGCGATCCTCAGCACCGCGCTCACACCCGATGCCGCTCCGGAGCCTTTAAAAAGGCTCTTTCGCGATACCGGGGGGCGCAAAGGTGCCCACCGAATCTCCTTGTTCACAGGCTTCAGCGCCTGTGATTTTAGGGGTCCCCCGCTCGCCGTAGCGGGTCAGACCCGAACTCACGGAGCAGTCCTGCATCGGAGCTCGAAGCAAGGACCGCCATTAACGCTGGCGCCGACCGGAAGTCCTCTTTATAACCCTGGACCTTCTTCCAGAAGGCAGAAGCTGAAAGAGATCATTTCCGGGGTGCGCACTATCCTGCGCTATCTCTGCAGCTTTCTTATGGCACCTGGAAGCATAGATTTGACCCAAGGTGGGAAGAGTGCACCCAATTATTCTCTCTGCAGTCTTTACAACCCTGGACAGCATTGTTTTTCCCCTGACCATGGGAGCAGATTGTAGCCATCCTAGTCTGCTCTCACACTACAGTGGACCCCATCCCAGAACCCGGAAGCGCATTCCCACCTCCCCTTACCTCTGGAATAAGGAAGCCCCCTGTCACCCTGGGCCCTAGAGGCATGGTCATGTTCCAGATGACCAAGCAGGAGGCGGGGAGGACGGCGTCTAGCCGGTTGAAGACCGTCTCCAGGTTCTTGCGATATGTCTTCATGGAAGACGGCCCGTACCTGCTCAGAGAGGAGAGGAAAGCACCTGTGTCAGGCCACAGCGGAGACCCCTTGGCCAGGAGATTTCAGGGATCAGGCTGGGGAGTACCACGTTTATCTATCTATCATCTATCTATCTATCATCTATCTATCTATCTATCTATCTATCATCTATCTATCTATCATCTATCTATCTATCATCTATCTATCTATCTATCTATCTATCTATCTATCATCATCTATCTATCTATCTCTATCATCTATCTATCTATATCTTCTATCTATCTATCTATCTATCTATCTATCATCTATCATCTATCTAATCTATCTATTTATCTGTCATCTATCAGCTATCTATCTATCTATCTATCTATCTGTCATCTATCAGCTATCTATCTATCTATCATCTATCATCTATCTATCTATCTATCTATCTATCTATCTATCTATCTATCATCTATCTATCTATCTATCTATCATCTATCAACCTATCATCTATCTATCATTTTTTATTGCTTTTTCAATTTTTTTACAATTATATAACATCTTCCTTCCCTACTCCTTCTGGTTTTCTTATATCAGGGGTCAACAAACTTTTTCAGCAGGGGGTCGGTTCATTGTCCCTCAGACCTTGTTGGGGGCCAGACTATATTTTTTTTGGGGGGGGGGATGAACGAATTCCTATGCCCCACAAATAACCCAGAGATGCATTTTAAATAAAAGCACACATTCTACTCATGTAAAAACACCAGGCAAGCCCCACAAATATGTTCTATGTCATGTACTTTGATTTATTTTTTTTAGTTTCTTTTAGCTTTTTCCATTATTAGTATTATTAAGGATTTTTGTTTTGCAAGTTTGGTTGTTTATATTTATCTATATTTGTTTAAAGCAAAATAAAAGTATTTTTAAAAAAAGAATGAATTTGGAGGAATAGGAAGAGACCTCTTCGTCCCTGCTGTTACTGCTGGCAATTGCTATTCAGTGATTCCCCCCATGTTTCTAAAGAACTGCACTATTATATGGGTTTTCGCCCATCTGCCTTCTTGCAAAACGCTCTGTGGCTTATAGGGAAAGGGAGGAATATGCGTAATAGAATTGTGGAATCCCAGAGTTCATAGAATCATAGGATAGAATCATAGAATCATAGAGTTGGAAGAGACCACAAGGGCCATCGAGTCCAACCCCCTGCCAAGCAGGAAACACCATCAGAGCACTCCTGACATATGGTTGTCAAGCCTCTGCTTAAAGACCTCCAAAGAAGGAGACTCCACCACACTCCTTGGCAGCAAATTCCACTGTCGAAGAGCTCTTACTGTCAGGAAGTTCTTCCTAATGTTTAGGTGGAATCTTCTTTCTTGTAGTTTGGATCCATTGCTCCGTGTCTGCTTCTCTGGAGCAGCAGAAAACAACCTTTCTCCCTCCTCTATGTGACATCCTTTTATATATTGGAACATGGCTATCCTATCACCCCTTAACCTCCTCTTCTCCAGGCTAAACATGCCCAGCTCCCTTAGCCGTTCCTCATAAGGCATCGTTTCCAGGCCTTTGACCATTTTGGTTGCCCTCCTCTGGACACGTTCCAGTTTGTCAGTGTCCTTCTTGAACTGTGGTGCCCAGAACTGGACACAGTACTCCAGGTGAGGTCTGACCAGAGCAGAATACAGTGGCACTATTACTTCCCTTGATCTAGATGCTATACTCCTATTGATGCAGCCCAGAATTGCATTGGCTTTTTTAGCTGCCGCGTCACACTGTTGGCTCATGTCAAGTTTGTGGTCAACCAAGACTCCTAGATCCTTTTCACATGTTGAAAGGGACCTCGAGGGTCATCTATTCCAAACCCCTGCAACGCAGGAACATAGCTGTCAACTTTTCCCTTTTCTTGCGAGGAATCCTATTTGGAATAAGGGAATTTCCCTTTAAAAAAGGGAAACGTTGACAGCTATGCGCAGGAATCTTCTGTGGCTTGAACCCACAACCCAGAGATTAAGATTCTCAAGCTCTACCGACTGAGCTATCCCAGCATGCACCACCTACAATAACATCGCAATAAACGCGACTCTGCCGGCGGGTCCACAGGCCTACCTAGAAACGTCCCAGACGCAGGAGTTGAGGACCAAAATGTCCGGTTGCGGTCCGGCTTGGAAATCTTCCAGAATGCTCTCCACATACTCTGAGTAGACGCGCGTGAGGAAGTAGAAGCGGACGAGGTGGTGGCCGGTGCGATACTGGCGCACCTCGCGGTAACGGGTGCCGTTGTGGAGGGAGCCCAGCACCCCTCCTTCCACCAGGTGGTCGTCTTCAAAGCGCAGCTCCCCCTGCAGATGGGGGCGAAGGGGAGACAGAAAGCAGTCAGAAGATTGTGGGGCCGGTTGGATATAACATACAGCTTAAAGAATGGGAGAGATTCGTGCTGGGAATTGTAGCTCCATAAGGGACAAGCTAGGGACGCGGGTGGCACTGTGGGTTAAACCAGAGAGCCTAGGACTTGCCAATCAGAAGGTTGGCGGTTCGAATCCCCACGACGGGGTGAGCTCCCGTTGCTCGGTCCCAGCTCCTGCCAACCTAGCAGTTTGAAATCACACCAGTGCAAGTATATAAATAGGTACCACTCCGGCAGGAAGGTAAAAGGCGTTTCCGTGCGCTGCTCTGGTTCGCCAGAAGCGGCTTAGTCATGCTAGCCACATGACCCGAAAGCTGTACGCCGGCTCCCTCGGCCAGTAAAGCGAGATGAGCACTGCAACCCCAGACTCGTCTACAACTGGACCTAACTATCAGGGGTCCCTTTACCTTTAAGGGACAAGCTACAGTTCCCAGGATTCCTTACAAAAAGTAAAGTGCTTTAAATGTGTAGGTGTGATCTTTGTCTGGATTCCAATATTTCTTGGTGGTGTTTAACTGGAGAAGTAAGGACGGCAACTGATTGACCTCTCGAGGAGCTTACTAATGCAATGACTTGTCCCATCTGCCTGGGATATTTCAAAGATCCAGTCGGTCCTGTATACCTGAATGAGTGTCTCCACCTCCATCGTTCTGCCCAGACACTGAGGTCCAGCTCCGAGGGCCTTCTGGCGGTTCCCTCCTTGCGAGAAGCCAAGTTACAGGGAACCAGGCAGAGGGCCTTCTCGGTAGTGGCACCCGCCCTGTGGAACACTCTCCCACCAGATGTCAAAGAGAACAACAACTACCAGACTTTTAGAAGACATCTGAAGGCAGCACTGTTTAGGGAAGCTTTTAGTGTTTAATAGGTTACTGTATTTTAGTGTTTTGTTGAAACCCAGCCAGGTGGGCGGGGTATAAATAAATTATTATTATTTATCATTTATTTATTTTTTATTTTATTATTATTATTATTATTATCATCATCATCCTGTGATGTTGGACTGCAGGCATAATTTCTGCAAAGCCTGCATTGTCCAGTCCTGGCCTGAATCTGAGGGAACCTCTGCGTGCCCCGAGTGCAGTAGACTGTATCAGCCAGTGGAGAGCAGGCCAAACTAGCAACTGGCAAAAGTGGTCCAGCTTGCCAAGCTGTGGGTGGAGAGAGACCCAGAAAGGAGAAGGGAGGTGTGTAAAAGGCATCAGAAGCCCCCAAAGTTCTTTTGTAAGGATGATGAAGCCCCCCTCTGTATGGTGTGTATACGGACTGTTATGTACTGAGTTGAATAGGATCCAAAATGCAGCAGTCTGATTGGCACTAGAACAATAGGATTCAGAATGAAGCAGTCTGATTGGTCCTAGAACAATCGGATCCAGAATGCAGCAGTCTGATTGGTCCTAGAACAACATGATCCAGAATGCAGCAGTCTGATTGGTCCTAGAACAACATGATCCAGAATGCAGCAGTCTGATTGGCACTAGAACAATAGGATTCAGAATGAAGCAGTCTGATTGGTCCTAGAACAATAGGATCCAGAATGCAGCAGTCTGATTGGTCCTAGAACAACATGATCCAGAATGCAGCAGTCTGATTGGCACTAGAACAATAGGATTCAGAATGAAGCAGTCTGATTGGTCCCAGAACAATAGGATCCAGAATGCAGCAGTCTGATTGGTCCACAGGAGCCACCCAATCCAGCTCCAGGTGGAAGTGAATCCGCAACCTCATTGGCCTACAGGAGACACCCGGAATTAGTCAATCACGTGGGGCCCATTGTGTAAATAATGTATATAAAGCAGACATTCTGGGGGAACTTCCATTCCTCCTCACCACTATGAGCTGAATAAAGAGCATGAAATCCACTCTCGACTCCAAGTATATTTCATGGACCAAGGCGCACAGTGGCCATAAGGTAGCCCTGTTGAAGGAGGTTGCCTGGGAGCTCAAGGAGAAAACCAAAGCCCAGCTGAAGGCTATGGAGGAAGAAAGGAAGAACCGTGAGGGCTGCAAAATTACTCAAGAGCCGGGAAGTTCAGAACGGCTGAAAATGTGACTGAACCCAGGCATAGCACCCAATCCCCTGTCACTCTGTCTGAGGACCCTAAGGGCGTGAGACGCAAGGCGTAAAAGATTTGGAACCTGTCTGTCCATCCTCTGATGTGGTACAAAACAAAAGGTATCCAACTACCACGAGCATCAGTCTGAAGACAAGTGTGAGAGTCCTGGGAAACTTTAGCCCCATCCCATAATTCAATGTGCATGTTCAGTCACTGGGGGGGGGGGGGAGATGGCAGGCTCCACCCCCCACCTGTAAACTTGCATTTGAAGTCCCATGGAAAATTCCCACGTAGAGGGATCTGTTCAGGAATTCAAATTTACATTGTTGCTGTTTAGTCGTGTCCGACTCTTCGTGACCCCCTGGACCAGAGCACGCCAGGCACTCCTGTCTTCCACTGCCTCCCGCAGTTTGGTCAAACCCATGCTGGTTGCTTTGAGAACACTGTCCAACAATCTCATCCTCTGTCGTCCCCTTCTCCTTGTGCCCTCCATCTTTCCCAACATCAGGGTCTTTCCCAGGGAGTCTTCTCTTCTCATGAGGTGGCCAAAGTCTTGGAGCCTCAGCTTCAGAATCCGTCCTTCCAGTGAGCACTCAGGGCTGATTTCCTTCAGAATGGAGAGGTTTGATCTTCTTGCAGTCCATGGGACTCTCAAGAGTCTCCTCCAGCACCACAATTCAAAAGCATCCATTCTTTGCCAATCAGCCTTCTTTATGGTCCAGCTCTCACTTCCATACATCACTACTGGTAAAACCATAGCTTAAACTATATGGGCCTGCTTCTGTTGAGGAAGCCTTGATACTCATCTTTACCTAGTTGATTCTAGGATCTCAAATTCCTTCTAAACTAACACTTTTGCCCAGGTAGAAGACTGTTTTTTTTCTGGACTTTGAGAGGATCTATTAGAACTTTAATTTCAGCCTTGTTTTGTGAGGTTTGTTGGATCCCTAAAATAAACTGTTGGAAACAATTCTTTAACATACCTCAGGCAGTGAGTAAATATACACCTGAGGTACCAGAGTCCTTGACTTACAATGGTTCCTTGATACAGATAGGTAGTATCTGAAGAAGTGTGCATGCACACGAAAGCTCATACCAATAACTAACTTAGTTGGTCTTTAAGGTGCTACTGGAAGGAATTTTTTTGTTTTGACAATGGTTCCTTGAGTGAACTGATAAGTGTTATAATGCCATCTCACCCATCTTGCATTTTTATGTGCTCATCAGATATTCTGATCAAGTGGTATCTCTTTGCTGAGGTTTGTTCTGATATATTTTTGGAGTGGGGTGGGGGTTGGTTACATATGAGTACTGGAAAAATAAAAATAAAGCTTTTAACAAAAAAAAATGGGAGAGGTTGTGGAAAGAAAGAATAAAATTCACAGCTTGTAATGCCTTAAAAGAGAATATGATGAAAATGATGTATAGATGGTATATTACACCTGTGAAATTAGCTAAAATGTATAAGATAAATAATAAATGGTGGAAATGTAAAGAAAAAGAAAAAACATTTCATCATATGTGGCGGGAATGTACGAAAGTAAAGAACTTCTGGGAAATGATAATGAGTTGAAAAAGATGTTGAAATATACATTTTTGAAAAAACCCAAAAGCATTTTTACTTGGTACAGTATTATAGGTAAGGATATTAACAGACAAGACGTTAAATTGTTTTTATATGCAACAACAGCGGCAAGAGTATTGTTAGCCCAGAAATGGAAGCAAGAAGAAATTCTGACGAAAGAAGAATGACAGACGAAATTAATGAACTATGCAGAATTAGATAAAATGACAGGAAGGATTCGAAACCTGCGGGACCAGAGATTTACAGAAGATTGGAAGAAATATACGAACTATTTGAAGAGCATCTGTAATCAACAAATTGCGCTAGTAAAACTACAAGAAGTTTTGTAAGGAGAAATATACAAAGTGCTACAAAGCAGAGAGAGATATGAAATTTAAATGTAATAGTTAAAGTAAGAAATGTAAATAAAGTGAATAGATTGGAAAAATTTCAGATGTGACTGATGGAAGTCAAAAAATGGTATAAGATATAAAAGTATGTTTAATTATTGTTGAAAATGATACGTTAAAAAATTTATATATATATATATATATATATATATATATATATATATATATATATATATGAAGATTGTGGGGTTGGGGCGCAAGATGGCAGCGGTGGCGGTGCTACAGGTGGCGTCTCGTCAGATCTTCCGCATACCACATGTTGGACAAGTAAGGGGTTATTATGTTGACTGGAGGATGGTACACCTTGGTTTCTGAACATTTCGGAAGTCAAATGAACTTCCAGAACTGAGTAAGTTTGGTGCTTTTGTTTTTGGTCTATTTTGCACTTTTGCTTTTTGAGGCTTTCTCGGTTCATTTGTTTTTGTAATGGTGTGGAACCCAGTTCAGCTAGTAATCATCAGGCCAATCGCCCACCTGGTCCAGCATCCTATTCTTGAAGCGGCTGACCAGATGAAGACATAGGCAAACTCAGCCCTCCAGATGTTTTGGTACTACAACTCTCATCATCCCTAGCTAACAGGACCAGTGGTCGGGGATGATGGGAGTTATAGTCCCAAAACATTTGGAGGGCCAAGTTTGCCTATGCCTGCCCCAATGCAGATAATTACAATAAGAAAAGCACCATTCAGTAGAAGCAGTCAGTTCCCTGTTGGAACAAAGTCTTTGCCTGATGGCGGAAGGACGGCGAGGAGGGAGCCAGTCTGGCTTCTCTGGGAAAAGAGTTCCAAAGACTGGAAGGAGCCACTACAGAGAAGGCCCTGCCCCGTGTCCCCACCAAGCCTGCCTGTGAAGGTGCCAGGACCGAGAGAAGGGCCTCTCACAAAGATCTCCAGACCTGGGCAGATTTGTACGAGGGGATACGGCAGGCGTCACCTCCTCACCCCCATCCCCTGGTGTGGAACGGCCTCCATTGGCTACCTTTGACTTCAGCTGGGAAGCCGTAAGCAAGGAGTCGCTCTGCAGCAGCTGGACCAGATCCTTGTACACACATCGCTGGACTGCAAGAGGAGGAGGAAACACAACAAGGAGGGAGAATTAGCCCCCGCCTTTACCTTCCCTCCGGGACGCGGGTGGCGCTATGGGTTAAACCACAGAGCCTAGGACTTGCCGATCAGAAGGTCGGCGGTTCGAATCCCCGCGACGGGGTGAGCTCCCGTTGCTCAGTCCCTGCTCCTGCCAACCTAGCAGTTCGAAAGCACGTCCAAGTGCAAGTAGATAAATAGGTACCGCTCTGGTGGGAAGGTAAACGGAGTTTCCATGCGCTGCTCTGGTTCGTCAGAAGCGGCTTAGTCGTGCTGGCCACATGACCCGGACGCTGTACGCCGGTTCCCTCGGCCAATAAAGCAAGATGAGCGCCGCAACCCCAGAGTCAGCCACGACTGGACCAAATGGTCAGGGGTCCCTTTACCCTTTACCTTACCTTACCTTCTCCTCTGATCCAAGTACAGGAGAGGTGCTGCACATGCAAACATAAGATGCGCCTCCTGGATCAGGCCCATGGCCCATCTAGTCTAGTATCACACAGCAGCCGAGCAGATGCCCCAGTGGGAACCCCCTGAGCAGGATCCGAACACAAGATCCCTCTCCCCTCCTGTGGTTTCCAGCAACTGAAATTCAGAAGCATCGCTGCCTCCGACTGTGGACGGCAGAGTGTAGCCATCCTGGCTAATAGCCACGTATAGTTCTCTCCTCCTCCATGAATTTGCCCAATCCTCTTCCTCCCTCCTGTGGCAGGGAGTTCCAGAGTTTAACAACACACCGCGCAATGGACTGTCTTTTTCATCTGCCCTGAATCCGCTTCGCTGGATGTCCACCAGTGTTACGAGACAGGGAGAGAAGATTTCCTCTCTCTCCCCCTTTCTCCATTCCACCCTTCCTGGCAGAAGCTGAACGGGGTCCCCAGAGTTCATCTAGCCCAACCCTCCTGCCTGACCTCCTCCAGAAGAACTGACGCACTCACTTGAGTCACCCAGGATGACCACAAACTTATTGTGCAGGAGCTGGTGAGCCTCTTTCGAACTGAACGTCGGCATGGTTCGAGTCTTCCGGCCGAGAGTAGCCTTGAGCCTGCCGGAGAAGAGAAAGACTCGCCCGCCCAGATTGCACTGGTACAATCTACCAGCTCCACCTGGCAGCTTCTGATGTCCCAGCGATCGTAATACGTGGCTGGAGGGCTGCCTTTGACCTGGCAGGTTATGAGAAGTGCAGGCCTGTGTGAATCAAAGGGGAATGGAGGGGGGTTATTGGAGTCATAGAATAGTAGAGTTGGAAGGGACCATGGGGCCATCTAGACCAACCCCCTGGAGTGAAGAAGGTTGTTGCTTTTATTCGGCCTTTTATCAGGGGGTTTGGGCTGGGTGTTCATTAGTATGTGGATGATACCCAGCTCTACCTCTCCTTCAAATCAGAACCAGTGAAGGCGGGGAAGGTCCTGTGTGAGTGTCTGGAGGCGGTTGGAAGATGGATGGCGGCTAACAGATTGAGGCTGAATCCTGACAAGACAGAAGTACTGTTTTGGGGGATGGGGTAGGTGGGTGTGGGGGACTCCCTGGTCCTGAATGGGGTAACTGTGCCCCTGAAGGACCAGGTGTGCAGCCTGGGAGTCATTCTGGACTCACAGCTGTCCATGGAGGCACAGGTCAATTCTGTGTCCAGGGCAGCTGTCTACCAGCTCCATCTGGTACACAGGATGAGACCCTCCCTGCCTGCAGACTCTCGCCAGAGTGGTGCATGCTCTGGTTATCTCCCGCTTGCACTACTGCAATGCGCTCTACGTGGGGCTACCTTTGAAAGTGACCTGGAAACTGCAATTAATCCAGAATGTGGCAGCCAGACTGGTGACTGAGAGCGGCCGCTGAGACCATATCACACCGGTCTTGAAAGACCTACACTGGCTCGCAGTACGTTTCCGACCACAATTCAAAGTGTTGGTGCTGACCTTTAAAGCCCTAAACGGCCTCAGTCCTGTATACCTGAAGGAGCGTCTCCACCTCCATCGTTCTGCTCGGACACTGAGGTCCAGCTCCAAGGGCCTTCTGGCGGTTCCCTCACTGTGAGAAGCGATGTTACAGGGAACCAGACAGAGGGCCTTCTTGGTAGTGGCGCCCACCCTGTGGAACCCCCTCCCTTCAGATGTCAAGGAAATAAGCAGCTATCTTATCTTTAAAAGACATCTGAAGGCAGCCCTGTTTAGGGAAGTTTTTAATATTTAATGCTGTATTGTTTTAAACACTCGATTGGAAGCCGCCCAGAGTGGCTGGGGAAACTCAGCCAGATGGACGGGGTATAAATAATAAATGTTTATTATTTTATTATTACTACTATTACAATCCCCCACCCCAAAGTCCCTGGAAGGCCGCAGAAACAAAACTCTGCGGAGGGGAAAGGAAGGGGGAATCGGCACAGCCAGAGAGGGCCTGCCCAACGGAAGCTGCCCAACCGTGGATCTGAGGCCACACCAATTTGGCTCACGCGGTGTTGCACCCTGAAAAGCACGAGAAAGAACTAGGGAACTTACCTTCAGGCCTGGGTCCAACTAGGAGTACGTGGAGATTTCTGGGCCACCGTTTAAAAACCTCTGCCTTGGTCCATCGTTAATTCCCTTTCCATTGTGAACGTTCTGCTTCTTGCATACTAGGAAGAGCGAATTGTTTTAAGGGAAAGTTAGTCATGCCAGGTAGTTGAGATCATAGAATGGCAGCGTTGGGAGGGACCTCTGAAGGCCATCTGGTCCAACTGCGAGAACCCCAGAGTCGAAATGCCTTTTACGAAAACCCACGAAACATGCAGACAAAATGCAGCTACAGAAATGCAAACCAAGCCTGGGGAGCTCACCCCCTCTCTGCCAGCAACTCCTCCAAGAAAGTTCAGGGTGGGAAATGTAAGGATTTCCTAATTTTGCACGCACAACAACTCTGTGAAGTAGGTCAGGCTGCGAGACAGAGACTCATCAAGGTCTCTTCTTTTTAAGTGCAAGGTCTACACCATGGGTAAGCAAACTAAGGCCCGGGGGCCGGATACGGCCCAATCGCCTTCTAAATCCGGCCCGCGGACGGTCTGGGAATTAGTATGTTTTTACATGAGTAGAATGTGTCCTTTTATTTAAAATGCATCTCTGGGTTGTTTGTGGGGCATAGGAATTTGTCCCCCCCCCCAAAAAAAAATATAGTCCGGCCCCCCACAAGGTCTGAGGGACAGTGGACCGGCCCCCTGCTGAAAAAGTTTGCTGACCCCTGGTCTACACCCTAACAGCCAAGGAAGGCTTTTACGCTTATTTGTTGGGATTTTACACTCAAATTTCAGAGCCATGAAATGTACCCGACAATTTGAAGTGATCTCTGGCCTCTCTTTCTCGTCCGCTCTTTGTCAACTGGGGTCAGAGCCCAGCAAGCACTCAGGAGAGTGCTGCAAGTACTTACTTGAGGTGCATGAAAAGGAGGCCCCAATCCACTGGAATCCAAAGAGTCAAACAGCAGGAGCTCTTGCTTGCATTTAAAAGCAACTGTCAGGCAAGCAGAATTGGCTCCTCAGCTTTATCCCAGGTGGGATATAAATGCCCCGCCCTTAATTTGCAGTGAAAAGGGGCAGATCCGAGACACAGGCACCGAAAATGGCCGCAATACACAAGGCACTTGTTCAGGAGTAACCCAATTCATCTTGTTGGGGCTTCTCTCGGGGAGAGCAAACTGAGGACTGAGGCTACCCAAAGCCAAAAATCACAGCCCCAATCTTCCGTTTACTGGAGAGTAAGCCCTCTACCCTCTATCTAAGGGGACGACAGAGGATGAGATGGTTGGATAGTGCTCTCGAAGCTACCAGCATGAGTTTGACCAAACTGCGGAAGGCGGTGGAAGACAGGAGTGCCTGGCGTGCTCTGGTCCATGGGGTCACGAAGAGTTGGACACGACTAAATGACTGAACAACAACAACAAGCCCTCTACCAAACTCAGCAGGTCTTACTTCTGAGTAGCTCAGATCCACACTAAACATTTAAAATAATCTTAGCCAACAGACAGTAGCAATATATGAAACAACACAGTTCTTATAACTAACATCCTTTGTACTCCCAATGATGTGAACGATTGTAAAACTTGTAAAACAAGAAATTAAAAATGAATTCCAATTAGTCACTGTATAAATATAGTACTTATATTTAGTACTTATATAGTGCTGTAAGTCTAATTGCAAGGTTCAGTCTAATTCTGCCAAGAAGTTTCCTTTTATATTGTAATTTTTAAAGTATTCTGTTTGTTTGTCAATTTATAGTTTGTTTATAGTTTATTTAATTGTATGGTTGTCTGTTGGTTTGTTTGCTTTCCTGGAATAAATGTATCTATTTTAAAACAATAAAGTACAAAAAAAACTTAGCCATGACTTCCCCTATAGAATACCGGAACTACGGTTTGCTTAAGAGTCTCCTTGACCTCACAGAGCTACAATTTCATCTCTCTGTTAATTATCCTTAAGACATTTAAAACTGCTTTTAACAGTTAGTTTTAATAGTCCTTGTAATCCGCCCAGTGGTTTTATTCCAATCAAGCGGTGTATATTTTTTTGTTAAATCGATTTTTTAAAAAATGCGTGTGATGGAGAACTTTTTTTAACAATTTCCACCTGGACGCCCTGCTAGGTTCCTAGACTGGAGGGATTTCTCCCAGAAACTTTTAAAGGATGGGGCTCCAAGGTAAAAGGTAAAGGGTAAAGGTACCCCTGCCCGTACGGGCCAGTCTTGCCAGACTCTGGGGTTGTGCGCCCATCTCACTTAAGAGGCCGGGGGCCAGCGCTGTCCGGAGACACTTCCGGGTCACGTGGCCAGCGTGACAAGCTGTATCTGGTGAGCCAGCGCAGCACACGGAACGCCGTTTACCTTCCCGCTGGTAAGCGGTCCCTATTTATCTACTTGCACCCAGGGGTGCTTTCGAACCGCTAGGTTGGCAGGCGCTGGGACTGAGCAACGGGAGCGCACCCCGCTGCGGGGATTCGAACTGTCGACCATGTGATCGGCAAGTCCTAGGCGCTGAGGTTTTACCCACAGCGCCAAAGGTGGGGCTTTGCTAAAACACAAATGGGCAAACTCAAAAACAAGGAGGCTGCAAAGAACCACATCCAAAGCAACGTTTCTTGTACACTTCCAGATTACAGTGGTACCTCAGGTTAAGTACTTAATTTGTTCCGGAGGTCCGTTCGTAACCTGAAACTGTTCTTAACCTGAAGCACCACTTTAGCTAATGGGGCCTCCTGCTGCTGCCACGCTGCTGGAGAACGATTTCTGTTCTCATCCTGAAGCAAAGTTCTTAACATGAAGCACTATTTCTGGGTTAGCGGAGTCTGTAACCTGAAGCGTATGTAATAATAATAATAATAATAATAATAATAATAATTTATTTATACCCCGCCCATCTGGCTGGGCCTCCCCAGCCACTCTGGGCGGCTTCCATAAAAACCAAAAATACAGTAAAATATCACACGTTAAAAACTTCCTTAAGATGTCTTCTGAATGTCAGGTAGTTGTTTATCGCTTTGACATCTGCTGGAAGGGCGTTCCACAGGGTGGGCGCCACTACCGAGAAGACCCTCTGCCTGGTTCCCTGTAGCTTCGCTTCTCGCAATGAGGGAACCGCCAGAAGGCCCTCGGCGCTGGACCTCAGCGTCCGGGCAGAATGATGGGGGTGGAGACACTCCTTCAGGTATACTGGACTGAGGCCGTTTAGGGCTTTAAAGGTCAGCACCAACACTTTGAATTGTAACCTGAAGCGTATGTAACCCGAGGTACCACTGTATATGTGCCAGTTCATTCCACCAATCAGAGGATCACAAGTTTTTTTTTAGCTTTGCCCAAAGTTGTTTGCCCTTTTTGAGCTAGGAATCAGCAAAAACCACACAGCCAATGTCTTAAGTCCAGATTTTCCTGGAGATTTAGCCAATTTCCACCTGGACGCCCTGCTAGGATGCCATTTAAAAGACAATATGCGTAATATATTGAATATAATTGAATACTTAGAAACCAAGATAAATAAACAAGCTGCACTAATTTTTATAGACGCAGAGAAGGCGTTTGATCATGTGTCTTGGTTCTTTATGAAAAAGAATCTAGAAAATGGGTCTAGGCATAAACTTTTTAAGAAGTATAGAGGCAATTTATAAAGATCAAAATGCGAAACTTATAGTAAATAACAGATTGGCAGAGAGTTTTCAAATCACAAAGGGCACAAGGCAAGGGTGCCCACTGTCGCCTCTATCGTTCATATCAACACTTGAAGTGCTATTACAAAACATAAGAGAGACAGAAAAAATTACAGGAATAAAATGCAGGGTAAAAGAAGAATATAAAGTCAAAGTGTTCGCTGATGATATAGTCTTAACATTACAGGAACTACAATCCTCAGCGGTGGAAGTGTTAAAAGTAATTGAAGAATTCGGATCAATGGCAGGACTTAATAAAAACAAAACAAAGCAAAAATGATGGTTAAAAAATATGAATGTGGAACAATCGGATCAGTTACAAATTAAAACAGAAATAACAGTGGTAAAGAAAAGAAAATACTTGGGTGTCTGGCTGTCCCCGAAAAATACTAACCTATTGAAGGATAACTACACAATAACATGGAAAGAAGTAAAAACAAATTTCCACCTGGACGCTTCTCTGGATTCTAACAGTTTAATACTTACAGTACAGTAAGGAAAAGCAGATAGTTCTGTACTGTAAAAGGCAGTTGCGGGGCTTTTTGAGCTTGGCTAGGCCACACAGACTTGAAATAAAACGGAATCATCCCCCAAAAAAGAGTTTTATGAAATGATTGTTTCCTCCAACACATGCAAGGATTGCAACCTGTTAGGCAAGCAGCTGCACAGGCTCCCTGCAGGAGGAGCACAGCAACCCCTATTTGGGCTACTCTAGAAGTAACAGGGCAACCCAATTCATAAGGTTTTCCTTCCAGAGTTATGGCTCAGAGGTTCATTTTGCTGCAACGTTTAGCTTATTTGTCTTGGTTGCTGCTGCTTTGTTAACAGAGTTTTATGGGTTGCAATTGTTCTATTGCTGATTTGTTCATGATTTCGTATTGCGCTATTGTTATTTACTGTTTGTAAGTCGCTTTGGGATTCATTCAATCAATCAATCAATCAATCAATCAATCAATCAATCTCCCCACCGACCATACTTCCTCTCCCCCCTGCTTTGCTAAGAATCCCCTCCGGCTCTTACAGGCCACTTACCGATGTTAGCAGCCCTTGCAATTGCAGCCTGCAGCTCCTGAGCACGTGCAAAGGGCAAACCGCTCCCCCCCAAAACGCCCCCATGGGGACTTCAGCGCCCCCTGCTGGCCGCGTTTATTATGGCACTTAAGGAACGCGCTTTGGGAATCTCCATGGTCTTAAAGGAGCCGCGCTCCGGGTCAAGGTCAAGGAAATGGGTCCATTTACAAATAAAGCTGTATTCGATGAATGAAAGGACATATAGAGAGCCACAGGGAGGGGGGATTCTCCACCCACCATATTTGAGACCCCCACCAGGTTTGCCAAAGGAAGATGTTCATTAAAATCAACATTCTTTGGGACAACCGCATACCACGAAGAATGAGAGCATAACACACAGCCCCCCTCAAAATGCTGGAGTTGTGTGTGGGGAACCATTCTGGTGGGGTCTGCATCTCGCTTTTGCATGGGAGGCCCCGATCCAGTCCCGCAACCTCTCTCCATCCATGTAAGCCAGGGGTGTCCCAAACTTTTTTCAAAGAGGGCCAGATATATATATATCTGGTACACACACACACACACACACACACAATGTTTTTTAACATATCGTTTTCAACAGTAATTAAACATACTTTTACATCTTATTCAATTTTTTTGACTTCCATCAGTCCTGTCTGAAAATTTTCCAATCTAATCTCTTAGTATACATTTCTTATTTTCCCTGTTACATTTCAAACTCATAACCAACATCTCTATTCTTTCTCTACTTTGTAACACTTCGTATATTCCTCCTTACAAAACTTCTTGGAGTCCTACTAGCGTAATTTGTTGATTAGAGTTGCTCTTCAAATAATTCATATACTTCTTCCAATCTTCTGTAAATCTCTGGTCCCGCAGTTTCGAATCCTTCCTGTCATTTTGTCCAATTCTGCATAGTTCATTCATTTCGTCTGCCATTCTTATTTCGTCGAAATTTCTTCTTGTTTCCATTTGATGAAGTGAGCATGCATGACTTTGGACATGCCTGATGTAAGCAAAAGGAATGATCCTGTTCCAGCAGCGCAGGACTGGCCTGAGGGAAGCCCCAAGGGGCCTGACAGAGGTGTGTGGAGGGCCACATTTGTTAAATATAGACATTTAATTCATTGAAATTATAAATGCTTGTATGCATTACTGTGTGTAAATTTGAGCACGAGACCCCTCGTGGGTTCAAACCTCACCTTGCGTGAAAGATTTCTGCCTTGCAGGGGGTTAGACTAGATGACCCTTGTGACCCCTCCCAACTCTGCAATTCTGGGATTGGTTGGTAACTGGATTCTAGAGAGATCTCTAGTAGTTCTCATGTGATTGGCTAATCCACTGTGAAGACTGCTAGGTTGAATAGAGTGTTGGAGTGATTCTTCTTGGTTTTTTTAATAGACAAAAAACAAAAACAAAACAAGTGGTGTGCAACTTTTATGGAATAAATACAGTGGTACCTCAGGTTACATACGCTTCAGGTTACAGACTCTTTCAGGACCGGTGTTATATGGTCTTGGCAGCCGCTCCCAGTCACCAGTCTAGCTGCCATTTTCTGGATTAGATGGCTTTAAAAGAGAAGTACAGTGGTACCTCGGGTTACATATGCTTCAGGTTACAGACTCCGCTAACCCAGAAATAGTGCTTCAGGTTAAGAACTTTGCTTCAGGATGAGAACAGAAAAAGTGCTCCGGCGGGACGGCGGCAGCAGGAGGCCCCATTAGCTAAAGTGGTGCTTCAGGTTAAGAACAGTTTCAAGTTAAGAATGGACCTCTGGAACGAATTAAGTACTTAACCCGAGGTACCACTGTACATGGAATATACAAGAGGCTTTGGAATAGACGAAATCTTCATTCTATAATTGCGGATCGAAGCAGACTGCCTGCTGCAAAGGCGGCCAGATATTTATCTCGGCCTGACCCTCTTGTCTCCCCAGATGGGATGGAAGGCAGGCCAATGGTCAAGAAGGCGGCCAGGTCTTGGTCCAGCTGTTCCACGATAGGCCATTATATGGCACCAATCCAGATGCCTTTTTTTGCTCAAACCCTCAAGGTCCGTAGTGAGTATGGTGCTTTAGAACAGTGCTTCCCAACCTTGGGTCTCCAGCTGTTTTTGGACTACAGTTCCCATCATCCCTGACCACTGGTCTTGCTAGCTAGGGATGATGGGAGTTGTAGTTCCAAAACAGCTGGCGACCCAAGGTTGGGAAACACTGCTTTAGAAGACATGAGAGGAAGATGTCAATGTTACAATCAGAGGAAAGCCAGCTTAACCAAGTGAGGCACAGTATAGGGATAAGCAGAAAAGCCTCTGAGGTCTCCAGCCAGTTGGATGGGATGGCAGGGAAGGAATTTCACATAAATTTGTAAGGATAAGCTCAACACATCAACCTGACGTGCTTTGCGGGACGGATGAAACCAAACCTGCACGTCAGAAATTTTGGCTTTTAAGCACCAAGGCTGCTGTTAGCAACGGTCGCAAATCTGGATTAAAGGTAAAGGAACCCCTGACCATTAGATCCAGTCGCAGATAACTCTGGGGTTGTGGTACTCATCTCGCTTTACTGGCCAAGGGAGCCGGCGTACAGCTTCCGGGTCATGTGGCCAGCATGTCTAAGCCGCTTCTGACAAACCAGAGCAGCACACGGAAACACCGTTTACCTTCCTGCCAGAGTGGTACCTATTTATCTACTTGCACTTTGATGTGCTTTCGAACTGCTAGGTGGGCAGGAGCAGGGACCGAGCAACGGGAGCTCACCCCGTCGTGGGGATTCGAACCGCTGACCTTCTGATTGGCAAGCTCTAGGCTCTGTGGTTTAGATCACAGCGCCGCCCGCTTCCCATAAATCTGGAATACAGATGTAAATGTGGATTATAGAGATACAATTGAGAAGACTGGTGGCATGATGAGGATTATCCAAAATGGAGCTGTGTTTGAGAAGCTCGTGAAATGTTATTTGCAACACCTTGTCCTTCAGCACTTCCCAGGTGAGCAGCTGGTCTGCCTGCAGGATGGAGATCAGGTCTTTATAGATCCACGGGTAAACTGCAAAGACACATATTGGCAATGAGGACTCTGAGGCGGCCACAGAGGACATCCGCTGCCAAGGAAATGCCTGCAGGACCCCCACCACAGCTTTCCCCAATGCCAGGTCCTCAAATGAGATAAAACGGGGAAAGTGTTGGGTGTGCACAAAGTGATTTTCTGAACCCCCACGAATGTCCAACTTCCAGGTCTAAAATTCTATGATCTGGACATTGGCAAAGGCAACAGAAGGCTGGTCTTTCCTTGGGTTGGCAAAACCCCTTAGACAACAAGAAACTGAGTCTTTTAGTGCTTTTGGTCCAGTATTGTGGAAATCTCTTTCAGTAGAAATTCAGCAGGTGCCTTCTGGCGGTTCCCCCACTGCAAGAAGCCAAGTTACGGGGAACCAGGCAGAGGGCCTTCTCGGTGGTGGCACCCGCCCTGTGGAATGCCCTCCCATCAGATGTCAAAGAGGAAAACACCTACCAGACTTTTAGAAGACATCTGAAGGCAGCCCTGTTTAGGGATGCTTTTAATGTTTAATAGGTTATTGTATTTTAATATTCTGTTGGAAGCCGCCCAGAGTGGCTGGGGAAACCCAGCCAGATGGTCAGGGTATAAATAATAAATTATTATTATTATTATTATTATTATTATTATTATTATTATTATTATTATTATTTATTTCAACTCATAAATGCCTGCTGCCGAAAACTTTTATATTCCATTAAGCTTATGCAGGCAATTAAGACTACCTCTTTCCTTCCATAGCAGTTAGCTCATTTCTGACTTTAACTTTTTAATGTTTTTTATTGTGTGGTTTTATGCACAATTGTTGTAAACTGCTCTGATATTTTTAATGAATTATTATTATTTTTTATCATATATTTATTTATACCCTGCCTTTTTCTCTGAGAGGGACTCAAAGTGGCTTACAGATAAACTAGAGACCTAGGGGGGAAATATTGTGGTATGTAATTATTATTTTGGGGGGAAAAGTTTTAAGAAAGTGTGGGGTGCGGGGGGGGGGAGAGAATGTGAGTAAACATCCCTATTCTCTTCATTTATATAAACTTTCTTCCAGAAAACCTCAACTTTCTATACTTTTCAAGTGGTCTTTCATTACCTAGCCTGTTAGCATCATGGTGTCAATTCTAAAAAAACGAAACCAGCTCTGCAATGATCAATGGCCAAGTCACAATCAAATTAATCAATCTTTATTGTGGTCAAAGACCAGACAACAGAAATAACATCAGCAACATGTACTACATCAATATAAAGGGGCGGATGCGGTGGGCAAAATTAAAAATTCCCAATATACTTATTTACATTAAAAAATAACACTCCTCCAGCTAAAATCTATGATCCAGAGTTTAAAATCAATATTTATTCACCGACCATCGCTGTCACTGCAGCCTGTCTTGTCCTTGTTGCCATAAACCAGAATATTCAGACGGCCAAGTCACAAAAACTTTGCGATAATCGCATTCCAAGAATTTCAGGAAAGAAAGAAAGAAATGCCTCCCTTTTGTTGCAATGTAGGGAAAGAGGGGAGTTTGGAGCTGCAAAGATTACACGCGCACTGTTTGTTCAACCTTTCTTCCTGGAAATTCCCCGTTTCCTCTCTTTCTCCCTGTGTATGGCTTGTTAGTATCCATAAATCTGTCTCTGTCCACACACATTCCAGCACCAAGGACACACATCTCTGCTCTTAAGGATGCTCATGAACCCAACTTTTGCCTTCGGAGTTTCCTCCGTTCTGGCCAATGGTTCCAGTAGCCCTTCTGCCAGGACACCTGGGTTCAGGTAGGACCGGACTAACAAACCCGCTGAATTGCAATTCAGGGAGGCGGGGACTTAGGGGGTCGGCCCCCTTTCCATGCAGCGCCGCAAAGTTTGCAGTGTTTTCTTGCAAAGCGCGCAGAAGGAAAAAGCAGCGCGTGGGAAGCAGGCGCGCTCGCTCGCTTTCCCGTTGGAAATGCTCCTGGAGAGCCCTGGGGGCACTTTGGGAATTTCCCGTAACTGGTCTCAAGTTTTCAGCAAAGCCTTTCCAGGAAATCGTTTCATCCATAAGCGGACACTGCCGACGCGCCCCCCCAAAAAACTTGCTGTGAAACGAAACCGACTCCCGGGCTATGAAAAGGGCATCCGCCGTCGGAGTCTTTCGAGGAAACGAAAGCGAAGGGAGGCGCCGGTCGCGTTTCCGTGGTTCGGACGCGAGCTGCGCCTAATCCTGTCTTCGCCAAATCCGAATCGTTTGATGAAGCCAGAGGCGCTCGCAGGGTGCAAAGAAAGGAGCCCTTTCTGGGACGTGGCGCTCGACTTTATGCACGCATTTGTGTCATCGTGCCTCTCCGAAATGGTAGCTGCTCATGGGCCTGGGGGGGGCAGTTGTTGTCCCCCCCCCCCAAGAATTCACCCACCTCTAATATTCTTCAGAGGGTCTCTTCTCCAGTCTTCAGAGAGTAGCTGGAAATGGGGAGGCAGAAAAAGGTCCTCCTTTCCTTCCACTCTGCAGTTTTAATCTGAAATCTTAGGCGCAGTACTGCGCTCAGAGCTCAGAAGCTGCTTTCGCTAATGAAATTCCCTGTCGCAAAATGGGCCTAGAACAGGGGTCTGCAACCCGCGGCTCCGGAGCCGCATGTGGCTCTTTTACACCTTTGCCGCGGCTCCGGGGCGGATACTAGTGAGGGGAGGAGGTGCATTGTGCCCCCCTTCACTCCCCACTGTGGCGGGCGCTGTACTGGCTGTGACGTAGCATGGGGGCGGTGCGTGCGTTAGTCACGCACCGTCCCGACGTCACCTTCCCGCCCGCTGTCAGATCGCGGCTCCGGAGATATATTTGTTTTAAATGTCGCAATGGTTTTGCAGCTCCCAGTTGTTTTTTCTTCGGAAACGGTTCCAAGTGGCTCTTTTTGTCTTAAAGGTTGCAGACCCCTGGCCTAGAACAATGGGAGCTTTGAACACTGGTACCAACCAAGGAGGGTTGCCCTTGGCACTGTGGGTTAAACCATAGAGCCTAGGACTTGCCGATCAGAAGGTCGGCAGTTTGAATCCCCACACTGGTTGAGCTCCTGTTGCTCAGTCCCTGCTCCTGCCAACCTAGCAGTTCAAAAGCACGTCAAAGTACAAGTAGATAAATAGGTACCACTCCGGCGGGAAGGTAAACTGCGTTTCCGTGTGCTGCTCTGCTTCACCAGAAGCGGCTTAGTCATGCTGGCCACATGACCCGGAAGCTGTACGCCGGCTCCCTCGCCCAGTAAAGCGAGGTGAGCGCCACAACCCCAGAGCCAGCCATGACTGGACCTAATGGTCAGGGGTCCCTTACCTTTATGCATCCCCCTCAAGAAAAGCACTGCTTGCAGCTGATTTTTATTTATTGCATTCAAGAAAGTTTGATGTACGAGTGAAAACCTGACATCAATGCAATTATTTGTTGTTGTTGTTTTTAAGAAAGGATCATGCAGAGTTGCATGCTTGCATGTTTGAGCTGTGAATTTGGAGCATAGGAAACTGCCCTATGCAGAGTAGGTCCTTTGTTTCTCTAATATTAATTATAAAATATTCTGTGATCATAGAACTGTAGAGTCAGGACCCCAGGGGTCATGTAGTCTAACCCCCTGCAATGCAAGCGAAGGGGAAAACTATGTTTTATCTGAATTTGTTTTGCATCTTAGCCATATGCCCATGAGCTTCAGGTAGCCCTTTTCAGTAGACTGATGTTTATAGATAGCGACTATAGCAACCAGATTTCCCATGCTCTGGCAGAAGGCAAGGAATTCAGCAGGTTAGAACGACTATATCAATCGTCAAGTCAATATAGAAGAATGGAGTCAGCCAGGGAGAACCGCTGCAATTAATCATTAGTTAATTAATGAGGATGTTGAGGGATAGCGGCATTTAATCAAAAGTTAATGAATAAAGGAAGGATCTGAAGGCTTTGTGAAAAATCCCTCATTGGCTTTGCCTCGCCACTGTGTGTTGTAATGGTTATACAGTGGTACCTCTGGTTAAGAACGTAATTCGTTCTGGAGGTCTGTTCTTAACCTGAAACTGTTCTTAACCTGAAGCACCACTTTAGCTAATGGGGCCTCCTGCTGCCAGAGCACGATTTCTGTTCTCATCCTGAAGCAAAGTTCTTAACCGGAGGTACTATTTCTGGGTTAGCGGAGTCTGTAACCTGAAACGTCTGTAACCCGAGGTACCACTGTAAAATGTTTTGTTCTAACCATATCATGGGCTGATAGGAGACACATGTGTGCCATAGAAATGCATAAGAACAGGGGACAGCAAACTTTTTCAGCAGGGGGCCGGTCCACTGTCCCTCAGACCTTGTGGGGGGCCGGACTATATATTTTTTTTGGGGGGGGGAATGAACGAATTCCTATGCCCCACAAATAACCCAGAGATGCATTTTAAATAAAAGCACACATTCTACTCATGTAAAAACACGCTGATTCCTGGACTGTCTGTGGGCTGGATTTAGAAGGCGGTTGGGCCAGATCCGGCCCTGAGCCTCAGGTTGCCCACCCATGCATAAGAATGTTCTTCACTTATAAAGGTAATAAAGCACATCACAGTACTCCTGTGGCTCCTTCAGAGAGACTTCTCCTTGCGTGTGTTTGTGCCAATAATAGGCTTTGTTTTTGCTCAGAGTTTGTTTCTGTCTGCCACTCCTTTGGGGAATCCCCGGCCAACAGACCCCTTAAAATCATCACAGGAGTCACAGCTCAGGGAAATCTCTGTTGTACGGCCATCTGCATCTTTCTTTTTTCAAATTGTTTTTATTAGAAGATTTTCTTGGGTCCATCTGCATCTTTCTGGTGCAGCTGACCAACTTAGCAACCCTACTGGAGTTCGGACTATTACATACATACATACACACATACACACATACATACATACATAATTTTATTCGTATGCCACATTTCCACACACTCAAGGCCGCTTCCTACATGAAAAAATGAGAGTCGTAATTGCGATCCATAGTTAAAAGTAAGGGTAAAGGTAAAGAACCCCTGACAGTTAAGTCCAGTCGCAAACGACTCTGGGGTTGTGGCACTCATCTCGCTTTATTAGCCGAGGGAGCCAGCGTACAGCTTCCGGGTCATGTGGCCAGCATGACTGAGCCACTTCTGGCGAACCAGAGCAGCGCACGGAAACGCCGTTTACCTTCCCACCGGAGCGGTACCTATTTATCTACTTGCACTTTGACGTGCTTTCGAACTGCTAGGTTGGCAGGAGCAGGGACCGAGCAACGGGAGCTCACCCCGTCACAGGGATTCGAACCGCCAACCTTCAGATCGGCAAGCCCAAGAGGCTCGGTGGTTTACACCACAGCGCCACCCGTGTCCCATAGTTAAAAGTAGAAATCGACAAATGTGTCCTCATTTTAGCTCTCTTCAAAATATGGCAACCCTAATTTATTTGTATTTTTTAATTATTAGATCAAAGCAATTAATGTATGTTTTAACCAAGTCAGCCTGGTTGAGCTAACCACATTTTCTGGTTCCAAATGACAGAACAGAATAATTCAGTCTTTGGGGTTTGTAGTTAATTGTTTCCTTGGAGTTAAACGACTCCTCACAATGGAATTTAAATGCAAGCAACCGATTCTTATCTGCAAAGAGATCAATCACTTCTGGACAATGCTGGGATAGTGTCTTTCCTTAGCTCCTTGACTATGTCCAATCACCAGCATGCTCTAAAAAAACCACCACCAGCTAGCTAAAAAATAACCTTGCAACACCTTGAAGACTGAGGAATGCATAATGGCGCAAGCTTTTATGGACTGCTTTAATTGTTATGCTGGGTCACAGGAATATATTTGCATGGTTTTCCTTTTTTTTGCAAAGTGTGAGGTCGCTGGAAATGAAGTGCAGAAAAAAACACAGCTGACAGCTACAATTCGTAAAACAGTTATTGGAAGCATAGATATCCTGGCATTTGTTGTTTAGTCGTTTAGTCGTGTCCGACTCTTCGTGACCCCCTGGACCAGAGCACGCCAGGCACTCCTGTCTTCCACTGCCTCCCGCAGTTTGGTCAAACTCATGCTGGCAGCTTCGAGAACACTGTCCCACCATCTCGTCCTCTGTCGTCCCCTTCTCCTTGTGCCCTCCATCTTTCCCAACATCAGGGTCTTTTCCAGGGAGTCTTCTCTTCTCATGAGGTGGCCAAAGTCTTGGAGCCTCAGCTTCAGGATCTGTCCTTCCAGTGAGCACTCAGGGCTGATTTCCTTCAGAATGGATAGGTTTGATCTTATCCTGGCATAGGTATGCCAATTAAAACATAATGTGCTGAAAATAGTTTAATCCACAAGTGTTAACACTGAACTGCTTGATACATTTCAGTTCAGGGGTTTCTATTTACAGTCTCCTTTTGATGATGCATGGCTCTAGGAAAGCTACTATTGAGGACCAGGGACATTTCAGCTGCTCAGAACACTCTGCAAATGACCTTAAAGCCCAAGAGGAAACCCTGCACCCTCTTAATACAAGATCTTGTGCATCCTAAAGAAGCTTGCAATTTCTGTCATTTTCTCCCTCATCTGCTTGGCTTTGGTGTGCAAGGTGTAAAAACACTTCTGCTCAGACAGGCCACATCTTGAAAAAGAGGGGAAAGTGGAGACCCAGATAGCGATTGACTGGTCAGCTTGATGTTTATACCATTGTTATAAGAAAAAACTGCTCCTTTATCCCTTATGGGGTATCCAAGAGCCCGTATAGAGTCCTTATGTAGGTTTTTAATCAGTAGAAAATAACAGAGACCGACCAGAGAATATTGAGAAGCAAAGCAACTAGTAAGCCTGATCTTTATTAGACTGTTGCAACAGGGTCCCCCGCTCACCCCACGCAGGGAGGGAGGAGAGGAACCCAGAACACTGGTGTGCAAGCTCTTATATACTTTTGAAATTGCCCTGCCTGTAGATCACGACCACCCCCCAAAACATCATATATACATCACAGAAGGAGGTGGTCCCCAGCAGAAATTTGAGCGTGTTGCTTCTTTCCTGTCTGCCAGTATACCTGATAATGCCTTATCTGATTGCCTTTTCTGGGTAGCCGGGCCATTCCTTTGAGATGGTAAATACTTAGTTCCTGAATCTCTTACGCATATTGAGAGTGCACAGCTTAACAGATACTTGCCAGACTGTATTCGAAAAGGGAGGTGTAAGCCCCTACAATCCAAAAACAATTGGAAAGCTTTTCGCATTTCCTTCCTCCTTGCAGAGAAATATTTGAGGTCAATTTGGGAGAGTCAAAATGGCTTCAGGATTGTTCTCCTGTACTATTTCATTTTTTTAAAAATAAATATTTTTATTGGTTTTTTACACAAATGAAAGACAATACAAAACAAAACACACACATCAAAAACATACAACAAAAATTTGACTTCCCCATGCCTTCCTTTCACCACATCCTTATTTTATCATATTTTCAAGCAACCCTTCAGTCAATTTTAATCAGATCTCTTTTAAATTTGCTTAAGATTTAACATTTACAGCTGTAATTCTTTGTTTCTCACCCCTTGACATCTTATCAGTCCACAATTTTACAATAGTTTTTAAGATATATTTTAAATTTTCTCCAGTCCTCTTCCACTGTCTCTTTCCTCTGGTCACGGATTCCGTGTCCGTCCGTCTCCTGTACTATTTCAGACACATAGTTTATATACTTATGTATGTGTTTGCCTTGTATATTTGTGTATATATACACAAATATATACTAATCCACACCTAATGACCCACCTAAGTGGTACTCAGGATATCACTCAAGAAATCACTCAAGATATCCCTCAAGTAATTAAGGAACAAAAGAAGAAAAGGCACAAAGATACAAACAGATAGAAGGAGCACCTATGGGATCACCCCTCTCACCGGTCATCGCAAACCTGTACATGGAACACTTTGAAACCAATGCTTTAGACAAGTCAGAACACAAACCCAAACTTTGGCTCAGATATGTTGACGACACCTTTGTAATTTGGCCACACGGGAAGGAAAAACTGGATAGCTTCCTCACACATCTCAACAGCCTACACCCCAAAATACAATTCACTATGGAAATAGAAGCCAACAACCAACTTCCCTTCCTTGACGTCCTAATCTACAAAAAACCTGATGGCTCCCTAGGACACACTATCTACCGGAGAAAAAAACACACACCAACCGCTACTTACATGCACAATCACACCACCACCCTGCACAAATAAACTCCGTAGCCAAGACTCTCATCTCCAGAACCAAACGCCTGGCTGACAAAGACCACTTGACAACTGAGTTACAGAATCTCTCAAATGTGTTAATTGCCAATGGATACCAGCAAAACAGGGTTACGAAGCTAATCCAAAAAGAAACACCCCCCAAAAACCAAGACACAGAAGAAAACAATGGCATGGCCCTCCTTCCTTATATCAAGGGCACTACAGATAAAATTAGCAAAATCCTCCATAAACACAATATCAAAACAGCCTTTTGCACCAACCAAAAATTAGCCAATATCCTCAGAAACCCCAAGGATAAAATCCAGTTGGAAAACCAAGGGGTCTATGAAATACCCTGCAAAGTCTGCCCAGCCACGTACATTGGACAAACAAACAGACGAATAAATGCACGTATCGCAGAACACAAGAATGCCGTCAAAAAAGAAGAAAAAACTTCCTCTCTTTTCCAACACATGAAAGAAACAGGACACGAAATTAATTTTGCAGATTCCAAATTGCTCTTTAACATGGAACATCACCACAAGAGAATAATCATGGAAGCCATCGAGATAGAGAAACACCCTCACAACATGAACAAGCGTGACGACACATCCCGCTTGCCAGACATCTGGAAATTAGCCCTCCCCACAAAAACTGACACCAGATCCAGAGGCACACAGAACGCCATCACCAATCAACCACACCAGACCCAAACCCAGACCCTCTCCACAGATAAATTACAGACACCATCCAGTAGCCAAACCATGGTGGCACCTCCGGATGCTGCACCCCCCTGCAATCCCTACACAGATCTGGCTGACACAGGCCACAAAACCACAGCTCGCCCCTATACACGAAGCCAAGCCAGAGCACAACTAAGTGCAGTACAGCCATCTTCTCAGAAAAACTCTTCACAAAGTTCAAGAGGTCAAGACACAAAGACTTTAGCAACTAATCCACACCTAATGACCCACCCAAGTGGTACTCAGGATATCACTCAAGAAATCACTCAAGATATCCCTCAAGTAATTAAGGAACAAAAGAAGAAAAGGCACACTAGCCTGGGAACTTCCTCTCTGCCCAGAACATTGGAGGCTATACACCACACCCCCTCAACAGTATTTATAGGAACTCAAACACTGAGATCCTGCTCTGTTCCAATAACAAGAAGCCGAAAGCACCAGCCTGAAGATGACGAGTGAGACCTCGTCGAAACGTCGCCTAGACACCCCAACTTTTACACGGGAAGACACCCGAGGACACCAAAACCTGCATTCCTGTACCCGTGAAAATCTACGAAAGCAAATATATATATATATATATATATATCTCCTTAGAATTCCTGTAACCCCAGGAAATGTCCTGTTGTTGTTGTTTAGTTGTTTAGTCGTGTCCGACTCTTTGTGACCCCCTGGACCAGAGCACACCAGGCACTCCTGTCTTCCACTGCCTCCCACAGTTTGGTCAGACTCATTCTGGTAGCTTCAAGAACACTGTCCCACCATCTCATCCTCTGTCGTCCCCTTCTCCTTGTGCCCTCCATCTTTCCCAACACCAGGGTCTTTTCCAGGGAGTCTTCTCTTCTCCTGAGGTGGCCAAAGTCTTGGAGCCTCAGCTTCAGGATCTGTCCTTCCAGTGAGCACTCAGGGCTGATTTCCTTCCGAATGGAGAGGTTTGATCTTCTTGCAGTCCATGGGACTCTCAAAAGTCTCCTCCAGCACAAGAATTCAAAAGCATCAATTCTTCGGTGATCAGCCTTTTTTATGGTCCAGCTCTTACTAGACCATGCATCACTCCTGGGAAAACCAGGGCTTTAACTATAAGGACCTTTGTCGGCAAAGTGATGTCTCTGCTTTTTATGATTCTGTCTAGTTTTGTCCTAGAACAGATAATTAAAAAGTCGGTTTGTGAGCACATAAAAAAGGATGCTGTGATCACTAAGACCTAGCATGGGTTTCTCAAAAAGAAGTCATGACAGAGGAATCTCTCTTTTTTTTATGAGTTAAAATGAATGAAGGAACTGAGAGGAAGCTCATCAGAATTGCAGATGACACCCAACTGGGAGGGGTAGCTAATGCTACAGAAGACAGAATCAGGATTCAAGATGACCGGATGAACAGATTGGAGACCTGGGCCCAAACTAATACAGTGGTACCTCAGGTTACATACGCTTCAGGTTACAGACTCCGCTAACCCAGAAATAGTACCTCAGGTTAAGAACTTTGCTTCAGGATGAGAACAGAAATCGCATGATGGCAGCACAGCAGCAGCAGGAGGCCCCATTAGCTAAAGTAGTACCTCAGATTAAGAACAGTTTCAGGTTAAGAACAGCCCTCCAGAACGAATTAAGTTCTTAACCTGAGGTAGCACTGTAAAATGAATTGCAGTAGGGACAAATGTAAGGTTCTGCACTTAGGCAGAAAGAACCAGCTGCACAAATAGAGAATGGGGACACCTGGCTTCCTAGCAGCATTTGTGAAAAGGATCTAGGGGTCTTGGTGGACCACAAACTCAACACGAGTCCACAGTGTGATGCAGCAGCAAAAAAAGCTAATGCTATTCCAAGATGCATCAACAGAAGTATAGTGACTAGATCAAGGGAAGTAATAGTCCCACTCTATTCTGCCTTGGCCAGACCACACCTGGAATACTGTGTCCAATTCTGGGCACCACAATTTAAGAAGGATGTTGAGAAGCTGGAAGGTGTGCAGAGGAGGGCAACCAAGATGATAAAGGGGATTCCAAAAGCTTTCTGGTGATAAGAGTTGTTTTGACAGTGGAATGGACTCCTTGGGAGATGGCGGACTCTCTCCTTCCTTGGAGGTTTTTACGCAGAGGCTGGATGGTCATCTGTCATGGATGCCTTAGTTGAGATTCCTGCACTGTAGAGGGTTCCTTCCGACTTTACAATTCTATGGTTCTGTGTCTCTTAATTTTAACCAGTGTTCTCCTGAACTTACTACAGAACAGTCTTAAATATTCAGTTACAAAATAATAAAGTAATGCACTGCAAAAACAAAAAAAAAAACAAAAACGAGTTTCAGTTGCATAAAGTTCCTCTCTACTCCCAGAGTAAGATATTAAGCATCTTTATTAAAAGGGAGTTTCTCTGTATCTCTCCAATAACACACTGCTTCCGTGGTTTGCAAGCGTCCTCTAGGGGTAAATTCACTTATACTGTACAAGTTCTTAGGTTACATTCCGTGATGGCTCATGGGATTAGTTTTGCTCATGCACAATGGAAAAACACTAGATTTGTGTTTAAAGAAAGAACTTCCTATGCAGCACTTTTAAATACAACGCTGTTAAACACAGTCTTTTATGTACAGTACATTAAACTTAAAACTTCAACAAGCTTTGTGCGCGCGCGTTTATTCTACTACTCGGTTTCAGCCCCGTCCCCTTAGAAACTCCCTGCAAAGAATCATGCCGGACAGACAGGGCACTGCGTAAAATCCACGGGAAGATCCTAAGAGGGATCCTTCTTTCTCTCTGCCGGGGAGAGCTGCATCCAGTCGCGTCTCTGCTTTCACAGGATGACTCAGATCTGGCAGAGTCCGGATTGGGCAAAACTATGGAAACGCAGCAGGAGCCTCTCTCCGCTTTCGGTTTCCTTTCCCTTTGCGGAGGCAAAAACCTCCCGGATTTCTGACTTGCTTTTTTTTCTTTAAAGGCGGGAACAAACAGTGGCTGGGGAAGGCTTTGCTGAAAACGGGCACCAGTTGCTGGAAATTCCCAAAGTGCCCAGAGCTCTCCAGGAGCATCTCCAAACGGAAAGTAAGCGCGCGCACCTGCTACCCACGCGTTGCTTTTTCGTACTGCGCGCTTTGCAAGAAAACTCCGCGAAGTTTGCGGAGCTGCATGGAAAGGGGACCGACCTCCGAAGTCCTCGCCTCCCTGGCCCTCAGGACGTCCAATCCAGCTGGGGCTGGCCCGGAGTGGCGTCTCGGGGAGTGAATGAAGGGGCGGCTTGGCGCTTTGCTCGTCTTCCTCGGGGAAAAGCTCTCCTTCTGCGGCTCCCGGGCGCATCTCTCTCTGTCCGCCTGCGGGGCTTGGGCGCACCGGGCGGGGTGCGTGCGGACGCGCGCTCTTGTCCCTGCTGGAGCGCCTCCTGCCAGCTCGGGCAGGCAGCCTGTGAGCGGTGAGAAGGGCTTGGCGGGGAGGCGTCGTCTTGGCTGGGGGGAGCTGGGCGTTGCAGAGCTCTGGGTTCGAGTGTTGCGCTCCGGGCCGCTGACGCGCAGAGTGGCCAAAGGGAAGGGGGGTTCCGTCCCGGGGAGAGCGGCCTCGGGACTTGTAGAACGAGAGAATGGTAGTGTTGGAAGGGACCCCCATAGTCCAACCCCTGCTGCCACTTTCCGTGGGCGACTCTGGAACTCCCTGAGACTGGAGCGGCTGCCGCTCGGGATGGCTGCCTGGGTCTTTCCTGCGCATCCAAGGGGACATGGCAGGGGCTGGTCTAACCTTGCGGGGTTCGCGTTTTGGCTTTCAAGGAGGTAGTATGCGGGCAGTGTCCGAAACATGCCCAGGCGACTCCCGAAGCATTGCGGCAAGCGAGTTCTCTTATTTGGAGATGGGGGAAAGGACGTTGTGGGTTGGAAAAGCGGTGGTTTTGCGGGACGGGGTTTGCGAAATTTAAGAGCAGCGGAACGACGCGGGGCAAATGCTGCGAAGGCGAGAGGAGAGGTCCTCTTTGGGACCAGAAATTGGTGAAGTTGCAGGAAGGAAATGGTAGGAACAAACGAAAAGCTCTCCAAATGGAGAGATGTTTTAAAAGGTAAAAAAAATTAAAGGAGCACTGGACGGTTAAGTCCAGTCTAAGGCGACTATGGGGTGCGGCGCCCATCTCGCTTTCAGGTGGAGGGAGACAGCGTTTTTCCACGGTTTGGGGGGGGGGCGTTGTGCTTTTAAATTTGTTCTTAAAGGATACAGAGTTCCGAGTGAGCAGTGAGGTGGCCAAGTTTGCTGATGATGCTAAACTGTTCTGCGTCCTTACAACATACCTTACTGCGTCCCTACCTTTCCCACCCCGCACTGGCCACAGTGATCCATGCGATGGTCACCTCCAGGCTTGACTACTGTAATTCGCTCTATGCGGGGCTGCCCTTGAAACTGCCCCTCAAACTCCAGCAGGTGCAGAATGCTGCAGCGAGGCTCCTCACGGGGTCTCTGCCATGGGAGCATATTCACCCAGTGCTTTACCAGTTGCACTGGCTCCCGGTGGAGTATAGGGTCAGGTTCAAGGTGCTGATCTTGACCTTTAAAGCCCTTTGTGACTTAGGGGGCCCTCGTATTTACGGGACCGCCTCTCCCGGTATGCCCCACGGAGAGCCTCAAGGTCCATGAATAACCATAGTTTAGAGGTCCTGGGCCCTAAGGAAGTCAGACTATCCTCCACCAGGGTCAGGGCCTTTTCGGTGATGGCTCCGACCTGGTGGAATGCTCTGTCCCAGGAGACTAGGGCCCTGCAGGATTTAACCTCCTTCTGTCAGGCCTGTAAGACAGAGCTATTCCTCCTGGCCTTTAATTTGAATTCAGCCTGATCGGGGAAAGGGTTGCTTCCGGTTTTCGCCTCTCGTGCTTGCACAGATGTGCAAAATGAGATCACGCGCATGCGCAGAAGCAGTGAATTGTGACCCGCGCGTGCGCAGAGGCAGGTTGCGTTCCTTTCATGTTGTGAACGGGGCTCCAGAACGGATCCCGTTCACAACCAGAGGTACCACTGCATAGCCAAATATCTAACTGTATGGACAATCTATCTGGAAGATAAATTGTTAGTGATCTGACATGGTTACGCTCCCTGCCTCTGTTTCTTCCCGCTCCCTGTCTCTTGTTAAGTTCTTTGACGGCATGAAGAACAGCTTTTAATGTCCTAATTAGTTGGGAGGAAGTGATAGTGCTGGTTACCTTCTTTGATACAGATAGGTAGCCGTGTTGGTCTGCCATAGTCAAAACAAAAAAAATTCCTTCCAGTAGCACCTTAAAGACCAACTAAGTTAGTTCTTGGTATGAGCTTTCGTGTGCATGCACACTTCTTCAGATACACATGTTGCATAGTTTTCTTGCATATTCAGTGGGATACGTGGATTGTAGAGGGTTCTTAATTCTAAGACCCTTGGGTATAATGTCCAGGTTCTTGCATTTAGTAAGAAAGAAGATATCAGTCTGTACCTGTGCAAGTTTCTTGGTGAGGTTGATGGACTTCCATTTCATGCGGCTCAATGTGGTGCCTTCCATAGTTCCAGTTACAGATAGGTAGCCGTGTTGGTCTGCCATAGTCAAAACAAAAAAAATTCCTTTCAGTAGCACCTTAAAGACTATCTGAAGAAGTGTGCATGCACACGAAAGCTCATACCAAGAACTAACTTAGTTGGTCTTTAAGGTGCTACTGGAAGGAATTTTGTTTTGTTTTGACCTTCTTTGATGTTGGACATTGTTTTGAGAAAGTAAGGCATTGGGAGGGGGCGGCTAAGGAATAATCTGCACTTAGCTAGTAATGAATGATCATCTGCACGTAGCCAGTGGGGCTGGCCACACAGGCTAGCTATCTATAAATTGGATGGTTTGGGGCAGAATTGGGAGAAGCTCATGCAAGGACTGATCTGGCCACAGGGCCTTGCAAACTGTGGCAAACTTTGCCGCTTCTTGAGGGCTTCCAAGTGGCAAATCGAAGTGCTTGCTTGCTATGACTATTTGCTTGCTGTTTAGAATACAGTGGTACCTCTGGTTCCATACGCTTCAGGTAACAGACTCCGCTAACCCAGAAATAGTGCTTCAGGTTAAGAACTTTGCTTCAGGATGAGAACAGAAATTGCATGACGGCAGCGGGAGGCCCCATTAGCTAAAGTGGTGCTTCAGGTTAAGAACAGTTTCAGGTTAAGAACGGACCTCCGGAATGAATTAAGTACAGTGGTACCTCTGGTTGCGAACGGGCCGGTTTGCAACATGAAAAGAGCACAACCGCAGTGGCGTGTCTGCACATGTGTGGGTTGCAATTCGCCACTTCTGCGCATGCGCGGGCGGCGAAACCCAGAAGTAACCCTTTCCGGTACTTCCGGGTCACTGCGGGACGTAACCTGAAAGAACATATCATGAAGCGGACGTAACATGAGGTGTGACTGTACAGTAAAATCTTTAATCATCTTGCTCACTTGTGCTTTGTATTGCTTCCGAATCTCATTTTAAAAGAACCACCTTGTCTTTGGCAAGACCCCTTCCTTGGAGGTTTTTGAGCAGAGGTTGGGTGGCCATCTGCCCTGGATGGTCTAGAGGACCTTTGGGGTCCCCACCAGCTCTGCAATTCTATGATTCAATTATCATTATGGTAAGAGCTACTGTGTCATTTACAGCTGCGTGACAGCTTTTGCAAAAAAGGGCTTGAAAACTCTTTTCTTTCCTCACATCCCTTGCTCTGAAGGTCGTCCAAGAGTGCTTCTGATTTAGTTGTGTACTGGTCGTTTGGGTCTGTGGTTTTTGAGCCTTCAGTAGCTCCTTGTTTCCTCCTTTTGGTTGCAATTTCCTTGAGTGCCTCTACCTTTCTGCGTTTTTCTTTTAACCTTGCCATGACTGTTGAACAAAAGGCTTCCGAATTCCTTATTTCTGTAATTCTGATTGAAACCAAAAGTTAGTGGCGGACGAACCCAACTTCTCTGCTAAACATGCTAAAGAAGTACCGTATTTTTCGTGCCATAGGACGCACCTTGTTTTAGAGGGGCGAAAACAAGAAAAAAAAAATTCTCCCCCTCTCTGCCCAGCGCCCCTTCAGCGGAGCAGCAGGAGGCGCTGCACAGAGAGGGGGAGAATTTCTCCCCTCTTGTTTTCCCGCTCTAAAACAAGGTGCCGTTTAAGGTGCGTTCGGGCGGCTACTGACCCCTCTCGCTCTCCAGGCTTCAGGTTCCTTTCGACCTGCTCTTTGGGGCTGGCAGGGGGAAGCCCACCACCAGCCCCAAAGAGCAGGTCAGGGAGCAGCGGAAAGGCGCAGCGGAGAGGCTCCTGCCATAGTCGCGCGTCACCTCTCCAGCCGGGAGAGGGTCACTGGGCTATGGCGTCTTTGCTCCATAGGACGCACACAGATTTCCCCTTCGTTTTTGAAGGGGAAAAAGTGTGTCCTATAGAGCGAAAAATACGGTATTTATATTTCAGCGCTGGGGTGAGGGGTATGCAGTGCTTTGCAGAGAGAGGTGCAGAACTACTAAGTCCCTGCCCTCAAGGCGCCTGCAATCGAAAGCACATTTATATTATTTATTTCTCAGGATTTACTGTATATGCGGATCAATTGGAACAAAGCCTCAAAGCTGCTCATGAAAAGAATAAATAAATAACCTGTTTTAAAAGAAAGAGTTAGAGGATTGGAGGAGGAGAGGTAGGCAAATACAGCATCTCCACCAAAGGATTGAGGGGAATAAGCCAGAGGTCACAGATGTTTGGAAAGTTGATCTGTCCTTAGGCTAATGTTATTTTAGCTTTTTGGACGACTTAAGTTATTGTTTCTTAGGGATAATTTAAATTGTTTAATCTTTGCTTGTGAACTGCTTTGAGGTTTTTGTTTTTACAGTCAGGCATTGCATAATTTTTTATGAAATTAATAATGTAAGTTTTCTGGGAATGTGTTTCAGACGGAAGTCACAGGTGGATCTATCTATCCTCATGCATAATCTTATATGCCTCTGCCTTATACATCTTTACCTGCCTTTTCTCTGAACTAGAAAGCCCCAAAATATTGCCATTTTTCCTTACAGGAGTTTCTGTCCATTTCTAACTTTACTACACCCCTTTTGAAGGTCAGCAAGCATTGAACAGTATCCCATACGTGGTGGAGCTATATATTTGCATTGCAATATTGTTTGCAATGTTTGCTTTCGGTTCCTTTTACTAATGACCAGTAACCTTTTTCACAGCTGCTATAAACTGGGCTAACAGTGTCATTCATCTGCCCACCATACTATATCCCCAAGTTCCTTTTGCTGGTCATTCGTTGACAACTGGGAGCCATCAGCGTACATGTGAAGTCAGGATTTATTTATTCGGTCGTTCATTTATTCCAAAAATCTGCACCTCTTTAGGCTTGCTTAAACAATGAGCCATGTTTGGCAGGTTTAATGCCAATTATCTCTCCCCCTCAAAAAACCCCCAACGGTTTAGAGAGATCCTTGGGCATCTTTCCCTTTTTAATCAAATTATTCAAGATTGTTTCCTTCGTGATCTTGGCTGCTTTGCTGCTAAACCCCTATTGTCAGCAAATTTCTAGTGTTAAAAAGCACTCGGCAGTCCTGGAGCTGAATAAACACTTGGCTTTTGTTCTGGTACTTATTTTTGGTGCCGGAAGTTTTCAGTTTTGTCTGCTGTTGTGGTTGCTGCCCTCTGCAGATGAGACAAACTGCGGAGGTGCGTGGGTGTTGCTCTGTTAAACTCTGCCTTTAAAGCAGATAACGGTTTTGGATTCCGGCTTTGCAAAACAAGAGGCGATTGAGCTTGTATCCCTCGACGCTGCTGGTCTGATTTGTTAAGGATTTGACTCTTAGGTGAACTAACTGCCTCACCTGTTCGTTCAGGCCCACATTCCCCCCCCCCAACTTGCTTTTTGCAAAAAAAAAAATAAACATGCTTCCCCATTCCCTCTACCCGTGCATTACAGCAGAACATGAGTCTGCTTCTTTCCTGATGGTGACATAACAATGGAGTGAAACATCTTTAAAGTCGACTTCATCGCATTCTTTGTCTCTCCGTTGATGACTCAGTCTGGAGGGTTTGTTGCTCCAAGTGTTTGGAGAATTTTAAGGTCTCAAATATAGAATAAATGTTCATAAATGCACAGATATCTAAATACACAAACCATGTGTCTGAAATAGTACAGGAGAGCAATCCTGGAGCCATTTTGACTCTCCCAAGGACCTCAGATATTCCTCTGCAATAAGGGAGACAAATGGGGAAAGCCTTCGGATTGTCTTTTTGCTTGCAAATCCTGTCTTAAAGGCATATTTGTGTATGAATAGGGTGAGCCCATGACCTGGATTCAGGAACTAAAGTATTAACCATCACAAAAGAATGGCCAGGCTTCCCAGGTAGAGCAATCAGTGACCATTATCAGGTATCCTGGCAGGCAGGATTTCTGCTGTAGACCACCTCCTTCTGTGGTGTATGCATGATGTTTTGAGAGTGGTCTTGGGCTACAGGGTGGGCAGTTTCAAAAGTTTATATAAGGGCTTGTGCACCATTGTTCAGGGTTCTCCTTCCTCCTGCGTGTGGTGAGTGGGGACCCTGTTGCAACAGTTCCTTTAATAAAGATCAGGCTTACTAGCCACTTTGCTTCTCAATATACAGTGGTACCTCGGGTTACATACGTTTCAGGTTACAGACTCCGCTAACCCAGAAATAGTACCTCAGGTTAAGAACTTTGCTTCAGGATGAGAACAGAAATCGCTCAGCAGCGGCGCAGCGGGAGCGGGAGGCCCCATTAGCTAAAGTGGTACCTCAGGTTAAGAATAGTTTCAGGTTAAGAACTCAAGAAATTAATTTTTTAACCCGAGGTACCACTGTATTCTCGTTGGCTTCTGTTTTCTCCTACCGATAGGGAACCCATATAAGGACTCTATGTGGGCTCCGGAATACCCCATAAGGCAGGCATAGGCAAACTCTGCCCTCCAGATGTTTTGGGACTACAGTTCCCATCATCCCTGACCACTGGTCCTGTTAGCTAGGGATCATAGAAATTGTAGGCCAAAAACATCTGGAGGGCCGAGTTTGCCTATGCCTGCCATAAGGGAGAAGGAGCAGTTTTTCTTATAACACAAGTTTGCACTTAGATCGATGTCAACCCAAGGGGTGGGGAGCCTGGATGTTCACGGGCAAACTTGTCTTATAAGAAAAACTGCTCCTTTCCCATTATGGGGTATTCCGGACACCTTGTGTCATTTTGGCGATCCTTGGGGGGGGGGCACATTGCTCAATCATCTCTGCTCCTTCTAGCAGTGGCTACCTGCCAGTGTGGTGTTGTGGTTAAGAGCGGTAGTCTCGTAATCTGGTGAACCGGGTTTGCATCTCCGCTCCTCCACATGCAGCTGCTGGGTGACCTTGTGCTAGTCACACTTCTCTGAAGTCTCTCAGCCCCACTCACCCCACAGAGTGTTTGTTGTGGGAGAGGAAGGGAAAGGAGAATGTTAGCCGCTTTGAGACTCCTTCGGGTAGTGATAAAGCGGGATATCAAATCCAAACTCTTCTACCTGGGCTTTCGGGTAGCGGAGAGCTTTACACAGGGGGAGACTACGCAAGATCATAGAGCTGGACCAGGGGCTGTGAACCTCCAGCCTGCCAGCTGAATTAGACCCAGAAGGGGTCCCAATTTAGCCACAAGGAGGCTGGTTTCGCTAAACCACACCCATCTGCCCTGCACGGTCAACCATGCTTTTATCTTCTGGCTCCATTCCAATTGCCTTAGTTGCTGTTTTGACTGTTTGAACTGATGTGCTCTTGCTAATGGACTTGCCTGTTGACCATTTAGAATAGAGTCGTACCTTGCAAGTCGGACGGAATCCGTTCCGGAAGTCCGTTCGACTTCCAAAACGTTCGGAAACCAAAGTGCAGGAACCGTTAGACATCCAGGTTCCAAAATAAATGTTCAAAAACTAGAACATTCACTTCCCGGTTTTGATTGTAACGGGAGCTGAAACGTTCAGCAACTAAGCTGTTCGAGATCCAAGGTACCACTGTACAGTGGTACTTCGGGTTACATATGCTTCAGGTTACATATGCTTCAGGTTACAGACTCCGCTAACCCAGAAATATTACCTCGGGTTAAGAACTTTGCTTAAGGATAATAAGAACAGAAATCGTGCTTCGGCAGCGGGAGACCCCATTAGCTAAAGTGGTGCTTCAGGTTAAGAACGGACCCCCGGAACGAATTAAGTGGTACCCAAGGTACCAGTGTACATGTTTTTGTTTTAACGTTTCTATGTTCTGTTGTGTGTTTCAATTATGCATGGCTATTTTTTAAAAAAATAAATAATTTTTTTTAAAAAAATAGTTGGATTTATGCGCCTAGACAGTCTGGAAGCTATTTGGATAACTAAGCAGTGTACAGATAAATGTCTTGCAAAATGATGCCAGTCTAGACAATGAGTTAAAAGGTAAAGGGACCCCTGACCGTTAGGCCTAGTTGCGGACGACTCTGGGGTTGTGACGCTCATCTGGCTTTACTGGAGCAGGGACTGAGCAACGGGAGCTCACTCCATTGCGGGGATTTGAACCGTCAACCTTCTGATCGGCAAGCCCTAGGCTCTGTGCTTTAACCCACAGCGCCACCCGTGTCCCTAGACAATGAGATACGCAGCACCAATGCCGCTCCCAATCTGCATTGAAGCCCCAAACTCGGGTTCAAATTCTAGGGGTTTACATGCATGAGGTGGTTGCTAAAACCAATAGGCAAATTAATAACTAAGACAGTGTTTCTCCAGCTTGGGTCCCCAGCTGTTGTTGGACTACAACTCCCATCATCCCCAACCTGCTAGCTAGGGATGATGGGAGCTGTAGTTTAACAACAGCGTGGGACCCAAGTTGGAGAATCGCTGCATTCAGGTCTCATGGTCTGGGCTGCGTGCCAACAATACTTTTAACTCTGCAGTCCTGCCAATAATTCACAGCTGTGTTATGCCTCTGGAATGCAGCAGGTACGAGGAGCTCCTGTTAGGAATTTGAACCTAGCAAATATAAACAACTGTCAGGCCTGAGAGAGAGAGGTGGGGGTCTGCTTCTCTAACAACCCACGTTTAATAGCGGCAGGAAGAATTTACTGTGCCAGGCCAGCTTCGCCTCTTGGAATTACAATCCATTTTATGGTGTGTTTCCAATACCGTAAATACAGCGGTACTTTGGTTCTCAAACGCCTTGGTACTCAAATAACTTGGAACCCAAACATGGCAAACTCAGAAGTAAGTGTTCCGGTTTGCGAACTTTTTTTGGAAGTCGAACGTGCTCCGTTTTGAGTGCCACATTCAATTAGTGTATATTATTTCAGAGATGACAAATATACATGTGCTTTAGTTAGCCAAAGGCTAAATTGAACAGGGAGAACAAAAATGCATTTATGATTTCAATTTTATTAAATGTTTTATCAACAAAAACAAGGTGGTCAAAGAAGTGATACTTGTTGTGGAAAACATTCTGGTACTGCTGATTAGCATGCAATCACTAAGCTAAGGGTGGCTTAATATGTTTGAAACAGTACAGTGGTACCTTGGTTCTCAAACGCCTTGGTATTCAAACAACTTTCAAATGTTCTCCATTTTGAGTCTTACACTTCCAATTTGAGTGCCACACTTCTGTTTTGAGTGTTACGCTGAGGTCTGTTTTTGCAATTTATTTTGTGTTTTTGTTTTTGCGGCTCTTTTTTGTTTTGTTTTTGTGAGTGTGTGGAACCCAGTTCAGCTACTGATTGATTGACTGACTGTGTGACTGCAGTACATTGTTTATTGCTTTCATTTTATGGCTCAGTGGTCTCGTTAGACAGTAAAATTCATGTTAAATTGCTGTTTTGGGGGTTGTTATTAGAAGTCTCAAATGGATCAATCCATTTTGCATTACTTTCTATGGGAAAGCGCGCCTTGGTTTTGGAACAGGCTTCTAGAACAGCTTAAGTTTGAGAAGCAAGGTACCACTGTAGTATTTATTTCATAAAAGGCACACAGTGCTTGGTTGTAAGAAAAAAATCAACCCGCAGAGTGGTTCACAAAGAAAGACAAAACAACAAAATGACCAATAAGAGGCTTAAATAAAACTAATAAAAATCATTAGTATTTTTTAAAAAATTAAAAAGGTTAGCATTTACTGTCTGTCTGCTGATTGGCACTGACTTCATGTCTGTTCGATTGGCTGAGCGACCTTCGATCTCTTTGTTTCAACTTCAGGTTGGATCATAGAATTGCAGAGTTTGAAGTTTCTGGCATGTGGCAGCCCTTCCGATATCTGAAGATGGCTATCTTGTCTCCTCTCAGTCTCCTCTTTTCCAAGCTAAACATTCCCAGCTCCTTCAATCGTTCCTCATAATACTTAGTCCTTCATCCAAGCCCAGGACAGACCCCTGCGGCACCCGACTTGTCACTTTCCCCCAGGATGACAAGGAACCATTAATGAGCACCCCCTGAGCTTGATCACTCAACAAACTACAAATCCACCCAGCAGTTAGCTTCTTCAGCCCACATTTTACCAGCTTCCTCGCGAGAATATTGTGGGGGACTTTGTCAAAAGCCTTACTGAAATCAAGATACACTATGTCCACAGCATGCCCCTGATCCACCAGCTTGAAACTTCATCATAAGAAAAGGAATGAGATTCATGACCTGTGAGAAACCCATGCTGGGTCTTCGCAATCACAGCATCCTTTTCTAAGTGCTCACAGACTGCCTGTTGAATTATCTGTTGTAGGGCCTTTCCTGGTATTGATGTCAAGCTCACTGGTCAGTAGTTACCATGGGCACAAAACTTCCCCACCTCCAGTCTGCAGGGACCTCCCCTGTTATCCAAAAATTCTCAAAGATCATAGAAAAAGGCTCTGAGATTACATCTGCAAGCTCCTTTAGTACCCTTGAGTGCAGTTCACCAGGCCTTGGAGATTTGAATTACCGTATTTTTCGCTCTATAAGATGCACCAGACCACAAGGTGCACCTAGTTTTTGGAGGAGGAAAACAAGAAAAAAAATATTCTGAAGTCACAACAGCAAGAGGGGTCGCTGTGCAGTGAAAGCAGCAATCCCTCTTGCGGTTCTGGCTTCTGGGATAGCTGCGCAGCCTGCATTCGCTCCATAAGATGCACATACAGTGGTACCTCGCAAGACGAATGCCTCGCAAGACAAAAAACTCGCTAGACGAAAGGTTTTTCCGTTTTCGATTTGCCTCGCAAGACGAATTTCCCCTATGGGCTTGCTTCGCAAGACGAAAACGTCTCGCGACGTCTAAAAACAAAGACATGTTTTGTTTATAAAGTTAATTTATTTTCCCTTCAGTTTTTGAACTGCTCTTTACAATATGTGTGACTTTAAAGAGCAGTTAATAAACTGTTGTTGTACCAAATTTGGCTTTGTTTAGACTTTTTTTGACCATAGGAACGCATTAATTGATTTTCAATGCATTCCTATGGGATTTCGTGCTTCGCAAGACGAAAAATTCGCTAGACGACAAAAATTGCGGAACGAATTAATTTCGTCTTGCGGGGCACCACTGTACATTTCCCATTACTTTTTAGGAGGAAAAAAGTGAGTCTTATAGAGCAAAAAATATGGTAACTTAAGCAGCCTAGCTGTTCCCTTACCACTGCTCTTCCTATCTTGGTCTGCAGCTCCCTCCTTGCATCACTTATCCTTCTGGTAATGGGGCTTTCAGTCACCTGATGTCACGTGATCGGCAGGTGGGCTGGATTTGGAGGAACCCAGGATCTGGCCTGTTGGCTGGATCTAATTCACCCCCCCCCCACAACCTAGAGGTTGTACGTTCAGGTGGAACGTGAAGTGAAGGACATGAGGCAGGAGTTGGTAATGCAGGTGAGATGTGCACAAGCAAGTTGCCAGCTAGCTCTGCGGAGGCTCTTTTTATTAACACAATATGCAAAACCAATCAGATACATTTTGGACTGTTCCCTTTACATCTTCCAATCATGCGATCGTGGGGTGTTACATGTGGGAATGTTCAGGGGTGCAGTAGAGGATATATTGTCTGTTTATAGCATTTCCAGCTTGTGTTAACACGTTCACAATTTAGCAGAGTAACATTCCTCCTTTTAAACATGCAGCGGATGCGTTTGCTCAGGCTCGTTAAAGCCTCTATAATAACTGTTCTGGTATTTTCCCCTTATTCCCTCATAAAAGATAAGACACGACACAGTCTTCTATAAAAGTATAAAAGGAGTTTATTGACATTCTGTTCACAATCGGATCCCAGAAGGCAGACTTATCTTAGAAAAGTAACATACACTTGGAAACTATCTCATAAGGAGACAGTCCCTTTGTCCTCTCTTGGCCAAGAGAGCATCTTTGGCTAAGCAGATGTTGCTTCTTCGATGCATGGAGTCAAAGAGAGAGAGACCCTGCCCTGTGCTTTTGTCGTTACCTCCACGCCCACCTCTAGTCACATGCAGAGGAAGTCTGTCCCAGCCCAGAAGAAAACAGGAAGTTTACCTGCTGGCTGGACAAACATTCTTCCCCATGTGTAAACATGTTCACTCTAGGAATGTTGTACTTGACTGCTCTTGTGTTTCACATCCCACAATACAAAGTTATTTTGGCACCTGTTTCCACCATCTCATTTTCCCCTTGAGCAATGTATGACGAAGGAGACAAAGGTTACAGACAGGGCACGGCAGAACACTGAGAAAGCCAAAGGTTAGATAGAGGGCATGATGTTCAGACAGCTGTGGCTTTGTCTGTGGGTGGAAGTGTGCTCCACACCCGAAGGTCACGCGTTCAGGAACGGATTTGCTTTCTGCATGCAAAGCGTGGGCTGCTGTGATGGCTAAATGGAGCCTCCATCTGAATATCAGGTGTTGCGGACAACAGGGAGAGGGCTGCTGCGTTCCTGCCTTGCGTTGAAGGCTCCCTGGAAGCTGCCAGTCGCTGGTGGAAGCAAAATACCAAACCGGGTGGATTCCTGGTCATGAAGGGGAGGCTTGCCGCTTGATCAAGTCCAGCATCCTATTCTCACAGTAGCCAAACAGGTGCCTCAAGGAAGCCTATGTTGTAAACAAAATCTGCCCTTTCCCCCTTATAGGGTATCCAAGAGCCCATATAGAGTCCTTACATAGGTTCCCTGTTGGTAGGAGAAAATAACAGAGGCCAACCAGAGAATATTGAGAAGCAAAGCAGCTAGTAAGCCTGATCTTTATTGATCTGTTGCAACAGGGTGCTCCCCTCACACGCAGGAAAGGAGGAGGAACCCAGAACAATGGTGCACAAGGCCTTATAGAGACAATTTAAATTCCTTGCGCTGGAGTTCAAGACCACCCCTCCATACATCATACCACAGAAAAGGTGGTTTAAAGCAGAAATCTGAGTGGTTTGTTTACCTCCTATCTGCCAGGTTACCTGTTTAATGGTCACTTGATTGGATTGCCTGCTTTGTTGTTGTTTAGTCTTGTCTGAATCTTCGTGACCCCCTGGACCAGAGCACGCCAGGCACTCCTGTCTTCCACTGCCTCCTGCAGTTTAGTCAAACTCATGCTGGTAGCTTCGAAGACACTGTCCCACCATTTCGTCCTCTGCCGTCCCCTTCTCCTTGTGCCCTCCATCTTTCCCAACATCAGGGTCTTTTCCAGGGAGTCTTCTCTTCTCATGAGGTGGACAAAGTCTTGGAGCCTCAGCTTCAGCCCTTCCAGTGAGCACTCAGGGCCGATTTCCTTCAGATTGGAGAGGTTTGATCTTCTTGCAGTCCATGGGACTCTCAAGAGCACCATAATTCTCTCCAGCACCATAATTCAAAAGCATTGCTTGCTTGCTTGCTTGATTGATTGGATACCCTAGGGAGCCTGGCCAGTCTTTTGTAATGATAAATACTTAGTAATGATAAATACTTAGTTCCTGAGCCAGATCACAGGCTCACCCTATTCAAACACAGACAGGATTTGTGAAGGAAAAGACAATGAATGGGGAGGCTTTTCCATTTTCCTTTGACCTTGCAGAGAAAACATTTGCTCAGTTTGGGACAGTTTAAAAATGGTTCCAGGTCGGTCTTCCTGTGCTGATCTATGCACGTGCCTGGTTGGTACACTTATGAACATTTAACATATATCTAAGACGTCAAAAGGGACGCGGGTGGTGCTGTGGGTTAAACCACAGAGCCTAGGACTTGCTGATCAGAATTCGGCAGTTCGAATCCCCGCGATGGGGTGAGCTCCCGTTGCTCGGTCCCTGCTCCTGCCAACCTAGCAGTTTGAAAGCACGTCAAAGTGCAAGTAGATAAATAAGTACCGCTCCGGCGGGAAGGTAAACGGTGTTTCCGTGCGCTGCTCTGGTTTGCTAGAAGCGGCTTAGTCATGCTGGCCACATGACCCGGAAGCTGTACGCTGGCTCCCTCAGCCAATAAAGCGAGATGAGCATCGCAACCCCAGAGTCGGTCATGACTGGACCGAATGGTCAGGGGTCCCTTTACCTTTAAACCTCAAAATTCCTATCACACCTGCAAGCAGGACTTCTGCTGGAATAGCTTATTTGCTGTTCAGGTGTTTGATTGTATGGATAAAACACCCCAAACTTGCGTCTCCAGCTGTTTTTGGAGTATGTTGTAAATAAAAATCTGCCCTTTTCCCTTCTGGGGTATCCAAGAGCCCATATAGAGTCCTTACACAGGTTCCCTATTGGTAGGAGAAAATAACAGAGGCCAACCAGAGAATATTGAGAAGCAAAGCAGCTAGTAAGCTTGATCTTTATTGATCTGTTGCAACAGGGTGCTCCCTTCACACGCAGGAAAGGAAGAGGACCCCCAAAATTGCTGTGCAAGGGCTTATTAAGACTTTTGAAATTCCCACCCTGTAGATCAAGACCACCCCCAGAAACATTATGCATATATCACAGAAGGGGTGTAACCTAAGACCACCCCTCAGATACATCCCACCTACATCACATAAATTTAAATGTTGTTTATCATTTATCTCCTGTCTGGCAGGTTACTTGATTGGATTTCCTGGGGAGCCTGGCCATTCTTTTGTAGTGGTAAAATACTTATTTCCTGGGCCAGGTCACAGGCTCACACCTTATTCATATCTTAAATGTGTCCTTAAGACAGGATTCGTGAGGAAAGAGACAATGGGGAGACTTTTCCAGTTTGACCTTGCAGAGAAAACATTTGGTAAGTTTAGGAATCAAAATGGTTCCAGGTTGGTCTTCCTGTGTTGATCTATGTATGTGCGGTTATGAACATCGCCATATATCTAAGACCATAAAATTCCTATCACAAGTACAACTCCCACCATCCTCAGCTAGCAGGACCAAGTGTCAGGGATGATGGGAATTGTAGTCCACAACAGCTGGAGACCCAAGTTTGGGATACCCTGGTCGGAAAGTATGAATACATCATCCCCCACTGTTGTCTATTGATCTTCATTCTTAATTTATTTCTGCTTTTAACTTTTTTTGCTAACTTTTTTTGATTTTGTATTTATTTATTGTTGCAAACTGCTGCGATGTATCTTTATGATACAGCGGTACATAAATATTTGTTTTAGGAATAAGTAAGTAATAAAAGACATCCTGTGCTTCTACTGGACAGGGATAGGATAAATTCCAGTTGTGGCTGGGGGCTTAAAACAGCCCTCCCTTTAAAAAAATGCAATCGGGAAAATTTGCACGGGGAAATTCTTAGCAGGGATTTAATTTCACATTGGTGAGTAATAACCTGATTAGCCAATATTCCGGGTGCCACGTTGGGGACACTGATTCAAAATCTGGACTGGGGATTGTATTGGGAAGGGCACTGAGAGTGGAAACACTCTCTGGAAATACTTGCAGTATAAAAAAATAATAATTGTTTAAGGTGGTCTAGGGATACAGACACCCACCAGACAAGTCTGGGCTTGCCCACGGCTTAGTTTCATTGCAGACAGGCTGCTGTTGGGCTGGATAGGTGCCCAGGGTCCTGCGGGTTTTTAAAAAGTGCAAACTCTGGTATCTTGTCCAAACAGACATGAAAACACTACCAAGCCCAGCGGTTCCCTTCGGTTGCAATAAACTCATCCTCAGTACCCCCTGCCCTACCAAAAGCATTAAGTCAGGTAAGGAGACTGCAAAATTAAAAGCAGAGGCTACTCTAATCAAAAAAATTCCATCTGTTTACAGTTGGTCTCCAAGATAAATTATAAATTTCTCCTATTCCTTATTGAAGTTTTGGTCTTCTGGTCAGTTTTGCCATTTCAGCATAGTCCAATAATTCAATTTGCCATTCTTCTCTGGTAGGGACTTTATTTTCTTTCCATCTCTGGGCCAGAATATGGTTTATGTACCCGTGTGTGTGCGCCCACTCTGTGTATTTATGAACATTTTTGGGTTCTGATACCTTAGAATTATTGGGGGGGGATGCTTTGGTTGTTTCTCGGGGAAAGTGGGATATGCATGGCACCCGACTGCAAAAGTGGATGGGACCACTGGACCTTTTTAATGGTTGTATAGAAGAGGAGATTTCAGCGAGTGCATCTTGCCATGCCTGAAATTGCCCTCTGTTTGCATGGCCATCTTTTGGGGGCCTGTTTAGGGAAGCGTTTAATGTTTGATGCATTACTGTATTTTAATATTTTGTTGGAAGATGCCCAGAGTGGCTGGGGAAGCCCAGCCAGATGGGCGGGGTATAAATAATAAATTTATACTGCAATGTGCTCTACGTGGGGCTACCTTTGAAGGTGACCCGGAAGCTACAAGTAATCCAGAATGTGGCAGCTAGACTGGTGACTGGGGGCGGCCGCCGAGACCACATAACACCAGTCTTGGAAGACCTACATTGGCTCCCAGTACGTTTCCGAGCACAATTTAAAGTATTGGTGCTGACCTTGAAAGCCCTAAATGGCCTCGGTCCAGTATACCTGAAGGAGCGTCTCCACCTCCATCGTTCAGCCCGGACACTGAGGTCCAGCTCCGAGGGCCTTCTGGCGGTTCCCTCGTTGCGAGAAGCCAAGTTACAGGGAACCAGGCAGAGGGCCTTCTCGGTGGTGGCACCTGTCCTGTGGAACGCCTGCCCTTCAGATGTCAAAGAGAAAATAACTACCAAACTTTGAGAAGACATCTGAAGGCAGCCCTGTTTAGGGAAGCTTTTAATGTTTAATAGGTTATTGTATTTTAGTGTCTTGTTGGAAGCCACCCAGAGTGGCTGGGGAAACCCAGCCAGATGGGTGGGGTATAAATTATTATTATTATTATTATTATTATTATTATTATTATTATTATTATTGCTCAGGGTGGAAGATACACACTGCATGTCCAAACCCCTGGTGCAGTCCCTGGCATGCCCAGTTAAAAGAACAAAGGAACAGATAATGATATGATTTATATATCTATGCTGCTATTTTATGAATGAAAAGCAGCTCATCCTTCTTGTTGTTGGCATCTGTCTGTCTCAAACATCTCTCGAGACGGATGGAGGTTGCAAAGTGGTTTATAAACAATAAATAGCAATAAAATTCTAGAACATCACATTTATGACCTAAAGCATATGATCAGTTAAAACAACTGAAATATGTGACAAAACAACTAAAACCTTAAGTATTTTGACATCTGAATTAACGTACCATTTGTTACGGGCTGTGGCCTGGGGGAAGCAATTCAGATAATCAGATTCCTTTGTGTCTGCTGGCGACCTGAAAGTTATATGAAATTACTGGACTCAAAATAGATCAGCCAGCTTTGATTCAGTTCAGTCAAGAGTTGGAAAGATTAGCAAAACTGAAAATGCTACTGTTAGCAGCTGGTCACTGCAAAAATGTGTGTGTGTGTCTTGTCTATATTTGTATATATTCAAACTTTGCATAGAGGCGATAGAGAGTTTGTCATTTACATTCTGGGGCCTTTCAGCTGATGAACACACCCTCCTGCTCTGTACGTTCCTGTGCAACGCTATTATTCTTCCTGCATTTCCAGTGGGCTCTGATAAGGAAAAGTCCTGGGGTGTGGATTTACTCTGTCGGCGTGGTACTCCCCGCGGGTCTCTCTGGTCAGCAAAAGGAGGATTCTGCGGGCAAGTTGAAGAAGCAAACAGTGGTCAGTAGACCTGATCTTTGTTGCAACAAGGTTCAAACACATAAAGAGTAGGAACCCGAGCACTTTTAAGACCTCTCCCCATTTCCCATAGTATGTTTTTCAACAGCATCATTGATCACAAATATGTCAAAAAGTAGGTGTTAAGTTGTGAGCACTTTTAAGACCTCTCCCCATTTCCCATAGTATGTTTTTCAACAGCATCATTGATCACAAATATGTCAAAAAGTAGGTGTTAAGTTGTGGGTGAACATATCAGACAACACTGTGATTCTTCAAACAGCTCTTGTTTATTCACAGGCCAGAACAGAACTGAACTGAAGGGTTCAACCAGCTTGCTTATATAAGAGCTCCAGTACAACGCAACAGTAAACATTTTCTGTAACTATCCAATCACTGAACATCACTTTCGATCCCTTATTTGCATATGTGGACCTGAGTGAAAACTATCTACAGTATCCCCCTGCTGGCCCAGGGTGAGAACTTCAGTACATAACAGTAGGAGTGTTTGGCATGTAGAAACATGAGCCCATCACCGACCCCTGTCAATAACCCCAGTTCCTCTTCCCCAAGGGAACAATAAAGGAACAATAAAAATATTTACTCATCCCCCTAGCTGTAAGGCTTTCCTGTCCATCACCTTTCGAAGTACAGTGGTGCCCCGCAAGACGAACGCTTCGCAAGACGGAAAACCCGCTAGACGAAAGGGTTTTCCGTTTTGGAGGCACTTCGCAAAATGAATTTCCCTATGGGGTTGCTTCGCAAGACGAAATGCGAGTTCCTGTGTTTTTTTTCTCTCTCTCTCCCCTTTTTCTAAGCAGCTAAGCCGCTTATCAACTGATCCATCAAGTGTAACAAAAGGGATATTTACATTTCCCTGTTTCCCAGCCAAGTTAATCACACCCTTTTGTCTTCATCTGGGTTTGTTATTTCTGGAATGGCTACCTGTCTGGCACTCAGGTATCAGGAGGCCAGGAATTATCAACCAGGCAGAGGGGCTGCTGAGGAGCTGAGCTCATAGAATAGAATCATAGAGTTGGAAGAGACCACCAGGGCCATCGAGTCCAACCCCCTGCCAAGCAGGAAACACCATCAGAGCACTCCTGACATATGGTTGTCAAGCCTCTGCTTAAAGACCTCCAAAGAAGGAGACTCCACCACACTCCTTGGCAGCAAATTCCACTGTCAAACAGCTCTTACTGTCAGGAAGTTCTTCCTAATGTTTAGGTGGAATCTTCTTTCTTGTAGTTTGGATCCATTGCTCCGTGTCCGCTTCTCTGGAGCAGCAGAAAACAACCTTTCTCCCTCCTCTATGTGACATCCTTTATATATTTGAACATGGCTATCATATCACCCCTTAACCTCCTCTTCTCCAGGCTAAACATGCCCAGCTCCCTTAGCCGTTCCTCATAAGGCATCGTTTCCAGGCCTTTGACCATTTTGGTTGCCCTCCTCTGGACACGTTCCAGTTTGTCAGTGTCCTTCTTGAACTGTGGTGCCCCGAACTGGACACAGTACTCCAGGTGAGGTCTGACCAGAGCAGAATACAGTGGCAATATTACTTCCCTTGATCTAGATGCTATGCTCCTATTGATGCAGCCCAGAATTGCATTGGCTTTTTTAGCTGCCGCATCACTGTTGGCTCATGTCAAGTTTGTGGTCAAATGTCTATATGAATTTCTGAAGTTTTCCCTGTGAGCCAGTACATAGGAACATTTATCAGTGAATTGTTACATTTGGTATCGTGCAGCAGAGGCCCTTTGAATAGATAGGAAGAAACTGTGATGAAGTGTTTTGACAAGTCACAAAAGTCACAAAAGTGATTGTGCTGATTTTGGTAGTGGGCTGCATGTGCATGATATCTGCTGGAGGGGCAACCCCCCCCAACCTATACATAAATTCCTGCAACAAGGGGGAAGGAGTTTGTGACCTTTTGCTTAAGGGATTATGGATTCCCATCTTCCAGAGGAGTCATTAGCCCTTGGAACCAAGGAAATCAGTCAAACCGGTGAATTTTGGCAATTGTTTTATTCTGTACTGGATAGGCAGAGGAAACAGTATGAAACATGGGACCCGCTTATTGCTACAATTTTATAGACTGCTTTTCTGAGCCTCTGCTGTGGTGTATGTAAGGTGCCTGTGTCAATGGTCATTGTCCTGGTCTTCGTTAGAAGCTATGAACGGGATTTTGGGAGTCTTTCTCACAAAATCTTCCACTGCGACAACTCTAGACTCATAGAATCGGAAGGGACCCCGATAGCCATTATGTTTTTATGTGTTAGAAACCACCCAGAGTGGCTGGGGCAACCCAGCCTGATTGGCGGAGTATGAATAAATAAGATGATTGTGGTGATGACTGCCATACTGTGTGTGCCTTGCAGGGAGTCTAACCCATTGAAGGCAGGGGCACTTTGGGTGGTAATCAATAAAATTTCACTTTGAGTAGACCCAATGAAATGAATAAATGTTGCTAAGTTGATTTCAATAGGTCTACTCCATGTTGCTGATTTGCCACTCATCAAATCACCTGATATCACAGTGACAGCAGGGGATTCCTTTTTCCTGTGGTGGCCTTGCTTTGCAAAATAATAATTTTATATATTATATTATTTTATTTTATATTATATATATATATCCTGCCCATCTGGCTGGGTTTCCCCAGCCACTCTGGGCGGCTTCCAACCAAATATTAAAAACAACACAGCATCAAACATTTAAAACTTCCCTAAACAGGTGTTCAGATGTCTTTTAAAAGTAAAATAGTTGCTTATTGCCTTGACATTTGCTGGGAGGGCATTCCACAGGGCGGGCACCACTACCGAGAAGGCCCTCTGCCTGGTTCACTATAACCTCACATCTCGCAGGGAGGGAACTGCCAGAAGGTTCTTGGCGCTGGACCTCAGTGTCTGGGGAGAATGATAGTGGTTTAGCTGGTGATATGTCACAAAGTTCCAAACCAGCTCCACCAGCTCAGATGTTGTGATATATCAGTATATCTCAATGTTTAGTTGGTGGCATATCACAGTGTTGAAAGCCTGATATTGCAGAGCCCTACTCTAGAGTTACAGCTGAACCGAGATGTGAGACCTGGGTTTGGGGATAACATCTCAGCAGCCAAGACAGAGGTGCCACCAGCTGCTCTATAGAGAAAGGGAAGTGTGCTCAAAACAGCTGACTTCCTGCTGATTTGCAGCTTCGGTGCTAAATGCTTTGCTCAAACCTTCCACCACATTTGGTTGGGGGTGGGCAGTGTTAGTGAGTTGCCACTGTGCAGAAGTGGGCAGGGTCAGAAGGAACATTTTGCCAACAACAACAGAGGTTATCAGCTGGGTTATCAAGACAGAACGCCTGCTCTGTGGAAGGCTATTTAATGCTTTGTGCAGACTCACCAGACCAGTGTTTCTTAATCTCTGGTTTCCCCAGCTTTTGTTGGACTACAACTCCCATCTTCCCTGACCACCGGTGTGGCGAAGTTGGGAAATCTTGGTATGTCAAAAACGTTGGTTCACGCAGGAGTGAGGCATTGCGGGAGAGTTAAAACTGTGGACTTCTGGGAAATGGGTATCTGGTCTCTTTCACTGTAAAACTCCCAGTCTTTAGGAGTGTGAGTCAATTACATCCTAACTCTAGGCAGGATGAGATGTTATCTGATCCTGGCACAGCTGGGGGCTTGAGTGTGGATTGGGTGTGAAAAGGTTCAGGAGGCTATCAAAGTAATTTACAACTCAAGAGCCTGGTACGTGTCAGAGCAGCCTGAGAAGGGAGAGGAAGTCTTTTGATCTCAAGGTCTCTGAGCCTAAACAAAGTTCAGCTGTGCTGGTCTCCTGGCAGTCAGGAGATAGTTTCTCATCATACAGCCATTGGTGTGGTGGGAGCTGTACTCTTGACAACGGCTGGGGACCCAAGTGGGAGACACACTACAGAGTCTATCTACCTGCTCCAGTGTGTGCACCTTTTACTGGGTGGGGAGAAAAGTCAGGGATGCTGGAGAAAGCGGGCTGCCCAGTGGTGAGCCTGTCCCACTTGTTGTTGTCCTGAAGGGGAGACCCCCAAAGGGGTAATAAACCCTTTAATATGGTCCTTCCTGTGGCAGACAGGTGACGGAAAGCGGAGACATTTCACAAGCCGAGACATTTCGCTGCAGGGCTCATAGTTTTATGCCTTCCGAAAGGCAGGGGAGGTTTTTTTTTTGTTCCTTGTTTGTCTTCCCTGTCCTTATTTGTCTCCTTTTTGCAGGAGAAAACGCCGGCCTGGTTGAGGTGTTCCGTCGCGAATGCAACCATGACAAGTCACCCTTTGGTAGAAACCCACAGTTTCTCCTCGAAAGAAGCCCAGCAGCTGCTCCACAACAAGTTTGTTGTGATCATGGGCGATTCCAGTGAGTATCGTCTCGATGTGGCAATTAGGATGTGGTTTGTTCCTCAGCTGCAACAATTCCTGGCCTTCGAAACACAGGCTGGGTGCCTTTTCTCTTGCCGGCAGTATGAAAATAATTCTCTGCCCTTGTCCTTCGGCGCGTCCGTCCCTCCCTCCTCTCTCTGCCTCTCCATCTCTCGAGCGCAGCCTCACTTCCTCTTTCAAACTGCCTCTCTGTATATTTCTATCTTGATAAATTGGAAACATGATCTGCGGAAACTCTGTGGGTTGCAGATCTCGATGCTTAGCGTGTGGTTCAATGCTGATGTGCTTCTTAACTGCTTATCGTGCTCAATCCATCTGCTTGCTAAAACCTTAAAGCTTTTTTGTTGTTGAGGATATTCAACCCATCATTTGCCACTCTGCATGTTACTACCAGCAAATGCTTCCCAACAACAGAGATCTTTAATATAATAATAATAATAATAATAATAATAATAATAATAATAATAATAATAATAAATTAATTTTAAAAAATTATACCCTGCCCATCTGGCTGGGTTTCCCCAGCCACTCTGGGTGGCTTCCAACAAAAGATTAGAAGAAGAAGAAGAAGAAGAAGAAGAAGAAGAAGAAGAAGAAGAAGAATAGTAGTAGTAGTAGTAGTAGTAGTAGTTTGGATTTGATATCCTGCCTTTCACTCCCTTTAAGGAGTCTCAAAGCGGCTAACATTCTCCTTTCCCTTCCTCCCCCACAACAAACACTCTGTGAGGTGAGTGGGGCTGAGAGACTTCAGAAGTGTGACTAGCCCAAGGTCACCCAGCAGCTGCATGTGGAGGAGCGGGGAATCAAGATTACGAGATTACGAGTCCACCGCTCTTAACCACTGCACCACCAGTACAGTGGTACCTCGGGTTACATACGCTTCAGGTTACAGACTATGCTAACCCAGAAATAGTGCTTCAGGTTAAGAACTTTGCTTCAGGATGAGAACAGAAATTGTGCTCCGGCGGCGCGGCAGCAGAGGGAGGCCCCATTAGCTAAAGTGGTGCTTCAGGTTAAGAACAGTTTCAGGTTAAGTACGGACCTCCAGAACGAATTAAGTACTTCACCCGTGGTACCACTGTACATTAAAACATCAGTCATTAAAAGCTTCCCTAAACAGGGCTGCCTTCAGATGTCTTCGAAATGTCAGGTAGTTGTTTATCTCTTTGACATCTGGTGGGAGAGCATTCCACAGGGCAGGTGCCTGCCTGGTTCCCTGTAACTTGGCTTCTCGCAATGAGGGAACCGCCAGAAGGCCCTCAGAGCCGGACCTCAGTGTCCGGGCTGAACGGTGAGGGCGGAGACGCTCCTTCAAGCATACAGGACCGAGGCCATTTACGCCTTTAAATGGCAGCACCAACACTTTGAATTGTGTTCGGAAATGTACTGGGAGCCAGTGTAGGTCTTTCAAGATCGGTGTTATGTGGTCTCGGTGGCTGCTCCCAGTCAGCATTCTACCTGTCGCATTCTGGATTAGTTGTAATTTCCGGGTCACCTTCAAAGGTAGCCCCATGTAGAGCGCATTGCAGTAGTCCAAGCGGGAGATAACCAGAACGTGCACCACTCTGTTGAGACAGTCCGCATGCAGATAGGGTCTCAGCCTGCATACCAGATGGAGCTGGTGGATAGCTGCCCTGGGCACAGAATTGATCTGCGCCTCCATGGACATCTGTAAGTCCAAAATGACCCCCAGGCTGCACACCTGGTCCTTCAGGGGCTCAATTACCCCATTCAGGATTAGGGAGTCCCCCACACCTGCCCGCCCCCTGTCCCCCTGTCTCATAATCTGGTGTGGGAGCCAGTGTGGTGTAGTGGTTAAGCGCGGTGGATTCGTAATCTGGTGAACCGGGTTCGCTTCCCTGCTCCTCCACATGCAGCTGCTGGGTGACCTTGGGCTAGTCACATTCTCTGAAGTCTCTCAGCCCCACTCACCTCATAGAGTGTTTGTTGTGGGAGAGGAAGGGAAAGGAGAATGTTAGCCACTTTGAGACTCCTTTGGGTAGTGATAAAGCGGGATATCAAATCCAAACTCTTCTTCTTCCCCCAAAAACGGTACTTCCGTCTTGTCAGGATTCAACCTCAATCCATTAGCTGCCATCCATCCTCCAACCGCCTCCAGACACTCACACAGGACATTCATCCCTATCACATATTTGGGAGATGTGGGTGATTGTGCCTCCTTCAACTTAGCATCGCCCCCTTTGCACCGATGAATGATCCCAAGGGATCCTCTTGGACTGGTGCAGACGTGATTTGGAGTCAAGAGTGGGTCTGTCCTTGCAAGAAAAACCTATTGCGCTTGCCTCCGTAGTGGGCATTTATCGTGGAAGTGCAACACTCACTCACTTGCTACAGGGCATCTGTACCAAATGGTGCCAAAACAACCCCCTCTCATCTTTCCCTTGTTCGGCATCTATTTATTTAAACAATGCAGCTATGTGAGATCACAAATCATTCCCAAAATAAAATTGTAAATGTGCTTCTCTGCCTGGATAGCTCAGCTGGTTAGAGCATGGTGCCGATAACACCATGGTTGCAGGTTTGATCTCTGTATGGGACAGCTGCATATTTCTGCATTGCTGGGGCTTGGGCTGGATCAGTGCTCAGCAACCTTTTTCAGCCATGGACCCCCCACTGTCCCTTGGACCATGCGGTGGGCCAGACTATATTTTGAAAGAAAAATATACAGTGGTACCTCGGGTTAAGTACTTAATTCGTTCCGGAGGTCTGTACTTAACCTGAAACTGTTCTAAACCTGAAGCACCACTTTAGCTAATGGGACCTCCTGCTGCCACTGCGCTGCTGCTGCGCAATTTCTGTTCTCAACCTGAAGCAAAGTTCTTAACCTGAAGCACTATTTCTGGGTTAGCAGAGTCTATAACCTGAAGCATATGTAACCTGAAGCGTATGTAACCCGAGGTACCACTGTATATTAAAATGAATGAATTCTTGTGCTCCACAAATAACCCAGAGATGCATTTTAAATAAAAGGACACATTCTACTTATGTAAAAACACGCTGATTCCCGGACCATCTGCAGGCCGGATTGAGAAGGCGATTGGGCCGTATCCAGCCCATGGGCCTTAGATTGCCTACCCCTGGGCTAGATAGTCCTGGGTAAAGGTAATGGGACCCTTGACCATTAGGTCCAGTCCTGTCTGACTCTGGGGTTGCAGTGCTCATCTCGCTTTATTGGCCAAGGGAGCCGGCATACAGCTTCCGGGTCATGTGGCCAGCAGGACTAAGCCGCTTCTGGCAAACCAGAGCAGCGCACGGAAACGCTGTTTACCTTTCCGCCAGAGCGGTACCTATTTATCTACTTGCACTTTGACGTGCTTTCGAACTGCCAGGCTGGCAGGAGCAGGGACTGAGCAACGGGAGCTCACCCTGTCACGGGGATTTGAACCTCCAACCTTCTTATCAGCAAGTCCTAGGCTCTGTGGTTTAACCCACAGCTCCACCCGCGTCCCAGCCCTGGGTAATCTTGGTCTAATTTGAGACAATCATACTCCCCTCGACACAAAGAAGCCTTTCTCTTTTCTGATCTTTCATCATGGTTGAAAATAGGGTTTTGCAACAATATGTTTGCATATTGTTTGCAACAATATGTTGTGGAGAACTGTAGAAGAGTAGCCAGTGCCCTTGAAGAGACGTGGGGATATTGTTTCTGGTTGCATATCACCCCCAGAAAGTTTTTATTTTGATACCGTACTGTACTGAAATGTTTAAATGTTTATTGGTTTGCCATTGAATCTTCCCACGACACTTGCTGTGCTCTCCTGCCAGACCAGTGTGATGCATTGCACCTTTTGAGAACCACTGCCCCAAACCCTTTGCAGTGCAGAAATCTGTTTCCTCCCCACTCCAGAGCAGTTTCTGCTCCATATGTTCCTTTCAATCTGGGTTGACTCTAGATCCTGCTTTCCAGGAGAGTGGTTGTGCCTACTTGAGACACTTTAAAAGCCCATTAGGTTATCCAAACCGTTCCCCGCCTGCATGATGCCACAGGTCAACGAGAAAGAAGAAGAAGAAGAGTTTGGATTTATATCCCGCTTTATCACTACCTGAAGGAGTCTCAAAGCGGCTCACCATCTCCTTTCCCTTCCTGCCCCACAACAAACACTCTGTGAGGTGAGTGGGGCTGAGAGACTCCAGAGAAGTGTGACTGGCCCAAGGTCACCCAGCAGCTGCATGTGGAGGAGCGGGGAATTGAACCCGGTTCCCCAGATTACGAGTCTTAAAAGACTTTCTGCAAAAACGACTGACCTACTGTACACATGCAGCCGCTGGGAGAGATCATCAGGAGGTTTGGGCTGGGTGTTCATCAGTATGCAGATGATACCCAGCTCTACCTCTCTTTTAAATCAGAACCAGTGAAGGCGGTGAAGGTTCTGTGTGAGTGTCTGGAGGCGGTTGGAGGATGGATGGCGGCTAACAGATTGAGGTTGAATCCTGACAAGACAGAAGTACTGTTTTTGGGGGACAGGAGGCGGGCAGGTGTGGAGGATTCCCTGGTCCTGAATGGGGTAACTGTGCCCCTGAAGGACCAGGTGCGCAGCCTGGGAGTCATTTCGGACTCACAGCTGTCCATGGAGGCACAGGTCAAATCTGTATCCAGGGCAGCTGTTTACCAGCTCCATCTGGTACGTAGGCTGAGACCCTATCTGCCTGCGGACTGCCTCGCCAGAGTGGTGCATGCTCTGGTTATCTCTCGCTTGGACTACTGCAATGCGCTCTACGTGGGGCTACCTTTGAAGGTGACCCGGAAACTACACTAACCCAGAATGCAGCAGCTAGACTGGTGACTGGGAGCGGCCGCCGAGACCATATAACACCGGTCTTGAAAGACCTAAATTGGCTCCCAGTACGTTTCCAAGCACAATTCAAAGTGTTGGTGTTGACCTTTAAAGCCCTAAACGGCCTCAGTCCATTATATCTGAAGGAGCGTCTCCTCCCCCATCGTTCTGCCCGGACACTGAGGTCCAGCTCCGAGGGCCTTCTGGCGGCTCCCTCACTGCGAGAGGCCAAGTTACAGGGAACCAGGCAGAGGGCCTTCTCAGTAGTGGCGCCCGCCCTGTGGAACACCCTCCCATCAGATGTCAAAGCGATAAATAACTACCTGACATTCAGAAGACATCTGAAGGCAGCCCTGTTCAGGGAAGTTTTTAATATGTGACATTTTAGTGTATCTTTCATCTTTGTTGGAAGCCCCCCGAGTGGCTGGGGAGACCCAGCCAGATGGGCGGGGTACAAATAATAAATTATTATTATTATTATTATTATTATTATTATTATTATTATTATTATTATTATTATCAACACTACCAGCTTTCACTAACCAACCAACCCAAACAAAAACTAACATTTCTCACTCTATATATACAACTTGGTGCAAGCCACTGACTCATGCTGACCCAGCTTTTTTAAGCATTAAAGAAACAGCAGCCAATTTTTTAGCCTTGACAGTAATTTTGCGCTTCTGCACATGCGAGAGCAGTGAAACCCGGAAGTAACCCTTTCTGGTACTTCCGGGTCGCCGCGGGACGCAACCTGAAAAGATGTAACCTGAAGCAAACATAACAAGAGGTATGACACTATTTCAAGATTCAGAGTCACCATTTATTAAGTTATAATTCTATAATTCGAATGAGTTCCTGCTCATCTATCCTCAATGTTTATAAACACAATTGCATACAGTTGCTTCTTAAAATTCCATCATGTCCCATTTCACCCTCTTAAATAGGTTTCTTAATATATTCTATTCCCCCCCCTTAAATTTCGCATTTGGAAAATTATTTTTTTAGTAGACCAGAGAGAGTTTCCAGTGCTCCTTGAAAGATTTTAGATTTTTGTCTCTTATCAGAGCTTGCCAGTTTTAACATATTCTGCATATTCCATGGTTTTCATCATCCATTCTTCATTTGTCGGTATTCCATGCCGCTTTGGTTACATGCAGAAACACAGCTGAAGTTTCCTTTGCAATCTACATCTTTGTCAATCTGTTTTCAAATGGATTCTGCAGGGTAATTCAGAATCACACCAGAAGGGTGTTTCGTTTTTGGAACGAGCCCAGTTTCTCCAGAAATGCTTCTTGGAGGGGGAAAATATGCAATAGCTCTAGATCATGGGTAGGCAAAGTAAAGCCCGGGGTCCAGATCCAGCCCAATCGCCTTCTAAATCTGGCCCACAGACAGTCTGGGAATCAGTATGTTTTTACATGAGTAGAATGTGTGCTTTTATTTAAAATGCATCTCTGGGCTATTTGTGGGGCATAGGAATTTGTTCATCCCCCTCAAAAAAAATATATAGTCCGGCCCCTGACAAGGTCTGAGGGACAGTGGACCGACCCCCTGCTGAAAAAGTTTGCTGACCCCTGCTCTAAATTGTGTGCAGACTACATAAAAAAACACACCTCATATTTGGTCTCCATTGATTCTAGAATAAAATATTTGTCTGCAGCCTTAGTCAACAAGACATGTTTTCTTCCTTTCTAGTTTACCGATCGATATACAAAGACCTGATCTCCATCCTGCAGGCCGACCAGCTGCTCACTGTTGATCAGCTGAAGAAAAAGGTGGTTTTTTCTTTAAAGTATTTTCATAGAATCCTAGAATTTTAGAGTTGGAAGGGACCACAACGGTCAAACCTAGCTGTCTCAAGGTTACAGCTGCTGCACAAGCAATAATTGTGCAACTTGTGCTTGGCTGCCCCAATTCAGGGCAGAACTGGATCCGTATTCCCTGATCAATAACTTTTCCTTCTGGGCAACTCCTTTTATTCAGGCACAGCAGTCCCTGTCTATACTTAGAGGGGGGAGTCCGATTGGTTGGACAGTTCTGTTCGGCAGTAGGATGGAAACGGGGGGGTTAGGTGGCTGTTGACCAACTGAGACCCCCTCATTCTGTGGTTCTCTGGACTGAGACTTCTAGGAGTAGTAGTAAAGTAAATAGTAAATTTTATTTATACCCCGCCCTCCCTGCCGAGAGCTGGGCCCGGGGCGGCTAACACCAATAAAATCACAGTAAAAACATAATTGGGGGGGGATTTAAAATACAGGTTAAAATGCAATTTAAAATGCAGCCTCATTTTAAAAGTAGCTGATAGATCAAGACATAAGGGGAGGGCAACATAAGGGTCAGAGTGAGGTCCAAACCAAAGGCCAAGCGGAACAGCTCTGTCTTGCAGGCCCTGCAGAAAAATGTCAAGTCCCGCAGGGCCCTGGTCTCTTGGGACAGAGCGTTCCACCAAGTCGGGGCCAGTGCTGAAAAGGCCCTGGCCCTAGTTGAGGCCAATCTAACCACCTTGCAACCTGGGACCTCCAAAATGTTGTCATTTGTGGACCTTAAGGTCCTCCGCGGGGCATACCAGGAGAGGCGGTCCCGTAATAATGCGTTGGTTGGCCGCAAGGGGCTTGCAAAAGAGTCCTTGTGTACGATCTTGATCTCTACTTGCAGGGAGAACCGTCTTTTAACAACGATAAACTGGTGAAATATAGTGGGTTAGGCTGCGGGAACAGATACCAGGAGGTGCGCGAGTTCCGCTCGGATCACCACCTGGTGCGATGCTACTTCATTCCCCGCGTTTATTCGGACTACGTGGAGGAAATCTTGGACGACCTCCAAAGAGAGCCGAAACCGGACGTGGTCATCTTCAATTCCTGCCTCTGGGACCTCAACAGGTAAGGGGGACTTACCTGTGGCACCATGTGGCTTCCGTGTGTGGGCTTCTCTGAGATATCTGGCTGACCTACGCTTGGAAACTGGGTGCTGGGCTCTTGCTGCGATCCTGCGGCCTCTTGCCTTGTGTTATCCAGCCCTTCGTTGCTGATCCCTGACCAGAAACCTCATATGTCTCTGCATCAGCTGAGATTTGGGATGCTTTTGTTGCTCCTTTTTGCAGGGACTTAGTGGAAAAACTGTGCTTCCCTCTCCTTAAAAAATAACCGCTGGAGCAGTTAGTCATGCAGAGATGTGGTGGGCAAACTCCTCCACGGGTGGTCTCCAAAACAGCCTTATTATTTGGTTGATTACCAAACATGATCCCATGTTGGAGGATGGAGAATTGGGGAAATACCCTTTTGTTTATACTCACATCTGCCCAGGTTTGAAAATCAAGGGAACATGAGACCAGGTGTGTGTTTGTGTGTGTGTGCGTGGTTGTTGTTACCTTGTAAGATATTTTATAGTAACTTTCATAAGGATTCAGTATCTGATGTTTTAGTTAAACAAATTGTTTAAATTGTTATTAAGGAAATGATTCTTTTCCTCCTTCCAATAAAGCACAGCAGAAAAGTTGTCTAAATATAAACAGTGAAACCTCACAACAATTTCATAATTACCTGTCTGTGTATTTCTAATAATTATAACCAAATCAGTAACTTTTGATATAACTGTAAAAACTACTCTGAAAATGTTATTATTCCAAAAATGAAACCTTCCATCTGGTTGTAAATATTAAGGTTATACCAGCAAGAATGAGTCTTTCTGTAAAAAAGAATAATGATTTAAATCAAGTGTCAGGGGCTCAGGAGCAGAGGCACAGGGAAGAGAGGAGATGGGGAGCGAAGGGGAAGAATCCGAGGGGAGCGTAGGAGAAGATGACAGCGGCCCGAGGGATTCCATGAGCCTCTCCAGTGAATCGGAAGATTCACAGAAGGGGGCGCCAAGGGCCAGGGGTAGGGGGTTCCCAAGGGGAATGCCCCAGGAGCAAGGGGGCAGCAGGGACTCCCAGAGCAGTAGTTGGAAATCAGGACCAGCTTCCCCACCAGAGCAGAGTGGGGGGGAAGAGTCCCAAGTATCGGGGCCAGTGCATTCCCCACCAGGGAGAGAAGACGAGGCAGGGCTGACCACGCCTCCATCGGAGAGTCGGACAACGGAGGGGAGGTCAGATCCGGCCAGTATCCCGGAAGAGGGAAGCAGTGACAGAAGTAGTGTAACGGTTAGGAGAAAGGTCACTGGGTTGGCGCGAGAGGCAAGTTCAAATGTACAGGAGCGCGGGACAGCAGAGAATGAGGATTGGGAACCGGGTCCTAAAGCCCGCCGGAGGCAGGGGGAGGAGCTAAGCGACTCAGCGTCGGAAGAGTCCAGAAAGGGCAATGCCCCAGCGGGCAGGAGGACCCAGAGGAGGAGAGAGCAGCGGAAAAGGTGGAGCAGGGCTAGGATCTTAAACTGGTGTCAGAGGGAAGGAGACTCAGACGGGACTTCGCCGATCTAGGGTTTAAGATGTAGGGCTGCGCGCTGCGGCTTTGAAATGGAAACTGAACTTCAATAAAGACTTTTGTACATTACGACAGCCTAGCGTTGGTCCTCTGTGAGCTGGGACCTAGAGGCAGCTCTGACATCAAGTCTTACTGACTCACGATTTAAATCAATTTGATTTAAATGAAATCCACCCTGGCACCCTTCAGCTTTCTTGGCCAAGACCAGTGCTGTTATCCTTTTGTGTCTTCCCACCAAGATTCTGATGGTTTCCTTTCTTCCATTCAGGTACCAAGAGAAGGTGGCCAGGAAGCTTCGGCTGCCGAAGGCCATCAAGCAGTACAAGCTCAACCTGGAGAAGCTCTTTGAGAGGCTGGATCAGGTCCTTCCTCAGACCTGCCTTGCCATCTGGAACACGGCCCTCCCCATTCGGAAAGAGCCTTCCGGAGCCCTCTACAAAGAGATGGAGGGAGACTACTGCTCAGCTGAGGTGACTGGGGGGGGGGGGCAGCTCCCAACCGGGGCGGGGCGGGGTGTCAACCTGTCCCAGAGCCCAGAGCTCTCAACTTTTCCCTTTTCTTGCGAGGAATCCTATTCAGAATAAGGGACTTTCCCTTTAAAAAAGGAAAACGTTGACAGCTATGCCCTTGCCCTCCCTCCAACATGTGGGAATGTTAAAGATTGTAAAGGGAAAGGGACCCCTGACCGTTAGGTCCAGTCATGAACGACTCTGGGATTGCAGCGCTCATCTCGCTTTATTGGCCGAGGCAGCCGGCGTACAGCTTCTGGGTCATGTGGCCAGCATGACTAAGCCGCTTCTGGTGAACCAGAGCAGCGCATGGAAACGCCCTTTACCTTCCCGCCAGAGTGGTACCTATTTATCTACTTGCATTTTGACGTGCTTTCGGACTGCTAGGTTGGCAGGAGCAGGGACCGAGCAACCAGAGCTCATCCCGTCCCGGGGATTCGAACCACCAACCTTCTGATCGGCAAGTCCTAGGCTCTGTGGTTTAAGATTGTAGGAAAGGATATATTGAATAAGTATTATCCTTCTTTCACTCATGCAAGTAAGTGATGCAGCAGAGCAGATTCTACTCACTATAGTTGGAAGCTAGTTTGCAGATTTGTTTGAATCTCTTAGTTAAGATTATTTCCTGGTGTTCCCCTTTTGATACTTCTAATAATAATAATAATAATAATAATAATAATAATAATAATAATATTTTTTTACCCCACCCTCCCTGGCCAAGACCGGGTTCAGGGCAGCTAACACCGAATATGAATACAGTAAAAACATTAAAAACAAATCAAAACAAAACAAAAACCAAACAAACAGTTGATTAAAATATAAGTTAGAATACAGTGTAAAATGCAGCTTAAAATGCAGCCTCGTTATAGAGCCGAGGGAAAATATATATGCAAAATCCCTTATAAGGCGTTTCATAAATAAATAAATGGGGGGGGGGTGTTGAGTCCATCCCCAAAGGCCAGGCGGAACAGCTGCACCTTGTAGACCCTGTGGAAAGATGTCGAATCCCGCAGGGCCCTAGTCTGTTGTGACAAGAGCATTCCACCAAGTCGGGGCCAGTGCTGAAAAGGCCCTGGCCCTGGTTGAGGCCAATCTAACCTCCTTGGGGCTCGGGACCTCCAAAGTGTTGTTATTTATGGGATGTCCCTATTTTCATCGGAGAAATGTTGAAGGGTATACCATTAGTACTTCTTCCGCATTTGTAAGAACTCAATATTTTAATGTGGAACATCCCAGGCCGATGACATATCCATATTCTTTTCAGCCACCTGCCTGATATCATTAGGCAGGCACCTATTGCTTACCCAGATGCTTAGAAAATCAATGTGAATTTTAACCCTTTTCTTTTTTTTAGTCTTTTGCGTCTTTAACTTTTAGAAAGTCTTGCCTTATTGTGGTTAATTTTTCCTATTGATGAATTTTATTTTATCTTTTTTTGTAGACGGTTTGGGACTTGTTTTTTTTTCTTCTTACGCAATCAAGCATTGTATGCATGCTATGAAATAAAATAAATAAATAAATAAATAAATGCAGGATGTAGAAAAAGCGACTCCCGTGGACGTGATTGAAGCCAACTTCTACGGCGCCATCCTCGCCCACAGCTACGGGTTCGACGTTCTGGACCTTCATTTCTTCTTCCGCTTTGTGGACCATCTCCGCATTGAAGACGGGATACACTGGAACTTCTTGGCGCACCGGTTTATTACCAGATACCTGCTGACCTACATTGCTGATTCCTGGGGAGTCGAGCTTGAGAAGAGGAAGTCCGGCACAGGTGAGCGTGTGGCTCAAGAACAGGTGAAGAGCTGGATTGTAAGGCAGAGATTGCAGAAGGTCCGGAAGACTACAGCTGTAAAAGAGTTTTTGAGAAGGGGGATTTGGGGCTTCACTCACTGCTACTGCTTCTTTGGCAATCGCTCGTAGCCGTGTAAGACTGTAAAAAGTAAGATTTTTTAAAAGTGAGTCTGTAAGTGACTGTGGAGGCCAATTCTGGACCCACACGTCCTTCCACAGCGGGGACATTGGTTTCCAGGCAGGAGTTGATCACGGTGAGGGTTTGCCAAGCGTGCCTTCCTCTTAGCACATTTCTCCGTTGCGTCCTGAGTACGAGTGTCTTCAAAGTCCATGACACCTTTAAGGCTGTTCTCCAACTGGAGCACTCGCAGGCCAGTATTTCCCAATTGTTGGTGTTTATACTACATTTTAAAAGATTTGCCTTGGGAGAGTCTTTAAACCTCTTTTGCTGACCACCAGCATTACGCTTTCCATTTTTAAGTTCAGAATCGAGTACCGTATTTTTTGCTCTATAAGACTCACTTTTTCCCTCCTAAAAAGGCTGCGCAGCTATCCTAGAAGCCAGAACAGCAAGAGGGATTGCTGCTTTCACTGCGCAGCGATCCCTCTTGCTGTTCTGGCTTCTGAGATTCAGAATTTTTTTCTCTTGTTTACCTTCTCCAAAAACTAGGTTCGTCTTGTGGTCTGGTGCGTCTTATAGAGCGAAAAATACGGTAGTTGCTTTGGAAGACGATTATCAGGCATCCGCATAACATGACCAGTCCAACGAAATTGATGTTGAAGAATCATTGCTTCAACGCTGCTGATCTTTGCTTCCAGTACACTGGCATTAGTTTGCCTGTCTTCCGAAGTGATGTGTAAAAAATTTTGGGACCAGGGACTCATGAGAGTTGCTTTTGGGGGTTGTGTGTGAGTGGGTGACCAGGAAGTCCTTTGTGCCCCTTGGGATAATGGCTCTAGAATCCTAGAATTGTAGCATTGGAAGGGACCACTTGGGTCATTTAGACCAACCCCGTGTGCAATGCAGGAGTCCTTTGCCCAAATTGGGGCTTAGAACCCATGACCTTGAGATTAAGAGAGAGGGAGGGCAAAAAGAGAGGAGCTGCCCCCACCCCACAGAGCCTGCTGCTGGTGCTGAGCTTGCAAAGAATGACTGGTGTGATTTCCCCATCTCCCAGAATAATGGCCTCTCGCTTTGCAGGGATTGGTTGGAATGGAACTGCAACACATCAGCCAGCTTCCCCTCACCTGTCCTCCACACCCCAGTTGTGCCATGACTTCTTCTCGGCTGGTGACGTTCCTATTAGGCAGCTCTCTGTGGACAGAGAAGCCCCCTACAGCTATGGCGCACCCTATGGCAACAGACCTTTGGCTGGATTCGAATACAATCCCCAGGACCCCTCGCCCCACGATGGCCGGCTCCTTCCTGCCCACCCGCCGTTTGAGCACCACAGCAATCCGTTCAACGACGGGCCAGGGGGCAAATTGGATTGTCACGACCGTCCACCCGACGCTGGACAGCTCACTCCTGACCCCCAGTTCAGTGACCATTCGAATGGTTCCTTCAGCCGCAGGGGTGGGGTTTGGAACAGCCCCTTTTCCCCAGGTATGTCCCTGCAAACCACCGTTGTCCCTCTGAGATATGTTTAGGAGCCCACTGTTGGGGTGCTTCCAAGGGAATGGGGGCAATTTGAAGCCCCCAGCTGGCTTCAGCCCACTGCCAGTAAGCCGGGCGATCTCCAGTCCTTGGCTCAGCATGAAACAGTGACCCACAGCTTCAGTAGCCTTCAGAAGCTGGAGCACGCTCAGCTGAGTAAATAACACTGCGCAAACAGAAGTGGCAGGAGATGGCTGTGAGAGCATATTTACCCGCACAAGCACCTGCTGTTTACCTTCCTGCCGGTGTGGTACCTATTTATCTACTTGCACTTTGACGTGCTTTCAAACTGCTAGTTGCCAGGAGCTGGGACCAAACAATGGGAGCTCACCCCATCGCGGGGATTCAAACCGCCGACCTATTGATCGGCAAGCCCTAGGCTCAGTGGTTTACACCACATCGCAACCCGCGTCCCATAAAAATACAGTTAGCATTCCATAAATATAAGAGGAGGGGTTTCAGCAGATAAAGCAACTTGGACCGAGTTTTAGCACACATGAAAAGCCTAAAACAAAACCTTATTTCCTCATGTATAGCCTTTGGACTATACTGTAACTTAAATAGAAAATTATCTTTAGAAAGATTTCCCCTACAAAGCATTTTATTATTTTTTTAAAAATCCGATTTAAATCAAAAAAATCCTTTTTAATACACACACAAAACCATTGATTTTTATCCACCCTGCCTAGAACAGAGACTGGTAACCAGTTCAGCTGCTGAAAGCGGTACATACATTTCCTAAGCCTCCAGAGGGCTGCATCCTGAGCTCACATGTCTCAGTTGTGCAGCTGATTCTGGGAGATCCTGCTGCTTTTACTTTCTGTGGCCGCTCTGCTTCCCCACTCTGACCCCTTTCTCGCTTTCCTCCAGAAACCTACGGCTCCCCTATTCCCACACTGGCCAGGCGCTCCAGGCGAAGGCGGCGCCCCGAGTTCATACAGTACCACCCCTACGAGCAACGCGAAGAAGCCCACCCCTATGGCAGGCCGTGGCGGGGGCGCGGCAGAAACGCTTGGCGTCGCCCCCAAAGGTCAAGATACGTCTGGAGACACCCCTCTCGCTCTTAGCAGGGGCTCCGACAGCCTTGAATGTTCTTCTCTTGCAGGCAGCAGCCTAACATGTCAGGACTAGGGATGGGTTTTTTTTGGGGGGGGGGGTTTGCCTGTGGGTGTCAAGGGCTTCTGTACACATAGTGGAAGGACGCGTCGCTTGATCTCCAGTCTGCTATTGGACACCCTATGGTCACATGGTCCAAGTGGGGGCCGGACCGTCTTTCTGAACCCGGGGTTGGCCCCCACCCAGTCCGGACACTGCTACCTTTTCACCTCAACCGCCCGTCCTGTGGAAAAAGGGTATCTTCGCAACCGGCTCTGAAAAGCAAGCTCGGTAGTCCAATCTCAGACACAAACCAGGCATTCGAAGCGCATTCTGCCCACGTTTTAAAGCTCCCCCCTCCAAAAGACCCATGGGAACTGTAGTTCCCTTGCTCACAGACCTACAGGGTGCTTAAACTACAGTTCCCAGAATGCTTTTGGGACAGTCATGTGCTTCAAAGGTGTGTTGGGGATCTGCCCCTAGTCATGGGATGAGCTGCAGGTGATCTGTTGATATCGGCACAAACCGCCTGGGTTGTTTTGGCCAGGATTTTTAAATTCCCCATGAAATTCATTCCGTCCCGCCCAGGGCAGTAGCAAGGCTGGGTGGAAACTCTTCTTTCCCAAAGCCCCCTGCTATCTCCCTGCCGTGGAGGGTGGGACAGACTGCCTTTGAAGCAGTGGGGAGTGGGAGCCGAATGTGGCCCTCTGCACGTTCCTATCGGACCCTCTGGACTTTCCCCAGGGAGTTGAAGTCCGGCTGTGCTCCCATCTGTCTTTGAGAACGTGGCTGCATTTTCATTCAGCAAGCACAGGAAACCCATTTTCACATTGTACCAGTAGGGTGGGCAGGTGGGTGGGTAAGCAGACGCTGGGTTTTTTTTGGGGGGGGGGGAAATGTGCCACCTCTTTGCATTTTCCAACCTGCGACGCACCTGCCCAGGTGAGCCCCGCTTGTGGATCCACAAAGGATGGACTGTTACTAAAAGTATCTTCATTTTCCCTCCCAGCACACCTGACTCTACACGGGAACATGACTGTATGCAGAAAATAGTCTTTTGCACTAGGGTCTCGGGAGCATGGTCTAGTGGGCAGGTCTCCTGCATAAGCCCCACTAAGATAGACTGAAGCTATGCAAGAACTCGCTCCAGAGACCTCCCCACTGGGTCAGGCAAGCTGCCCAAAATGACTCCAAAGGAGAGAGCTTTTTCCAGTCTGAATGTATAATGTTTTTTAAAAGCCTCAAGGTGAGGCAGTGTGTGTGTGTGGGGAATCCTTCATCTCCTAACCCAGCTGGGGTCTGTTGGAATGAAATGCATTACCTGAAAGGAGAACAGATTTTTGAGGAGGAAAAAGCTGTTTCGCAAAGGCAGCATTTTCCTCTCTGAAAGGAAATAATAAAAGTGTGGTTGGTAATCGTCTTTTTGTCTTTCTGTTCAGAGGAGGGCTGTTTGCCTTTGCAGTGAAAATGTCCCCATTTTGCAGGTGGAGAACCGAGAGTGGTGTGAAACAAGTCCATGGGAGAAGAGGGACTCAAAAGCCGAGAGTTAAAGTGCCTTTGGGGTGGGGGTTATTATTACCGTATTTTTTGCTCTATAAGACTCACTTTTCCCCTCCTAAAAAGTAAGGGGGAATGTGTGTGCGTCTTATGGAGCGAATGCAGGCTGCGCAGCTATCCCAGAAGCCAGAACAGCAAGAGGGATTGTTGCTTTCATTGCGCAGCGATCCCTCTTGCTGTTCTGGCTTCTGAGATTCAGAATATTTTTTTTTTTTCCTCCTCCAAAAACTAGGTTCGTCTTGTGGGCTGGTGTGTCTTATAGAGCGAAAAATACGGTACATTTTTTTTAGCGAGATGGTTTGCACAAATTGAAACGACACAGATGAACCGCAAAAAGCCAAGAACATATAAAAAAGACAGTCACGGAATCGAGAAATTGTACAAAACAAATGAAATACCGTGAAAATCCCTGAAACGAGAAGTAATCGACTAGAAATATTATCTTATGAAAATAAACTAAATAATAAAAATCAAAAAGTTTAATGAAAAAATTATTAAAAACCTAAAATTGAACAAAGCCTTAATGGGATGCCGGCTACAAACCTTGTTTCACTGAACTATTCAGTTTCCTCAGAAGGAAATAGAAATATCATAAACCTTAAATGACCAAAATTCAAAGAAAGGGGGTAGAACTCCCAAAAATTCTGAAGTATTCTAATCCTAGCTCGACCTAGGTGAAGCAAAGCGCAGTAATAAAGGATTAAGGACTCAAAGGTACAGTTTCTAATACTGAATTTACAAAAAAGGTTTGAAAACCTAAATGGCAGGTTTTAGACAAAGCCCAGGGAGGAAGTTCTGAAGTTTGGGAGCCACCACCGAGAAGGCCCTCTCTTGCATCCCCACCATTGCATTTGCGTAGGGGAGAGTCAAAGGGTGGAGCAAGAAGTGGGTGGCGCAAAGACACGTCTGTTCACACAAGCACCCGCCCTCTTGTCCCCCCCCCTTTCATCCATCTTCCACCCAATTTCCAGGCTTGTGGGCGCTGTGAGCTACACCGGGGGAAGTGGAGGCCCTATGTGGCATTAACTTACCAGCGTGGGACCTGAAGTCTTTTCCACACAGTAGCTCGAGCCTGGGGGCCCCTGCACTGCCCCCCCCTGCCCAAGGACCACCAGACATTATGGAGAAGGGTTTCCGTTCCAGAGCATGGCCAGGGAAGGACCCTTGAGCCTTAACACTGGCTTACTCCCAGAGGGTCCCAGGTAAAATCCCTGGCAGCGTCGCCAGCTAAAAATGATCTTGTAGCAGGCTGCATGAGGAACCCCCTTTTGGAACTGTGCCAACCCCAAAATGCCAGCTTTACGATGGGCTGCTGGCTGGTCCTGCCCCATCAAATTGTTCAGAGAGCCAGACAGGTGGTCTGCATTTGGGTTTAACTGATCTGGTCCCCCCCCTCTGTTCAAAATCTCCTTCCAAGAATCCTACACTGGAGCATAGCTGTCAACTTACAGATTTGAAAATAAGGGACCAGCAGCCTCGAAAATAAGGGATCAGCAGCCAAAATAAGGGATTTTCCAAGCACAGGTATGTTCAACTTCTGAGCCCCTCCAAGCCAAACGCAGAAAGCCCAGCCAGCAGCCAAACGAAGCCTCAAGCGGTGGTTCCCACAGCGCAGCAACCCGGCAAAGGGGATGCAGCAAGGGAAACCACTGTCTCCTCTCCGCTGGGAAGCGCTGAGCAAAGGCGATTCCCCAGGCAACGCAGCCGATTTGATCGGCACAAGGCATGCAAGCTCCACCCCCCAGTCATTCTTTGAAACCCGGGAAATTTAAGGGACATCATCAATAAGGGACAACAGCGGGACACGGTGCTGGTATAAGGGACTTTCCCGCCAAATAAGGGACGGTTGACAGCTATGCACTGGAGGCCCCCAGAGACTCACAGGCAAGCAGGACGTTTTTCAGCGTTTTCAGTTTGGCCTGCTTTTTTTCAGTTTTCTAAAAATCGATTTGAACAAAGAATAGAGGAGAAAAACAGAAGGCAGGTGGGGAATTTAGAGAGGGTTGGAACTTACCAGCCAGGTTAAAAATACTATAAGCATCAACACCCCACCTTAACGGAAACCTACACATTGGTGTAAAGCAGGGGAAGGCAACCTAAGGCCCGGGGGCAGGATGCGGCCCAATTGCCTTCTCAATCCGCACAGCGTACGGTCTAGGAATCAGTGTGTTTTTACATGAGTAGAATGTGCCTTTTTATTTAAAAGAAATTCGTTCATCCCCCCCCATAAAAATATAGTCTGGCCCACCGCATGGTTTGAGGGTCAGTGGACCGGCCCCTGCTGAAAAAGGTTGCTGACTCCTGGTGTAAAGCGTCCAAGTTGGTATCCACATGAGATTGCATTTATAAGAAACATGTTCAAACGAGATACCTGCATTGTACGGGGTTGGACTAGATGACCCTTAGGGTCCCTTCCAACTCTACAAACCCTTTATGGCTTAGGGCCTTCGTATCTACGGGACCGCCTTTCCTGGTCTGCCCCACAGAGGACCTTCAGGTCCATGAATAACCATAGTTTAGAGGTCCCGGGCCCTAAGGAAGTCAGATTATCCTCCACCAGGGACAGGGCCTTCTCAGTGATGGCTCCGACCTGGTGGAATGCTCTGTCCCAGGAGACCAGGGCCCTGCAGGATTTAACCTCCTTCAGTCAGGCCTGTAAGACAGAGCTATTCCGCCTGGCCTTTAATTTGAATTAGCTGCTAGCTGAGAAGAGAATCCAGCTCTGGTTAAGCGAGGCCAATGCAGCTTCTATAATAAAATATAATAATAATAATAATAATAATAATAATAATAATAATAATAATAATAATAATAATAATTTGTTATTTATACCCCGCCCATCTGGCTGAGTTTCCCTAGCCACTTTGGAAGGCTCCCAATCGAGTGTTAAAAACAATACAGCATAAAATATTTAAAACTTCCCTAAACAGGGCTGCCTTCAGATGTCTTTTAAAAATAGGATAGCTGCTTATTTCCTTCACATCTGAAGGGAGAGCGTTCCACAGGGCAGGCGCCACCACCGAGAAGGCCCTTTGTCTGGTTCCCTGTAACCTCACTTCTCGCTATGATGGAACCGCCAGAAGGCCCTCGGCGCTGGATCTCAGTGTCTGGGCTAAACGATGCGGGTGGAGACACTCCTTCAGGTATAGAGTACCAAGCGCCGGCCTTGACTCTGAAAAGAGCAAACTGAGCAACTGGGAGTTAATACTTTATTAGCAAAAACTGGATCTGTGCAGGAGTGTCAGACCTAATGAGCACAGCAACTCATCTCCGGCAGCTCCTAACCCCATGAAGCAATTGCTGACACTGAAGGTCCTGACCTCCCCACGGCTGTCTTAAGTTTCTTCCTCTCCAGGGTATTTTCCAAGCAATCGGAGACTGCGCCTGCACATTGCCGACTTCTCAACCCTTTTCATACCTCTCCTAGGAGACCAGTGGGGAGGGGAGCTTGTCTCAAAAGGAGGGGGAAACACCTGTGGCTCTGCCCCATCTCTGCCTCTTGGCCTCCCTCCTCTCCTGCTTCATTTCTGCCACTGAGTCTGGTCTTCTCTCTGCCACAGACTCTCCCCGCTCACTAAGCCCTGTTGCCTCCTCAGCGTCCGACACCACTCTTCCCCCCATCTTCTCCCTCTGACCACTTACGGTCTTCCCATTGCCAATCCCTGGGCTCTGAGCCCTCTTCTCTTGGGGGTCCCCGGCTGGTTCCTCCCACTATTCCTGTGTGTCCAACCAGTCCATGAAATATGTCAGTTTGAGTCTAATATCTACATGGTGCCTAGGGAACAACTTGCACCTTAATATCAGCAAGACAAAGGAGATGGTGTTGGACTTTCGGAGGAAGAGAGGAGAACTAGCCCCGCTGTACATCGGGGAGGGCTGTGTGGAGAGAGTCTCTTCCTTTCAATTCCTAGGAGTTTATCTCCGTGAAGACCTTACTTGGAAAATCAATACAACCCAGGTGATTAAGAAAGCCCAACAGACACTCCATCTTCTCAGAGTATTGTGGAAGAACGATGTCAGTCAAGATTTGATGATCTCCTTCTACTGGTCCACAATAGAAAGTGTCCTTTCACACTGCATCACAGTGTGGTATGCTGGCTTTCCATCAATGGATAGGAAGTGCCTACAGAGTGTGGTGAATACAGCACAAGATATTATGGGCTGTCTCGTGAATCCGCTGGGTGAAATAGCGGAAGAATGTTGCTGCAGCAGAGTGAGGAAAAATCTCCAGGATGATTCCCACCCTGGCCGGCACTTTCTTGACCTCCTGCCCTCGGGCAGAAGATATAGAAGCAGGATTAGTCGCACCAACAGGGTAAAGAACAGCTTCTATCCATGGGCTGTTAGGCTGCTGAATGGAAAGATAACAACAGGGCAACTGACTTTTGGGTTTGGTGGATGTGCGTCAGTAAACGAGGGGAATTAAGACAAAGAGAGCTGAGTGGGGGGTGCTCGTGTAATCTCACTGTATACAAGTTGTACAAGTGACAATAAAGTATTTCATTTCATTTCCCCAGTCATCAGTACTCGGCATATCCAGTTTGCACATTCATTCATTTATTGTGAAATTCCTCTTGAAAATTCACTAACATCCTGTTGCGAATCTCTCCCTAATATACACATTTTTGGCAAAGCAAAATCGGAAGGCATTTCTGTACGGTTTTCTTCAGTGCTATTATTCTTGAAAAAGAGGTGCCGGAACTCACCATGAACTCTTGTTCTTTTGTAATGGAAATGGCATCCACCTGAAATGTGCCGGAGCTGAGTTCTTGTGAGTTCCAGCTGAGAAAAACCCCTGGTTATTTTTGCTAACAGTTGCTAGTATGTGTATCTCTGGCAAATCAGTGCACATTAGGTAGGCTCACTTTTAAGGCTCATCGGATCAACTTTCTTTCTCCCTCCTCCCTAGTTGGCACCTGTCTGCAAACAGGCCATAATCTCTTCTTCCATGAGGCGAGGCAGCTCCCCTCTGGGTTGCCGGTGTCAGCGAGATCCTCCGATCTCGTAGCGGTAGATGTAGAGGTAGAACCGCAGCAGCTTACAGAGGGTATTGGGGCATATCTCTTTGACTTTGCGGAAGCCCATGCCCTCGTACGTCCGATGGGCCGCCACCTGCGCCATGGAGGTGCCCAGAACCACCTCCTTGTACCCGTGCTCCTGGGCGAAGAGGAGAACCGTCCTGGTGAGAGTCTTGCCAAGCCCGTGGCCCCGGTGCTCCTTTGCCACAGACATGCGCTTCAGCTCCAGTGCCCTGCCGCGCAGGGATGGGTTTTCTGGGTGGGTGGCAGCGACGATGCCGGCCACTTCACCTCCGGCCTCTGCCACCCAGAAGCTGCAGTCTTTGGGCACCAGGTAGGTCTGGCGGATGTCCTTCATGTCTGTGGCGAGGGCCTCGTGAACATAGTCCGCCCAGAGGCGCTTTGTGAAAATCCAGCCCACGGCCAACGGGGCAGCCACGGCACCGAGGGAAAGGAGAAGGGAAGAGGTGCCCAGGTAGGTTGCGAGGAGCGCGCCCAGGAGCAACAGGTGGGTCTGGGGGCAAGAGAGAACATGCCGGAAACCTGCAGGAGCATGTTCGTTGATCCCCCGGGAGAATATCGTGCGGGCAGCTTCGTAGTCCCGATCTTCATACCTGCGAATGTGGTACTCGCCCATCTTGAATTTGCCTTCCTCGTCTCCCTGGAAAACAGAAAAAACGGCTTGTCGGATTTCCTGGGGTGGGACTAATTGCTCGTTTCAAGCGGCTTGGGGGAGCCTCTAAATTGGCAGTCCCTCTTGGGGGCAGTGGGACTACTGTAATTCGCTCTATGCGGGGCTGCCCTTGAAGTTGCCAATAGGACAGTCTATTTCGGGAGTGGGTAGATTTTTGGGGGCTTGGGACCACCAAGACCCATGGCAAATTCTTGAGTGGAGGGCAGGTTCATGTCAAAGTAGCCCAAGTGGTGAGCAAAACTGGGTAGGGCAATAACTCCAGTTCTTAAATTTGCTTTGCAAAAGACCTTCCAATCACCTCCAGTATTTTCAATCCCTTAAAAGAAAAGGGGGGGGGGAGGACACACACATTTTGGGTGGTGTCACAAAACTCATTTTTTACGGATACATTTTGGTGAGGGGGGGGGGACCGCTAAAAAGTTTTTGGTGGGGTAGCAGTCGGAGCCTGACCCCCCTCCCTAAAAGCAAACTATTAATTTTTAAATAGATGATGATTATTATTTGAAATGGAAACAAACTGGAGGTGCTTTGAGAGCGGTCACCTTTTGACACAGCCCAGAAGGAGACCCAGAGGAGCAGTTGGTTAAATATTAAACTTTATTTACTGGCAGGCGGGGTACCCAAAGTAATCTGCTGGCGGTATACAAGACAAGAAACTAAGATGGGTAGGGAGGACACCCTCCCCCCCTTCAAGATCAGATTACTCTTGCATTCCATTGCAGCTACAAGACTTTGCTCCCTACGCTCCTCCCTCCCCCATTTGCCAGGATTAGGCTGGGCGGCTTTGAGTCCTTTTGTGGTTCGTTTATTGCTGTGTCATTTGCAGTTCCAGAAGCTTTACCCCTTTTGTGCAGTGGAGGCCAGGCTGTGCTGCAGCCAAGTTTCTCTCACTTGGGATGCCACAGGCATAAAACAAGGGACCCTAAGCATGCAAAGCGTGTCTCTGGTCACTGTATTGCATTTATAGCTCGCTTTTTTAATAGGAGGCTCGGGATTTGAACCTGAGACCACCTCAGGGTTTCCTACTCCTCCTACGGGCATCTGGTTGGCCACCTAGGATGCTGGCCTCGGTGGGATACTGTCAACTTTCAGATTTGAAAATAAGGGACCAGCAGCCTTGAACATAGAGGGACGCGGGTGGCGCTGTGGGTTAAATCAGAGCCTAGGATTTGCCGATCAGAAGGTCAGCGGTTCGAATCCCCGGGACGGGTTGAGCTCTGGTTGCTCGGTCCCTGCTCCTGCCAACCTAGCAGTTTGAAAGCACGTTAAAGTGCAAGTAGATAAATAGGTACCGCTCTGGCAGGAAGGTAATCGGCGTTTCCGTGCGCTGCTCTGGTTCACCAGAAGTGGCTTGGTCATGCTGGCCACATGACCCGGAAGCTGTACACCGGCTCCCTCGGCCAGGAAAGCGAGATGAGCGCCGCAACCCCAGAGTCGGCCACAACTGGAACTAATGGTCAGGGGTCCCTTTACCTTTACCTTTAAACTCGAAAATAAGGGATCAGTAGCCTCACCTCTCCCTACGGGACAGTCTATGGGATATCTAACAATCCAGGATAGCAGCGGGAAGCAGCGGGAAGCGGCGCTGGAATAAGGGAATTTCCCGCAAAAAAGGGAAGGTTGACAGCTGTGCTGGTCTGGTCCGGCAGGCTTTGCTTATGTGGAACACTCTCAGCCCTGATAACTCCAGTGCACACCACTCTCTCTCTCTGTCTCTCTTACCTGCTGCCAGGTGTGTGAGCAGTCCTGATCGCAGGACCTCCAATCCGCCTTCTTCTCCCTTAACCTGCCTGCAGCTTGGTTTTGCACGCTGGGCAGCTGCCAGTGAGCGATTCTTCTCCTCTTCCTCCTCCTCCGGGAGCAGCCAACCAGAAAGCAGGCTGCACGCAAGCTCAAAGCAGAGATCCAGCCTTCTCCTCCAGTCAAGCAGGGATCCTCCCCCCCCCCCGCACATCAGCCCCTGCAGGGTGCTCTGGTGCCAGATCCCACCCACTGCACACATCACAGCCTCCCTGCCTCCCTTGCAATCAGTGAGAAGGGCAGCTGAGCAGCAAAGCTGACGGGTCTTCAAGAGGATGTGGAAGTTCCTCCCTTGAAGCTTTTAAGGAGGAAAAAGCCCATCTGGGTGTCTTCGTTTGCTCAAAGCTCACAGAGGTCTGCACTGATGGTCTGTCTGTTTGCTACCTGGCCAAGCTCAAGGTGCTACAAGTGTTGCAGGAATTTATGTACAGATTGGGGGTGTTTGCCCCTCCAGCAGATATCAGGCACATGAAGCCCACTACAAAAATCAGCACAATCACTTTTGTGATTTGTCCCCACAAAACAATACATCACAGCTTCTTCCTATCTACTCAAAGGGCCTTTGCTGCACGATACCAAATGTAAGAATTCACTGATAAATGTCTCTATGTACTGGCTCAAAGGGAAAACTTCAGAAATTCATATAGACCTGTGAGCTCAGCTACTCAGCAGCCCCTCTGCCTGAGTGATAATCCCTGGCATCCTGATACCCGAGTGCTAGACAGGTAGCCATTCCAGAAATAACAAACCCAGATGAAGACAAAAGGGTGTGATTAACTTAGCTGGGAAACAGGGAAATGTAAAGATCTCTTTTGTTACACTTGATGGGTGTTTGGTGGAGGGCAAGGAGAGCCATGGAGCAGGGTCCAGGATGCTCAGATTACTGCTACCAGACCTCCCCTTTCATGATGTAACCATGATGTAGTTTTGGGGGGGGGGTGTAACATGGGGATTAGCAGCTAATAAAAGTTTGGGGACTCTTTTGTTCGGGGCTTCCATCTTGTTCCACCTGGTGGCAGGTGGGAGTCCTGTCACTGTTAGTTCTGTTGGTGTAAAATGTAAGTGTATAGAAAGGAGAATTCCTGGATGGCAAGAACAAGGTTTGGCGGAAGTATTCGCTGGTGAGTGAAGCCCAGCAGAGATTTAGAATCACAAAACATACAGCAAAATGTGGAAATATAGGCTCTTAGATCTTTAAAATACTGGTGGCGACCATTTTACTTGCGTCCGATTGATGCACAACACATCTCTCTCTCTCTTACACACACACACACACACACACACACACACACAGCCTTCCCCTTGCCCCGAAACACAGTTATGACAGGAAGGCACTTGGCTCAGTGGTGGAACATCTGCATTTCATGCAAAAGGTCCCGGTGTCATCTCTAGGTAGGGCTAGGCAAAGCTCCTTTCTGAAATCATGAAGAACCCCTGCCAGTCAGTGCAGACTGTATTGAGATAAAGGGACCACATAGTAGAGGGATCAAGCTTGTTTTCTCCTGCTCTGGAGGGTAAGACTTGGACCAAGGGCTTCAAGAAACAAAGGGATTCCGACTAAACATCAGGAAGAACATTCTAACAGCAAGAGCTGCTTGACAGTAGAATGGACTCCCTCTCCTTCCTTGGAGGTTTTTAAGCAGAGGTTGGCTGGCCATCTGCAGTGGATGCTTTAGCTGAGATTCCTGCACTGCAGGGGGTTGGTCTAGATGACCCTTGGGGTCCCTTCCAACTCTACAGTTCTTGTTTCTTGCCCTTTTTCTAGAGCAACCACAAGGCTAACAGAAGTGTCTTGCTTTTTCGAGAATTCACTGCGCTCTATATGGGGCTACCTTTGAAGGCGACTACAACTAATCCAGAATGTGGCAGCTAGACTGGCAACTGGGAGCACCCGCAGGAACTATATAACACCAGTCCTAAAAGAACTACATTGGCCCCTAGTGTGTTTCCGAGCACAAACTGAAGTGTTGGTGCTGACCTTTAAAGCTCTAAATGGCTTTGGCCATGTATACCTAAAAGAGCATCTCCACCCCAATCGTCCAGCCTGGACACTGAGATCCAGCTCCAAGGGCCTTCTGGTGGTTCCCTCTTTGCAAGAGACGAGGTTACAGGGAACCAGGCAAAGGGCCTTTTCGTTAGTTGCACCTGCCGTGTGGAACACCCTCTCTGCAGATGTGAAACAGATAAACAGCTATGTGATTTTTAGAAGACATCTGGAGGCAGCCCTGTTCAGGGAAGTTTTTAGTGCGTAATGTTGTACAGTGCTACCTTGGTTCTCAAATGCCTTGGTACTCAAACAACTTGGAACCCAAACACTGCAAACCCAGTAGTAAGTGTTCCAGTTTGCAAGCCTTTTTCAGAAGCCAAACGTGCTCGGTTTTGAGTGTTACACTTCTGATCTGAGTGCCACACTTCCGTTTTGTGTGTTACAGTAACCCTGACCCTAACCCTAGTGTTTTTGCTATTTATTTTGCATTTTTGTTTTTGCCTGGAACCCGGTTTTTGTTCTGTGTGGAACCCAGTTCAGCTGCTGATTGTGTGACTGCAGTACATTGTTTATTGTTTTCATTTTATGAATCAGTAGTCTTGTTAGATAGGTTTTGGAATGGAATGGATTAAGTTTGAGAACCAAGGTACCACTGTATTGTGCTTTTACTGTTTTTTTGTTGGAAGCCACCCAGAGTGGCTGGGGCAACCCAATCAGATGGGCAGCATATAAATGATAAATTACTGCTATTATTATTTTGGCAGAAAAACTTGCAAGAACATTCCCTTGTACAAATGTATCGGAGAGATTTATTCTTGGCCCTTGGCTTATAGAAACAGTAGTCATAATTTTGCGACCATAATGTAGGGAACGCAAAGAAGGAAAAGCATTATCTCCTCAGGTAGGATCACATCTCAAAGGACACACCAGAGACACAGATCTCTGCCAAAGACAACTCCTGGAGTTATTAAGCTAGTTCAAATGAATGTAGTTAAGAGGTTATGTTCCATCTGAAAACAGCAGCATTTGGGTTGCATTGAAGAGCACGAAGAATGAATTTCCTGCACATTTAGCCGGACGCAGAGCTCCATGTGCTGTATGCCCTGAGGAAACAAACAGAAATCTTTGCATCAAGGTGATGTGATGGAAGGGCCTCTGAGGCCTGAGGCCATCCCAGAAGGCAAAAAAAGAAAAGAACAAAGGCCCTTGTGACAGCAGCAATAGTCTCTTCTGGCACTCTGGCTCTTGGGCCGGTCGCTTGCCACTTGGGCCAGCAACAGTCCTCTCAAGGAACAAGGCAAAGAGTGGCTTCTGTGCAAGTTCAGAAGTGCTGAGATGAGGCCACCAGAGAAGCCCACTTTCTCCAGCAATGAAAACTCAGTCCTGTAAAGCCACACACCCCTTCCAAACCAGGACTCCCATTTTCTTACAAGCACCTTGGAAGCAAAAAGGAAAGGATCCTTCTGGAAATATTACTAGTTACGGTTTCCTTCATTACTAGAATTCCTTGAAACTTGGCTGTCAAGTGCCCTCTGCAGCAAACTGGGAAAGTCCGAAAGGAGACACCCCTTTGCTCAGCACCAGAACAAACCACTTCCAATTCTCTTGCCACCACGTAATCAACAGCACCAAATGCCCAAAGGGACAAATGGGATGAAAGACCAGACCCTGGCAGACACCGTGACCACTCCCCGGTTTCCCTCCTCAGTCCACGGAGGGGATATCATAGCGATACTTGGAAACGGTGCAGTTGGCCAACCTGCCATAGATGGTGGGCAGGACATAGTGGTGGTACATGCGGAAGCCGACGCCCTCGTACATGGCGCGGGCCTCATGCTGCACCATGAGGGTGTTCAGCACCACAGACTGGTAGCCATGCTCTCGGGCAAAGGAGATCACTGTCCTGCAGAGAGCCTTGGCAATGCCAAGGCCACGATAGTCCTTCCGAACTGACATGCGCTTCAACATGAGCTCTCCCAGGTGTTCCTCAGAGGGCCTGGCACCCACAATGGCCACCACACACTCATCTGCCTCAGCCACCCAGAAACAGGAGCCCTTGTCTCCCAGGTAAGCAGCCTTGATGTCCAGCAGGTCCTCCTGCAAGCAGTGGTCGATGTACATGGACCAGATGTAGCCTAGGAGTTGCCGGCCGACGGCCAGGAGCAGGGTGACGGCCAGGATGGGCAGCAGGAGCGATTTGGAGCTGGTCAGCAGCAAGCAGAAGGTGCAGGCCAGGAGCAGGATTAGCCAGGGCTGCTTCAGCATGTGCACGCACAGGGTGGGCACATATTCGCTCATCCCTGTGGCAAACAAGTCGCGTGCCGTCTCGTAGTCCTCGGGGCGGTACTCGCGGATGTGATAACGCGCCATGGTGCACCGGCCAGAGATGGGCACCACTGGAGGAGGCAGGCTAGTGGGAGAACACTAGAATCAACAAACAGAAAGGAAACATTGTTACCACACAAACACACATATGAGAAAGAGGTATGTGAGTGTTGGACAAGGACCTGGAAGAGAACAGCACTGGAATCCCCACTTGGCCACAAAGCTCACGGGGCGACCCTGGGAGCTGGTTGTTGCCTCTCAGCCTAACCTACCAAACAGTCAACAATCAGTCAACAATTTATCTGTATGCCTCCTTTCCAAAGTTCAAACCTTGCTCAAGGCAGCTTACAATATAAAATGTTAGTAAAGGTAAAGGGACCCCTGACTATTAGGTGCAGTCATGGCCGACTCTGGGGTTGCGGCGCTCATCTCGCCTTATTGGCCGAGGGAGCCGGCGTACAGCTTCCGGGTCATGTGGCAGCATGACTAAGCTGCTTCTGGCAAACCAGAGCAGCGCACGGAAATGCCGTTTACCTTCCCGCTGGAGCGGTACCTATTTATCTACTTGCATTTTAACGTGCTTTTGAACTACTAGGCTGGCAGGAGCAGGGACCGAGCAACGGGAGCTCACTCTGTCGTGGGGATTCAAACCGCCAACCTTCCGATCAGCAAGCCCCAGGCTCTGTGGTTTAACCCACAGCGCCACCGGCATCCCTAATATAAAGCATCTAGATCAGGACTTGTCAACCTGGTCCCTACCATGCACTTAAGGATTCTAGGTGGGCTGAAGGGGTTTCTATGGCACAAGCTGAATCCTCCTTCCATCGAGTGCTGGTGGGCGATAAGGAAATTTTACCATCAAGTAAGATGCATTAGTGGCCGGTAGGTATAAAAAGGTTGACTACCCCTGATCTAGATAGATGGAATGGTCTTAATTAAGAAGTACCTCAAGCAAGTGCCAGCACTAGAGTGTGGTCCTACTGCTGGTTTTTTGTTCTGTTTTGTTGGCACAATCATCATTAGGTTATCCATGTTAATCCTGCAGTTCCCATTTGGAACAGCAACAAATCACATGAAGCTTACAGGCGAAAAATGTGCTGATGGATACCAGCTTGGGAAAGCTTTAGAAGAGGACTGGACAAACTGAGGGAGCGCATAACCCCAACACTTTTTGCATTTTTTACTTTAGTCAGCTTGCTTTTAATTAATTCGCATACCGCCCTTTACCCTTACCTCTCAGGGCAGTTTGCAACATAAAAACTGAATTTAAAAAAAAAGAAACCACACACCACAAAACACATAACAAGAGCAAGAACAAAAAACCCCCAAATAATCCCCACTTCCCCTCCCACATACACATTTAAAAGCAGAGCTGCCTTTGTTTTTATGTGTTGTCCATTTTTTAAAATAAAAAACCTGGTTTTAATATACGCATGCGTTGGCTTGCTTAAAATACTGCAAGTCATGCACAAGGTGTGGCTAATAACTATAATGCAATAACAAACAAACAAATAAAATTAAAATAGTGATAGCAATAATAATAGTATTATATAATGCGATTTTGGTTTTAAACGCAGTGTAAGGTAGTCTCTGTAGGAATATATTGTAATTAATTATGGGGTATCAGAATTTTTAGGGGGCTAACCAGGCTGGGATAGCTGGCTTGTTGGTTTTTGAATGCCTGATGTAGGTTTTGTTTCAATTTCGTTGTTCTGTATGGGACAATGACAGTAAATCGTATCGTATAATAATAATAATAATAATAATAATAATAATAATAATAATAATAATAATAATAATGGCAGCAGCCAGGAAGGCTATGCTGTGACTTTTGGAGTCGACGAAACTCCTCTGGGAATGGGAAGAGGGGGCAGCGCTGCTGTTGCTGCTGCTCTCAGGCCCTGCCTTTTTTTGGGGGGGGTCTCCCCATTATTTTGGGGGTCCACCAGGCCGGCCACTGCATGGGCAGCGCTGGCTTCGCTGCCTGAGGGGCTCCCTCCGCCCTGACCCTCCAGGCGGCCTCCCTCGCCCACCCCAGAGGGCGACGGGCCTCCCCCCACCCCACCCCCGTCGCCATAGCAACCCCCGCGGCCCCGCCGCCTCACCTTCTCCCCCGGCAGCGACGCCCCACGCCACCCGGCGCCCGGCGATGACGTCGCTTCCGGAGACGGACCTCCCCGCACCACGTGACCTTAGGAGGGCGGGGGGAAAACACCCGACCAGAGAACGGCGCAGGGAGACGGAGGCTTATAAGGAGGGGGAAGGGGAGGAGCCTCGTCTCTCCGCGCGGTGGGCGGGCTCTCCCGACTCCGCCGCCAATCAGCGCGCAATTGGGGGGGAAGGAAGGGCTCGGTCCTCTCTATGGTGGGAACCATAGAGTTTGAGACCTACTGTATTATATATCTTTATATATGAAGTGTTCATATCTCTATCTATATAGATATGAACTATAACTATATCTGGAAGTATACATACAAATATCTATGAGGATTTTTTAATGTATATATAATATATGTATATTGTGTGTTTATGAATATATATATATATATATATATATATGAAATATATTGTTGTTGTTTAGTCGTTTCGTCGTATCCGACTCTTCGTGACCCCAAGGACTAGAGCACACCAGAGCATGAAATATCTGGTTCACCCCATGGACCAGAGCATGAAATATATAATAATAATAATAATATTATAATAATTTATTATTTGTACCCCGCCCATCTGGCTGTGTTTCCCCAGCCACTCTGGGCGGCTTCCATAGAAACCAAAAAACACTAAAATATACATTAAAAACTTCCCTGAACAGGGCTGCCTTAAGATGTCTTCTGAATGTCAGGTAGTTGTTTATCGCTTTGACATCTGCTGGAAGGGCGTTCCGTAGGGAGGGCGCCACTACCGAGAAGGCCCTCTGCCTGGTTCCCTGTAGCTTTGCTTCTCGCAATGAGGGAACCGCCAGAAGGTCCTTGGAGCTGGACCTCAGTGTCCGGGTAGAACGATGGGGGTGGAGACGCTCCTTCAGGTATACTGGACCAAGGCCGTTTAGGGCTTTAAAGGTCAACACCAACACTTCATATATATATGAAATATATAAATGCAGATATAGATTTGTCTGAAATGAAATAGATATATATATATATATATATATATATATATATATATATATATATATATATATGTAATATGTATATGTGTGTGTATATGTGATATAAATAACTTTGAAATATATATAATTGATATATATAACTTTGAAATATATATAATTTATGTGTGTATATATATATATATATATATATATATAAAACACACATACATACACACAATATATGCTTGTGTGTGTGTATAATACAGGATTGAAAGCAAGCTGAACATGCAGCACATATCTGTGTGAGTGTGTGTGTGTGTATGAAGTGTGTTTGTGTGCACACAAAATCTATTTAAGTGCCTTGGCAGGAAAGCCATGACTCCAGAGTAGACCTATAGAACCTAGTGGACTTTGAGCCGCAGCTGAAGGGGAACAGTTAGGGTTCCCCCCAAAAAACCCTAAAAACTGTTTGTGAATCCCCCCCCCCCAGCCAGGCCTCGCCTTAAGCATTTTAAAACTGCATTTTCCTCTAAGACAAAAAGCATTAGCTAAGCATTCCGCCGCTTGCTGTAACTAAAAAAGATTGCAGCAAGGTAGAGAACAGATCCCATTGTCTTCTCAGGCCTTTCTCAGAGCCTTTGGCCTTGCTAAGAACCACATTGCAACTTTCTTTCTGTCCAGGAACCATGCCAAAGCACAAGAATGAAACAACTGGAACACACTGAAACCCTCTCACCCCCTTTCTGGGAAGGGTCCAAAAATGGTCCCAAGACAGGAGCTTTCTGTTCATGCTCAGAGGAACTCATGGGCAGGACTCTTGAAGAAGGGGGAGGGAACTGGAAGGGGATATAAAAACTATGTGCAATGGCTGTGAACTTTGTGCTTGTTTTGTGACTCATCACACTTGCTCCTCTGCCCACCCGGGTCAAAACTCTTTCTCTGGATTTAACCCCTTGGTGTCGTTTGGCTCCTTTTGTCTCTGCTCGGGTGCAACATTTTTCCTACCCATGGTTTAAAGGGCCTAGAAAGGCTACACAGCCATGGCGAGCTCGGTGTCCCATTCACCTTAACATTCACCTGCTCCAAGAAGGAGGAAGGTTTTACTCAGGTGTTGATTTAGCAGGGCATGTAGTGAGGCATCTGATCAAGACTTGTATTTTAAAATGAGCTTAAAAAATATATCTGCAGATGCTTGTGTGTTTTTATGCCAGGCAGAAGACCAGCTGGCTAAAAGACTTTGGCAGATGTTTATCCTCCTGGACAAGGGCCCCCCTGATTTATAGCAGGAGCCAAAATTCTCAAAGTTGTAAAAGGGAATTAAAGGCTGGGAGCAAAAGGTTATTGACCCTACATATTAACAGAATACAATCAAGCTGCAAAAGCACTAATTAAGAGTTGGTAAATAGTAGGATTTATTGTTTAACAAAATATAATACCATGTGCCTCCCATTAGAGGCTTTAGCCACATTTTCCTAAGGTTAAAGGGCAAGAGCTAATAGAAACAGCACCTGGCTTGAAAGGGGGGGGGGTGTAAGTTTAAGGGATTGCTTTTGGAAAGTGTTTTTACTAAGTTCCTTTTTACTTTGAAAAGGCCTTTGCTTCTAAAAATCTATATATGTTATGTATGAAATATATTGGCTTAAATGTAATTATGCAAAGGATTTAGAAAGTAAGAAATGTTAGATTCTTATGTTAGATTCTTATTTCATTGATGGTGAGAAGGTGAACCCAAGATCTCTGTCTAAGATAAAAATTTAAAACCATTAGCCATCTGTTTTGGAGTGAATAGGGCAAGAAGGGCAAAAGGTGATCTGGTAATTAAGGTGCCTTGTTGAGGCAAATGTAAGATATATGGCTACTTGTTTGCCATTTATAGATAGAAGGAAATATAGCTCTTTGTCTCCCATAAAAGGTAATAGGAAATGGGTGTATCTTTTATGATTGGTTCTAGCAAACAGCCAATAGGAATTTCAACCGGGCTGATTGGACAGAGGCAGCCAAAGGAGGAGCAAGGGGGTTGGGCTGAGGAAATATAAGTGCTGGCCATCAGGGCTGGAGCGGGCAGAGCTTTGGTAACCATATACCACTGTGTCTCTCATTTATTTGTCTGACAAATAAATTATTATTTTAATTTCTCTATTGCTGCGTTGAATATTTCATTCCAGCTAAGCATTAACCACAAGCAGGGTGCTACAATAGTGGGATGAAGAGCTCCCTCTTTCGCCTCTCTCAGCTCCCTCACCTGTCACCCTTAAATCCTTTCTTGTGAGGCCAAAACACCATCTTCTTCAAGCCCTACCTTAAGGGCAGCCCTGGGCACCCTTACCTGAACTTGGCCACTTTACATCTGAGTAGACCAGCGCAGGAGGAAACTGCATGGCCATGGTATAAACTATTATTTGCATCGCTGCTCTTTGAAATATCCGGTCATTTCTGTAGTCCCCCCTCTCCCCATTCAAAGTGCTCTTAGAAGTCCTTGTTGTTGTTGTTTGTTGTTTTTTAAAATGTATTTTTCTTAAAGATTTTCTTGGTTTACAAAAGTACTGTATGTGCAATGTCTCTCTCTCATTTCCCCCCCCCCCCAGTAACATTTTTTACTTGGTCAGTTTCATTTGTTGAGAAATTAGGAAGTTTTTATGTCCGTTACTTAAGTTGCTTTTATTCTGCTTTTAAAAAGGAAAAGAAAAAGGGGGGGGGGAAAGCCAAATGTTGAGAAGACCAACTGTGGAAAAGAATGAAAGCTTGGAGAAAGGATTGCAGTTTGGAGAAGACTTAAGCAGCAGGAATCCCCAGAGGCTCTTTATTCTGTCAGGCAGAACCTTTCCCCCACTTTTGCTTGTTGTAAGGACCCCTAGCCTGAGTCTCTTGCATGTGTGAATATCCCCCATCCTTGGTTAGTGTGTGCATTGGGGTTAATCCTGCCAGGTGGAATAATTCCTCCAGCTTCTATTCCACTTTTGCAGGATGGCTCTTCATTAGAGAGAGAAAATGGCCTTGATGTCGCATTTGGTTGGGAAACATTGTTTCAAGCCATTAATTTTGATCCAGTTTTTAAAATCCTGGTATCCTTATATTCGCTTAGGCAAAGAAAAGATCCTGCACTGCGTGTCTCAGGCCTGATCGATCAACTTTGGCAGACGCAGCAAGGCTGTTGTTTAAAGAGAAAGTAAGCAGAGAAGCAACTCCACACCAGGCAGGCTTGGGAAGGTTAAATAGCAAAAGGTTTATTTGGTAACGCTCTGTCGGGATGCCACTTGACTCGCAAGGGCACGTCAATGCCAGCATTTTCGTTTTAAACAGTTCTCTCAAAGTGAGGCTCCACTTTCCCAAATGCCCCTGCGAGGCAAGGACAACCACCCACCCACCCACCAGCCTGGGGAAACCAAGGCTATGGACCACATCATGTTCTGGTCAGGGCCTGCCTGTCAGAGCCAGCGTCACATGCCATTGGTTTGCCTGGGTGTCGAGGAAATACCCATCCATCTGCAGCCCTTGTATGCAAGAAAATGACTCAGAAAATTATCAGGGAGAAATATCCATTGTTCAAGGCACAGCCTGCCTGCATCCTTCACTTTCCTAATTTTGTCTATGGGGGCCGCCATTTTCAAGGGTTGCCCAACTGAGTTGCTGAGCAGAGATGAGTCGGAAGGCTTGGTGGTTTCCGTTTCGAAACATAGAATGATAGAATTGTAGAGTTGGAAGGGACCATTAGAGTCATCTAGTCCAACCCCCTGAAATGCAGGAATCTTTGGCCCAACATGAGGCTTGAACCCATGACCCTGAGATTAAGGGTCTCATGCTCTACCAACTGGGCTTTGAAGACACTTGAACTCAGGATGGGTGACACCTGGCTTGAGAGCAGTACATGTGAAAAGGATCTAGGAGTCTTGGTTGACCTCAAACTTGACATGAGCCCACAGTGTGACGTGGCAGCTAAAAAAGCCAATGCAATTCTGGGCTGCATCAATAGGAGTATAGCATCTAGATCAAGGGAAGTAATAGTGCCACTGTATTCTGCTCTGGTCAGACCTCACCTGGAGTACTGTGTCCAGTTCTGGGCACCACAGTTCAAGAAGGACACTGACAAACTGGAACGTGTCCAGAGGAGGGCAACCAAAATGGTCAAAGGCCTGGAAACGATGCCTTATGAGGAACGGCTAAGGGAGCTGGGCATGTTTAGCCTGGAGAAGAGGAGGTTAAGGGGTGATATGATAGCCATGTTCAAATATATAAAAGGATGTCACATAGAGGAGGGAGAAAGGTTGTTTTCTGCTGCTCCAGAGAAGTGGACACGGAGCAATGGATCCAAACTACAAGAAAGAAGATTCCACCTAAACATTAGGAAGAACTTCCTGACAGTAAGAGCTGTTCGACAGTGGAATTTGCTGCCAAGGAGTGTGGTGGAGTCTCCTTCTTTGGAGGTCTTTAAGCAGAGGCTTGACAACCATATGTCAGGAGTGCTCTGATGGTGTTTCCTGCTTGGCAGGGGGTTGGACTCGATGGCCCTTGTGGTCTCTTCCAACTCTATGATTCTATGATTCTATAGGATGCAAGGAAGAAACATGCTAAGAGGAAGGCACGCTTGGCAAATCCACACCGTGATCAACTCCTGCCCGGAAACCTATGTCCCCACAGTGGAAGGACGTGTGCATCCAGAATTGGCCTCCACAGTCACTTACGGACTCACTGTTAAAACCGTGTTTATGGAAGACAATCTTACTTGGCTACGAGTGATCGCCAAAGAAGAAGAAGAAGAAATTTTGGGGCTGGCGGTCCTTCAGTCTTGATTACCTATGTCAGCTTTCCCCAACTTAGTGCCCTCCAGACTCCAGCTCCCATCTTCTTCCCAAAGTTCAGGGATGGTGGTAGCTGCAACCCAAAACATCTGGAAGGCAACAAGGTTGAGGAAGGCTGTTCTTGAAGGGAAGCCAGCACTGTTTGTGTGAATCTGGTCCTTAGAATGAGGACAACGCCCTCAGCAGCAAGGCACCCACTGAACTCAGAAGCTAGGAGCCCAGATAACAACATTTATTTATTGTGGTGCTGGGCTGTCAAGAAACCATTTTGTTAGCACCAATGTGGTGAACCTTTCGCCCTCCAGACATTGATGAACCACAACTCCCATCAGCCCCAGGAAGCAGAGCCAGTGACCAGGGATGATGGGCGTTGTAGTGCAGTAACATGAGGGGGTTCCCCATTCCTGAGTTCAGGGATGTTCTTGATGGATTTCATCTTTTTATTAAGAGGTGTCCTTGTGGGGTTTTCTCTTGCTTGCTGTTTTTGGATCCCTTGACTAGCTTGTCAGTCCTTGAGAGTGTTCCTGCCCTTTTAAGAGTTTTATGGAAGGAAGTTTACTTTCCTGGGATAGGTGAGGCTTTACCCAGAAGAATGCTGCATTCATGCAAGAAGCCACAGCTAATGGCCTGGCTTCTTCCATGTCCATCATAAAGGGACAGCAGCTCTCTAAAGTCCTGGCCCTATTGATGGGATTTATCCCCACCCCTGTGTTCAGCTTTCCTTCAACTGACACCAACTCCTAACAAATCATGGAAAATCCACATGCAGGTTAGTCCTTTGGTAACTCAATTCATACACTAAATATTGGCTGATAATCAAGAGGAAGGAAAAACCGACTTGCTCGCCTCTGGGCAGATGGCATTGCTTTGAATCGTGATTTCATGTGACTTCAGGACTCAGCCAGAACCATTTTTTTCAGTGTCAGGGTTTGACCCTGGGACATGTGAAGGAACGAGGAATGAGTGTTTCTTTGTGCATGAGCAGAGTGCTGAATGGCTACAACCAGCCTCTGCACATCTGAGCTTAAAGGGAGCGGCTTCCGGGAGAGGCATGTACAGGTGCGCTTAAACCAAAAGAGGTTGCTTTAGAAATTCAGCACCATTTCTGACATGTTCATAATAAGTAGAACTTAAAAATATATGGATCTTGATGAGTGCCAAGATGGCAAACATTGTGCTGAAACAATGATGACGATGATAATATTGTCACGATTGCTTGAGGGGCTGGGAACAAATTCTGGGGCTGATTTATATCTAATCTCCCCAAAGGCCAGAAATCACAAGATAGTTTGAAGGCCAACGGCACGGAAGTCTGTGTCTAGAAACTCAAAACGTTCAGGCTGAAGAAAGTATCCACTAAGATCAGAAGAAGAAGGCAATGGGAGTCTGAGAAGCAGTTTTCCGTCCAGGAAGAGGTCAAAGGGTCCTCCTCACTGAGCCCGTTTCTGGGACCGCAGTTTGTGCAGCCGCAGCTGGCGAAGGCGCAAGGCGAGGTCCTTGGGGACCTTGCCCCCTTTGGCCAGGATCTCCCTCAGCCGTTGCTTGGGTGTCTTTGTCAGGCGGAATTCACACAGGGTGGGGTTGTCCTCGTAAGAGACGCGGCAACTCCGGGTGACGGAATGGTAGCCCTCGGCCGCAGCAGTGACTTCGTACTCACCGGGGTTTAGCAGGCGCCAGTAGTCCCCGTCGAAAGCTGATAGGGTGAGAAGGAAAGGGGAGTTAAGGGAAGCATCGAGCTTCAGGCAGATAAGACGGGGGTTCCCAATTTTTTTGGACAACCCCCACCCCATTCCATAAACTCATCCCCAGTGCCCCTGTGGGATGGAGCATCACTGAAGCAGTCAAATACAACAGTTCCTGCTTGCCCAGAGTGGACACACAGGGGAATGTTGCTCCAGCCAGGAGGACTTCCTGTCACGCCTGGTCTGGAGCATCCTCCCACTGTGTGTGACCACATAGATTGGTGTGACCCTGGCAGGCCCTATAAAAGGGCCAGTCATACAGCCATCTTCCTCTTGACTCTTTTGTTCCCATCTCTTCTCGATGCCTTTTGCTGTCTGCTGGCTCTCAGCCAGCAGCACATGGGCTCATCCCTCACAGAGGATGAACCCATGCTTTTCTCTGTAACTACAAGCTAAAGCCTGCCTTCAGGACCATACTGTGACCTGAATGTAAATAAACCTTACCATTACTCTTAAAAGAAGACTCTTGTGTCATTATTCTTTTTAAGAGGGAACTAAAGGGGACGCAGGTGGCACTGTGGGTTAAACCACAGAGCCTAGGACTTGCCGATCAGAAGGTCGGCGGTTCGAATCCCCGCGACGGGGTGAGCTCCCGTTGCTCAGTCCCTGCTCCTGCCAACCTAGCAGTTCGAAAGCATGTCAAGTGCAAGTAGATAAATAGGCACCACTCCGGCGGGAAGGTAAACAGCATTTCTGTGTGCTGCTCTGCTTCTCCAGAAGCTGTACGCCGGCTCCCTCGGCCTACAGCCCTTCACCAAGGGATCCATCAGCTTTGGTCCTCTCATTTTCTCATCCCTCCCCCTGCCCCCCATGTTAGATTTGTGTGGATTTGGCGGGATCGGCCTTCAGATGTGAACTGTACCTGTCCGAATGTCATGGTTGATGCCATCCACCGAAATGATGGCGTCCGCGATGCCCTGCTCCGTGTCTTTGTCTCGGACGATGCCTTTGATGCCCCTTCGGGTCTGTAACGAGACGCCTGGTTAGCACCACATCGACTGAAAGGACCTGGCCTTTGAGACTGAGAAACCCATGTGCCCATCAGCAAACTGCAAAGGAATAAATCAATGGGGTGCCACCTGGTCTTGCCTGCCCCCCCATGGCAGACGCCCTCTTCTTACCTGCTCCATGTAGACCAGCAAGGACTCCTTGTTGTTCTCCCATTCCCGGGGCAGCTCCGACTCGTGTGGGAACTTGTCACAGGACAATTCTATGGTGATCTCAAAGCAGTTGGTGTGAAGGTAACTGAAGTCGTTCATACCTGCAGGTGGAGAGATGCAAGGCCAGAGGACTTTTTTATTTTTATTTTATTAACATATAAAACACATACATATACATTTACACAATACACGTACACAACACACTACCTTCTTTACATAACATAAAACATACCTACATTACTCTATATAATACCTACCTATACTGTACATAATGGGACGCGGGTGGCGCTGTGGGTTAAACCACAGAGCCTAGGACTTGCCGATCAGAAGGTCGGCAGTTCGAATCCCCGCGATGGGGTGAGCTCCTGTTGCTCGGTCCCTGCTCCTGCCAACCTAGCAGTTCGAAAGCACGTCAAAGTGCAAGTAGATAAATAGGTACTGCTCTGGCGGGAAGGTAAACGGCGTTTCCGTGTGCTGCTCTGGTTCGCCAGAAGTGGCTTGGTCATGCTGGTCACATGACCCGGAAAAACTGCCTGTGAACAAACGGCGGCTCCCTTGGCCGATAAAGCGAGATGAGCGCCGCAACCCAAGAATCGGTCACGACTGAACCTAATGGTCAGGGGTCCCTTTACCTTGTTATACTGTACATATCAACATACCTACACACCTACCCCACACGGACACCCACCAAGTGACTTGACTTCCAGCCATTCTTGTTACGCTACTTTATTTTTCCAACTAGCTTAAACACATTTCATTATGTCTTTAATATCTTCTTCTATCTTAACTTTACTCTCCTTTCATGCTGATCATTTTTTGGATTCACTCAGTATCTGTCAGAAATTCTACTTTTCCCACATATATTTTGATGTATTCCTTAAAGTTACTGGAAACTTAGCAGAGGGCCTTTTCGGTAGTGGCGCCCGCCCTGTGGAATGCCCTCCCATCAGATATCAAGGAAATAAACAACTATCTGACATTCAGAAGACATCTTAAGGCAGCCCTGTTCAGGGAAGTTTTTAATGTGTGACATTTTAGTGTATTTTTGGTCTCTGTGGAAGCCGCCCAGAGTGGCTGGGGAAACCCAGCCAGATGGGCGGGGTACAAATAAATTATTATTATTATTATTATTATTATTATTATTATTATTATTATTATTAAAGATAGCCCACTCCTTAGTCACTTTTTGTAGCATATCTCCTCTTATCCTCCCTGTTAGTTTGGCAATATGAAAGTAATGCACAATTCTATGATTCTAAGGGAACATAAACTGAAATATGGTGTCCATGAATAATCCCAGCCCACTGGGGACAGCGGGGTGCTGAGATAACATGTGGGATCCCCACCCTCAATCCACTCACTTCCAGGCACCGTGTGCCAGTTCGCCCCGTTGATGATGTTGCCTTCCCTCATGAAGTCATCGTAGTGGCAGAGTCGCCGGTCGTCGTCCACCATGGCCAGGTTGGAGGTGGCGTAGACTGTTGCGAGCCACCGGAAGACGGCGTCGTCGGCTGTGGGCGTCAGCTCCTGGGCCTTCCAGTAGGTGCGCGTCATGTCGAAGGGGTAGGTGACCACCAGCTCCCCTCCGTGCAGGTTGGCGCTGAGCATGAAAGGGTAGCGCTGCATCCAGTTGATGACTGCCCGAGTCTCTGGGGCCACCTGTTGCGGCAGAAACAGTTTTAGTATGCTTGGCGCTGTGGGTTAAACCACAGAGCCTAGGACTTGCCGATCAGAAGGTCGGCAGTTCGAATCCCCACGACTGGGTGAGCTCCCGTTGCTCAGTCCCAGCTCCTGCCAACCTATCAGTCGAAAGAACGTCAAAGTGCAAGTAGATAAATAGGTACTGCTCTGGCGGGAAGGTAAATGCCGTTTCCGTACATTGCTTTGGTTTGCCAGAAGTGGCTTAGTCATGCTGGCCACATGACCCGGAAGCTGTACGCCGGCTCCCTCGGCCAATAAAGTGAGATGAGTGTCGCAACCCCAGAGGGTTGCAAATGCTGTAGGTTGCGAACATGCATCCCACACGGATCACATTCGCAACCCGAGCATCCACTGCACGTCCCTGGTTACAGGTAGCCCGGTCACGGGGATTCAGGCATGGCGTTTGCAACTGCGCCGATGCTGCTTGTGCATGATGGGCTTTCATGCTGGGGTGTGTGTGGGATGCCTGAGGAGCGGTGCAAGGACGGCCCTACTATGAGGCAGAGTGAAGCAGCTGCCTCGGGCGGCAGATGCTGAAGTGCAGGGAGGAGATGGAGACAGGAGTGCCCTATACCCCCTTTGCTTTTTTGCTGAAGAATGCAATGATATTAATGAACTCTTTCAGAAGACCATGGAGGGTTATGTTATCCACAGACTCCAAAGGATTCAGAATCCTTCTCTCTGGCAAGTCTTCCAGTGGTTCGTACAGTGGAACCTCGGTTGTCAAATGTACAGTGGTACCTCTGGAGGCGAACAGGATCCGTTCCGGAGCCCCATTCGCATCCTGAGTAGAATGTAACATGCAACTGCGCATGCGCGGGTCGCGTTTTGCCGCTACTGCGCATGCGTGTGACGTCATTTTGAGCGGATAGGAAGTGCCTACAGAGGGTGGTGAATACAGCACAAGATATTATGGGCTGTCCCGTGAATCTACTGGATGAAATAGCGGAAGAACGTTGCCTCAGGAGAGTGAGGAAAATTCTCAGGGATGATTCACACCCTGGCCGGCACTTTCTTGCTCTCCTGCCCTCAGGCAGAAGATATGGAAGCAGGATTAGTCGCACCAACAGGGTAAAGAACAGCTTCTATCTGTGGACTGTTAGGCTGCTGAAAGGAAAGCTAACAACAGAGCAACTGAATTTTGGGTTTGGTGGGTGTGCGTCAGTAAACGAGGGGGAATTAAGACAAAGAGAGCTGAGTGGGGGGTGTTCATGTAATCTCACTGTATACAAGTTGTACAAGTGACAATAAAGTATTTCAATATTTCAATTTCTGTATGTGAGAAGACGCCATCTTGCCCTTTACCTCTGGCAATGAAATCTCTTGAGCCGGCCCTGAGAGGACATCACTGCTGCCACTGAAGGCTTGGAGAAGGCATGCAGGCTGATGTGGGGCAGATGTGAGCTGTGCTGGCCTTAAATATGACGCCAACCAGGACTCATCTGCCCATACCCGAGGGTCAGAGGGATGGGGGCAGATCTGTGATGAGGCTCACCGTGGCATTGGGGAAAGTGTAATACTCTGGGATGGGAATGTAGTGGTTGGGGAACTTATGTGGCACCATCTCGTTGTCCTCTGCATCCCACAGGGCCGTGTTGAGGTCAGCAAAGTTGTGGTTGAGGTCGAAGCCTTCGTATGTCCACCGGCCCATCGCCCAACCGGAGAGCTCAGAGCCCTACATGGGAAGGAAGGGAAGAACGTCAGGGCATGGCTTTGTGTGGTAACCCCTTTCTGCCTTCTCTACTCGGCTTCTAGGGACATGGGTGGCGCTGTGCTCTAAACCACTGAGCCTCCTGGGCTTGCCGATCAGAAGGTCGGCGGTTCAAATCTCTGCGATGGGGTGAGCTCCCGTTGTTTGGTCCCTGCTCCTGCCAACCCAGCAGTTCGAAAGCACGCCAGTGCAAGTAGATAAATAGGTAGATAACCTTCCCGCCGGAGTGGTACCTACTTAACTACTTGACCTATTTATTTACTTGCACTTTGATGTGCTTTTGAACTGCTAGGTTGGCAGGAGCAGGGACCGAGCAACTGGAGCTCACCCTGTCGCCGGGATTCGAACCACCGACCTTCTGATCGGCAAGTCCTAGGCTCTGTGGTTTAACCCACAATGCCACCTGCGTCCCACCTTCCGTCTTAGCCAGGTTTTAAACTGCCCCCGCACGTGACTTCCCAGATGCCCTTGGAGCTCCAGTGGAGAACCCAGAGGTCAAGCTCACTGAGAGAGGCACATCATGCCATGCCCATAGGTTGACGATAGCATTTTCTTGCACTCTCCTGCCAACATCCCTGCGCCAGTGCCTCTGCTCCACCCACCAGTTTGTAGGCCGTCTCGTAGCCGTCCGGGTTCATGGAGGGCAGCAGGTGGATTCGGGTCTCCGTGACCAGGCGTACAATGCGAGGGTTGCCTTTCTTGTACTCGTGGCAGAGGTATTCCATCAGGTTGAGCAGCAGCTCCCGGCCCAGAGCCTCGTTGCCGTGCATGCCAGCGACGTAGCGGAACTCGGGCTCCCCTGGAGAAGAGCGCAAGAGAGCATGTCAAGAAGGCTTTCCAGAAGGGAATATTGAAATCAGAAGAGAGCGGGTTGTGATCCCTTTCCAGGAGGGTATACTAAATCGAGAAGAGCTTTTCCCCACCCCCCTAGATTTTATTAAAGTTTGAATAAGGGTATTCAAAAGGTTGGGATCGAAGGGTGCATGGCTGTTGTGTCCGCCTCATGCCACCCTGCCACAACGGGCTGGAAGTGCGCCCTGAGGAGCTACAGTGGACGCTCAGGTTGCGAACATGATCCATTTGTGATGCATGTTCTCAACCTGCAGTGTTCACAATCTGCAGCGGCGCGTATGCACACGTGTGGGTTGCGATTTGGCGCTTCTGTAAATGCGCACCGCCAAAACCTGGAAGTAACCCGTTCCGGTACTTCCGGGTTTTGGCGGGTCCGTAACCCAAAAAAACGCAACCTGAAGCATCTGTAACCCAAGGTATGACTGTATATGGGCAATCTTTCTGGAAGATATTTGTATTTTGTGGTGTTAGTGATCTGACATAGTTATCCTTCCTTTCCCCTATCTTTTATTAAGCTCTTTGACGGCATCATAACAGCCTCTAACGTCCTAATCTGTTGGAAGGGATAGTGATGAGTACCTTCTTTGATGTTGGACATTGTTTTGAGAAAGTGAGGCATTGGGAGAAGGTGGTTAATGAATAATCTGCATGGAGCTAGTGATCTGCTATCTGAGGTCCAGCTTTGAGGGCCTTCTGGCGGTTCCCTCACTGCGAGAAGCCAAGTTACAGGGAACCAGGCAGAGGGCCTTCTCGGTGGTGGCGCCCGCCCTGTGGAACGCCTTCCCACCAGATGTCAAAGAGAACAACGACTGCCAGATTTTAGACGACATCTGAAGGCAGCCCTGTTTAGGGAAGCTTTTAATGTTTAATAGACTATTGTATTTTAATATTCTGTTGGAAGCCACCCAGAGTGGCTTGGGAAACCCAGCCAGATGGGCGGGGTGTAAATAATAAATCTGAAGGGTGTATGCCTGTTAGGTCCTCCTCATGCTACCCAGCTGGTGCCCCACAATAAATGTGCCCAGGGCCATCGCTCCAGCAGTGCCCCAAGATACACCCCTGCCTTAAAGTAGCAGACAAGTCAGATAAGAATGGCAGATCAGGATGCTTGCAAAGGCTTGTCTGAACACAGAGTCATTCCAAGCTGCTATGAAATTGGCACCAATGAGGCTCAGCTCCTTCACTCACCAACTTCATGCTGTCCAGGATTGTCAGAAATCTCCATGACATACATTTTCAGTCCCAGGTAGCTCTTTCCGATGCTGTATACCCGGGTGATGTTGGGACAGGCGTCGTTCACCTTCTTCATCAGCTGCGTGGGGGGAAATTTCACATGTCATTCTCCCAGTTCTGGTCGCCGCCATCAAGGCCAGTACAAGACATTTTGCTGCCTGAGGCAAAGGGCAAAATGGCGCCCACAATGGCCCACACCCATTCCACATACTGTAATGAATTGCAACAGCACCGGATTTAGGACAGTGCAGGCAATTACCCTGCACAGGGCACCAATCTGAGGGGGTGCATAATTATAATGATAATAACACCTACCTTTATACAGGTACCTACTGAAATAAAAAAATTAAGGTCTTATATATATAATAAATGTTCATAAATGTACCAAGCAAACACGTACATAAATATATAAACCTCATGTCTGAAGCAGCACAGGAAAACATCCATGAAGCCAATTTTGGCTCCCAAACTGACCAAATGTTTTCTCTGCAAAGTCAAAGGAAAATGGAAACGCCTCCCCATTGTCTTTTCCTTCACAAATCCTGTCTTAAGGGTATGTCTATGTATGAATAGGGTGAGCCTATGACCTGCCTCAGGAACTAAGGTATTTATCATTAGAAAAGACTGGCCAGGCTCCCCAGGGTGTCCAATCAAGTAAGCATTAACAGGTAACCTGCCAGACAGGAGGTAAACAACGCACTCAGATTTCTGCTGTAGACCGCCCTATCTGTGATGTATCTGGGGGTAGTCTTGGACTCCAGGCGGGCAATTTAAAGTGTCTATATAAGGGCGGGCACACCTTGGTTCAGGTTCCTCCTCCTTTCCTGCGTGTGAGGGGAGCACCCTGTTGCAACAGTTCAATAAGGATCAGGCTTGCTAGCTGCTTTGCTTCTCAATATTCTCTGGCTGGCCTCTGTTATTTTCTCTGATTGATGGAGAACCTGCAAAAGACTCTATAAGGGCCCTTGTGTCTCCCATAAGGGAATAAGGGCAGATTTTCGTTTATTACAATACTCAAATTTAGGCCCCTAGTCAGGCAAGTGATTGGGTTGTGCTTCCAGATCAAGTACATGGGAAGCCCCACACAGAGGGCATTGCAAGCTTTTCACAGCCCTAGAGATGTTTCTTTCTCTGCATCTTGCAACCCACCTTCCTCATGTCCTTGTAGTTGTGGTGCCTGAAGTCCAATTTGTCTGTGGTCACAGGCGCCGCGTCCCACGAGTAGATGTTGTTGGGGTCTGGAAAGACAAGAGGGAGAAGGATGACAATGAGGCATCTGATCAAGGCCTGTATTTTAAAATGAGCTTAAAGATTTGCAAATGTTTCGTGCCAGGCAGAAAACCAGCTGGCTAAGGACTTTGGCAGTTGTTTATCCTCCTGGACAAGGGCCCCCCTGATTTATAGTAGTAGCAGGAGACAGGTTTCTCAAGGTTGTAAAAGGGAAATACAGGCTGGGAGCAAAGGTTACACTGACCCTACATATTACAGAATACAATCAAGCTGCAAAAACACTAATTAAGAGTTGGTAAATAGTAAGATAGGGACGCGGGTGGCACTGTGGGTAAAACCTCAGTGCCTAGGACTTGCCGATCGTATGGTCGGCAGTTCGAATCCCCGCGGTGGGGTGAGCTCCTGTCTTTCGGTCCCAGCTCCTGCCCACCTAGCAGTTCGAAAGCACCCCCAAGTGCAAGTAGATAAATAGGTACCGCTTTATAGCGGGAAGGTAAACGGCGTTTCCGTGTGCTGTGCTGGTGCTGGCTCGCCAGAGCAGCTTTGTCACGCTGGCCACGTGACCCGGAAGTGTCTCCGGACAGCGCTGGCCCCCAGCCTCTTAAGTGAGATGAGCGCACAACCCTAGAGTCGGACACGACTGGCCCGTATGGGCAGGGGTACCTTTACCTTTACCTTTAAATAGTAAGATCTCTGTTTAGATAGAACCTAATACCACGAGCCATCTGTTTTAGCCATTTGTTTTGGAATGCAGGGGCAAAAGGGGCAAAAGGTGATCTGGTAATTAAGGTGCCTTGTTGAGGCAAATGTAAGATATAGGGTACTTGTCTGCCATTTATGGATAGAAGGAAATATAGCTCTTTGTCTCCCATAAAAAGTAATAGTAAATGGGTGTATCTTTTACGATTGGTTCTAGCAAACAGCCAATAGGAATTTCAACCAGGCTGATTGGACAGAGGCAGCCAAAGGAGGAGCAAGGGGGCTGGGCTGAGGAAATATAAATGCTGGCCATCAGGGCTGGAGCATAGGCAGAGCTTTGGTAACCATATACCACTGTGCCTATCATTTATTTGTCTGACAAATAAATTATTATTTTAATTTCTCTATTGCTGCGTTGAATATTTCATTCCAGCTAAGCGTTAACCACAAGCAGGGTGCTACAACAAAGCTTTGGGTAACACATTTCACTGGCTGCCAAGCTGTTTTGGCGACAGGGCGGGGGCAACTAGAGCGGTTGGTTGGATGGCAGGAAGGAAGGAAGCACTTTTTGGTAAAGTGAGCAACTCGGCCCCAGCCAACCAATACAGTCGTATGCAGGTCCCAGGACATAGGGGGAAAATTGATTGCCTTTGCTTTTCGAGGCGATCCTCACTTGCTTTTCCTAAACAAATATGCAAAGCAATCAAAGAGCTATCTTTAACTCTGCAAACTCTGTTCATTCCTCCTCTTGCTCTGGGCACCATAAGGATGTAAGAAGAGGCTGCTGGATCAGACCAACGTCCCATCCAGTCCAGCGTCCTGTTCTCACAGTGGCCAAACAGATGCCTGTGGCAACCCATAAGCAGGATTCAAACGCTGCTGCCTCCAGCTGTGGAGGGCAGAGCGTACAGTGGTACCTCAGGTTTAGAACTTAATTTGTTCCGGAGGTCTGTTCTTAACCTGAAACTGTTCTTAACCTGAAGCACCACTTTAGCTAATGGGGCCTCCCGCTGCTGCCGCACCGCTGCTGTGTGATTTCTGTTCTCATCCTGAAGCAAAGTTCTTAACCCGAGGTACCATTTCTGGGTTAGCGGAGTCTGTAACCAGAAGCGTCTGTAACCTGAAGCGTCTGTAACCCGAAGTACCACTGTAGTCACTGTGGCTAGCAGCCTTTGATAGCCCTCTCCTCTGTGAATTTCTCTACTTTTCTTTTAAAGCCATCTAATCCAGAAAACGGCAGCTAGACTGGTGACTGGGAGTGGCCGCCAAGACCATATAACACCGGTCCTGAAAGACCTTCATTGGCTCCCAGTACGTTTCCAAGCACAATTCAAAGTGCTGACCTTTAAAGCCCTAAATTGCCTCTGGCCAGTATACCTGAAGGAGCGTCTCCACCCCCATCATTCAGCCCAGACACTGAGGTCCAGCTCCAAGCCTGGAGCCAGGAGTGCCCACAAGATTCGAACACAGGACCCTCACCTGGCACTACGCAACCCAGGACCTCCAGCCTGAGGCAGATGGTCCCATTCTCAAACCACGTTTGGGGGTTGATGCGGATATATCGGGCAACCACTGAAGTGGGGAAGAGGCCGAGGACTGGCGTCTCAGGGTCCTTGTTTCCGGCGAAGACCTGGAGCGGGTGAGAGAGAGGGAGTCATTTTGAGGCTACCCATCCAGCAAAATAGAATCATAGCATTGTAGCGTTGGAAGGGATCCTAAGGGTCATCTAGACCAACCCCCCCACAATAACACAAATGACAACACTTTGGAGATCCCAAGATAGATTGGTCTCAACTAGGGCCAGGGCCTTTTCAGCACTGGCCCCGACTTGGTGGAACGCTCTGTCACAAGAGACTAGGGCCCTGAGGGACTTGACATCTTTCTGCAGGGCCTGCAAGATGGAGCTGTTCCGCCTAGTCTTTGGTTTGGACTCGGTCTGACCCTTATGTTTCCCTCCCCTTATGGTCTTGAATTATCAGCTATTTTAAAATGAGGCTGCATTTTAACTTGTATTTTAAATTCGTCCCCCCCTCTCTCCCCCCATTATGTTTTTACTGTGATTTTATTGGTGTTAGCCGCCCTGAGCCCGGTTCTGGCCGGGGAGAGCGGGGTATAAATAAAATTTATTATTATTATTATTTTCCAGGTTAAACATACCCAGGTCCTTCAACCGTTCCTCATAAGGCTTGGTCTCCAGACCTATGTTCCAGACTTCTGTTGATGCAACCTAGAATAGCATTAGCTTTTTTTTTGTTGCTGCATGGCACTGTGGACTCGTGTTAAGCCTGTGGTCCGACTAAGACCCCTAGAAATTAAGCAATGAGTCTGGTTCTCTGGAACAGCTTTGTAGTTTGACACAGCTGGAGGGCACCAGCTCAGTGCAAGCAGCAATGTGTGATCGTATCTTGAACCCGGGGCCTTGTGCATGCAAGGGGAGGTGCTCCTGCACATTTCCAGGGCTTCAGCCAGGTGTCCCTGTAATACAGCATTCCCTACACTGACTGGCAGCAGCTCTCCAAGATTTCGGACAGGACTCTCTCTGCCGAAGGTGCCAGTGGGTAATGAACTTGAGATGTTCTGCATGCCAAGCAGATGTTCTGCCGCTGAGCTACAGCTCCCTCCCTAAAGGGAGGCAGTGAGGCCCCTGGTTTCCTTTGGCAAAGGGGCACAGAGGCCCTTGATTTCCCTTTGGTTGGCTTGGCACATCATCCTGGCACAAGACCCAGGTTTGGATCTCTGAGGCTGCCCTGGTGCCAAGACCCAGCTCAGTCAAACTATTGTTCATTTGCTTCTTAAGGACGGAGGGTAGCTCTTAATGCCGAAAAGGCCACATGGAACACTTCAGGTTATGTATACACGGCGATGTGTGCATTGCCAGCCTTGCAGAAGAAGTGCCAGAATTTGGACAGGGTAAGGGATTCTGAGAATCGCAGCAACCACTGCAGTTATAAGAAGAAGAAAAGGAGTTTCTATGTCTTATGACCTCCAAGGAAAGCTTGACAAAGTTCAGGCAGTGCCCTAAGGGCATCTTGGTTAGCAAGAAAAGACATAGAACCGGAAGCAACCACGAGGTTCATCTAGGACAACCCGCTGCAATGCGGGACTCTTGTCCAACTTGGGACTTGAACCCATGACTCTAAGAGTCTCATGCTGTACTATTAAAACAACACACAAGAACTAATATAGCAAGCAAGCAAGCAGATCCTTAACTCAGAGCCCCACCAATTTAATCAACCAAAGCTTTTGAGTTGATTAATCTACTGATTCAGACTCACAGCTTTTCTGGCTTGGGATTTAGGTTTTCTCAAGGGTGCCTGCTCCTAGGCCAGTCTGCCCATTTGTGAGGGTTGTCATCTATAAAGCCCATTCTTTGGCTGCTCACTGCTCTCTGCAGTTAAAGTGGGTGATGGTGGCTGAGAGTCAGGTCTTCTTTGTGGTGGCACCCAAACTCTTGGATACTCAACTGATACCAGAGAAACTGGCATCGTAAGTCCAGCCAATCGAAAAGCCCAGCACCTAAAGTCCAGCCAACTGGAGAGCCTGGCACCCCAAGTCCGGCCAATCAGAGACCCCGGCACCCCAAGTCCAGCCAATCAGAGAGCCCGGCACCCCAAGCCCAGCCAATCAGAGACCCCGGCACCCCAAGTCCAGCCTATTAGAGAGCCTGGCATCACCAAGTCCAGCCAATCAGAGAGAGCCAGGGATTCTAGGCCCAGGCAATTGGAGAGCCTGGCATCTCATCCAGGACCCCTGAGGATCCAAATGGACTCACCATCTCCTCACTCCCATTCATGCATGGCTGCCAGCTGTGAGTGTCGTTGCTGAACTGGATCTTATACGACGTCACCCAGTCATATCTGGTGGTAGAAAAGCAGACTGAAGATGGAAATGCACAAAGGTCAATTAATTGGGGGCGGGGAACCTAATGAAGCCCTTGGAATCCCTTTCAGCCCAAGGTCCACATTCGCTCATGGGGAAACATCCGGGGCTTACGTCCAAATGGAGTTCAGGCCTTGTGTGATGACCCCGGTGAAACGGGTCGGCTGCCGGGCATCCACCTCCAGCCATTGGTTCTTGTTCTCATGCCCAGCGCACCAGCCGCCGTCGTAGAAATCGCCATCGTTGATGCCGGACTAGAGCAGAGGAAAGCAGAGATGAGTTGGAGTTTTGGCTGAGGACAAAGGATGCAATCAAAGGAGTCTTTTGCTGAGAGCAGAGATTGGGTTCTGGCAGCTGCACCGGCAGGAAGGGTGTATGTGTGACAGGGGCCAGCCATACAATTGCAACAACACATTTAGTGGCACCACTGGAACTGAGAGGCACACTCCGGGTTCCTCTGCAATCTTGCAAGCAATGTTGCAAATGCACACAGTCTGTGTTGCGAGCCAGGATGCTCTAAACCGGTGCAATATTCCTGGGTTGCGCTAGCTTACTCTGAGTCATCCCATGGGTTCATCTGGCTTGGCATCTTCTATAAGTGACCAAACAATTAAACCCCTGTGTTGCAAGCAATTATCAGTAATATCCAAGGCAACACGATGACCAAGCACAACAACGCAATATCAATATAAACTCTTTATATAATCTATACGGAACATTGAACAATATGAAAAACCAAATAAACAGAAATCTTATAAATCTCTGAAAGTCACAAAATGTGCATTCTCGATAGATTCTCTTGAAAACATAGAACCAAATAGACATAAGTCTTATAAGTCTCTGAAAGTCTTTGTAGACTATGAAAGTGTCTGAAAGAAGCAATGGGTCAGATTCTTATCTGGTGAAAACAAGCCGTAAAGCTTTGTTTTATGACGTCCAACGCTGCCAAAGTGGTCTGCAAACAGATGTAGTGAACAGTGATTCCAGATATATCCCCTGTTTCATAGAATTCTTCTTCAGCACAGCAGAAGGATACAGAAATGCTTCATAAACCCGTCTATGGAGCAGTGGTCATAAAATTATGTAACCACTTGGGTCATCGTATTGCCTTGGATATTACTGATAATTGTTTGCAACACAGGGGTTTAATTGTTTGGCATCATTTATGGCAGTGGTCCCCAAACTTTCGCGGGCCACCACCCCCTTGGTTCCACAAACTCATCCCCAATGCCCCCGACCCTATAAAAAGCATTCTTAAAAATTGCAGTATGCACAACCCACTAAGGAAAAGAACACCAGGGGTCCGTGGGAAGCTCGGAAGCTGGACCCAAAACATTGTTTGCTGGCACCCGGGGTGGCACTCGGCAGGGAGGGGCCCTAGTCCATCCCTCTCTGCCAATGTGGCCCCACCCCCATGGGAGCAAAGCAGAGCCATGCTGGAAGAGATCATCAGGGGGTTTGGGCTGGGTGTTCATCAGTATGCGGATGATACCCAGCTCTACCTCTCTTTCAAATCAGAACCAGTGAAGGCGGTGAAGGTCCTGTGTGAGTGCCTGGAGGCAGTTGGAGGATGGATGGTGGCTAACAGACTGAGGTTGAATCCTGACAAGATAAAAGTACTGCTTTGGGGGGACAGGAGGTGGGCGGGTGTGGAAGACTCCCTGGTCCTGAATGAGGTAACTGTGCCCCTGAAGGACCAGGTGCGGAGTCTGGGAGTCATTCTGGACTCACAGCTGTCCATGGAGGCACAGGTCAATTCTGTGTCCAGGGCATCTGTTTACCAGCTCCATTTGGTATGCAGGCTGAGACCCTCCCTGCCTGCAGACTGTCTCACCAGAGTGGTGCATGCTCTGGTTATCTCTCGCTTGGACTACTGCAATGCACTCTACGTGGGGCTACCTTTGAAGGTGACCCGGAAACTGCAATTAATCCAGAATGTGGCAGCCAGACTGGTGACTGGAAGCTGCCGCTGAGACCATATAACACCAGTCTTGAAAGACCTACATTGGCTCCCAGTACGTTTCCGAGCACAATTCAAAGTGTTGGTGCTGACCTTGAAAGCCCTAAACGGCCTCATACCTGAAGGAGCGTCTCCACCCCCCTCGTTCTGCCCGGACACTGAGGTCCAACGCCGAGGGCCTTCTGGCGGTTCCCTCACTGTGAGAAGCCAAGTTACAGGGAACCAGGCAGAGGGCCTTCTCAGTGGTGGCACCCGCCCTGTGGAACACCCTCCCACCAGATGTCAAAGAGAAGAAAAACTACCAGATTTTTAGAAGACATCTGAAGGCAGCCTTCTTTAGGGAAGCTTTTAATGTTTAACAGACTACTGTATTTTCATACTTTGTTGGAAGCTGCCCAGGATGGCTGGGGAAACCCAGTCAGATGGGCGGGGTATAAATAATAAATTTTGTTCTATTCTATTCTATTTTTCCTGCCTGCCTGCACAAGAGGAAGCCCGGCTGGCCGACACGGCCCTTGGTGGGTGGGGAGGAGACCAGGTGTGCATGGGCACCTGGTTTGTGCCCGCTCAAAAATTGTGCGCCCGGGGCCATGCTACACCCCTAGCCCAAACACAAGAGCAACTCTGCCCTCCTGCGATGTGTGATGTCACAAGCCAGAGACCTGCACCCAGCCCACCTTGCTCTCCCCCAACTGCTCCTCCTGTTGGTGGATGAGGGCACTGCAAGCTGTGTGTGTTCACCTGTATGTTGAGTCTCCCACGATGGGGTCCGAGGCCCATGCGCTTGTAGCTAGAAGCCCGGAGCTGGAAGTCCTTCACCCTCAGAGACTCGAGGCCCAGCGGGGGGCATTCTGGTAAGAAATGGGAGAGGAAGAGGAGGAGGAGAGTGAGATGGAAGATGGGGGGGGGGGAATCAACAAAATTCTCGAGATATGAGGACTTCTTCCCAAATGAAATATAGGAAGTGTTACAAAGTAGGAAAAGATAGAGATATTGGTTATGAGTTTGAAATGTAATAGGGAAAACAAGAAATGCATACTAAGAGATTAGAGTGGAAAATTTTCAGACAGGACTGATGGAAGTCAAAAAAATTGAATAAGATGTAAAAGTATGTTTAATTACTGTTGAAAATGATATGTTAAAAAACTAATAAATATATACAGTATGTGTGTGTGTGTATCTATCATCTATCTATATCTATCTATCTATCTATCTATCTATCTATCTATCTATCTATCTATCATCTATCTATCATCTATCTATCTATCTATCATCTATCTATCTCTATCTATCTATCTATCTATCTATCTATCTATCTATCTATCTATCATCTATCTATCTAGCATCTCTCTCTCTCTCTCTCTCTCTCTCTCTCTATCTCTCTATCTATCTATATCTATCATCTATCTATCTATCTATCTATCTATCTATCTATCTATCTATCATCTATCTATCTATATCTATCATCTATCTATCTATCTATCATCTATCTATCTCTATCTATCTATCTATCTATCTATCTATCTATCTATCTATCTATCTATCTATCTCTATCTATCTATCTATCTATCTATCTATCTATCTATCTATCTATCTATCTATCTATCATCTATCTATATCTATCTATCTATCTATCTATCTATCTATCTATCTATCTATCTATCTATCTATCTATATATCATCTATCTATCATCTATCTATCTATCTATCTATCTATCTATCTATCTATCTATCTATCTATCTATCTATCTATCTATCTATCTCTATCATCTATCTATCTATCTATCTATCTATCTATCTATCTATCTATCTATCTATCATCTATCTATCTATCTATCTATCTATCTATCTATCTATCTATCTATATCTATCATCTATCTATCTATCTATCTATCTATCTATCTATCTATCTATCTATCTATCTATCTCTATCTATCTATCTATCTATCTATCTATCTATCTATCTATCTATCTATCATCTATCTATCATCTATCTATCTATCTATCTAATCTATCTATCATCTGTCTATCTATCTATCTATCTATCTATCTATCTATCTATCTATCATCTATCTATCATCTATCATCTATCTATATCTATCTATCTATCTATCATCTATCTATCTTGTCTTCCATAAACATGGTCTTAACAGTGAGTCCGTAAGTGACTATGGAGGCCAATTCTGGATCCACACATCCTTCCCCAGTGGGGACATTGGTTTCTGGGCAGGAGTTGATCACGGTGAGGGTTTGCCAAATGTGCCTTCCTCTTAGTGCGTTTCTCCCTTTTGTCCTGAGTTCGAGTGTCTTCAAAACCCACGACACCTTTGGTAATGGCTGTTCTCCAATTGGAGCGCTCACAGGCCAGTGTCTGCAATTGGTAAATTTGATGTCTCTCCACTGGGAAGAGAAATAAGTTGAAATCCAAGCCCATGCGAAAGAAATTGAGCGGAGGGGTTTGCTCCTGCCTGTCTCTGTGGGAGCCTGCAATTGTAAGGGGCCGCTGAAACCACACCGCTGTTTCTTCTATGAGTCTCTTGGATGAGTCAAAAGCACCAGAGCACAGCATCGGCTTAAGCCGATGAGAAGCCTGACTGCACTCTTTGAAAGTGGGTCTCCCTCCCCCCTTGCGCTTCTCCACAGCAGCCAGGAGATTATTTGTGCAGAACAAGCAGACTGAAGCAATCAAGAGGCATGTGGGCGCCAGGATTTGGGGTGTGAGTGTGCATGGATGTGTTATAGAAAAAACCCTCTCCTTTTCCCTTATGGGTTATCCAAGAACCCCTATAGAGTCCTTAAGTGGGTTCTCTATTGGTAGGAGAAAATAACAGAGGCCAACCAGAGAATATTGAGAAGCAAAGCAGCTAGTAAGCCTGATCTTTATTAAACTGTTGCAACAGGGTCCCCTGCTCACCCCACTCCGGGAGGGAGGAGAGGAACCGCAAACAATGGTGTGCAAGCCCTTATATAGACTTTTGAAACTGCCCACCCTGTAGCCCAAGACCTCCCCTCAAAACATCTTACATACATCACAGAAGGAGGCGGTCTCCAGCAGAAATCCTGCCTGCCAGGATACCTGATAATGGTCACTGATTGCATTACCTGGGCAGCCTGGCCAAGATGCTAAATACTCACACAAATACACCCTTGAGACAGGACTTGTGAGCAAAAAGACAATGGGAAGGCTTTCCCCATTTGCCTCCCCATTTGCAGTGGTGTCCAAACTTTTTTTAAAGAGGGCCAGATTTGATGAAGTGAAGGGCCGTGAGGGCAGACCAAAGGGCTGACCAAAGTTATTAACCTGTTTTTAGGATTGAAGTCGTTGATCTTTTTTATGATTTTACACCAAAGTTGTTGAGCTTTTTTAGGATTGAAGTTGTTGAGGGATTGTTGTAGTTGTTTAGTCATGACCCCATAGATCAGAGCACGCCAGGCACTCTTTTCCAGAGTCTTCTCTTCTCATGAGGTGGCCAAAGTCTTGATTTTCCATTTCCCCCCCCAAATATAACAAAATGAAGAAGAAGTAAAACCGGGGGAGGGAGATCATATCCAAATTAAACCATAATTTTTTGGTCAACTTCCCTTCACTTCCCCTCTTGGTTCCATTATAATATACTTGCTCATGCATGTCCATAAAACCTTATATACTTAATAATCCAATTTTAAAATCTTCATCTTATTACAAATGACTTTTAAAAGTTGAATGAATTTTATTATTTCGGTCACAGACCAGTTCCAGCCCACATACAATATCAAGGAAGTCATAAAACACGATAGGGATACATTTGAATTTGCTATTTGGTATAACAGGGACAATACAGATATAGCAACAGTTAAATATATATATAAATTAAAACTTAGTCACTAACATATAACCTAAAATTATCATTTAAAACCTTAATCATTAAGATAGCACAGCTTGTTCCCTATGTTTTATGGCAATTGCACAGAATTTGGCTACCCTTAACATGATCTCAGGATCCTTGTCCTCTACCAGGGATTTTAGACATTGACGTTCGGATTCATCTGGAGATTTTTGCATAGCAGGGGTGATAAATATCGAGCGTATATCCCCGTAGAAACGGCAGCATAACAAGGCATGAGAGACAGTTTCTACCTCCATCAAGCCACAGGGGCAGACTTGTTCAGCGTATGGTTTAGCCTCAAATCTGCCCTGCAATAAGGCAGGTGGCAGCACGTTGAATCTAGCGAGGGCAAATGACCGTCTGTATTTAGGTATTCGTAATTTTGACAAATAGTGGCGTAGCGTGGGGGGTGCAGGGGGGCCGGCCTCACCGGGCGCAACATCTGGGGGTTAGGGGTTAGGGGGCGCAAATCCACGGGTTAGGGGGCGCAAATCCACAGGTTAGGGGGTGCAAATTACTTGCCTTGCCCCGGGTGCTGACAACCCACGCTACGCCACTGTTGACAAATAATTTGCTGGCATAAATCTTCTTCCATTATCTTTTATTGCTGGGTGTTTATTCATCTCGCTCACGTGGCACTTTTAAAAGTTATACTAACTTTTCTCTTATTCTATTTCACCTCTCACTCTCCAAACTGAAAAGCCTCAAAATGTTGAAACTTTCCCCCTTTTCTGAAACTCTTCCAAATGCCAAAACCGGAGGGGAATTAGCTTCACGCACCCCTCTCGCCTCCCTGTTTCCCAGTCTGCCTCCGCCACCAATAAAATGAAATCCAAATTCTGCCGCACAGTCTGTGCTCAGAGCCAATTGTGCAGTCAGCTGACTTTTCCAGCTGGCAAGGAATCCTGCACCCTGACCAGCCCAGTCACGTGAGCAGATGTTCCTTGGGCAAAGCCATGCACAACTCTGGGTGTTGCACAACTCTTAAAGACGCAGGAGCCTTGTTGTCCGTCTGTCCCCGCATCTGCTATAGGAATTCTAAGGTCTCATATATATAAATCATATGTTCATAAAGTTACAAGGCAAACACATACGTAAGTATATAAACCATGTGTCTGAAATAGTATAGGAGAGCAATCCTGAAGCTACTGTATTTTTTGCTCTATAAGACTCACTTTTTCCCTCCTAAAAAGTAAGGGGAAATGTGTGTGCATCTTATGGAGCGAATGCAGGCTGCGCAGCTATCCCAGAAGCCAGAACAGCAAGAGGGATTGCTGCTTTCACTGCGCAGCGATCCTTCTTGCTGTTCTGGCTTCTGAGATTCAGAATATTTTTTTTCTTGTTTTCCTCCTCCAAAAACTAGGTGCGTCTTGTGGTCTGGTGCGTCTTATAGAGCGAAAAGTACGGCATTTTGACTCTTCCAGTGACTTCAAATATTCCTCTGCAGCAGGCATATCCAACGTCTGTTTCAGGGGCCTAATTATGGTCCAGCTCTCACTTCCATACATCACTACTGGGAAAACCATAGCTTAAACTATATGGGCCTTTGTTGGCAAAGTGATGTCTTAAAAAGCAGAGACAGCACCTTGCCAACAAAGGTCTGTATAGTTAAAGCTATGGTTTTCCCAGTAGTGATGTATGGAAGTGAGAGCTGGACCATCAAGAAGGCTGATCGCCAAAGAATGGATGCTTTTGAATTATGGCGCTGGAGGAGACTCTGGAGAGTCCCATGGACTGCAAGAAGATCGAACCTCTCCATTCCGAAGGAAATCAGCCCTGAGTGCTCACTGGAAGGACAGATCCTGAAGCTGAGACTCCAATACTTTGGCCACCTTGTGAGAAGAGAAGACTCCCTGGAAAAGACCCTGATGTTGGGAAAGATGGAGGGCACAAGGAGAAGGGGACGACAGAGGACGAGATGGTGGGAAAGTGTTCTCGAAGCTACCAGCATGAGTTTGATCAAACTGCTGGAGGCAGTGGAAGACAGGAGTGCCTGGTGAGCTCTGGTAAATGGGGTCATGAAGAGTCGGACACAACTAAACGACTAAAGAACAACAACAAATTTCTACCCTGACATGGGTGTCTTGGGGTTGTGTGAATGGTCCCTTTTCTCTTTGCTCCTAGCTCAGCAAGAACCCTTCCCCTTTCCCAGCCAACTTGGCATGTGCACATCTACAGAGGCGATGCCAGGGAGCAGGGAGGGTGCATTCCCTGCCAGTGTTTCGCCTGGCACGGCCAAAGACACACAAGCTCTCAATGCCAAACGAAGCCTCCAAACCTCCCTGGAGCAAAGAATAACAGAGCCGGCTTTCCAAGGATAACTGGAGGGAGCCTGAGCCGGCCGGCCTGTGAAACTCAGGAAATCCAAAGCCACCTTTATGTAAGAAGTTTTAAAGTCAGGGCGAATGCACTTGCCAGAGTGCCTTAAAGGGACGGCTGCTGTTTTCTATGGATGTGTGTAGCGTGTGTTCAGGTGGGAGTCTGTTTGCCTGACCTATATGTGCAGCATTTGTGTTGCGTGAGGTTCTGGGCTCCACCAACAAGCCGCAGCCGTTGGCCTTGTGGCTGCTCTGGAAAAAGGGCTAGAAACTATGTTGCAGGAATTTATGTATAGGTTGGGGGTGGGTGGGTGTTTGCCCCTCCAGCAGATATCATGCCCATGCAGCCCACCACCAAAATCAGCACAATCGCTTTTGTGACTTTTGTGATTTGTCCCCACAAAACACTTCATCACAGTTTCTTCCTATCTATTCAAAGGGCCTCTGCTGCACGATACCAAATGTAAGAATTGTAAGAATGTAATGCACGAAGTGAGAGCTGGACCATAAAGAAGGCAGATCGTGGAAGAATTGATGCTTTTGAATTATGGTGCTGGAGGAGACTCTTGAGAGTCCCATGGACTGCAAGAAGAACAAACCGATCCATTCTTAAGGAAATCAGCCCTGAGTGCTCACTCAAACTGGAAGGACAGATCGTGAAGCTGAGGCTCCAATACTTTGGCCACCTCATGAGAAGAGAAGACTCCCTGGAAAAGACCCTGATGTTGGGAAAGATGGAGGGCACAAGGAGAAAGAGACGACAGAGGACGAGATGGTTGGATAGTGTCTTCGAAGCTACAAACATGAGTCTGACCAAAACTGCGGGAGGCAGTGGAAGACAGAAGTGCCTGGTCTGCTGTGGTCCAGGGGGCCACGGAGAGTCGGACACGACTAAACGACTAAACAACAAACAACAACAACAATGCATGATACCAAATGTAAGAAATGTAAGAATGTAAGAATTCACTGATCAATCTATCTATGTTCTGGCTTACAGGGAAAACTTCAGAAATACGGTAGTTCAGATATAGACATGTGAGCTCAGCTACTCAGCAGCCCCTCTGCCTGAGTGATAATCCCTGGCATCCTGATACCTGAGTGCCAGACATAACAAACATTCCATAAATAACAAACCCAGATGAAGACAAAAGGGTGTGATTAATTTGGCTGGGAAACAGGGAAATGTAAATATCCCTTTTGTTACACTTGATGGGTGTTTGGTGGAGGGTAAGGAGAACCATGGGGCAGGGTCCAGGATGCTCAGATTACTGCCACCAGACCTCCCCTTCCATGATGTATGAGTGATGTATTAGTGATGTAGTTTGGGGTGGGGGGTGTAACATGGGGATTAAGGTAAAGGGACCCCTGACCATTAGGTTGAGTCGTGACCGACTCTGGCGTACAGCTTCCGAGTCATGTGGCCAGCATGACTAAGCTGCTTCTGGCGAACCAGAGCAGCGCATGGAAACGCCGTTTACCTTCCCACCGGAGTGGTACCTATTTATCTACTTGCACTTAGACGTGCTTTCGAACTGCTAGGTTGGCAGGAGCAGGGACCAAGCAATGGGAGCTCACCCCGTGGCGGGGATTCGAACCGCCGACCTTCTGATCGGCAAGTCCTAGGCTCTGTGGTTTAACCCACAGCGCCACCCGCATCCCAACATGGGGATTAGCAGCTAATAAAAGTTTGGGGGCTCTTTTGTTTGGGGCTTCCATCTTGTTCCACCTTGTGGCAGGTGGGAGTTCCTGCTGCGACAGTCTTCAATAAAGGCCAAGCCTACTGGCTGCTGTTTTGCTCTGGTATTCCTGGCTGGTGTCCTTGTTTTTTTGTCCAAGGGAGCCCTCAGATTTCTCCGCTAACAATCTAGTCTAACCCCCTGCAATACAGGAATCTCAACTAAAGCATCCATGGCAGATGGCTTACCTGAGGCTTCTTTGGCAGCTCTTTCCTGGGGGGAAAGTTTGACTTTCTTCTTCACCACCTTCTTCTTCACCACCTTCTTCACAACTGGAGAAAGACAAAGGCATACGTTTGTTTGTTTAGTTTTATGCTGTTTTATGCTGTTTTTAAGTCACATTTTAATCAATGTTTCATATTTGCTGTTAGCCACCCTGAGCCCCGTTTTTAAACCAGGAAGAGTGGGGTATAAATAATTTATTATTATTATTATTATTAGTAGTAGTTCAAAATATTTATGCACCGCTTCATTGTAGAAACAGAAGAAAAAATACAGAAACCATCTCTCAGAACAGTTTACAAAAAAAGGGAAAACTACATTATGAATAAGAAGAAAAATAAGAGCAGCAATTTAAGTTGAAATAACAACGGGCTAAAAGGAGTTTAAAACTCACACCAACTTTTCAAACATCTGGACTGGTTTGCCGAAGCAAGGATGCCTTTAGCAGGCACCAAAAAGGATACAGTGAAGGTACCTGCCTGATATCAAGTGGCAGGGAGTTCCCAGGTGTAGGTGCTGCCACACTTTAAAGTATCGAATTCTTGCCAATGTGGAATGGGTAGGAAGTGGCTCCTTTTAGTGACTGGAGTGGCACTGTGGGCACATGCTGGGCAAAGCGATCACACAGGTAATCTGGCCCTAGGTTGTTAATGGCTTCATATACAGTCATACCTTGGTACTCAAACACCTTGGTTCTTAAACACCAAAAACATGGAAGTAAGAGAAGAGAAGACTCCCTGGAAAAGACCCTGATGCTGGGAAAGATGGAGGGCACAAGGAGAAGAGGACAACAGAGGACGAGATGGTTGGAGAATGTTCTCGAAACTACCAGCATGAGTCTGACCAAACTGTGGGAGGCAGTGGAAGACAGGAGTGCCTGGCATGCTCTGGTCCATGGGGTCATGAAGAGAAGAACACGACTAAACAAGTAAACAACAACAACATTACTCCCCTTGATCTGGACCTTAAACTACTGTTGATGCTGTCTAGAATACCATTAGCTTTTTTTGCTGCTGCATCACACAGCTGACTCATGTTTATCTTGTGGTCTACTAAAACCCCTCGATCCTTTTCCCACGTCCTGCTGTCAAGCCAGGAGTGCCCCCCCCAAACAGACTATATATTTTTTAAGCTGATTCTTCCTGCATAAGTGTGGAACCTTGAAATCCTGCGCAGGAAGTTTCCCCCCTTGCACGCATGCGAATGAAAAGGCTTTCCTTTCTTACTCTGGCAAAACCTTCCCTCCCACACCCCCAGCAGCCCTGCAGCCCCACGCTGTGGAACAGGATGCAGGAGGCCCCCACAAACAGTGCCTGCTCTGTGCAAGCTCAGCTCTCTGGCTCAGCTCCATCAGATCCAGCCGCTTTCCTTCAACCAACCCCCTTCGGAGAGGCGAAGCGAAGCGAGGAAGCCAGCTTGCATCTGCAGCACCAGGCGTGGCGTGGGAGCCTGGAGCGGAGAGAGCCAGCCTGCCAGCCAGCTATCAGGCAGGGGAGAAAGCCTTTCGAGGAATGCAGCCTCCCTTCTGAGACACAGTTGGTCAGTTGGTTACCAAAAAAATCACGCATCCACTGTTCCGTGGGGCCGCAATGGCACAAAAATGTGGTTACAAAGCACGGATCCACATGGATTCTCAGGATTTTTGCATTGGGTCACCACAAATCCACCAACAGATCACATAGCATGTCCATGGCTATGTTGTTTGTTGTTGTTCAGTCGTTCAGTCGTGTCCGCCTCTTCGTGACCCCCTGGACCAGAGCACGCCAGGCACTCCTGTCTTCCACTGCCTCCCGCAGTTTGGTCAAACTCATGCTGGTAGCTTCGAGAACACTGTCCCACCATCTCGTCCTCCGTCATCCCCTTCTCCTTGTGCCCTCCATCTTTCCCAGCATCAGGGTCTTTCCCAGGGAGTCTTCTCTTCTCATGAGGTGGCCAAAGTATTGGAGCCTCAGCTTCAGGATCTGTCCTTCCAGTGAGCACTCAGGGCTGATTTCCTTCAGAATAGAGAGGCTGGATCTTCTTCCAGTCCATGGGACTCTCAAGAGTCTCCTCCAGCACCATAATTCAAAAGCATCAACTCTTCAGCCATCAGCCTTCTTTATGGTCCAGCTCTCACTTCCATACATCACTACTGGGAATAGCTTTTACTATATGGACCTTTGTTGACAAGGTGATGTCTCTGCTTTTTAAGATGCTGTCTAGGTTTGCCTGCACCAAAAAATCACGCATCCACTGTTTCGTGGGGCCGTAATGGCGCAAAAACATGGTTACAAAGCACAGATCCACATGGATCCTTGGGACATTTGCACTGGGCTACCCCAAACGCACCGTCAAATCACATATCGTGTCTGTGGCCACAGCACGAACCACAAAAATCATACATCCACTGTTTCGTTCAGAATATTTTTGTTCTTGTCTTCCTCCTCTAAAAACTAGGTGCGTCTTATGGTCAAGTGCGTCTTATGGAGCGAAAATTTGTTATTTGTTTATTTGATTTGGGGAAGGCAGCTGCCCCCCCACTCCCGGCTATGCCCATGTCTGCTTTGCGTATGAAAAAAAAATTAAGGTCATATATATGGGATCAAGTCAGAAACCGGGATGGCTTCTGTAATTCCAGGAAAATCAGGGCACTTGGAGGAGACGTCAGTGGTAGATCATCTGCTCTGCATGAAGAAGGTGCCGGGTTCAATGCCCGATATCTCCCTGTCTGAAAAACCACTGCCAGTCAGTGTAGACATTATTGGGCTAGATAGGCCAATGGAACAGTGTAAGGCAGCTTCCAGGCGTGGAGAGTAGCAGCTGCTACATCAGAAGCCTCCTTGTGGCAGCTTCACCTTCTGTTCTCATGCCAAGTTTGCAAATGCAGAGTCAGCAGAAGGGTGGCATCCCCTGGCACCGCGATGCCTGCAGCTCTTGGCGGCCTGCCACGACTCCCCTCCTAGCACTGCCAGGAATTGCAAAGTAGGCAGCAGGTAGGTCAGCTCGAAACACTGCAAAACCGCCTGCGGTTTGTGCAAAGGTGCCCCACATAACACGGAGACCCCTTGCGTAACACCATAAAGGCATGCCGGTCATGCCAATACATTAGCATCGTTGATGAGGCTCATTTGACAACACCGAAAAACGAGGGCTTTGGTGCAATTGACCCAGTCCTGTGGAACTCTCTGCCACTGGAGATTCAGCGGGCAACTTCTGCGCCCAATTTTAAACACCATTGAAAACGCTTCTGTTCCTCCAGGCAATTCAGAAGACATCCTTTCCCAATGGTGAATTTAATGTTTGTTTATAACTCTTCAATATACGGCATGGCTTCATGTCTCTTTTTCCATGGAAGAGCGGTCTGTAAATATTCTTGTAAATATAGATGAATGAAGTGCAAACAGTGTCACAGAGGTCCATAAAGCGCAGGACACGCGGAAACGGTTAGCGGTAGAACGCAAATATATGTGAACGACACCGCAAAACAACACAGGCCAGTGTGGTTACACTGCAAAACAAACCACACGGCGCGTGCCATGACCCAGAATTGCAAAATGCCCAACTCAGGTCTGCAAAACTCAAAATTGGTTTTGCACACCGCACTTCCCTCCCGGTAGCAAAGTACCATCCAGACAACACTTTGACCACCACAACAAGACACACGCTCCCTTCATCACAAGACACAGACCTTATCCCTCAGTGTAACAACGCAAAGCTCTCATCACGTGAGGAACTCTTTATATAAAGAAACTTCTGGTCAGTTATTGTGATGACTGAATCCATTATGTTCCATGTTTCCGGTACACAAGAATATGGTATGTAAATTTATTGTTTATTGTTTATGTTATGTTACTTAGTCTTGCATAAAATTACATTACATTTGCATAAAATTACATTATGTTTGTTTATATAATCCAGAGTATGCACAGCTGATGAAGCCCGGTTGGGCGAAACAAGGAATTATCCTGGAATTCTTGTCTTATTTTCTGCATGTGCCATACTTTCAAGCTTTTCATCTGATACCTACTTACAAGAAACACTAGAATTCTCAAAAGCATCGACAGGTGGAACACTACAAGATTGATATAAGCATTCCACATCATGGTTATTGCTAATATAAGAACTGAATAGATTGTATTTCCTGATCAGTCCGCTGGAATATGTTCCACTCATATGTGACATGATATGTTGAATCGTTTCTTGAAATAGAGGTTATACTGTTATCTAGCTCAACCCCCTGCAATGCAGGAATCTTTCGCCCAACGTGGGCGACCCTGAGATTAAGAGTCTCCTGCTCTACCGACTGAGCCATCTCAGCTGTGCACACACACACACACACAGTCATTTGCTTCACACTTTTGACAGTGGGACGGACTACCTCTGAAGGTGGCCAACTCTCCTTCGCCGGAGGTTTTTGAGCAAGAGATGAGATGGCCATCAGTGAGGGATTCTTTGATTCCTGCAATGTGGGATGATCCTGCCAAATCTACAATTCTATGGTTCTGCGCCTCTTAATTTTAACCCAGTGTTCTCCTGTGCACTGGTGTGACAAGCTGTACAGCTAGTATCTCTGCTCTGAACCTTGCGTAGAAATTAATTCTCGCAGGGGGCTGGACTAGAGAACCCTTGGGGGTCCCGTCCCTCCCAGCTCTACAGTTCTAGGATGTTGTTTCCCAACACGGAGCTCAACACAGGTAAATCCTAACCTGCGAACGACCCTACCCTTGCACTTGCAAGGAGATCATCTGACACGGCCAGGGGGACTCTTTCTGACACCCAAACAGCCATTCACACGTTCTCTGGGCTCCTCCCGGATGTTGTGGCAGAGAACATCCCAGAAATCTGGATTCTAACCAGCTTTTCATTTTCCTTGGTGGGAACGGCTCACCAACAAAGACCAGTTACATAAATCTCCCAGAGGAATCTCTGCAGCCTCAAACTGACTTGGAGAAAACACCGGTGTCTTTGCAAAATCCTTGCAGTGGAACGGTCCATCGCCTGACTTTCCTCTCTTCCAAACCTTGCACCCAACAAACTTCTCAGCACACCCACAATCTCCCTTTCAGAAAGACCCCCGCTCCTGTGCGTAAAGAGGCAATGAATACCCGTACCTTTCTTCCCAAGAACCGGCTTCTCCGTGGCCACCGTGGTCTTCTTGGCTTGGCTGGTGGTAGCAAAGGGCGCTTCTTTGCCCTGTCTGCCAGGTGCGACTGTGGTCCTGAGGTTAGCGGGCGAGGTGAGCTCCGGGCGGGCTGTCCCCCTCACCTGCTTGCTCCTGGAGGGCGCAGGTGAGGTGGAAGATGCCTTGGGGAGCGCTGCTGTCACCTGGCTTGCTGCGGTGGGGCTCTTGCTGGGCTTCCGTTGCAGGAGGGTGGGGGTGACCGTGCGGGGGGCCCCATCCACCACGCTGGGGGCCCAGGCTGCCAGGCAGATGGCGAGGAGAGGCAGAGAGAGACGCATCATTTCCCCCCCTGCAAACAACACACTTCCCAGACTTAGAATCTCCAAGCTCTGTCTCTCCTTCTCTCTCTTTTGATGCTGCTCTTTCCCTTTTGTCAGATTTCCTCCCCCTCTGCACATTCCTTTTTATTTCCATACATGTACCGCATTGTCAGGAATAGCCGGGACCCGCAAAAAACCCTCGGCGCTCCACGCCCCCTCCTCCCCCTCGGCTCCTCCAAATTTTCCAATTCACCCGGGCTTGGCATTCCTCTCTAGATTTCCTCCTTCATGCAACGGTGTAGTTAAGACTATGGAACTGGCTCCCACAAGAGGTCACCAACTAATGGCCAACAACTTGGAAAGAGGATTAGACAGATTCATGGAGGAAAAGACTGACAATTCAGGATGACTCTCCTCTGCCCTGCACAGTTATTAATAAAGATTTTCTTGATTTACAAAAGTGTGTGCAATGTCTCTCTCTCGTATTTCCCGCCCCCCCATGTAACATTTTTACAAGTCAGTTTCATTTGTTGAGACATTAGTAAGAAAAGGGGGAAAGAGGTGGTTTGTTGTTTAGTCGTTTAGTCGTGTCCGACTCTTTGTGACCCCATGGACCAGAGCACGCCAGGCATTTCTGTCTTCCACTGCCTCCCACAGTTTGGTCAAAATCATGCTAGTAGCTTCGACAACACTGTCCAACCATCTCGTCCTCTATCATCGCCTTCTCCTTGTGCCCTCCATCTTTCCCAACATCAGGGTCTTTTCCAGGGAGTTTCTCTTCTCATGAGGTGGCCAAAGTCTTGGAGCCTCAGCTTCAGGATCTGTCCTTCCAGTGAACACTCAGGGCTGATTTCCTTCAGAATGGAGAGGTTTGATCTTCTTGCAGTCCATGGGACTCTCAAGAGTCTCCTCCAGCACCAGAATTCAAAAGCATCAATTCTTTGGCAATCAGCCTTCTTTATGGTCCAGCTCTCACTTCCATACATCACTACTGGGAAAACCATAGATTTAGAAAGAGGTGGAGTGGGGGGGAAAAGATGGACCAGGTGGCGATGTTTCTATTTTACTTACTATATATAGGGTTTGGTGTCAGCGTTGCTTGGGCAGGTTCTCTGCTGTTCGCTTGTGTTCCTTTGGTGGTGAGAGAGGTTGGGGTTGGCCTAGGGTGTGGTTGTTCATTTGTGGTTGGCTGTGGTGGTCTTTGTTTTCGTGTGTGAGTGGGGTGGGTGGGTGTTTTGGATCAGGTTAGCCATATTGATTTGTACGCTGTTGGTGGATTCTTGTCATTGTCTTGTTGGGCTGTGTATGTGATAAAGGGGAGCCATACCGGGGTGAAGGCGTCTTCTTCTATTTGTCCCCATGTCAGTTTCAGTTTATTGGTTAATTTTTCTAGTAGGGCTGTTTCCCATACTATTTGGTACCATTGGTCCGTGTTTACTCCTGACAGGTCTCTCCAGTGCCTGGCTATGATGCTTCTGGCTGCTGAAAGTAGGTGGGTTATGAGTTCTTTGTGGCATAAGTGGGCATTGTTGTCTTGGAAGATGTTTAGTAAGACCAATTCTGGGGTGGTTTCTAATACTTGCTTGGTTATTTTACTTATTTCTTGTATGGCTGTTGTCCAGAATAGTTGGATTTTGGGCACTCCCACCACATGTGGCGGTATGTGCCTGTGGAGATGACCCTCTCCAGCATTTTGGTGAGGTTCCTGGGTGTATTAGCGCTAGTTTTCTTGGTGTTAGGTACCACCTGTAGGTGGGATGCGGGTGGCGCTGTGGGTTAAACCACAGAGCCTAGGACCTGCCAATTGAAAGGTCGGCGGTTCAAATCCCCGCGGTGGGGTGAGCTCCTGTCATTCAGTCCCACTTCCTGCCTACCTAGCAGTTCGAAAGCACCCCTAAGTGCAAGTAGATAAATAGGGACCGCTTTCTAGCGGGAAGGTAAACAGCGTTTCCATGTGCGGCGCTGGTGCTGGCTCACCAGATGCCGCTTCGTCACGCTGGCCACGTGACCTGGAAGTGTCTTCGGACAGCGCCGGCTCCCGGCCTCTTGAGCGAGATGAGCGCGCAACCCTAGAGTCGGTCACGACTGGCCCTGATGGGCAGGGGTACCTTTACCTTTACCACCTGTAGGTGAGTTTCAGAGCGAGTTCTTTTCTTTTCCTTGATATGGATTTAAAGAGGGGTTTAGCCCCCACTCTGGTGCATTGAGTGGGGTTAATCTCATAGACTAGGCCATCCTCCCATTGTTTTTTGATTGTGCCTAGGGAGTTCGTGGGATTTTGTAGTAGTATTTTGTTTATGGCGGATACCATCCCTCTACCGTGTTGGAGACAGCAGTGCTTCTGAATGGCAGTTGCTGGAAACTGCGGGAGGGGAGAGATGCTTTTGTGTTTGCAGGTTTCTCAGAAGAGGCATCTGGTTACAGTGGCGTAGTGTCCGGACAAGGGGGACATGGCCCCGGGCGCAGCAATGCACTTCCAAGCATGCGGGGATACCTGTCAGGGGGCAGTTGGAGCTCATCAATCTGGGAAGGGAGCTCATCTAGGAGAAGGAAAACTCTGACCCTAAACCTCTACTGCCTTGTGGCTGAACTTTCATGGGAGGAAACCCCAAAGGAATAATCTGTACCCGCTGCCTTGTGGGATCTCTTCGGCAGAAGGAAAGGCTAAACCCTACACAGATCCGGAGTCCCTAAGATGCTCGGAGGGTGCCATGTATGCCTCCTTCTTGTATCGTATCGTAAAACCTTTTATTGGCATCACATACAACATCCAAAACAAATCAATAACAGAATTACCACTTCCCCAGAGGCACAAAACATTTGCTAAAACAAAGGAGGCAGAGCAGTCTATCATCACATCTCTTGGTCTTCAGGGAGATCAGATGTCTGCAGTGTATTTCAACCACAAAAAAACCAAAAAGAGATATTTCTCCACTAACTTGGTGAGCTCCTGATCACTCCTCAGTAATAGAAAATGTATGACCTCCGACTCTGGTTTCCATTTGGGGATACCGAGTTGATCTAGAAATTGCTGGCGGAGATCAGCGTATAGTTTACAATTGAGAACCATATTTGTAAGGGTTTCCACCAGGTGGTCTTCACCTGGGCAAGTTCTTTCTCCTTCCACCCTGCCTGAGAACCTTTCCCAAAGGAGGTTTGATGGGTTTGAATTAAACCTGGCCAGCAAAAAATGCCCTCCTTTCTTGAGGGTTAAGCAGAGGTTCAAGGTAATTGTGGTTAGTTTCATGTGCCCAAGAAAGTTGGAAATAAAGAGGGAAACATATTTTCTCTGCTGCTACTGTTAGTTCTTGGCGTTCAATGTCCCACAACCTAGTTTTTATCATAGCCTTGGCAGATGGAGGGACATCGATTGCAAAAGTTCCACTGACAGCCCGAGTTGCTGTACCTTCTTGTTAAACTGTTGTAGCCCTGGGGAAAGAAAGGGGTGTAACAAAACTTCGCTGAGGAGAGGATCTTTATCTGATGTAAGGCAGATGTTTAACCAGCATAGAAGAAATCTTGCCCAGGCAACAGTCTTTACCTTGTGTTGACCTCCCTCTAGACACAAGGCCGCATGCTTCCTTCTGGCAACCCCTGCAGCCAAGCTGGTGACCAACATATTGTTTTGCTTTCCTTCGGACGGTGCCTTCTCTGCAGTGGCTCCTCACTATGGATGCTCTCTCCAGGGAGGTTCAGCTGGGGCCTTCAAAAATGCACCAGGCAAAAATGCTCCAAAGGTTTGGTTGATATCCAATGCCCTTTTAAATATGTTTGTGGGAGAGGGGAACTATCGGTTTGTTTTTGTTTATGATGCATTTTATGTTCTTATTTTGCATCCCCCCCCCCGTCGTGGGCTATCCTGTGAACTTTGGATGAAGGGCAGCACACCAATTAAAACAAACAAACAAACAAACAAACAAACAAACACATTCATACCTCACGTTGTGTCCGCTTCAGGTTGCGTTTTTTTGGGTTGCGGACTGCCGAAACCCAGAAGTACTGGAATGGGTTACTTCCGGGTTTTGGCAGTCGCGCATGCTCAGAAGCGCTATATCGCACTTTGCACATGCACAGAAGTGCCGAATCACAACCCGTGCATGCGGGAGATGCGGGTTGCGAATGCTGCGGGTTGTAAGCGTGCATCCTGCACAGATCCCGTTCGCAACCCGAGCGTCCACTGCAGACAATACTGCCTATGATTGTGTAGTTTACATCTCACTGTACTACAATTCCCAGCACCCTCAACAAACTGCAACCAACTCCCAGGATTCATTGGGGCAAGTCATGTGCTTGCAATGTAAGGCATATACAGTACACAGCTGCAGCTTCCAAGCCTGTCCATCTCACTTCCTGTTCAAACCAGCAGATGGTGACAAGGAGGCAAGCATCTTCTTCGTCCAAGGAATTCTCACTTCTTGTTCTTCCAAGGAATTCTCACTTCTTTGGGGAAGGACTTTCCTATCTGACAATGTGAACATGGAAAGTCTCTTAAAAAGCAAGCTGTAAAATAAGGACCATGCCTCTGGCGACTTATGGGGCGTTTGGAAAATGAGGTCATCTTAGGTCTGTCTCGGCTCCAGGAACAGATCTGGGTTATTGGGTTCTTTGTGCTCTTATTAAGAGTTTTCTTTTAGCTCTGCGGTTTTAGCTGTTAAAGGGATCGAGCCAGTTCTTAAGAACTGGAAGATTGTCTCAAGTTGACTTGTTAGAAAAGAAAATTGTAGGGGAATTCTGGAACTTTTTGAGATTCAGGAAGGAAGACGGTGTGGTGAGAGGGAAATGCTAAAATATTCTGCGTTGCATAAGGGGAGAGAAAAGGATATTGTTTTGCATGGCGAAGGGAGGGCAAGGAAACAGGAAAGCTCAACACCAAATGACTTCCAGATGCCTCTTCTGTTATCTGCTTGGAGGAGAGCGGAAATAACCCTCTCCTTGCTGCATATCTGCCCTGAAACCATATCCCAACTCTGTGATAGCTAGAATCTGAGTCCTCCTTGGTGCTCAGCAATGTAGATTCATTCACCACCCAGCGAATCCTTCACAAGTTAGGAACTCAGGAAGCCCCCTTATAAACAAGCAGAGAATCAGTTCATTTAGCTCCATGTTGTCTAAACTTACTGGCAGTCCTTCTCCAACGTTCCAGGCATGAGTCCCACCAAGTCCTACATGGAGATCCATTGGGCATTGAACCTGGCACTTTCTGGTAGGGAATCACAGAATCATAGAATTGTAGAGTTGAAAGGGACCCTGAGGGTCATCCATTCCAACCCCCTGCAAAACAGGAATCCCAACTAAAGCATCCCTGACAGATGACCATCCAACCTCTGCTTAAAAACCTCCAAGGAAGGAGAGCCCACAACCTTCCGAGAGAGACCATTCCCCTGCTGAACAGCTCTTACTGTAAAAAAGTTCTTCCTGATGTTTAGTTAGAATCTCCTCTCTTGTAACTTGAAGCCATGGGTTTGAGTCCTACCCTCTAGAGCAGGAGAAAACAAGCTTGCTCCATCTTCCATATGACAGCCCTTCAGATATTTGAAGACGCCTCTCATATCTCCACTCAGTCTCTTTTCCAGACTAAACATTCCCAGCTCCTTCAAGCGTTCCTCATAAGGCTTGGTTTCCCTGATCATCTTGGTTGCCCTCCTTTTCACACCTTCCAGCTTGTCAATATCCTTCTTAAATTGTGGCGCCCAGAGCTGGACACAGGACTCCAGGTATGGTTTGACCAAGGCAGAATAAAGTGGGACTTCTGTTAATGCAACCTAGAATAGCATTAGCTTTTTTTGTTGATGTATCACACTGTGGACTCATGTTAAGCCTGTGGTCCGACTAAGACCCCTAGATCCTTTTTACATGTACTACTGGCAAGCCAGGTATCCCCATGTTATTTTTGTGCATCTGATTCTTCCTGCCTAAGTGTGGAACCTGTTGAAATTCATTTAGTCACTTAGTCTCCTCTTTTCCAGTTTCCCCCAGCCCCACCAGGAGATGCTGGGGATGAACCTAGGACCTTCTGCATGCAAAGCAGATGTTCTAACCTTCCCCTTAGCTGAACTTCTCTGCTCTAATTTTTGTAGGACGCAGGACCATCCAATGAACAGGAGGAAATCCAGGACAAGTTTTTCCCCCATTGCTAAAATGTCTAGTCCCCAGAGATGAAAGCAAACTGTGTTTTTCCCCCTTTTGTTTTCCCACAAATAAATCCTATTAAGTTAGATCAAATTTCCAAGCTTCAAGATGAATGCAGGAGACTCTGTAACAGATTTTAAACAGTCAACTTCAAACAAAGGAACTGCAAAGGAAGAAGGCAAATTGTAACCGCTGAATTGCAATTCCTCAAGTGGTGCAATGCCATCAACTGTGAACTGAATCTGAACAAAAACAAAGATTTTTTGTTTTGTTTTCATCGTTCAGGATGAATTATCGCCACCTCTTTGGGGAATGCCCACTGTTAATAATTATCATTATGTACTCTCTGCATTTCATTTCCTTCACACTGTTCAGAATCACGGCCCCCGTTTATAAATATTCCCGTAACTCAAACATTTGAGAAAGCCGACTGTAATCCATGAAAACTTTTGCTGCAACAAACAAAGTTTTTCAAGCACCGCAAGACTCAAAGATGTTTTGTTTTACCTTTTCAGTTATGAAACCTACCATTTGCATGCTCTCCTTTCACAGTACTCCAAGCAACACACAAACCAGGATCGGCCAAGCTGTGATGATCTGTGGGGAGACCCACCACCAAGGAATGTTGATGCCCCAACCACAGGGATGTCAGTAACAGGAGTGGGCATCCTAGCTTCGCATTGACACACCCCTGACCTCCTAGAATCATAGAATTGTAGAGTTGGAAGGGACCACGAAGGCCGTCTAGTCCGAACCCCTGTGATGCAGGAATCTTTTGACCCAACAGCTGAATCTCTGCTGCTTACCAGGAGGGACCAGGCAGTGGGGAGGTTAGCATGGTGCAAATGCATCACTGCAGCTAATCCAGCGCTTTAGCACCGCACTGATCTCCTTGCCAGCTTGCCCCTCTCATTCCTGACTTGGCTGTCAGGAGGTCAATCGAGCATCGCTGCCACTTGTAGTTTTTGTTCCCCAGGTAGGCAGGAGAACAAGGGAAATGGGTGAACCTTGGAGGGAGGACAAGGTGTGGCTTCAGGGCTACAGATCGTTCTCCATAAGCTTAGACCCAGCATCCTGGTTGCTCCAGCAAGGTCCTCCTTCTCATCGTCTATTTTTGACATTGCCACCCTGACCTCCCCATCCTCTTTATTTGACCCATGATCAAATCTAGCTGCTCAGGTTTAGCAGAGTTTGACAAGGTGGAAGGGGTACAAAGGAAGGCGGCCAAGATTATCAAAGGTCTGGGAACCAAGCCTTCTGAGAAATGGTTCAAGGAGTTGGGTATGTTTAGCCTGGAGAAGCTATGGTTTTCCCAGTACAGTGGTACCTCGGGTTAAGAACTTAATTCTGGAGGTCCGTTCTTAACCTGAAACTGTTCTTAACCTGAAGCACCACTTTAGCTAATGGGGCCTCCCGTTGCTGCCGCGCCACCGGAGCATGATTTCTGTTCTCATCCTAAATCAAAGTTCTTAACCCGAGGTACTATTTCTGGGTTAGCAGAGTCTGTAATCTGAAGTGTCTGTAACCTGAAGTGTCTGTAACCCGAGGCGCCACTGTAGTGATGTATGGAAGTGAGAGCTGGACCATAAAGAAGGCTGATCGCCGAAAAATTGATGCTTTTGAATTATGGTGCTGGAGGAGACTCTTGAGAGTCCCATGGACTGCAAGAAGATCAAACCTCTCCATTCTGAAGGAAATCAGCCCTGAGTGCTTACTGGAAGGACAGATCCTGAAGCTGAGGCTCCAATACAAGCAAAAGGAGAAGGGGACGACAGAGAGCGAGAAGGTTGGACAGTGTTCTCGAAGATACCAACATAAGTTTGACCAAGCTGCGGGAGGCAGTGGAAGACAGGAGTGCCTGGTGTTCTCTGGTCCATGGGGTCACGAAGAGTCGGACACGACTAAACGACTAAACAACAACAACAAAAGCCTGGAGAAGAGGAGACTGAGAGGAGATCTTCAAATATCTAAAGGGCTGTCACATACAGGATGCAGCAAGCTTGTTTTCTCCTGCTCTGGAGAGTAGGACTTGAACCCTTGGCTTCAAGTTACAAGAGAGGAGATTCCAACTAAACATCAGGAAGAACTTTCTGACAGTAAGAGCTATTTGCCACTGGAGCAGACTCCCACGAGAAGTGGTGAACTATCCTTCCTTGAAGGTTTGTAAGCAGAGGTTGGATGGCCATCTGTCATGGATGCTTTAGTTGTGATGCCTTTGCAGGGGGTTTTACTAGATGACTCTGGGGGCCCCTTGAAACTCTACCATTCTATGAGGGTTTGCCTAAGTGGCAAAAGAGCAGCTGTCTGAAAGGCCATTAGTTTGCAGGAGAGCTGCAAACTGTTTCTTGGAAAGTGCTTTGTTTAGATTTGACAAGCTCAGCTCTTGGCTGAAGTGCCAAACTGAGTCATCTTGAGAATGCCAGACTGAAGCCAGAAGAAACAACCACAACAACACGCAGAACAAAATAAAGGGACGATGAGAAGGATCGATCCCAAACTCCGCAAAGTTCAGCCAGTTTGAAGCTGTCAGTTTTTATGAAGCTCTGATTTGATCTTCTGAGAATTTATGGGTCATCTCTTCCTCCTTGTGGCCGATTTCGCTGCTGAATTTTCTGAAGCATTTAGTCATTCTGCTTTAGCTTGAGAGGCACAGCGTTCCTACTCTAGATTCTATCAGCCCACCCTGTAAATCGTATGCACTTTTGCTTCCTTCCTAGTCCACAACCTAAGGAGATTAGACCTAGAACACTGTCTTTTTATTTGCACATCTCAAAATCCCGTTGTCTTAGAATAATAGAAGCATCTATGACAGATGGTCTCTGCTTTAAAACTTAGAAGGAAGGAGATTCTACAGCCTCCTGAGGGAGTCCGTTCCCCTGTCAAAAACCTATTACCATCAGAAAGTTCTTCCTCATGTTCAGCTGGAATCGCATTTCTTGTAACTTGAAGCCATGAGTTCGAGTCCTACCCTCCAGAGCAGGAGAAAACAAGCTTCTTCCTCCTTCCACGTGTCAGCCCTTGAGATATTTGAAGATGGCTATCATATCTCCTCTCCAGGCTAAACATACCCAGCTCCTCATAAGGCTTGGTTTCCAGACCCTTGATCATCTTGGTCGCCCTCCTCTGCACACCTTCCAGCTTATCAAGATCCTTCTTAAATTGGACACAGTATGTGAGAGCTGGACCATCAAGAAGGCTGATCACCGAAGAATTGATGCTTTTGAATTATGGTACTCGAGGAGACTCTTGAGAGTCCCATGGACTGCAAGAAGATCAAACCTCTCCATTCTTAACGAAATCAGCCCTGAGTGCTCACTGGAAGGACAGATCCTGAAGCTGAGGATCCAAGACTTTGGCCATCTCATGAGAAGAGAAGACTCCCTGGAGAAGACCCTGATGTTGGGAAAGATGGAGGGCACAAGGAGAAGGGGACGACAGAGGACGAGATGGTTGGACAGTGTTCTCGAAGCTACCAGCATGAGTTTGAGCAAACTGCGGGAGGCAGTGGAAGACAGGAGGGCCTGGCATGCTCTGGTCCAGGGGGTCACGAAGAGTCGGACACGACTAAACGACTAAACAACAAACAACAAAAACATTCCAGTTGTGGTTTGACCAAGACAGAATAGAGTGGGACTATTCCTTCCCTTCATCTGGACACTAGACTTCTGTTGATGCAGCTTAGAATAGCATTAGCTTCTTTTGTTACTGCATCACACTATGGACTCATGTTAAGCTTGTGGTCCACTAAGACCCCTAGATCCTTTTCACTTTTACTGCTAGGAAGCCAGGTGTCCCCCACCTTGTATTTCTGCATCTGGTTCTCCCTGCCTAAGTGCAGAACCTGACATTTGTCCCTATTGAAATTCATTTTGTTAGCTTTCCCCCCATTCTCCAATCTGTTAAGGTCATTTTGAATCCTGATTCTGTCTTCTGTGGGATAAGCTACCCCTCCCAGTTTGGTGTCATCTGCAAATTTGATGAGCATCCCCTCCATTAGTCCTTCATTGAGGTTTATTTATAAAGACGTTGAACAACCACTGTCCCTGGACAGAACCCTGCGGTACACCACTTGTCACTTCTTTGTTGTTTAGTCATTTAGTTGTGTCCGACTCTTTGTGACCCCATGGACCAGATCTTCCACTGCCTCCCGCAGTTTGGTCAAAATCATGCTAGTAGCTTTGACAACACTGTCCAACCATCTCGTCCTCTGTCATCCCCTTCTCCCTGTGCCCTCCATCTTTCCCAACATCAGGGTCTTTTCCAGGGAGTCTTCTCTTCTCATGAGGTGGCCAAAGTTTTGCAGCCTCAGCTTCAGGATCTGTCCTTCCAGTGAGCACTCAGGGCTAATTTCCTTCAGAATGGAGAGGTTTGATCTTCTTGCAGTCCAGAGTCTCCTCCAGCACCAGAATTCAAAAGCATCCATTCTTCGGCGATCAGCCTTCTTTATGGTCCAGCTCTCACTTCCATACATCACTAATGGGAAAACCAGAGCTTTAACTATACGGACCTTTGTTGGCAAGGTGATGTCTCTGCTTTTTAAGATGCTGTCTAGGTTTGCCATTGCTTTTCTCCCAAGAAGCAGGCGTCTTTTAATTTCGTGGCTGCTGTCACCATCTGCAGTGATCATGGAGCCCAAGAAAGTAAAATCTCTCACTGCCTCCATTTCTTCCCCTTCTATTTGCCAGGAGGTGATGGGCCCAGTGGCCATGATCTTCGTTTTTTTGATGTTGAGCTTCAGACCATATTTTGCGCTCTCCTCTTTCACCCTCATTATAAGGTTCTTTAATTCCTCCTCACTTTCTGCCATCAAGGTTGTGTCGTCTGCATATCTGAGGTTGTTGATATTTCTTCCAGCAATCTTAATTATGGCTTGGGATTCATCCAGCCCAGCCTTTTGCATGATGAATTCTGCATATAAGTTAAATAAGCAGGGAGACAATATACAGCCTTGTCGGCCTCCGTCCTCTGTTGCAGCTCCCTCTCTTGCCTCAAATATTAAGCCACAACATCTGGGAAGCTTGTTCTCAGCTGCAAAACATAATATTCAGTAACTTGTGCAGAATTAAGATGACTCAGGACATCCTGGGAATTTAGGTTTGCACAATTATAAAGCACCCTGTCACATGGGGCAGGCATTGTCAGCCTGGTGCCGTCCAGATGTTGTGGAACTACAACTCCCATCAGTCCTAGCCAGCTCTGCTAAATAGTCAAGGACCATGGGATCTTGAGGTCAGCCATATCTGGTGGCCAGCAGGCTCCCTAGCTTCCTTTTAGAGGTTAAACCCTTTAAAATTGGGTCTGGAGAGCAAGCCATGTTCAATGCAGCTGGTGTTCAAAAGCTGATGTGAGTTATTCACCCTCCGTAATAGGAACCAGATGCGATTTCCCACAGGGATTATTCAGCCTTGAGCACAATAGGTCAATTCCTTGCTCTTGGATCCTGTCCAGGATTCCCAGCCTTTAGCAAAGTCATCTACAGCCTCTTAATGCTTCAGATGGACTTCCCTCCTGAAACTAACTTTCTGGATCTCGGGAAATTTCCTAAGGGTTTCGTGGTTTGTCCTAGATAGCTGCAGGACAGGAGGAAATTCAAATTTGGGGATAGGCGCAAGTCAATAGGCATCAGATGTTTGAACTTCTCTTATTATAAAACTCTGAAGCATAATAGATGGGCTTCGCTGCTGCTTTAGATGGCACAGGGGTCTTACTGGGGTGCAGGGAGTCCCCCCTCTTCATCTTCAATACCCGACAACCTGTCACGATCCCTTGTCCACAGCCAACTTGCGGCACCTGACAGTTGCGTATTCTGTCCTGGCCATTTTAGACACGTGAAGACCTGGAATCTATTTCTAGGTATGAGAATGTACCTCTGAAACACACAGAATAATAATAGAACAGCAGTGCTTTTGAGCATGTGCAGAGTGCAAATCCTTGCCTGCTAAGCAACAAGCCTGTCTCTCTCAGGGTTGGGGGAAACCACTAGCCAGATAGTGGTAATAATAGACCTAGGATCTACTTTTGGGTATTAAGGACATGGAATAACAATAAAGTAGTGCTTCTGAGGAAGTGCAAAGTGCAGATTCTAAGACCCTGCAATGAGGAATGAAGGAGAAATTTGGTTTGGTTTGATTTTTACGCGAAGCTACCCAATTCAGTTTCCAAACCATGTGTGAACTGAAACACAGCTGTCCATTAAACCTCCTTGTTTCTGAATTTGTTGAAGCTGTTCTCCCACACCAAATAATGCGCACAAAAAAATCTCTCTGTATTAGGAGAAAGTGTGCATAAAAATGCACATATTAGTGATGGCAACATATAAAATGCATTATATTGGGGAAACTCTTGCAAAAATGTGTACACCTGGCAAATCGTCACGAGGATTTCTTTGTAGGTAAAAAAATTACAGAAACGGGGAGAACTGAAATCGAGCCTGGAAAAAGTGAGAAACCGAGAGGAAATGGAATCGGCCTTCCCTAGTCCCAGGGTTAGGGGAAAACAGCAGCCAGAGAGCCCAGATTCCAAGCTGACTCTTGACCCTTTGCTCCTCATTAACTTTCTGACCACTCCACTGATGCTGGATTTGGCTTCTTCTACTGCTTTGGCCTCTGGCCAATTCCAGCGATTAGAGATCTTCTGAGTGCCCCTTGGAGGACGTCCAGCCTGGCAACCATCACAGCACCACAAGTGTGTCGAGTGGCGTCCGAGGCCACGGGGCCCTCTCCAAAACAAACACGTTGGCGGGAGGCTCGGTGACCGCAGGGCATCTTGCCCAGGGAAGACGCCAGCCTGGACTCTTTCATTCAGAGGCACCCAGGGGACCACCGGCTGTTGCCATAGCAGGTTTGGAGAGGAAGAGGTAAAAGGGGGGATCTTGCAGTGGGTGTGATTTTGATGGCTGAAGGATGCGCTGGCAAGCTTTTTGACTCCACCAAGTCCTTTTGTTACCGGAAAAATCTGAGGGCTCCCTTGGACAAAAAGTAAAGACACCAACCAGAGTAAATTGAAGCAAATCAGCAGCCTGTAGGCTTGGCCTTTATTGAAGAAAGACTGTCACGACAGGGTGCTCCCCTCACTTGCAGGTGAGAGGAAAGACACAGAAAAATGGTGTGCAAGGTCTTATAAAAACTTTTGGAATTCCCATCCTGTAAGTCAAGCCCACCCCCAGAAACATCATGGATACATTACAGAAAGGAGGGGTTGAGGGAGGAGTGGTGGTGGTAACCTGAGTGTCCTGTCACCTGGCTGGTTCCCTTCTCTCCCCCTCCCCATGAGTCACTTCCAGGAGACAAAGGGGAGTTTGCAGTTTCCTGCCCCCAGAGGGAAGATCTGATCATTGTCCTTTGTTTCAGTCCATGGTGAATCCACTCCCATATGCAAGTTCTTTGTGATCTTGATTGTCTTCTGTCTAGGACCATCAGGGTTGGCATAGCAACTGGGCAGGGCTCCTGTGGATGTGCTGGGATGGTGAAGGGATTATGGCTGCCCTGTATCAAACCTTCCCCATTTTGTAGTCCTTCCTTCATGGAGTAAAATAAAAGTAGAACAGTGCAAATCCGATGCATGGTTGATTTTCTATGAATTTATAACAGAAGCGTAGCGTATGTAGTGTGTGAGTGTGTGTGAAGTTTGTACAAACTGGATGATGGGGGTTTCTGCTACACTTTTGCGCCATGCAGAAACATATTCAACAGAACTGTGTGGTTTTTGATTTTAATTTTTATTAGAAATTTTATTTACAACATAACAAAAACCCCCCACCTCCTCAGTATAGAAAAAATATTAAACATAAAGGTAAAGGTACTCCTGACCATTAGGTCCAGTCGTCACCCACTTTGGGGTTGTGCGCTCATCTCACTCTATAGGCTGAGGGAGCCGGCGTTTGTCCGCAGACAGCTTCCGGGTCATGTGGCCAGCATGACAAAGCTGCTTCTGGTGAACCAGAGCGGCGCACAGAAACGCCGTTTACCTTCCCGCCGGAGCGGTACCTATTTATCTACTTGCACTTTGACGTGCTTTCGAACTGCTAGGTTGGCAGGAGCAGGGACCGAGCAACGGGAGCTCACCCCGTCATGGGGATTCGAACTGTCGACCTTCTGATTGGCAAGCCCTAGGCTCTGTGGTTTAACCCACAGCGCCACCCGCGTCCCTACAATAAACATACCGGTAACATAAAGGACTTCCTTTATCCTATACCTGGTCTCCTTATTTACTTCTTATAAGCTGTTTCCTTTATGAATAATTATTAAGATTTTTCTAATTATAACTTAAATATCTACAAAGTCTCCTGCAGACATTAATTGAAACAAGTCCAGGTATGTATTTTAGGGCGCTGTTTTGGGAAGTATTCTCTGCATTTTCCCCATGCTTTTTCAAACTCTTGTCTAGTGTGATCTCTAATTGCCTCTGTTAATCTAGCCAGTTCAATATACTCTAAGAGTTTGTCTTGCCATTACTTTTTGGTTGGCAGTTTCTTTTTTCCAGTTTTTAGCAATTAGAATTATTGCCGCTCCTGTGGCATAGAGGAATATTTTCTGATCTTCTCTTGCTATACCTGTGTCCGTTCTCCCTAGTAGAAAAGCTCCTGTATTTTTCATAAAGCTATACTTAAACATTTTTTAAGCTTAGAACTGTGTGGTTTTTGATCAGATTTTGAGCATCGTTTTTACTCCCTCTCCCTCTCTCTGCAGTCTCCTCTGCCTCTCATGTTCCTCTCTGAATCACTCCAAACAACTGTCTTCAGACAGAAGCCCATACCCACCAACATTTCTCCAGTGAAAATGGGGACATCCTTGAGAAGGCAGGGTCCAAAGGAAAGCAGAACAATACGATGGGCACCAGCTTGGCTGCAGGAGTTGCCAGAAGGAGTCCAAAGCGCCACTCAGGATTTGTGTGGTGACTACTCCTGAGACTTTTCTTCTCCTGAAGTTATCCTGGGTGATTGCTGTGGGATGTGAAACACAAGAGCAGTCAAGTACAACATTTCTAGAGTGAACATGTTTACACATGGGGAGGAATGTTGGTCCAGCCATGGAAGGAATGTTTGTTTCCTTCTGGGCTGGGACAGACTTCCTCTGCATGTGACTAGAGGTGGGCGTGGCCTCACCTGTGCAGGTAACAACAAAAGCACAGGACAGGGCAGTCATCTCTCTCTTTTTGACTACATGCATTGAAGAAGCAACATCTGCTTAGCCAAAGATGCTCTCTTGGCCAAGAGAGGACAAAGGGACTGTCTCCTTATGAGATAGTTTCCAAGTGTATGTTACTTTTCTAAGATAAGTCTGCCTTCTGGGATCCGATTGTGAACAGAATGTTATTAAACTCCTTTTATACTTTTATAGAAGACTGTGTCATGTCTTATCTTTTATGAGGAAATAAGGGGAAAATACCAGAACAGTTATTATAGAGGCTTTAGCGAGCCTGAGCAAACGCATCTGCTGCAAGTTTAAAAAGGGGAATGTTACTCTGCTAAATTGTGACCTTGTTAACACCAGTTGGAAAGGCTATAATCAGACAATATATCCTCTACTGCACCCCTGAACATTCCCACAATTGCCCTGAGCGAAGCCTCCAGAGGAGCCCCATTGAGGCTCCCAGCCTGGTTGTGCCAAACTGGGTCTTTGACCAGAGTAAAATAAAGCTTTGTTTCCGCCCTGTGCAAAGCAAAGGAGGTTTAGGATCAGAGTTTTGCTTTTCCTAGATGGTTTACCTTCCTCTTGAATGCAAACCATCGCACACCCCCTGGCACGAACGCTTTCAGAGAAAGAAAAAAGATTTGGGGGATTGTCCTGCTGAGCCAGGGACGTTCTTCCTGAGTCCAAACCAAACCTGTCTTTTTAAGGACAGAAGTGGAGATGCGTTGCCCATGATGCAATTCCTCCAGTTTATGACATCAGAGGCAGACTCCCCACCCAATGCAGTCATGTTTCAAGGGGAAGATTCACAGAACAGGCAGCCCCTGGCAGGGAATCCTGGGTGCGGCTGATGCTCCGCTTGGCTTGTTTATGCCAATTCTGGTTTTCCTGCGGGGTCTTTTCTGCTCTATGAAGCCTGGAAGGTGGAGAGGGGTGCAAATGCTGAACTCTCCTATGCTCAAGGCAACCCAGTGCATTATCTCTGTGGGAGTCACCCAGAACTTGCTCTGGCGCCCTTAAAATAAAGAGAACAAAACCTAAGGAAAGGAGGGGGGTGATGAAGGAGAGGACATGAGGCCAACTCGGCGGTGCAGGACGTAAGGAGGGCACAGAGAAGATGCCCATTTTCTGAAGGAGGTAAGCCCTGGGTGCTAGGTAGGCCCACAGATCCTAATTGCAGATATTTTAGAGCAAGCTGCAGCTAGAAGGCAGGTGGAGAGTCAAAAGCACTCTGCACGTGCTTAGATGCCCTCTTTGTTATTGTTGTTTAGTCGTTTAGCTGTGTCCAACTCTTCATGACCCCATGGACCAGAGCACGGCAGGCACTCCTGTCTTCCACTGCCTCCTGAAGTTTGGTCAAACTCATGCTGGTAGCTTTGAGAACACTGTCCCACCATCACGTCCCCTTCTCCTTGTGCCCTCCATCTTTCCCAGCAACGGGGTCTTTTCCAGGGAGTCTTCTCTTCTCATGAGGTGGCCAAAGTATTGGAGCCTCAGCTTCAGGATCTGTCCTTCCAGTGAGGACTCAGGGCTGATTTCCTTCAGAATGGAGAGGTTTGGTCTTCTTGCAGTCCATGGGACTCTCAAGAGCCTCCTCCAGCACCATAATTCAAAAGCATCAATTTTTCGGCGGTCAGCCTTCTTTATGTTCCAGCTCTCACTTCCATACATCACTACTGGGAAAACCATAGCTTTAGATGCCCTCTTACTGATTTATTTTGCAAAATTTATATGCCGCTTAGTTGTAAATAATTTTTTTAAAAAAACCTTAAAGTGGTTTACAAAAAGAAAAAGAAGATAAAAGAATAAGACAGGTGTGGTGAGATGGGTTAGTGCTGTTAACCAGAAGGTTGGTGGTTTAAGCCTATGAGAAGTAAAACACTGGTTCCTAAGATTTAAAGTCCCAGGACCTTTTAAAATAAATTCTGGGCAAAATTGATGGAACAGATATGTTATTGAGAATATACACTTGCAAGGGGGTGACCCGAAAAAGCAGGCACACCCGATTTCATCAAAACATGAATATTTATTCCCTGTCTCCAAGCGCAATTAATAAGAGCAACATTTATTCTGAAAAGGCAATCAAAAAGCAACTTGAATTATTCCTCTCAGAGCCCAACCTGGGACAGCTGTGAGCAGGTTTCCTGCATTTCAGGGGGCTGGACTAGATTACTCTTGGGGTCCCACCCAACTCTAAAACTCTATGAATAAAACTATCAATAAGAAAAACCGACAGCAATAATCTAAGACTGTCGAAAAGTTGAAATATCAGCAGACTAAAAATAGAGCACAACTCACAGCACCACCTTTCTAAACTTCTGGGTAGGCTGGTTTAAACAAAAGGGCTTTTCGCAGGTGCTGAAATGTGTACAGCCAAGGCACCTGCCTGATTTCGATAGGCAGGGAGTTCCTGTGGGCATGTTGTGTATAGCAGGAGAGGATATATTGATTAAATATTAGCCTTACTCACTCATGCTAGTGAATCAAGTAGCAGAGCACATTCCCCTTATAAAGCAGGAAGTTAGCTTGCAGATTCATTTGAATCTCTTTAGTTAAGCAATCCAGTCTGGCTTGCCCAGATTGGATTATTCCTGGTAAATCCCCTTTTGATCCCTCTCAAAAGAATAAAGACACAGCAGTCTTTCTTTGAAAGTAACAAGAAGTTTATTTACGTTTAGTTCACAGTGTGATCCCTGAAGGCAGGCTTTGGCTTGTACAGTGGTACCTCGGGTTAATAATAATAATAATAATAATAATAATAATAATAATAATAATAATTTTTTATACCCTGCCCTTCTGGCTGGGTTTCCCTGGCCACTCTGGGCGGCTTCCAACGGAATATTAAAAACAATACAGCATCACAGATGCTTCAGGTTACAGTCGCTTCAGGTTACAGATTCTGCTAACTCAGAAATAGTACCTCGGGTTAAGAACTTTGCTTCAGGATGAGAACAGAAATCGCGCGGTGGTGGCGCGGCAGCAGGGGGAGGCCCCATTAGCTAAAGTGGAACCTCAGGTTAAGAACGGTTTCAGGTCAAGAACGGACCTCCAGAACGAATTAAGTTCTTAACCCGAGGTACCACTGTATGCAACTTGAAGTGTGGGGATTTGGGGGCAGGTGGCAGGATGCTATGTGCATGCCAGGAAGGAAATGATGAGAATTCTGCCCCGATAAGGGTTGAAATCTGCAACTTGTGCATGCATCCTGCAAGGGCCGGGTGAGGGTCCAAAGCTCTCCGAGGCAGACTGGTGGGCAGTGTGATTGTGATAGGAATTTTGAGGTCTTAGATATATGTTAAACGTTCATAAGTGTACCAACCAAGCACAGGAAGGCCGATCTGGAACCATTTTGATTCCCAAACTGAGCAAATGTTTTCTCTGCAAGGTCAAAGTGGGAAACCTCCCCATTGTCTCTTTCCTCACAAATCCTGTCTTAAGGGCACATTTAAGATATGAATCGGGTGTGAGCCTGGCTCTGTGAGGTTGGTGAGCCAAAAGGGAAGAAATAGAGAGCTTCCACGTTCAGGGGCAGTCTATCCCTGAATACCAGGAGTGTGTGTGTGTCGGGACATGCCATTTTCACATTCGCCTCAGGTGTCAAGTTTTCTTGAGCCGGCAGTGATCCAGGGGTCTTTCTTCCCAGACTCCTGGTCTTCCTGCTCCTCCTGCGGTGTTATGCCCAGAGCCTGAGGCGCCATCACAGACTTCTCACTCCAGCCTCCTCCCTGATGTCTCCACCTGCAGGGACGCCCCGACACCTTGGGAGAAGCTGCCCCCTGCCGCCTTCCCTGCCATGGACCTATTTGCCCGCTTTGAGGAGTTCTTGGACATCGTGGTGTGCTTGGGCTTCCTCTACTTCCTCTCCTACAGCTCCCTCTTCCTCTTCTACTTCCTCCTCCTCGTGCCCTTGGCCTTCATCTTTGAGGGAGAGGAGACATTGAGAGCGGCAACCTCCTTCCTGCAATCTCCAGCTCAATAAAGGGTGAATTTGAATACACGGCGCTTTGGGAAATGTGAGTTGCTGAGACTGCTGTGCTGTCTGTCTAAAGCCGTCCAGCGGAGGCTGCTCCATGAGGGTGAATGGGGAAGGGGCTGGCAGGTTAAGTTTGGTGGGCCAGGGAAATAGCTTGGTCCCATCTATCTTATTGCTTTATTATTCATTTCATTAAAAAAAATGCTTGATTGCAAATATATGTACAACTAACAGTTTTCTCCACCAGTGAGCGCCATCATTATTACAAGTATAAAAGCTAAAGTTAAAGGGATCCCTGACCATTAGGTCCAGTCGTGGCCGACTCTGGGGTTGCGGTGCTCATCTCGCTTTATTGGCCAAGGGAGCCGGCGTACAGCTTCCGGGTCATGTGGCCAGCAGGACTAAGCCGCTTCTGGCGAACCAGAGCAGAGCATGGAAATGCCGTTTACCTTCCCGCTGGAGTGGTACCTATTTATCTACTTGCACTTTGAGGTACTTTCAAACTGCTAGGTTGGCAGGAGAAGGGACCGAGCAACAGGAGCTCACCCCATCGCGGGGACTTTTTGATGGGCAAGCCCTAGGCTCAGTGGTTTAACCCACAGCACTACCCGCGTCCCTAATTACAAGTATACATTCTATAAAATCTTAAATGAACCAGGCGTTTGCTTATACCGGTGAGAATGAGCGACTGTGTGCCTCAATATTTGTATAAGAAACAAAATTGTGCCACGCAGCCAAATAGCACTCATTTGAACTCTTCACTTCAGATACTTTTAGTTTATGAGAGACCTTTTCAAGGAGCGAAATCTGGCAAACGCTGAAGTACAAGCAGTCCAGATTACTGAGATTTAAAGTTTTCCAGGATTTGGTAATGGAGCCCTCTTCAGAGGCGAGAGAGAAGTTCTTCATTTTTCAGGTCCTTAGGAACATATAAGCAGAACCTGCTGGACCAAGCCCAGGACCCTTCTAGGCCAGCATCCTGTTTTCACAGCGGCCAAATACCCCTAAGAACCTAGGAATCCAGATAGACTGATTTGGACCTGGAGGTTCCATTAAAAGAGCCTGGCTGTTGGACCAGGCCAAGGGCCCATCTAAGTCTAGCATCCTCTTCTCACAGCAGCCGCCCAGGTGCCTGTGGGAAACAGGTAAGCAGGGTCCAAAAACAAGAGGCTTCTTCTCTCCTGTGGTTTCCAGCAACTGGTATCTGGAAGCATTTGCTGCTGTGGAGGCAGAAGATAGGCCTCTTGGCTAGCAGACATTGATAGACTTCTCCTCCATGAATTTGTCCAAGCTTCTTTTAAAGCCATCTATGTTTGTAGCCATCACTGGCTCCTGTGTCTGTGTTACTGAAGGGGAAGGAAAAGAAGCTCTTCTGCCCCTTAGTGCTTTTTTAAAATTATTATTATTATTATTATTATTATTATTATTATTATTATTATTATTATTATTGTTGTATTTTTTATATTAACAATTTCAACATAACAAAATATCAAAACATAAGGCAAAGGTAAAGGGACGCCTGACCATTAGGTTCAGTCGTGACCGATTCTGGGGTTGCGGCGCTCATCTCGCTTTACTGGCCGAGGGAGCCGGCGTACAGCTTCCGGGTCATGTGGCCAGCATGACTAAGCCGCTTCTGGCGAACCAGAGCAGCGCACGGAAACGCCGTTTACCTTCTTGCCGGAGTGGTACCTATTTATCTACTTGTACTTTTTGGTGTGCTTTTGAACAGCTAGGTTGGCAGGAGCTGGGACCGAACAAGGGGAGCTCACCCCATTGCAGGGATTCGAACCGCCAACCTGATCGGCAAGCCCTAGGCTCTGTGGTTTAGACCACAGCGCCACCAAAAGGTGGGGAGTATGAACATATATATAATAATAATAGTAGGAGAAGTGTCTGTGGGTTTTGTGAGCTGCTTGTGAAGGATCCATGGGCAGGTTTTTTAAAATGAGCAATGTACCTGCTGGTCCAAAATGCAAACAGACAGAATGCGTGGTCCCTGTACAAAGGAGTGGGAGACCAGCAGACAACCCACTTTCCATATCTAAGAGGGGCATTTGCTGGTTTCCCATTCCAATGCACGAAACGGATTTGGAAAATGTGGGATTTCAGGACCTGCGTTTGCTTGAACCTTGCAAAACTGGTTTCTCCCGAGTCTGATCAAGGGGGGAAGGAAATGTGCCTGGTGCCCAAGACAGAATAAATCCACTTTCACAGAAGCTTGACAGCTCTAATTAAGGATATGTGGGTGTGTTTTTTTGGTTTTTTTTTGCTCTTTGTGCTTTCCCCCCTTATGGACACAAGATGGCAACAGAGCTGCATATGTCTCCCACATTTCGGCCCAGTTCAACATATCTTTTTAACCATCTGAAGGTGGCACTAGACACATTGCTGGTGTTTTGCAGAAGGAATTGAACTGTATATATGAACTTCAGATCTGTGCAATTAAAGTCGATTCAAGCAAATCCACTTTTTCTTTACCTGCTTCAAAAAAGCCGACTTCTGGTTTGGAAAGTGATAGATCAATGCATTAATGTCATGGACTGGCTGGACACAGAGGGGGGGGGAGACACCAGCTAGGGAACCCCCAAGGGAAGAAGGCTCAGAGCCAGGGGATTGGTGGTGGGATGACGATGAGTGGTCAGAGGGAGAAGAGGGAGAAGACCGAAGGTGAGGTGGTGGAAGCTGAAGAGGCAACAAGGTTTAGTGAGCAGGAAGATGCCGGCAGACTGTCTCGCCAGAGTGGTGCATGCTCTAGTTCTCTCCCGCTTGGACTACTGCAATGCACTCTACATGGGGCTTCCTTTGAAGGTGATTTGGAAACTGCAATTAATCCAGAACGCGGCAGCTAGACTGGTGATTGGGAGCGGCTGCCGAGACCTTATAACACTGGTCCTGAAAGATCTTCATTGGCTCCCAGTACGTTTCTGAGCACAAGTCAAAGTGTTGGTGCTGACCTTGAAAGCCTTGGCCTAGTATACCTTAAGGAGCGTCTCCACCCCCATCGTTCAGCCCAGAAACTGAGGTTTGGCTCCAAGGGCCTTCTGGCGGTTCCCTCATTGCGAGAAGTGAACCAGGCAGAGGGCTTTCTCGGTGGTGGTGCTCACCCTCTGGAATGCCCTCCCATCAGATGTCAAGGAAATAAGCAACTATTTTACTTTTAAAAGACAACTGAAGGCGGCTCTGTTTAGGGAAGTTTTTAATGTCTGATGCTGTATTGTTTTTAAAATGCAGTTGGAAGACGCCCAGAGTGTCTAGGGAAACCCAGCCAGATGGGCAGGGTATAAATAATAAATTATTATTATTATTAAAAAAGAAGCTGTGGCAGAGAGCAGTCCAGAAGCAGAGGCTAAAGAGGAGGGAGGCCAAGACGCAAAGTGGAGGCAGGCTGCTGAGGGTTGCCATATGTCCTCTTTTTCCAGGACTCTGTCCGGGCAGATTTATAAAATTTGGCAAAATGCCCAGGTTGTTTTGTTTTGTTTACAGTAACCGAAAGACAAATTGTCTAGTGCATTAGACTCAGATCTAAGGCACCCGGCTAAGCTAGTCTGCAGCAGAGAATCACAACAGAGCAACATCTTAAACCAGCTCCATCCTGTAAAAATCACTTCTCTTGTGGATAATTACATTATATTCTCTCTCTCTCTCTCTCTCTCTCTCTCTCTCTCTCTCTCTCTCTCTCTCTCTCTCTCTCTCTCTCTCTCTCTCTCTCTTTGGTAAACCACTGCAAGGTTTCATTTTTGTTTTTACAATCCAGCAACACATAGATGGTATGGAACAGACAAATAAATAAGTATGTTTGCTTGATTTTCTGCAAGCCGCACTGAAAGGCCAGAGGAGCTGCAGCCATACCAAAAAGTGACCACGCTTGCCTTTTATGCAGATGAGCCCAGCTGGTTCTGTTTGTGACCTCAGTGGGATGGATTGCTGAGGGGAGGAGCCAGGCAGCAGCCCAGCGGCCAGAAGGGGAGCGTGGTTGGGGGTTGGTGGGGTGGGGGAAAAGAGCAGGGGCACAGGACCATCTTTAGTGCCGGAAATAATGTGAGTGTCCAGCTGAATGGCCAAAATCTGCCCGGACTGGGAGGTGAGCCTCGGAGGTGATGAGGAGCCATCCTTCTGAAGTCCTTCTTTGAAACACGGAGCCTACAGGTGGGCAGGATCATAGAATCATAGTAGAGTTGGAAGGGACCTCAAGGGTCATCTAGTCCAACCCCCTGAAATGCAGGACTCTCAACTAAATCATCCATGACAGATAGCCATCCATCCTCTGCTTAAAAACCTCCAAGGAAGGAGAGTCCATAACCCCCCAAATGGAGTCCATTCCACTGTTGAACAGCTCTTACCGTCAGAAAGTTATTCCTAGTGTTTAGTTAGAATCGCATTTCTTATAACTTGAATTGGTTCAGATCCTGCCCTCTGGAGCAGAGGAAACAAGCTTGCTCCATCTTCCATGTGACGGCCCTTTAGATATTTGAAGATGGCTATCATATCTCCCAGGGATGCGGGTTTCGCTGTGGGTTAAATCAGAGCCTAGGGCTTGCCGATCAGAAGGCTGGCACGTAAGAAAGAGCCTAACACAAAAATTTAAAAAGCACGTAAGAAAGAACCTAACACAAAAATTAACACAAGAACATCCTTAGCAGGGGTAGGATCTGACTCAATATTCGGTGGCAGTCATTGTTGGCAAAAGAGAGGCTGATCCAGTAGCGCAGCGTGGGGGGTGCAGGGGGGGCCCAGCCGCACCGGGCGCAACATCTGGGGGGGGGGGCCGTGCGCGCTCGCACTCACAGCTCTCTGCCCCTACCTGGCTCACTCACGGTTAGGGGGCGCAAATTACTTGCCTTGCCCCGGGTGCTGACAACCCATGCTACGCCACTGGGCTGATCCCAAACCCTCAACAAAAACTAAGCATGCAACTTAATCCATGAGCTGGTGAAGACTAAATTAGCTTGGCAGGAAAATTGGCAGTGGTATGGTAAATTTTGACATGCACGCAGGAGCTTATCCTGACAGCCTCCACAGGCCTTGCCCCAAGTTAAAGGTAAAGGGACCCCTGACCATTAGGTCCAGTCATGGCCGACTCTGGGGTTGTGCTTTATTGGCCGAGGGAGCCGACTTACAGCTTCCGGGTCATGTGGCCAGCATGACTAAGCCGCTTCTGGCAAACCAGAGCAGCACACGGAAACGCCATTTCCCTTCCCGCCGGAGTGGTACCTATTTATCTACTTGCACTTTGATGTGCTTTCAAACTGCTAAGTTGGCAGGAGCAGGGACTGAGCAACGGGAGCTCACCCCGTCACGCGGATTCGAACCCCCGATCTTTTGATCGGCAAGTCCTAGGCTCTGTGGTTTAACCCACAGTGCCACCCGCATCCCAAAGGATAGTTTAAAAATGCAGACCCAAATCCCCCCCCGCTGCTGCAAAGAGCCCATGGCACAATAGCTGATTTATCAGGGTTAGCATCACTGCAACTTTATGCAGCGTGTCTGAGAGTAAGTTCCATTAAACACACTGGTCTCAACTTCTGCCTGCATAGGGTCCACTTGGAAAACACACTGAGCTTTCCCCAATGATCTTCAGTCATCTGAAATTCACACTCTAAGCTGCTAGCTTGAAGCAGGGACCCCATCAAAGGAAAGGAAAGACGTAGCCAGCCTCTGATTCCCTCCCTGCTAATCTTTGTATCAATGCCTGATGACCAATACCTTTGGGGGAGTTGTTGATCACACCTGAACAATACATCCCCCCCAAAGAATCCTGGGAACTGTAGTTTGTGAAGGGTGCTAGAAACCCAAACCCCCAAACTACAGTTCCCAGATCCTTTGAGTTACACCATGTGCTTTAACAGATGTGACCTCTGGTTCCCTATGGCTCAAATGCATGGCTTGCAACTACCAGGATTATTGTGGGCCCGATTCTGTGGAATGCCCTCCAGATCTTCCCCGTTGAATGTTGGGTGTTTGATGAGGACTTTTTTTTTAGTTCAGCAGGCATTTTGGGGACATTATTTTATTCTTATTTACATAACTTAAGCTTTCACCTGTGGTTTGGGTTCCTTTAAAACATCATTATTAGTTGACTGATGAATTGCTTTTATTGATTGTTCTGCAAACCGCTTTGTGACCATTTATGGTGAAAACGAAAAGCAGTCCAGCAAATAATAAATGATAATAATGCTAATCATCTGCCACAACTTAAAGCCTCAACGTCACCTCCATCACCTGTAAAGGGAGTCCAGCAATTGCCCTATAGATGACATCGTCACGCCTTCTTTCAAAAGGGCTGTGCTCCCAGGGGTGGAAGGATCAGTTCATTTTGGTTCTCTCAGTTTCTCAATTTTCGAATTTTACATGCAGCTCTCCACATTCCTGCAACAACCTGAGTTCTTTTTTTAATTCTCTTGAAAATTATTCAGCATTCTAGTGCAGTTTTCTCCAGATAAACACATTTTTGTATGCGATTTTGGCTACGATACACTCTTCCTCAAACAATTTCTCCCAACGGAATGCAATTTTGTACAGTACTTTCCTGAATATATTCATTTTCATGCACACTTTTACTTAATGCATGGATTTTTTTTGCAAACGTTGGATAACTGCCTTGCAAAATTCAGATAAATACGAACTTTAATGGATGGCTGTGTTCTGCTCCTCACCTTGTTTCAGAAAGTGCAAATTCCATTGATCAGCCTTTAAATGCAAACACAGTTGAATCTGCCCTCTGCCACATCCCTTGCACTCCACCTCCAGAGCACCACTGGCGGGATTTTTGCCTTGCAGGGAGTTGGGTCCCTTCCCACTTTACAGTTCTTTGATAAGTCCTGACCTGAAGGCCCCTCACCCCCCCCAATATACTCTTTATTAGTTTTCCAAGTTTACCTTCTGTTGCCATTCTTCCACTGTTGGCAATTGCTGTTGTTTCCTGACCTGTGCCAACAATAGCCTCGCCGCTGTTGTTGCATATAAGAACAATTTCTGATCACACATCGCTATATCTTCTCCCACCACTCCCAACAAGAATGCTTCCGGTTTTTTTCTGGAACATATATCTAAAGATCTTCTTTAATTCATTATATAGGTTTTCCCAATAAGTTTTCACCTTGTTGCATAACCACCACATGTGGAAGAAACTACCTTCTTTCACCCCACATTTCCAACAGTTTTTGCTTTCTGTTTTACACATCCTTGTTAAAACAAAATAAAAAAATTCCTTCCAGTAGCACCTTAAAGACCAACTAAGTTAGTTCTTGGTATGAGCTTTCGTGTGCATGCACACTTCTTCAGATACACATGTTGCATAGTTTTCTTGCATATTCAGTGGGATACGTGGATTGTAGAGGGTTCTTAATTCTAAGACCCTTGGGTATAATGTCCAGGTTCTTGCATTTAGTAAGAAAGAAGATATCAGTCTGTACCTGTGCAAGTTTCTTGGTGAAGTTGATGGACTTCCATTTCATGCGGCTCAATGTGGTGCCTTCCATAGTTCCGGTTACAGATAGGTAGCCGTGTTGGTCTGCCATAGTCAAAACAAAAAAAATTCCTTCCAGTAGCACCTTAAAGACCAACTAAGTCAGTTCGTGGTATGAGCTTTCGTGTGCATGCACACTTCTTCAGATACCGATGGACTTCCATTTCATGCGGCTCAATGTGGTGCCTTCCATAGTTCCAGTTACAGATAGGTAGCCGTGTTGGTCTGCCATAGTCAAAACAAAAAAAATTCCTTCCAGTAGCACCTTAAAGACTATCTGAAGAAGTGTGCATGCACACGAAAGCTCATACCAAGAACTAACTTAGTTGGTCTTTAAGGTGCTACTGGAAGGAATTTTTTTTGTTTTGTTTTGACTATGGCAGACCAACACGGCTACCTATCTGTAACATCCTTGTTAGTTTGGCTGGAGTGAGGTACACCTGAAGGCCCCTCATTGGCTCCCTTTTTCCTTCCTGCTTCTGCTTCCATGCAGGTAACACCACGATGCTTCTGCAGCCTCTCTCCAACCCTCCCCACGCCCAGGGAGCGGGCGATGCCGTCCTCCAAGCAGGCTCCTTCCCCAAACTTGAGCGGCTCCTGAACGTTCTCCTGCTCCTGGCGGCTCTCCACTTCCTCATCCAGACGGCCATTTATTTCTCCTGCCTCTTCCTCATCCTGCCCATGGGGTTTGTCGTCTCCAACGTCATCTCTGGGTAAGTTGGAAGGGGAAGAGGGAGGTGAGCGTCTTGCCAAATGAAAGGCGGTGCTTTTAAAAACTTTCTGGTGGCAAGAGTTGTTGGGCAGTGGGACAGATGAGTTGGAAGGGACGCCCAGAGTCATCTAGTCCAAGCCCAGCTATACAGGATTCTCAGCTAAAGAGCCCCAGACAGATGGTCATTCAACCTCCAAGGAAGGAGAGTCCACCACCTTCTGAGCTCGTCTGTCCCTCTGCCCAACAACTCTTGCCACCAGAAAGTTCTTCCTGATGTTCAGTCAGAATCTGCAATCTTGAATTTGAATCAAGTGTTTTGGGGCCTCCCCTTTGGAGCAGTAGAAAACTAGCTTGCTCCATCCTTCATGTGGCAGCCCTTTTGATATTTGAAGACCGCTTGCAGATCTCCTCTCACTCTCCTCTGTGGGAATGTTCAGGGAGGCAGGAGAGGATATATTGTTTAATAATATCCTTCCTAACTTGTGTTAGCAAGTCTCTTTACTTAGCAGAGTGCATCCCCCTTTTAAACACACAGTGTTTAGCTTGTTGCAAGCTTGTTTAAGCTTCTCAATATAGCACTCCTGGTAATCCCCTTTTCTCTCCCTTAAAAGAATAGACACGAGACAATATTGTGTAAAGGATTATAAAAGAAGTTTACTCACGCATTTAGTTCACAGATGGACCCCTGTAGGCAGACTTAGTTACAGATATATACATACACGTGAGCCAATCCCATATGGAGGTGATCTCTTTGTCCTCTGTTGGCTGAAAGCTGAAAGCCAACAGAGCATCTCTGGCTAAAAAGAGCTTTTGCTTCTCCTTTTTGTTACCTGGACAGGTAAGGTCACACCCACCTCTAGCCACATGCAAGAGGAAGTATGTCCCAGTCAGGAGGAAACAGGAAGTTTTCTACTGACTGGAGCAAACATCCTTCTGCAAGTCCACTCTAGGAAAACAAGGAATGTTGTACTTGACTGCTATCCATGTATCACATCCCACATCCTCTTCTCCAGGCTAAACATACTCAACTCCTGTGATCATTCCTCCAAAGGCTTGGTTTCCAGACCTTTGATCATCTTGGTTGCCCTCCTCTGCACACCTTCCAGCCTGTCAACATCCTCGTTAAATTGTGGTGCCCAGAACTTGACCCAGTAGAAAGCAGACTTAGAGCAAAGTCCATTCCCCAGAGCTTAACTGACAGCAGGAATTCACTGCTTCAAGATGTGGTGACTAAAAAGGATGAGTGGACTGCATTAGACCACCTCTAGTTTCCTTTCTGTCCCCTCTCCCCCTGGTACATCCGCATTTGGCACAATCTGGAAGCTCGCATGTCCCTGCCAGTTTATTTCATTTTTGTTGTATTTTCATTTACAAACTTGCACTCTTCGATATGCCTTAGAGACCTGCCTTGTGTAGGGATGTGAACAGATGCTGGGAGAAGATTTATTTATTAGCTATTATCCTTCCTTCTTCTCGTTTGTGAGTTCAGCAGAGTGCCATTCCTTTGCAGCTTAAAAGGAAGCTTAGATAGGCTACTCCTAGCCTTTTAGTTTAAGTAATCCAGGATGCTTTAAGGCAGATTGGATTCTCCTGGTGTTTCCCCCCTTTTCCTCCTCTTAAAACAACAACCACACAGTCTTGTAAAAGGTAAAACAATAACATTCACTCAAAGTTTCTGCTGCAGAATAATAGATACAGTAGCTTTGTTCTGGCAGGCTTAAAATGGTAATTCAGTTACAAAGACATGCTTAAAGGTAAAGATAAAGGGACCCCTGACCATTAGGTCCAGTCATGGCTGACTTTGGGGTTGCAGCGCTCATCTCGCTTTATTGGCCGAGGAGCCGGCGTACAGCTTCCGGGTCATGTGGCCAGCATGACTAAGCCACTTCTGGCGAACCAGAGCAGCGCATGGAAATGCCGTTTACCTTTCTGCCAGAGTGGTACCTATTTATCTACTTGCACTTTGATGTGCTTTCGAACTGCTAGGTGGGCAGGAGCAGGGACTGAGCAATGGGAGCTCACCCCGTCACGGGGATTCGATCCACCGACCTTCTGATCGGCAAGCCCTAAGCTCTGTGGTTTAACCCACAGTGACACCCGCGTCCCTATAAAAGATATGCTTAGGTCTAGTTTAAGATGGCGTTTCTGAGCTGTAGCTCAGACTTAGCAGTTGCGCTCACATTTCTACCTTGGTGATGACATGAAGAGTAAGAAAAGAGGATGTGCTCAGGAAGGGAAGGACAATATACCCTCCCCGTGTCAGGGCACAGTGGGAGTGTCTCTCACAAAGTTCTCTCTACCAAACTTACAGGAAAACTCTGTGAGCTTCAGCTTCTGTCATGTGCCTATCTAGCAAACGTGCATTGTTGGTTTGACTGCATTTTAAATATCCCACACCTTGAAAAGGTAAAGGTAAAGGGACCCCTGACCATTAGGTCCAGTCGCAGACGACTCTGGGGTTGTGGTGCTCATCTCGCTTTATTGGCCGAAGGAGCCGGCGTACAGCTTCCGGGTCATGGGGCCAGCATGACTAAGCCACTTCTGGCGAACCAGAGCAGTGCACAGAAATGCCATTTATCTTCCCGCTGGAGTGGTACCTATTTATCTACTTGCACTTTGACGTGCTTTTGAACTGCTATGTTGGCAGGAGCAGGGACCGAGCGACGGGAGCTCACCCCGTCGCGGGGATTCGAACCGCTGACCTTCTGATCGGCAAGCCCTAAGCTCTGTGGTTTAACCCGCAGTGCCACCCACGCCATGCCCACACCTTGAACCACTCCCTTATTTCAGAGTGGGTCTCTTTTGGTTCCAGCCACCTTGCAAATAGTCCCACTTGCTTCTCCCTTCTGTCCTCAGGGCAAACACCATAATGGGCGCTGCATCTTCTGAGAACCTGAGGACGGGGCATGCCTTGTGCCAGGGGGCCGCGGGGGAGAGAGCCCAGCAGACGTCCTTCCACCTTTACGTCCAGGGGATCGAGGATCTGGTGATGTCCTTGGCGGTCGCTTACTTCCTAGTCCGTGTTGGGCTGATCTTCTGCAACCTCATCTTCATCCTGCCCTTGATCTTCTTCCTCAGTGAGAGGAGCTGCTCTTGAGAGGAGCAACCACGAATAAAGGGAGAGCTTGGAAACATTGGTCCTGTGTAGAGCTGCTCTTTGGCAGGTGGGCCAGGCTGTTGTGCTGGGAATGGAGAGGCTCAGGTCAATGGGCCAGATGTTGTTGTTGTTTAGTCGTTTAGTCGTGTCCGACTCTTCGTGACCCCCTGGACCAGAGCACACCAGGCACTCCTGTCTTCCACTGCCTCCCACAGTTTGGTCAAACTGTTGTCTTTGTCCATGGGGTTTTCTTGGCAGGGATACTGGAGTGGCTTGCCGGTTCCTGCTCCAGGTGGATCACGTTTGGTCAAAACTCTCCGCTATGACCTGTCCATCTTGGGTGGCCCTGCATGGCATAGCTCATAGCCCCTTCGCCATGGCAAGGCAGTGATCCATGAAGGGGATGGGCCAGATGACGCCCCCCCCCAAACCTTTTCGCTTGGCCCATGGGAATCTCCAAAGGTCACACCCTCTTGCCAGTGAATTTTCCTGTCTGGAACTGTCTAAGAGCCCTCTGGCAGTATATCACACCGTTCAAAGTTGGAGTTAACTTATGGTTACCAGATTTTTTCCAATGAATTCGGGGACACCTTTTTTTAAAAAAAGCTGAGTAGCAACAGGGAGTCAGTACAGTGATACCTCAGTTAAGAACTTAATTCATTCTGAGGTCTGTTCTTAACCTGAAACTGTTCTTAACCTGAGGTACCACTTTAGCTAATGGGGCCTCATGCTGCCGCCACACAATTTCTGTTCTCATCCTGAAGCAAAGTTTTAACCGGAAGTACTATTTCTGGGTTAGTGGAGTCTGTAACCTGAAGCGTCTGTAACCTGAAGCGCCTGTAACCCGAGGTACCACTGTAGTGGGGATGGTGAGGCAAAAGACCCCGGGCCCAAGCACACATGCATATTGCATAATGGTGCAAAGACCTTCTTTCGCACCCTGTGAAACATAAATGCGCAGAGTTTTTTAAAAACTAGGCAACGGCACGCCGCCCATGACTCCCAAGCCTCCCCTGATCTCCTGCCCCCTTCCTCCTTTGTTTTGACTGATTGGGGGAGGCTCAGGAGTCACGGGCAGGTGGCTGTTGACCAGTTTTTAAAAAACTCTGCGCATTTATGTTTCACAGGGTGTGAAAGAAAGGCTTTGCACCTTGTCTGGCAGAGAAACCATGTGCCTTGCACCCTCCTGGGCAGCGTTCGCCCGCCAGTGACTCCCAAGCCTTCCCTGATCTGTCAAAACAAAGGGGGAAGAGGGCAAGAGATCTGTACCGCCGGACATCCCTGGTTCTCCTTCGACAGTGGCGATGGGAGTGAGCAGCTCCTGAAGCCAGCCAGAGCCAACTGCGCTACCAGGCTGGCTCCGGGCTGCTGAGGCTCCCGCTGCCACGTTTCCCGGGGACAGATTTGCAAATCTGGGGACATTCCGGGGACGGAATTTGTCCAGGGACAGATTTGCAAATGTGGAGACTGTCCCCTGGAATCAGGGATGTCTAGTAACCCTAAGTTAACTCTTTACAGTGGTACCTCGGGTTACAGACGCTTCAGGTTATATGCACTTCAGGTTACAGACTCTGCTAACCCAGAAATAATACCTTGGGTTAAGCACTTTGCTTCTAGATGAGAACAGAAATCATGTGGCGGTAGTGGGAGGCCCTATTAGCTAAAGTGGTGCTTCAGATTTCAGGTTTAGAACAGACCTCCAGAACGAATTAAGTTCTTAACCCAAGGTACCACTGTGTTAGCACAAAAAAGGATCTCTGCAGACTTGGTTGAGTGTCAGGCCTAATGAGTGCAGCCGTTCATCCCCAGCAGGTATTTTCCCATGACTCTGAAAGTCCTTGTCTGCCAACAGCTGCCTAGGTCTCCTCTTCTTCAGAGCTTTCCCCAAGCATTCAGAGACTGCACCTGTGTGCATCTTACTCCTGCTCTTCCTGTTTCAGCCCTCTTCTGGTCCTGGGGGACAAGCGGAGAGGGGAGCTTGTCTCAGCAGGAGGGGGAGACACCCATGACTCTGCACCATCCCTGCCTCTTGGCCTCCCTCCTCCCCTGGCCTGCTTCAGCTTCTGCCTCTGATTCTGAACTGCTCTCTGCCACAGACTCTCCCAGCTCACTAAGCCCTGTTACCTCCTCAGTTTCTGACACCTCCTCACCCCAATCTTCTCCCTCTGACTTCTCATCGTCCCACCACCAATCCCCAGGTTCTGAGCCTTCTTCCCTTGGGGCTTCCTCAGCTGGTGCCTCCCACCGCTGCTCTGCATGCAGCCAGTCCTTGACAGTTTCTATATTCCTCTGTTCATCTAGCCCAGTACCTGACCTCTAATGTGGTGCCTATGAGCAACACACTGCCCCCAGGGACCTGCAAGGTCTGCTTCTAATTTTTAAAAATTGTGTTCTTTGGTTTGTTTTATTGACTGAGGGCAGGGCTTCTTCTCATTGAATTGTCCATTGTGAGGAACTTTGTCAGCCCAAAAATGGAAAGTACCAGAGTTACCAACAATAGAGGAGTGGCAGACAAAGATGGTTGATTATGCGAAACTAGCAAAACTGCTCTGCAGAATCTGAAATCAGGAGGAAGCAAAATTCCAAAAAGACTGGAGTAAATTTATGAAGTACATAAATAATAACTGTGGAATTTTGAAGACTCTGGCAGGACTGAAATAAATCTTATGATGTAGATAGGATTGGATACAATAAGAAACGGTGGAAAAGTAACTGACATAAGAAAAACTGTTGAAGGGAGGGAAGGAAGTCAAGGATCAGCAGAGTGTGGGGAAATGATTGTTGAATTTTACTGTATTTTGTTTGTTTGTATTAAATAAAGCGCCAATAAAAAGCATGACCATTGTGAGAACAGGATGGACTAGATGGGCCATTGGCCTGATCCTGCAGGCTCTTTTCATATTCTCAAGACCGAATGTCCTCCTTCTGCTGTGTATGTGCCACTAAGTTCTGTTCCTGTTGCACCTGCTGCTAGCAGCTCAGTAGCACTTGCACTCATGTTCTGGGCTTCCCAGAGGCACTTGCAGGACCCAGCCTCTCTGCTTAGAGTGGCTCTTAGCTTCCAATTGGTTGCCTGTCTGATGACCTCACAGGTGGGTGGCGGCTTTGTCCTCTGCTTCACAATGGGAGCTCCCGGGGCAGGTGCGGTCCAGGGTCTCCCTCCAAGCCATGGTGCCTTGATCAAGATGCTGCACCCGTTGGACTCCTGGAGCTCTCTCCGGGCCACAGGTTAGCTGTGGATTGCAGGCTAAGAGGTCTGGAGCCTGGAGGTCAGAGGACAGCCTTCTGGGTGGGAATCTGGCACTGGGAAAGTCAGCAGAGCTGACAGGTAGCACAAGGATGCGATTGTTGCATGGCTACCTAATCTCTGAAAGGTGAGCGACGTCTGGGGTTCCAGCAGTTACTCAGGGTTCTGTTTCCTTGGAATGAAGGTCAGCGGAGACAGTGGTCAGTTTAGGATACATGGTTTTAAATTTACGTACAGACAACCTGGGCGTAAGATGGAGAGGCTCTAACACGGGACTGAAACTGCCTTGGTCGCACTGGTTGATGATATCTGGCGGGCTAGGGACAAAGGTGAGAGCTGTTTCCTAGTTCTGCTGGATCTCTCAGCGGCGTTTGATACCATTGACCCTAACATCCTTCTGGACCGTCTGGAGGGGCTGGGAGCTGGGGGCACTGTCATACAGTGGTTCTGCTCCTTCCTCCTGGGCTGTGTTCAGAAAGTGGTGTGGGGGGATGAGTGTTCAGACCCCATGGCTCTCACTTGTGGGGTGCCTCAGGGTTCTGTCCTCTTCCCCATGCTTTTCAACATCTATATGCAGCCGCTGGGAGAGATCATCAGGGGGTTTGGGCTGGGTGTTCATCAGTATGCAGATGATACCCAGCTCTACCTCTCTTTCAAATCAGAATCAGTAAAGGCGGTGAAGGTCCTGTGTGAGTGTCTGGAGGTGGTTGGAGGTTGGATGGCGGCTAACAGATTGAGGTTGAATCCTGACAAGACAGAAGTACTGTTTTTGGGGAACAGGAGGCGGGCAGGTGTGGGGGACTCCCTGGTCCTGAATGGGGTAACTGTGCCCCTGAAGGACCAGGTGCGCAGCCTGGAAGTCATTTTGGACTCACAGCTGTCCATGGAGGCAGAGGTCAATTCTGTGTCCAGGGCAGCTGTTTACCAGCTCCATCTGGTACGCAGGCTGAGACCCTATCTGCATGCGGACTGCCTCGCCAGAGTGGTGCATGCTCTGGTTATCTTCCGCTTGGACTACTGCAATGCGCTCTATGTGGGGCTACTTTTGAAGGTGACCCGGAAACTACAACTAATCCAGAATAGACTGGTGACTGGGAGTGGCCGCCGAGACTATGTAACACTGGTCTTGAAAGACCTACATTGGCTCCCAGTACGTTTCTGAACACATCTGGTGGGAGGGCCTTCTCGGTGGTGGCACCCGCCTCCCACCAGATGTCAAAGAGAACAACAACTACCAGACTTTTAGACGACATCTGAAGGCTGCCCTGTTTAGGGACGTTTTTAATGTCTGATGCTGTATTGTTTTTAATATTCAGTTGGAAGCTGCCCAGAGTGGCTGGGGAAACCCAGCCAGATGGGCGGGGTATAAATTATTATTATTATTATTATTAAACACAGATCTTGCTCCTCCATTAGTCACAGATTTCGATCCAGCAGAGAGCAAGGAGGTTTCTGTCTATCCAGCTTCCAACTTAGCTGTCACACAGCACACCTGGCTGTTATTCTCCTACCTGGCAGCAGCTAGGTGAGGTGGGTGAAGGAAAAGCCCACCCTTGTGGAAGAAATACTTCCACAATTTGGCTGCAAATGAGTTCTGGGAGGAACGGGAGGCGAAATGGGATTGCCACCTGCAATCATGTCGACTAGCATGTCAATGTGGGGAGGGGTGATTTTCAACAGAACTGGTGGGTGAGAGAGGAGAGAATCTTGTGCCTTTCTTTTTACTACAACTTGGATGAAAAGCACCCCATCCCAAGTCATAGTCCCATTGAAAACCATCTCTTCCCCTCCTCAAGCTATGCATGACATTCCTTCTTTTGAAAATCTTGTGCAATTGCAAGTTGGACCTCAAAGTCCAAACTAGGGCTGCAACAAAACTGGAAGGGTTTGGGGGTTCCTTCAAAAACAGAATGGCTGAACAAATTGGTAGAATTTGCTGAATTGGCTCAAATGACAAGCAGGCTGAGAGGTTAACCAAAAATTTATTCCAAAATGGGACATGTTCAAGAGCTACTTAAAAAAAATATATAACAGTCGTGTGGCTTCTTTGACAGCACTTGAAGGATTTCTGTTTACATGAATGAAAAGATTCTAAAATTAGTAAGGAACTTTAAGATAGTATAATTAGTATAATGTTAAGTTTTGTACAACAGGAAAATAGAAAAGGTAAAAGCATTGGGGGTGGGAAGTCGCATGTGTATATATGTAGGAGTGTATGGTGAATTGTATTGTATTTTGAATTGACACTGTTTTGTAATCCCCGCCCCAAAGACCGTATATAATTATAGTGGAACCTCTGGATGCGAACGGGATCCGTTCTGGAGCCCTGTTCGCATCCTGAAGTGAACATAACATGCGACTGTGCATCTGCGTGTGTGTAGGTTGCGTTTAGCCGCTTCCGTGCATGATGTCATTTTAAGCATCTGCGCATGCGCGAGCGGCGAAACCTGGAAGTAACGTGCTCGGTTACCTCCAGGTCGCCGCGGAGCGCAACCCAAAAATCTTCATCCCAAAGCTACTTCAACCCGAGATATGACTGTATGTTACCATATCAAGTAAATTCAATAAAAAATTTAAAGCAAGCAAGCAAGCAAACAAACAAACAAACAAACAAACAAACAAACAAAGTAAGTATGGGTGCAAACTTTGATTGACTAAATCAATCAGCCTGAGGCTTTCGGCCTGAGAAGAGCTATGCTGGCAGGGGGCTTATGGGAGGTGTAGTCTAAAACATGGCTGTGCTAGCCAGGACTCATGGGAGTTGTAGTCCTGCACATGGCTATGGCAGTGTGGGGCTGATGGGTGCTGTAGTCCAAAACATGGCCAGCTGGCAGGGGCTGATGGGAGTTGTAATCCTAAACAATCCAGAGCAGCAGTTCTCAACCTCTCAGCTCTGGCCTTGCTAGCTAGGTGTGATGGGAGTTGTAGGCCAACAACATCTGGAGACCAACAGGTTGAGAACCGCTGATCCAGAGGATACCAGGCTAGGGAAAGCTGCCTCCGTCCAATTCACCCATGGTTCCTCTTCCCCATTCATTTCCAGGGAATGCACGCCCCCCCCAGCCCTGTGGACCATGGTGCTACCTAGCAGAGGAAGAGCTTAGCGGAAGACCCCAGCCATGTGCATGGCCACCTTTGTGATAGTGCTCTCAACCACTTACTACTTCTTGATGACCGACCGGTTCCATTCTGAGCTAATCGCCTCCACCCAGTTCCTCGGCCCCTTGGCTGCCCCGCTCCTTGATGTGCTGCGCATCACCTCTGACCTAGGGCGCCACATCGTCTACTTATTCATCTCTGGTGCCCTTGCCTTGCTGCTCTCTACGATCTCCTCGTGGGTGCAGGAAAAGGTGCTGGAGGAGACCAAGAACGTGGGCTTTTCCTTAGGGTCGTGAAATCAGCAGGGCTTGGAAACAGCCCTGTTGCAAAACAAGACAATGTGGGAGCTTTCTATTTGCCCCTAAACACTGCAATAAACATGCTTCCCCCCTGCATGGTGTTCTTCTAGCGTTAAGTCAACTCCGTTGACAGCTAGGAAGACCCTAGCAATTCGCAATAGGCAGGGACGTCTCCACTGTGAGTGGGTGGGAGAAATTTAGCAGAGATGAAAGTTGGGGCTGCTAAAACGCCACACAGCTCAGGGTGAAAAGGGATTTTGCCAGGAAAACCTGCTCTATAATGTTGAATTTGGGTTTCCCATGGATTGCTGTTTGTTCCGATTCAGCAGTAAAGAGCAGGTCTTCATGCTCTGGGGCAAAAAAGAAAAAAGAAGTGCTTGGACAGGGAGCTTTAAAGCACAGACTTCTTCATTTCAGGGTCATGGATTGGAAACCTACGTTGGGCAAAAAATTCCTGCATTGCAGGGGGTTGGAATAGATGACCCTCATGGTCCCTCCCAAATCTACAATTCTATGATCTGTGCCTAGAAACATGGCAAAAAAAAGCATGTCTGAATGAGCCCTGAAGACAGCTTTCTCTGGTCCTATGTTGGTTTAGCATTGCACCTCTTTGCCCAACAAATCTGAGTTGGTCTTTTTTTAAAAAAAAATTCCCATTACTAAAATTAGTCATGATGATTCAGGAGCAGATTAGTATTGGGGTTTTTTGGGTGGCTCCCCACCCCCCCAAACCCCCTTCCCACTCAGAATCTTGGCTGGGTTTTCTGGCCAGAGCTGAATGAGATCCTAACCATTGCCACCACCCCATGGACCACAAGAGAGACCTACCCATGGAGACATATCCCAGCTCCCATCTGGACCGCTAGGCTAGCCACATTTGGGTCTGTATGACGGAAGACCTCTGTGGGAGATTCTATTCCTGTAGTCACCCCATGATGACTTTCTGAAGGTTACAGATAGGTAGCCGTGTTGGTCTGCCATAGTCAAAACAAAAAAAATTCCTTCCAGTAGCACCTTAAAGACCAACTAAGTTAGTTCTTGGTATGAGCTTTCGTGTGCATGCACACTTAAGAAGTGTGCATGCACACGAAAGCTCATACCAAGAACTAACTTAGTTGGTCTTTAAGGTGCTACTGGAAGGATTTTTTTTTGTTTCTGAAGGTTGACCTCTACTGCTTTTCCTGTTGTACTTTTCTGGAGGAGGGTCGTAGGACATCAGGTCCCAGGTTCAATATCTGGCATCTTCAGGTGGGGCTGGAGACGCCCCCCATCTGAAACTCTGGGAAGCTCAGAACCCGGTCAACGGAGGAAAAATCTGAGAGAGCGTGGTCCAGCTTCCCTAACAGGAAGTCTTCTCCAGGTGGCCACCAGCCTTCAGCCAAAAGTTGAGGGCTTGCAGGGCTGCCATTACCCAGCTAGTTGGGTTTGTGACATCAGCAGTCAAGAAACAGAGTGCCCTCCCCAGGGCAGCCACTCCCATTAGGCCGGGATGTGGTGTGGGAGACATCTCTGCCCAATGAATGGGTCAATAATTCAGACACGAGGACGGGCCTGGGGGTAACATCTAATGCTGAGCTCAGCCTAGAAGGGAGGTAAGTTGGGGCTTTCCTGCCATGGGAGCCCGAAGACCATACCGTGGATCCCACTGCTCATTTTCACCCCTGGTATTAAGAAGGGGCAAGGCCCATCCATCCCAGCATCCTGTTCTCACCAGATGCCCCAATGGGAAGCCTGCAAGCAACAGAACGAGTGAAAGAGCACCCTCCATTGGTGTCCAACAACTGGTATTTAGTGCTCAATCAGAGCAAACGTCAATTTGAATTTTCTCTGGATTGCCATTTGCTCTGATTGAGCTTTAGAGAGCAGACATTCATGGAGAATGCAGAACAAAAAAATAAAGGGCACTTGCACACAGGGCTTTAAAGCATAGACTATGCCTGTAAAGGGAATGTGGGTGGCGCTATGGTCTAAACCACAGAGCCTAGGGCTTGCCGATCAGAAGGTCGGCGGTTTGAATCCCCGCAATGGAGTGAGCTCCCGTTGCTCGGTCCCTGCTCCTGCCAACCTAGCAGTTTGAAAGCACATCAAGTGCAAGTAGATAAACAGGTACCGCTCCGGCAGGAAGCTAAATGGAGTTTCTGTGTGCTACTCTGGTTCGCCAGAAGCGACTTAGTCCTGCTGGCCACATGACCCGGAAACTGTACACCGGCTTCCTCGGCCATCACTTACAGCTGCTCCACTACCAGTTGGGTCAGGGGAGGCTGAGGCGGCCCCTGGGTCTAGTAACACACCAACGTCTCCCGAGCTGCAGAGACTGAGGTCTGAGAGAAGGAGAGACCTGAGTACTCGCAGGAGGAGTGCTCGCCTTTGGGTGAGACAGGGAGGTGAGTCGCCGGGGGATCAGGACCGGTTGCTACCCCCACAAAGATAAAAGGCTGTCGGACCCTGCCCCAGGTTGCAGGAGCAACATTGCTGTATGCTAGAACCTGTCTGTGACTCTGTGCCTGACCCAGCCTGGTTTTCTGCCTTGACCCTGTCGGACTGACTCTTTGCAGAACCCTTGGATTTGGGACCGGACCTGGACCGCGTTGCTCGGGTTTACCCCCGGGCCCAGCACATTATGATCCTGGCAGTTTTTGTTTTCAGTTCTTTTCCTAAGGATCCGTAGCATGGAATTTGCCTTTTTCACAGACTAAGAAGTCTGAAATGCTGCAACCTTTCTTCATATGGGTGCCACTTCCTTTATGGTCTACCTAGTTTAGCATCCTCTTCCCATGATGGTCAACCAGCTGCCTCTAGGTGGTCCACAAGTAGGGCGTGCGCCAAATCAATCAGTATGAGCTGTCCAGCAATGGAATGGGCTCCCTTGGGAGGTTGTGGACTCTCATTAGAGGGTTTTAAGAAGAGTTTGGTTGGCCATGTGCCACGCACAATTTACTTGAGATTCCTGCATTGCAGGGGGTTGGACTAGATGACCATCAGGGTCCCTTCCAACTCTTCTACAATTCTACAAAATCTTCTTTTTTATAATAATATTTATTAAAGTTTCAAAAAAGTTACAAAAATGAGAAAGAAAAAATGAGGAAAAAACAACAACAAAGAATATAAAATACAGAAAAATAAAAGCAATTAAAAACATTTCCCTCTTTCCATGTCTTATCTTTCATTTACTTATTTCCCTGACCTCCTCACACCTCCCTTTTTTGTATTCTAGTTCAATTAAATATTCCAGCAAATCCTTTCCAGCTCGGTTTTTATCCTAATAGTTTATCCTAATATAGTATAATTTTACATTCTCGTCTTTCAACAGTTAAAAAAATCAATTTTTACCTAATCTTTTGTATCATTTCTGCTAATACCACATTACTTCATTCCAACATCCTTCTAACATTCCTGAATTTTACAATGTTTCTGTAGATAAACTTTAAATTTTCTCCAATCTTCTTCCAACAACTCTTCACCTTGGTCTCGGATTCTGCCAGTCATCTCCACCAGCAATTCTACAAAATCTTCTCCCACCTGCGGTCTCCAGCAGCTGGTGTTTAGAGACCGATTTCCTTCAACCCTAGAGATAGTATCTAGCCATCATGACTAGGAGACCTTGGCAGCTATAGAAAATACGACTGCTTTTGGGCGGGTTGGGTAAGGTTAGATTCCAGAACCGTGGCTGGATCTAGAGACATTAAAAAAAACCGTGTCAGGAAAACGCATTGTAAACTTCATTATGGGAAATCAAGTTGGTGGAAGACGGGACTCCATGGCGCCATCCGGTGTCACAGTGTTATAACGCATTTAAAACGTTTTCTTTACTTATGTAGCTGAGTGCCATAAGATGAAAAAGATCTGGTGCTTTAACCCACTTTGATTGGGCAAACCTAAATTTCCCCTGCATCCTTGAACCCCTCCTACAGAACAGCACCAGTCCAGAGACACCCTTATTCCAAGGTAATATAATATAATATCCCGGCAGTAGTTTAAAAGAGTGCCAGAGCTGCATATATTAAATCCAGCAGTTATCAAAGCATGACTTTAAAATAGCAGCAGTTTTAAGCGCAGAGCATTAAAACATTAATTAAAAGCAGCTTGGAGCAGAGAAGTCTTCAGGGCACATTAAAAAATACTGACGAGAGAAAGAACCAGATTCACTGGCTTAGGAGTGCTAGAAGATGTCAACTAAATGAGACGGTTTCCTACCACCCCAAAATCCAAGTGGTGAGAGACTCCATGGGTTCCAGGCATTTATTCAGGGTTCTGTTTCCTTGGAATGACAAAGACTGTGGTGTCTTTAGAATATATGGTTTTATTCACACATATCCACAAAGACGTGATCTGTGGGAGCTTTCTTCAGGCACCAGGCTTGATGGCAGACCAATTCTGCATTACAACGGTGTCTGCGAAGGTGGCATGAAGGCTGGCAATGTTAACCTCGCCATGAGGGAATCCCTTGCAGGCAACCGCAGTCCCTGCAGTGACCAGTCAGGTGACCAGAGGAGGAATGACCTCTGGGAGGCGTGCAGAGAGAAGAAACAACATAGTACATCTGCAGCAGCACAACTGGACGCCTTCATCTGCCCCAGCTGAAACAAAACATGTCTCTCCCAGAATCTTTTTATATGCAACAGACTCCGCAAGGTTATCGATTGCAAAAAAATGGAAATCAGAAGTACCAACATTGAAAGATTGGCAACAGAATTTTTTTGAGATGACTGAATTAGCAAAAATGATGGCAACAGTTAGAATGCAATCTAATCAAAATCTCAAACGGGAATGGAAATGCGTAGAAGAATACATGACCAAAAGATGCTCCAACAAGAATTTACTGATATGTATAGACTGATTTCACAAAGTTAAGTTAAGCAAAGGAGATATATAAGAATGAATGTTTCATTATTAAGATACAAAAATACAATCTCAATAATAAAGTTACAAAATAATAACAAGGAAGTCACATATAGGTAGAGGAAAGACACAGGGCAAAAAATAAGAAATGGATAAATGTTGGTACATAATGAAATGTGAAAATGTGAATTTACGAATATAATGTATATGTATCATTATGTAAAGATTTCATATATGTATTGCAACATTAATAATAAATAAACAAACAACACCAACAAAATGTCTCTCCCATATCAGTTTCTACAGCCACAGCAGGGGCTGTAACTCTCCAATGGTTTGACTTTACCCCCAGAGGTACACTCCATTGTCTCCCGAGACAGACAGGTGCCAAGAACAATGCATAGAATTGTTCTCATACCACACTGGTCAAAGTTCTCCTACCTAGCAGGTAGGAGAGTCAGAAGGACGGCAATTCGAATCCATGCAATGGGGTGAGCTCCCATTGCTTTGTTCCAGCTTCTGCCAACCTAGCAGTTTGAAAGCACACCAGTGAAAGTAGATAAAAAGGTACTGCTGCTGCGGAAAGGTAAATGGCGTTTCTGTGTGCTCTGGTTTCCGTCACGGTGTTCCATTGCACCAGAAGCGGTTTAGTCCTGCTGGCCACATGACCCGGAAAGCTGTCTGTGGACAAACACCGGCTCCCTTGACCTGAAAAATGAGATGAGCAGCGCACCCCACAGTCACCTTTGACTGGACCTAACCATCCAGGGGTCATTTACCTTATACCGGGGTCAGCAAGCTTTTTCAGCAGGGGGGAGGTCCACTGTCCCTCAGACCTTGTGGGGGGCCAGACTATATTTTGAAAAAAATAATAATGAATGAATTCCTATGCCCCACAAATAATCCAGAGATGCATTTTAAATAAAAGCACGCATTCTACTCATGTAAAAACACGAGACAGGCACCACAAATAACCCAGAGATGTATTTTAAATAAAAGGACACATTCTACTCATGTAGGGCCAGACTGAGAAGGTGATGGGCCGGATCTGGCCTCCGGGTCTTAGTATGCCTACCCATGCCTTATACCATTTACTTTACCCAGTGGTTTCCCCCCCCAAAAAATGAAACCGTTTAGGGGTACTCTCATTTTGACTCAAGGAAACCACCATTTTATAGTTCAAATCGGGGGAAATAAATGCAGTAAATGGACAAAAGTACAAAGATTCACAAAATGTTTAGGGGTATGCGTCCCCCTGCGTCCCCCCACCCAAAAGAAAGCACTGACCTTACCTTGCAGCTAGGTGATGGAGTGGAAGAAAGACCCACCAATCAGCCTTGGAGGGGGGCATCATCACTTAGCTGCATCCCTTGGAAGCTGACTCATTATTTTGGGGTGCTGATAAGGACACTTAAGTGGCCAGCTAATTTCACTGACGAGGGCAGTAACCTCCATCAGATTCCAACCCTCTCAGGGCACAAGACCCCAAGAACTGGGAGGGACTCGGGACGTCATCCAGACTGACCCCCCCCAAAACCCGCAACTATGCAGATTTTTAAATTTATTCTAAGTAAAGCAAGGAAACTATGGCCCTTCCTGTTTTGTTGGACCATATTTCCCATCATCCTTGACCACTGGCCATGTGACCTGAGGCTCATGGGAGCTGGAGTCTTTCCGACAAGATCTGGAGAGCCACGGATGCGTTGCACAAAGGGGACGGGGACAGGGGCGAAAAGGTCGCCAAAGCAATGGAATAATCTTCCGTAAGAAACAGAAATGCAATAAAACCGATTAAACTTGTTAAAAGAAGGTGCTAAAACAAGCAATTAGGACCATTCAGGAACAGAACTGAAAACTGCCAATATCATAATACCGTTATACAAATCTCTGGTGTGGTTGCATTTGGGATTCTGGTTACATCGCCTCAAAACTGATATCGTAGAGTTGGGGAAAGGTTCAGAAAAGGACAACCAAACTGATTGAGGGGGTGGAGCAACTCTGCTCTATGAGGAAAGGTTGTGGCTTTGGGATCTTTTTCGTTTATAGAAAAGGTGAGTCAGAAGAGACATGATACAAATTTATGAAATTATACATGGATGGCGAAAAGGGTTTCTCCCTATTTCGTAACATCAGAATTTGTGGACACCCCCAAAGAAGGTGAAGAACTACCGACGAAAGAAGAATGGAGAATGAAGTTGATGGACTATGCAGAATTAGATAAATTAACAGGAAAGATTCGAAACCTGCGGGATCAGAGATTCTTAGAGGACTGGAGTAAACATATGAACTATTTGAAAAGTAATTGTGATGAACAGATTACGCTAGTAGGACTGCAAGAAGTTTTGTAAGGTGGATAATCTGAAATATTGCAAGAAGGACTATGAAAAGAATTATTAGTTAAGGACAATTAAATGCAATATAGAAATTAAGAACGGAAACTCATCAGAGGTGTTGACGGAAGTCTAAAACATTGCATAAGATGAGAAGATGTGTTGCATGACTGTTGGAACTGATATGTTAAAAAAAAATGTGTGTGTGTATATATATATATATATATATATATATATATGTTGAATGCTGGAAGATTCGGGACAGATAAAAGAAAGGGCTTATTCATGCAGCACAAAGTTAAACTATGGAACTCCCTGCCACTGGAGGAGGCAGTGATGGCCACCAAGTTGGGTGGTTTCAAAAGAGGATTGGACAAATTGGTGGCTATCAATGGCTACTAGCCAGGGTGGCTATGCTCTGTCTCCACAATCAGAGGCAGAAATGCTTCCGGACATCAGTTTCTGGAAACCACAGGAGAGGAGAGGGCTCTCGTGCTTGGATCTGGTCGGCCACTGTGAGAACAGGATGCTGGACTAGATAGGCCTGCTCCAACATGCTCTTATGTTCTCATCTTCTTACGATCCCTGTGGAAGGTCTCCTGAATTGGATACAAACCTTTGGTTTCCATAGATGGGGTGCCACCACCAGAAAGGCACTCTTTCCATCTCTACCTGTCCCAGCTCAGAAGGCAGATGCTGTCCCTTCAGGGAGACCTGGGGAGAGGAGATTCCCAGTTGCCTGCCTGCCTCTCTTGGTATCTTTAAAACAGCTCAGTGAACACGTAAAAAACAGGGTTTTGTGTTGGCTGTTTTTCTGAGTCACGCAGAGTGATGCAGCGGCTTCACCTTCGAAGCCTTAGTGATGAAGTAGATTCCACACACAAGACTCTTTGCTTGCAGGGTGCCAACTATTAACGAGCACTTTTATTTTTTGCATGTCAAGTCCAATGCAATGCATTTCTCTCCCTTGAGCCCAAGAGAGGGTTTTCTTGCTTCCAAAACTCCTTTGCAGCAATGCATAAGTTACAGGATTTTGCAGCTGTGGCAGAGGTTTTCCTCTCCTCCACCCCACCGTACAATTTATTATTTGCAGAATGCATCTTCCAAACAATACAGTGCAAATACTGACATTTTTTGCCTCCCCAGGGGGATCGCCATGGCTCGCCAGAAGCCCTCGCAACCTCGGCCGTCGGAGCTGCCGCCGGTGCAGCCGACTCCCGGCTGCAAAGCGGTGGCACCACTCACTGCGTGCAGCGGGTTCCTGGGGTCCTTCCTCAACGGCGTCAAGATGGTCCTGAGCATCATCTTCTTCCTGGGCCTCTGCGCCTTCACGGCCTACGTTGCCTTGCTCTGCACCGCCCTGCTGTTTGCGGCCGTCCAGGTCCTCTTCAGCACCCTCATCCCGTCGGCTCTCCTCATCCTGCAGTTCCTGCTCTCCGCCATGCTGCTCCTCTTCTGCCTGCAGTGGATGAGCGAGATCTTGTCACAGCAGTTCCACGTCCACGACCCGGTTTTGTGAGATCTTCCGGGAATACAAGCACCAAGGAGGACTGGGCTTGGCTTGGCTGTTTTTCTTCTTCCTGAGGCAGAGTGGGGTGAGGGGTGCAAGTCTGGAGTGTGTGTGTGCCACCCTCCAGTCCAGAGGTGGCCAACATTTTCTCTGTTAAGGGCCTTATTCCCTCAGTGGCAGGGTGGGTAAGAGCAACAAATCAACAAGAACACTTCCTTCCTTCCTTCCTTCCTTCCTTCCTTCCTTCCTTCCTTCCTTCCTTCCTTCCTCCCTCCCTCCCTCCCTCCCTCCCTCCCTCCCTCCTTCTTTCCTCCCTCCCTCCCTCCCTCCCTCCCTCCCTCCCTCCCTCCCTCCCTCTCCTTCCTTCCTTCCTTCCTTCCTTCCTTCCTTCCTTCCTTCCTTCCTTCCTTCCCCCCCCATCTCTCTCCCCCACTGCTTCTATCTCTTTCTGCCACCCAGGGGTGCCAACTTGAATAAAACATTGGGGTGGGGGCAGGTGAGCCCTGCCCCGCACAATCGATCACACAATGTAGCACATGCGCACCATTTCAATGGCAATGGCCATCAATTGGGGGAGCTGTCCCCCTCAAATATTTTATGGGGGGCAAAATGGTGTCTCCCTCCCTGTAGTGAATTTGGGACCTCAGAGCTCCCCCAAAGAGGGGGAAGCTGGAAAGTGAAATTAACAAGGTTGTCCACTTCAAAACTGCAGAGATGAGCTCTCTGGTTTCACAGGGGTGACCCTCTTAAGCATCACCAAACGTGCAGGAGAGATGTAGAGGACCCACAGAAATCCCTAAAATGCACACACACTAATAGATACCTATAGTTCCAAATGTCAACATAATCACCGTATTTTTCGCTCTATAGGACGTACCAGATGATAAGACGCACCTAGTTTTTTTTTTGGGGGGGGGGGAGGAAAACAAGAAAATATATTTTGAATCCCAGAAGCCAGAAAAGCAAGAGGGATCTGGCTTCTGGGATACCGTGTGGCTGTTCTGGCTTCTGGGATAACCGCACAAAGGCTCTTCAGGGCAGCAGGATGAAGGCTCCCCCTGCCCAAAGAGGCTGCACACGGCTAAAGCAGAAGCCAGGACAGGCGCTGCGCAGTTCTCCATCTCTGTGAAGGAGAGGCGCTGCACAGATAGGGAGAGCTGTGGAGTGGGAGGAGGAACAGAAGGGGCTCCGTTCCTCCCCCCGCTTCGCTGAAGGGGGGCTGCGCAGCTCTACCTCTCTGCGTAGTGCCATTCCCTCCATAAGATGCACTCACATTTCCCCTTACTTTATAGGAGGAAAAAAGTGCGTCCTATGGAGCGAAAAATACGGTAAATAGAAATCCCACAAGGCCATGCCATGGTGGGAAACAGGACTCAGTGCGTAGGAGACCCAGGTTTCCTCTCTAGGTGCTAACCATGGAAAAGGGATTTCAAGTGCGCCCCCCCATTGGCTCTGCCTTCTGGGTCTTCATTGTTTTCTCTCCCCCCCTTTTTAAATCATTTTTATTAGTTTTCCAATAAAAACATCCAATTAACAAATCCATCAAATCATAATCCAATTAAAAATAAAATAAAAAACAGCCAAATTACAATCCAAATTATTTATTCTTAATCATGATAATAGATAAAGATGATAATAAATAGGTTTCTTAATGAGGCTTGGCATAGAAAACAATTGTAGGTATAGAAAAGTAGAAAAAGGAATGTACCAATCACCTCCATAAAGCCAAACACCATAATGAGAATCTCTTTGAAGTCCGAGCTTAAACACCAGGGACTATGCAATTCTGCAGATTTTTTCTCAGTCTTCTTTGGTCTAGACTATGTCTGTTTATTGTCCAAATCTAATTATTTTATCAAACAGATATTTCTGGCTTGTGAGAGTGACTTTGGAGAGTTCCAGCAGTGCTGGGCTCTGGGACCCAGCGTCCTGCTGTTTGCACCTTGGTGCCAGCTGACAATCTCGGACTGTCTACGAGACAGACCTCCCCCACCCTGGGGAGTCTGCCAGGGCTAATTACTCCATGTTGTTTACTCATTTAGTCGTGTCCGCCTCTTTGTGACCCCCTGGACCAGAGCATGCCAGGCACTTCTGTCTTCCACTGCCTCCCGCAGTTTGGTCAAACTCATGCTGGTAGCTTTGAGAACACTGTCCAACCATCTTGTCCTCTGTCGTCCCCTTCTCCTTGTGCCCTCCATCTTTCCCAACATCAGGGTCTTTTCCAGGGAGTCTTCTCTTCTCATAAGGTGGCCAAAGTCTTGAAGCCTCAGCTTCAGGATCTGTCCTTCCAGTGAGCACCCAGGGCTGATTTCCTTCAGAATGGAGAGGTTTGATCTTCTTGCAGTCCATGGGACTCTCAAGGGTCTCCTCCAGCACCAGAATTCAAAAGCATCCATTCTTCAGCAATCAGCCTTATTTATGGTCCAGCTCTCACTTCCATACATCACTACTGGGAAAACCATAGTTTTAACCATACAGACCTTTGTTAGCAAGGTGATGTCTCTGCTTTTTAAGATGCTGTCTAGGTTTCTCATTGCTTTTCTCTCAAGAAGCAGGCGTCTTTTAATTTTGTGACTGCTATCACCATCTGCAGTGATCATGGAGCCTAAGAAAGTAAAATCTCTCACTGCCTCCATTTCTTCCCCTTCTATTTGCCAGGAGGTTATGGGACCAGTGGCCATGGTCTTGGTTTTTTTGATGTTGAGCTTCAGACCATATTTTGCGCTGTCCTCTTTCACCCTCATTAAAAGGTTCTTTAATTCCTCCTCACTTTCTGCCATCAAGGTTGTGTCGTCTGCATATCTGAGGTTGTTGATATTTCTTCCAGCAATCTTAATTATGGCTGAATTACTGCCATGGCTGAGGTCCGGTCGTGTGGGAGTCAGCCATTTCTCACTGCCGGAAACAGGAAGCCAGTGGGTCTTCATTGTTTTCAAACCTGTCTCAGGGTGGACAACCGTTCCACTGGAGCTCCTGTGGATAACTTTGGTTTTCTGGATGTCACTGAACTACAACTCCCATGATCCCCGGTTCTTGGCTTCCCCTGCGGGGCTGATGGGAATTATCATTTAGGGATATCTAGAGGGCCAGAGGCACCCCACACCTGAATGAAAAGATTCCTTTAGAACAGGGGACTGCTGTCCGTAATGAACCATTCCTGCGCACCACCTCACTCAAAGCAGGTGTGGAATGTCTTACCTGAGCAACATCCTTTCTCCTGGCTGATTGAAAGCATCTTCTTTTTCAAAAACTGAGTCAGAGGAGCACTTCCAAAAGTAGATCATGCCTCACAATGGTACGGGTTGCACAATCCCTGTCCCAAGTCCACAACATTTTAAATATATTGCTTGCTGCTATTTTTTTAAAAAAATATATTCTTTTTTTTAAAAAAAGAATCACTGCTGAGCCGGTTAAGTATGGAAATGCTGGTTTCTTCCATTCTGCGATGGGCAACATCACACGAATGACCCAAAGGCAGTAATGATATGCATTTTGAAAGCAAGCCTAGTACACATGCAGCCCAGGAAAGATCTCAGCTTTAATGATGGCTCTTTGGAGAGGAAGGTCTTCAGCTGGTGCTGAAACGGCAACAGTGATGCCGCCTTCCTGATATTCAAGTGGAAAGGAGTTCCTGCCAAGACTCCAAAGGCCCAATCTCTACATTGAAGGGGACTGGTCTCCTGATAAGGTGGCATCAGCAGAAGGCTCTCACCTTCAATTTAGGCATGTTAGGGGTGAGATGATATTTTACGTATTCAGCTTGCATGTTTCATATGGCTTACACACATAACATTGGGAGGAGCTGGGGTGGAGCCAAGGTTTCAGAGACGTGGCTGAGTCAGATGCCGGGGAAAAGTCTGACATGGGAGATGAGAAAATGCAATCACAGTTAGAGCAAGAATGGGTTAGTTTAGCCCCGCTTTCTCCAGAGTTCCCAGCTGCAGACAGACAAGCAGCCTCAGAAGGGGAGGAAACAGACAGCCTTGAGGGGCTTGCTATGCAACCAGAAGGGAGGCAGCATGTGGAGGACTCCTCATTTGAGAGTGGTGGAGAAGTCCACCGCCCCTCTCCTCGCTCTAGGAGGGCTGAAAGGGTTAAATTACAACGGAAGTGCAAAAGAGAGGAAGACAGGGTTTTGACACTCTCCATGTTGCAGCAGGGGTGGAGATTCAGAGTGAGCAACCCGTGACCAAACGGCGGATGGCCTTGTGCTGCTCTTTGTGTGTAAATTGTAAATAAATGTACCATAAAACTGCCAGAGGCTCATTAGTTCTTATCGAAGCTTGCTTGTGTCGGCCTGAGATCCTGACACAAACATGGCGGCTGCATGGCTTCAATGGCTGGTGACTTCTCCACTACCTCTTGGCACTGCCTCCTTCCCCTCCACGGCAGAGAAGAAGGAGCCAGCCACTAGAGCTGTGCTCCAGTTGGCTCCATGCTTCACCTTCATGCTTTTTGGATATCATCATCATTTATTATTTACACCCAGCCCATCTGGCTGGGTTTCCCCAGCCACTCTGGGGGGCACCCAACAGAATTAATAATAATAATAATAATAATAATAATAATAATAATAATAATAATGGGATAAAACATCAGACATTAAAAGCTTCCCTAAACAGGGCTGCCTTCAGATGTCTTATAAAAGTCAGATAGTTGTTTATTTCCGTGACATCTGATGGGAGGGCGTTCCACAAGGAGGGCGCCACTACCAAGAAGGCCCTTTGCCTGATTCCCTGTAACCTCACTTCTTGCAGGGAGGGAACCGCCAGAAGGCCCTCAGAGCTGTACCTCAGTGTCTAGGCAGAACGATGGGGGTGGAGACACTCCTTCAGGTATACTGGGCCGAAGCTGTTTTGGGGTGGGGAGCATCCCCTAGCCCAAAATGAAGGGGATATCAGAATGGGCTCGACCCCCAGGAATTGGTGCCCCTACTGGTAGCTAACAGGGAACCAGTGCAATTCTTTCACCAGCAAGGGAATGTGGAAGAACATATGGAAAATAGGGACACTTAGAGGGTCTGTGTATGGGTCTCACTCTGTATATGGCAGCTTCCTGTGATCCTGTGCCTTTGATCTAACTAGGTGAAGGAGCTGAGATGCTTCCACCCCCTGGCCCCTCTTAGCCAGCCTCTGGGCTACCCAACCTAATTTATGACATCAGCGCCAGGTGATGTGGTCATCAGCTTGCTTGTCCCACCGGGATAATGGACTTTGCAGAGGCCACAAGAGCTGTTTGGCTGGCAAGAGCTGGAGCCCAGCCGAGAGGGGAAAGATCTGGATGAAGGAATGAAGACAGGCTGCGCGCGGGAGGACAACACCCAGGGATAGAAATGGCTCGTTCAGAAGGCAGCCGGTGAGTAGGAGATTGTCGCAGTGCTTCTGTATGTGGGGCTCTTAGGGTGATTCTCAGTGGGCAAATCCCACTCATAGACTCCAACAGATGACTGGACACAGATGAATGCCAACAAAGTAGAGTAGCCTAGTTTATGTACAATCCCTGTATCACCTAAACAGGTGAACACGAGGCACGCTCAGAGTTCAGGGACACAGCACAGCCAGGCCAAAATACCTCTCTTGGGCTTGCCAATCAGAAAGTTCAGTGGTTTGAATCCCCACAACAGGGTGAGCTCTTATTGCTTGGTCCCTGCTCCTGCCAACCTAGCAGTTTGAAAGCACGCCAAAAAGTGCAAGTAGATAAATAGGTACCGCTCCAGCAGGAAGGTAAACGGCGTTTCCGTGCGCTGCTCTGGTTCGCCAGAAGCAGCTTAGTCCTGCTGGCCACATGACCCTGAAAAACTGTCTGCGGACAATCATCAGCTCCCTTGGCCTGTAAAGTGAGATGAGTGCCGCAACCCCAGAGTTGTTCGCAACTGGACTTAACTGTCAGGGGTCCTTTACCTTTTAAAGGTAACCTAAGGTATCCCAGACTGCCTCTTTATTTTTACAAGGGCTGCAATTTAAGGCTGGATCACACACTTGCAGACAAATGCCTCCAGGTTCAATCTCTGATAAACAAACCTGTCTGAGACCCTGGGTGATCTAACTGCTCTTGAGCCTAGTTAAGTCCCTGTTTCCCCCTTATTGCTGCTTAATATTATACATTTATCTCTAATTCACAATCTATTCCTTATGTTCAACTCCCGTTATCTATCAGCTGTCGGTATATCAATTCCCACTTGTACATTTACCAAACAATATTGTAAAGAACAAAAGAGGTTACACATCCCCTTGCCTATCTATTTTTAAACATTACTTATTATTTCCATATTAATTCTGCGTATGCAGCTTTCCCAAAAAATGGACTCCCTGCTCTTTGTCCTAGATTTATTCCCGTCCTCCCCCCTTTGTTGCTTGATATAACATCTCTAAAGTGGTACCTTGGTTCTCAAACGCCTTGGTACTCAAACAACTTGGAACCCAAACACTGCAAACATGGAAGTAAGTGTTCCAGTTTGTGAACTTTTTTAAGAAGCTGAATGTGCTCCATTTTTAAGTGTTTTGCTTCCAATTTGAGTGCCACACGTCCTTTTTGAGTGCTACACTGAGGTCTATCTGTTTGTGCTATTTAGTTTTCATTTTTGTTTTTACGGCTCTCTTTTGTTGGTTTTTGTGACTGTGTGGAACCCAGTTGAGCTACTGATTGATTGATTGATTGATTATGTGACTACTGTTCATTGCTTATTGCTTTCATTTTATGGATCAATGGTCTCGTAAGATAGTAAAATCCATGTTAAACTGCTGTTTTAGGGGTTGTTTTTAGAAGTCTGCGATGGATTAGTCCATTTTGTATTACTTTCTATGGGAAAGCGTGTTTTGAAACGGACTTCCGGGACGGACTAAGTTTGTGGACCAAGGTGCCACTGTAATTCACAATCCATTCCTTCTGTTTCGTTCCCTGTTAGCTGTTGCTTTATCAATAGATCGCATACCCTTAAAGAGCAAACGAGGTCACGCGTTCCCTTGCCTCCGTTTCTGCCCCCTCTAGGCTGAATGTGTCACCCGAGGAGAAGGCCCCTCTGTCTCCGAGGTCGAAGACCTTCCTCGGCCTGCGTTCCATCGCAAGCAGGATCCTGGGGGCCCTGGAGCAGACGCTGCTCATCCTGGCCGTGCTGGTCTACAGCATCTTCCTGGCGGAGATCATGTTCCACGTTGTCGTCTCCCTCTCCATCCCACTCGCCGTCTTGCACGACCGCATGGTCCCTGCTTCCCTGGTCTTCATGGAGGCCTTGGCTCCTGCCACAGAAGTCTTCTACAACGAAGTGCTCGGGGCCCTTCTTATTTTCCTGGGTGCCTTACTGCTGCCGCTGACCGCCGGCTGCTGCCTGCACCTCTTCCTGCTCCCCAGCTATTTCAGGCTGCTGAGGCTGGCCTGGTGAGGTCAGCGGTCCTGAGAATCCAGCTCAATACAAGCAACATGAACCAGCCGCGTGGTCTGAGCTCCTGCTTGCGTGGCGAGTTCCCACCTCCCTCCCAGTGGAAATAATGACACAATTATTAAGGTTAATGGGCTAAATAAGGCCACAACTTTACTGGTTACAGGTGATGAGCGCTATTGGCTTAGGCATTGGTCCTAACTGACTATATCCGACTTCAGCCCGTCCGCTTGAAGTCCGGGGAGGGTTAACCACCAGTAGGGGGAGTCCTGCTGATACACATCAACTAGGAATTCCCCTGGGGTCACCGATAGGGGGCGTGCCTTAGGCCCTCACCTCCCCAGGCTTCGGACAGGGCCACGCCCCCCGGAATCCATTAACGGACTTCCCTTCAATATGCGGGGCTTGTGATGGTGCTACCTCCCCTTTTCCATCTACAGAACAATACCAATGCCTAATCGCCAATACCAAGAAAGTTGTGACGATTTGCTATGAGGTAGGTGAAAACCAGGGACGCAGGTGGCGCTGTGGGTTAAACCACAGAGCCTAGGACTTGCTGATCAGAAGTTTGCAGGCTGCTAAAGCTTTTGTCCTGTTTAACCCAGTAGCAAAGCGCCCTCCTCTCTACTCCTCTTGCAGCGAACAGACTACACACTGCTAAATAAGTTTAAACGCTTTACTTACAAATTCAAAGGTCAGATTCATGCATTTATTCAAGCAGCAGCAAGGAGAACACAGGCAGAATACTCTTGGATAGGAAATACAGCAATATAGCTTCAAACACATGCTCTGAGCTTGCAGCTTGCTTAGACACGTCTTCCATGGTCAGTTACATGTTGTGGAGATAGAGGGAAGAGAAGGTTTCACTTCCACCTGCATTGGAGAAGAGGGGGTTGACCTAGCTGTGTCTAGGAATTTCACTCCATGGTCTTAACCCCTTCATGCACTAACTAGTACTCATACATATTTATGTTTGACTGCAATTTCCCCCAAACAGTAGGATGGACATCCAACAATGCCTGTTGCTCAACAGTGCAACAGGCTGCCTCAGAAGATAGTGGACTCTCTGTTTCATTAGGGGTCTTTACAAGCAGAGGCTGGATGCATCAGAAATTAGGGATTAGCAGATTTCCTACAACCATCACCAGGAAACCATGCTCAGGTTGGGACAACTTGGAACCGTATTGGCCTTTTGCGCCTCAGAATCACATGGTTGGCTCAAGAATACAGCAATACTGACTTTGAATCTTCTCAGGTTGGGTGGCATCTCTCTGAAGGGCTGGCGACCCAAATGAGGTTTACCACCAAAGCCTAAACCATTGAACACCCACGTCCAGTGGCTTTCAGCACCATCTCAAACGGCAGTGATACCACGCTGCTGGACTTGCCTCCCAGTGCCCTTTCCTCACTTCCTGCCAGCCTGGAGTCAGCTGGGACTTCCAAGAAGACCACACCCATTTGTGACATCACCGGAAAGAAGCATCACAGGGTGACAGAGGTGCCATGCTCACACAGCCCTGGCAGCAGCCCAAGGCTGTTGAGGAACCATGGCAGGAGAGAGGGCTCCACTCATTTGGAAGACGGACAGAGGTCGGGCGTGAGGTCAGGCAGGCAGGCCAATGGGACAGCAGGCAAGGTGCAGATGGTGCGAGGAACAAGGTGGGTCCACTTCACTACATCGGGCAAGTCGGGTTTGTCCCTGCTTAGAAGCAGGAAGGATCCCTCTCACCTGTTTACCTTTTGCTCGCCAGCATTGTTGCCACTCCCCGGTCCCTGAGTCCTGGAACTTCACAGAGTCATCATCATCATCATAATTAATAATAATAATAATAATAATAATAATAATAATAATAATAATTGTAGGGATGATCGCTGGGTACGGAGCACACTCCCTGGCCACAGGCAGCCTCAGCTGTCTGCATGTGTGACTTGGGGTGCGGGGCACACTCCCCCTCACAGATATTTTTTTTATATATATAAATATTTATTAAGGTTTTTTAAAAAGAAAATACAATGATAATAAACATTATTGCTTTGTTTTAACAAAGTTTCGTAATATTCTTGAGCTTCCTCACGTCTCCCGCTCCCATTTACATCTTTAATAATTTTTGTCAAGCAAATTATCATCTTATTTCCAAATCTATAACCACATACCTAAATATCAATTCTTAATCTATTTTAATGATGGCCAATTATTTATAACCAAGCATCCTTCTTAACATTCCACTAAATCACAATATTTCTGCAGGTAGGTCTTGAATTTCTTCCAATCTTCTTCAATCCTTTCTTCTCCCAGGTCTCGGATTCTCCCCCTCACAGATAAAGCCACAGCTTTCTGAACATCTTGCCCTCTGTCTAACCTTTTGCAGTCTCAGTAGTCTGTGGTGTCCTGTCTGTAACCTTTGTCCCTGAGACCTTTGTCTTAGGTGGAAAAAGATGCCAAAATAGCTTTGTACCACCCCACGATCTCGGGACCGGAAGACTTGTAAAGGTCGCAGCCCAAAATGTATCTGCCTGGGTTTGCATATTGTGTCAATAAAAGGAGCCTCCACAGAGCTGGCCGGCAGCTTGCTTGCAGCTCACCTGCACACAGCTCACCTGCATTATCAACTCCTGCCTCATGTCCTTCAATAATAATAATAAATTTTATTTATACCCTGACCTCCCCAGCCAGAGCCAGGCTAAGGGTGGCTAACACCAATAAAATCACAGTGAAAACATAATAGGGGGAAAAGAGAGGAAAAAACAAACCCAATTTAAAATATAAGTTAAAATGCAATTTAAAATGCAGCCTCCTTTGAAAACAGCTGATAAATCAAGACCATAAGGGGAGGGAAACATAAGGGTCAGACTGAGTCCAAACCAAAGGTCAGGTGGAACAGCTCTGTCTTGCAGGCCCTGTGGAAAGATGTCAAGTCCCGCAGGGCCCTGGTCTCTTGTGACAGAGCGTTCCACCACATCGGGGCCAGTACTGAAAAGGCCCTGGCCCTAGTTGAGACCAATCTAACCTCCTTGAGGCTCAGGACCTTCAAGGTGTTGTCATTTGTGGACCTTAAGGTCCTCCATGGGGCATACCAGGAGAGGTCCCATAAATATGTGTGTCCTAGACCACATAGGGCTTTAAAGGTCAAACCCTTTAGTCATAGCATTGTAGGGACTCCCAGGGGCCATCTAGTCTAAACCAATGCAGGAATCCCAGCTGAAGAGCTCCTGACAAATGGCCACTTTCCCCTGCGGTTTAGCGCTGAATTGGAACAAATGGCAATTGGGTGGACGAGCCCTTTCAGAAAGTTGGCTTGACTCAAAGAAAACAGGCAGGAGATGCCTTGCCCAGTGCTTGTTATTATTACCTGGTTTGGGGAATCTTCTCTATCTGGATAAATTACTGCCTGGGAGACAGATGTGGAGAACCTTTGGCACCTCCAGAGGTAGCTGACCCACACCTCCAGATGCTGCTAAGCTCATCTCTAAACTACAACTCTAAACACATCGGGGATGATGGGAGTTGTAGTTCAGAACATCTGTTTGGCCAGAGTCTCCCCACATCTGCCTCAAAGGCTATTGAGCAGAGCTACAAAATCTCTCCTTCCTCATAGGTTTTACGCAGAGGTTGGGTGGCCATCTATCATGGATGCTGCAGTTGAGTTTCTTGCATTGCAGAGGGTTGGACTAGATGACCCCCCGGGGTCCCTTCCAGCTCTGCAATTCTATGATTCCATGAATAATGATCAGAAAGAAAAGAGAAGGTGATGAAGGACTGGAGATTTATGGCTTTTCAGTGGTGGTGATGAACCAAGGACTTACTGGAAGAGGTGTCATGATCACGGGGCGAATGAAGGTGTCGTGACATCTGGGGCAGGGCATCACTACATAGGGCGCATGTGCGGTGCCACTATGTACAACGCATGCGCTGTATGTAGCGATGCCGCACATGTGCTGTACATAGCGGTTTGCCGGCGCCACCGCTCCAGTGTCATAAGGACAGTGCCGGGATTCTCTGTTCGCAGCTGTAGCGGCGATGGAGAGATACCACCGCGTCCGTACGGCGCTGGAGCGTCGCCACTGCTATGTACAGCACATGTGCATTGTAATTATGTATAGCGCATGCATGCGACACCGCACATGCACTGTACATAGTGGTTTGCTGCCAGCGTTGGGATCCTGTGCTTGCGGCTGCAGCCGTGAACGGAGGATCTTCCATTTGTGGCTGCGGCGGCCTGATGGCTGCTCATGCTGCCGCAAGCCCCCGCGGGGTGTCTTGTCCCCCCCCCAGACATGGCACCTGGGGCGCACCACGCCCCCCATTGCGATGCCGCTGGTTGTGATCTGGGGTCGTAGGGGGTTGAAGACCCGCTCCTGTTTCTACAGCAGGGTTCCCAATTCCAGGGTTCTAGAGCCACCCATTCAGCAAGAAAGGGGATTTTCTTTAGCCACTGAGAGGAAGCCTTCTCACTCCTTGTGCTGATGGGAGCCAATCAGAGTGAAAGGAGGTGAGTCGGCCACTGAGGATTGGCTCCTAGGGTCACTCTGGAGAAAGTGTTTGGGAAGAACATTGCTGAGTTGTTTTTCTGTATGCTGCAAAGCCAAGGATTGAGGAACACTGAAAACACAAGGCGCTTCCATTACAAGAAAAACGGTGCTCAAGTTCTGCTGCGTATAGTGGAATTTCAAGGAAAATACAAGTCAATTCGGAAAAAAGAGATTGGAGCACTCCAAATCGTATGTCCATGTACATGCATGGAAAATAGTGGCTCTAGCTGAAAGGCAACATGTGGAAAGGCAACATCTGCAGAGATGGTTGCAGTGCATCCCTAATTATCATTATTGTATAATTATGAGATATGGGTACGATCTTAGAAGCTCATATAATTTTAGAAGGGGATGTGGCTGTGGCTATAAAGTAAAGGAACCTTTCATTCCTGAACTTGCCACTGCTCTACCGCTTATTGGTTGCAAATGTTTGGATTCTGTAAAGTCATTGCACAAGTATAGAGACTGATACAGGCCACGGGATTCAGTAGCCAGAGAATTCCAGAATCAAGGCATGATTAAATCCTAGGTGGAATCTACACGCGTATAAAAACCGTTCTGAAAATGCTTTTAAAAATAACAATAATATTGAATTTTCCATAAGGCTCACTGTCGCCATCTAGTGCCACATTGCATATTGCACTTAAAACACACCTGAAACGTTTTATACGCAGCTGTGTAGCTGAGTCCCTACCCTTCATTTTGTTTAGAATTTCAGTCCAATCAGTTATATCACCGCAAAACGTAGACACGGCGGGAAGCGGGTGGGCAACTGTCTTTCCTCCACCCCATGTTTCATGCTCCCATGATCCTCCAGTCCTCTCTCTCTTCCCTTGCAGGGACGGTGCCACAGCTGAGGAGCCCCTACAGCCATCTGCCCACGCTGAGTGAGCTCCCAGGCAGACCCTTTGGCAGAGCATGGCCCTCCGCATCACTGTGAGAGGCATCTTCCGCTGCTTCCGGAAGCTTCTCTCCATCATCTTCACGCTCCTCTTCTGCGACCTCCTCCTCCGCATAAGCTTCGTCCTCCTCTTCTTCCTCCTCCTTCCCTTCTTCATCATCTACGACCATGTGATCCCCTCCATCGTCTTGTTCGCCAGGTCGACTCGGCCCATCTTGGACACCTTCTTTGGGCGGCTGCTTCCCTCGCTCTTCGCCTTCGTCCTCTCCCTGGTCCCTCCCATCCTCATCTTCTTCTTCACAAAGAGGATCCTAATACCGGTCTCCATCAAAATCTTCCAACTCACATGGTAAACGGCCCTCCTGGCCGAACTTCTCCGAATAAAACAGTCCTAAGTTATAACCTCACGATGGATCTCCTTTCCCGTTCAGCTTGCAGGGAGCTGAGGAGGCAAAGGGAGATTCGTGTATCGCACTGGGAGCCAGTGTAGGTCTTTCAAGACTGGTTTTATGTGGTCTTGGTGGCTGCTCACAGTCACCATTCTGGATTAGTTGCAGCTTCCAGGTCACCTTCAAAGGTGGCCCCATGTAGAGTGCATTGCACTAGCAGTAGTCCAAGCAGAAGATAACCAGAGCATGCACCACTCCGGAGAGACAGTCTGCAGGCAGATAGGGTCTCAGCCTGCGTACCAGATGGACCTCCGAGACATCTGCCCTGGACACAGAATTGACCTTTGCCTCCATGGACAGCTCTGAGTCCAAAATGACTCCCAGGCTGCGCACCTGGTCCTTCAGAGGCACAGTTACCCCATTCAGCGCACTAGGCGGGGTGGAGGAAGGGGGCGCGGCCGGCGCTGTCTGCCCCAGGTGTCACCACTGAGGGGGGTGACAAAATGCCAGGTGGCACTCACCGCGGGGCCTGCAGTGCGCCCAAGCCACATGTCTCTCCTGGGAGTGATGCAGTGGCTTGGGCGTCCACAGGCTTCACACTGCCCCAAACGGTCTGCCCACCGCCTCCTCCTCAGCTGTAGGGTGATTGAGTGGGCGGAGGCAGGCAGACTTCTCGGAGGCCCTGTGGAGCATCTTGCCCCAGCTGGCCCCACTCCTGCAGACAGCTGGCCCTGCCCCTGGGCACAGGGCACGCACGCAGTGGCACTCGATCGGTTTGTTCCGCTGCTGGCGCTAGGCTCTTGGGGCACCTGGGCTTGTGTGCCACCTTGGGCTCCAGCACGCTGCCCTCAAAGGTAAATACTACCTGGGGCAACCTGCTCCTTCCGCACCCCCTAGCTCTGCCACTGTGAAGGACGCCTTTCTTTCATCACTCCTAAATCTTCCAACAATCCTCCGTCATGATGTAGCAACACCCTGAGCAGCATTTGGGGAGGAAATGTTGATGCTGGCTCACCCACATCTCTGGTCACCCCAGAAAAGGGAGCTGCTGCTTCACACACCCCAGAACGCTTGCTGAGAAAATGCCTCCACAAGCCTCCTGGAGTCCAGAGGTTCTTTGTCATAAGAATGTAGGGAGTGGCTTTGTTGTGAGTCAAGTTGCTCAGCATGCCAGCACTGACGGGCAGTGGCTCTCCAGAGATTCAGGCTGGAGGCGCTCCCCGTTCTACCTGCAGATGCATTGAGAATTGAACCTATAACCTTCAGCATGCAAAGAGGCTCTTCATCTCAGGGTGGTGGGTTTGAGCCCCACCTCGGGGGGAAAAAGGTTCCTGCATCACAGGGGGTTGGACTAAATAATAATAATAATAATAACAATAATAGTAATAATAGTAATAATAATAATTTATTATTTATACCCTGCCCATCAGGCTGAGTTTCCCCAGCCACTCTGGGCGGCTCCCTATTGAGTGTTAAAAACAACACAGCATTAAATATTTTAAACTTCCCTGTACAGGGCTGCCTTCAGATGTCTTTTAAAGATAAGATAACTGCTTATTTCCTTTACATCTGAAGGGAGTGCATTCCACAGGGCAGGCGCCACTACCGAGAAGGCCCTCTGCCTGGTTCCCTGTAACTTAGCTTCTTGCAGGGAGGGAACCGCCAGAAGGCCCTTGGCGCTGGACCTCAGTGACCGGGCAGAACGATGAGGGTGGAGAGGCTCCTTCAGGTATACTGGGCCAAGGCCATTTAGGGCTTTCAAGGTCAACAATAACACTTTGAATTGTGCTCAGAAACGTACTGGGAGCCAATCTAGGTCTTTCAAGACCGGTGTTATGTGGTCTCGGCGGCCGCTCCCAGTCACCAATCTAGCTGCTGCATTCTGGATTAGTTGCAGTTTCTGGGTCACCTTCAAAGGTAGCCCCACGTAGAGCACATTGCAGTAGTCCAAGCGGGAGATAACCAGAGCATGCACCACTCTGGAGAGACAGTCTGTGGGCAGGGAGGGTCTCATCCTGCATACCAGATAGAGCTGGTAGACAGCTGCCCTGCACACAGAATTAACCCTCGGGGTCCCTTCCAACCCTTCAATGCTGTGATTCTAAAGCTCAGTCGGAGCAAACGGCAATCTGCAGAAAAGCTGAATTGCCGTTTGCGGAGCTTCAGCTTTAAAGAGTGGGTTTTCTCAGGAAAAACTCCAGGGCAAAATGAATAAATGGGATTAAACCAACGTTCCGACACTGAGCTTTAAGGTGTCTTCTGTGCCTGGAAAAAAGTGGGTGAGATATTAATGTGGATAAGCCCGTTGTGTTTCTCCTTCTGGCCCAGGAGTCAAGCAAGGTGCTTTCTGTGGGTGCTATTTGGCAGAGTGGCTTCCAGGGGGCAGGATGGAGCCACTTTGCAGAGCTGAGCTAAGTAGGCTCCCCCTGGGACAAGGCAGGCGATGGAAGACACATCAACAAGAGTTTGGCAGAAGAGGAGGAGGAGGAGGAGGAGGTACGCAGCCGGCTAATGTGTCCCCTGCCAGACTCTGTGTCTGATCCGGTTACCGCTTTCTAATTGGGACCCTCCAGACTCCAGTGGTGTTTTGGATGACTTCAGAAATGGCAGGAGGGATGTCCCTGGGGAGGCCGTGCTGAACTCCCAGGTGACCAATTTAAGCCTCCCCAAGGAGGATCGGGGAACAAGAAAACAAGCCATGGAACATTTGGCAAAGGGCTGGGGCAGAGGAGGCGAGGAGCCACAGCAAAAGTATTAGAGCGAAAGATTGTGCATGGACCTGCGCGGGGTTTGAAAAGGAAGTTGTGGGGCCGCGCACTGTGGGGAGAGCCTGGGCAACACGCACACATGCACATGCAACACTCTTTGTGAGTGTCAAAGGCAGCAGAGCTTCTGAAAACCATTTGCTAGAGAAGAGAGAGCGATCTTGTGTTCGAATCCTGCTTACTACAGGCATGTACGCAAAACAAAAGAATTACCGTGAAAATCCCTGAAACGAGAAGTAATCGACTATAGAATTGAATTAAATAACAAAAATCAAAAAAATTAAGGAAAAGTTAACCTAGAATTAAAGACTTAACGAGATGCCAGCTACAAAACCCATTTCACTGAACGAATAAGTTTCCTCAGAAGGAAATAAAGAAATTATAAACTTTAAATGATTTAAAGTGAGATCAAACAAACTCAAGAGCAGGGCTGAAACGCTTCCTTGAGTTTACAAAGAAGGTATCAAAACCTCCATGACAAGTTTTACAAGTCGATTACTTCTTGTTTCAGGGATTTTCACAGTAATTCTTTTGTTTTGTGTAATTTCTTGGTTCCGTGACTGTCTATTTTTCACTGCTACAGGCATGTGGCTGGCCACTGGGAGATCTAGCCACTGGTCCAGGTGGGCCACTGGCCTCATCCACCAGGCTCCTCTAATGTTCTAACCAGGGGCATTTTTCTAGAAAAAGAGGTGATGGACCTCACCATGAAGGCCTCCCTTGTTCTCTGATAATAATGGCACTGGTGCCCATCTAGTCCAGTGCCCTCTTCTCAGATATCTGTGGGAATCCTGTGAGCAGAATTCGATCATGAGAGCATCTCTCCCCTCCTGTGGCCTCCACAGCAAAGGGTATTCAGAAGTGCTGCTGCCACAGTCAGAGGCAGAGCCAAGCCGTCCTGACTGATAGCCATTGATAGCTCTTTCTCTTCCTCCATGCATTTGCCCAATCTTCTTTTAAAGTCTTCTGGGTTGGTGGCCATTACTGCCTCCATAATTTAACTAAACGCTGCATCGTTTATCTGTCTTGAATCTTCCAACTTTCAGTTTTATTGGCTGCCCATAAGTTCTAGGTGGCGCTGTGGTCTAAACCACTGAGCCTTTCGGGCTTGCCAATCAGAAAGTTGGCGGTTCGAATCCCCGTGACGGGGTGAGCTCCTGTTGCTCTGTCCCTGCTCCTGCCAACCTAGCAGTTCAAAAGCATACCAGTGGAAGTAGATAAATAGGTACCGCTCCAGCGGGAAGGTAAACGGCATTTCCATGCGCTCTGGCTCTCATCACGGTGTCCCATTGCACCAGAAGCGGTTTAGCCATGCTGGTCACATGACCTGGAAAGCTGTCTTTGGACAAAGCCTGAAAGCGAGATGAGTGCCACACCCCATGGTCACCTTTCACTGGACTTAACCATCCAGGGTCCTTTACCTTTTTTTAACCTTTCCCCCTCTAGATGACTTTAAAAGATGGTTAGACAAATTCATGGAGGAGAGAAGAAGACAAAGAGTTTGGATTTGATATCCTGCCTTTCACTCCCCTTAAGGAGTCTCAAAGCGGCTAACCATCTCCTTTCCCTTCCTCCCCCACAACAAACACTCTGTGAGGTGAGTGGGGCTGAGGGACTTCAGAGAAGTGTGACTAGCCCAAGGTCACCCAGCAGCTGCATGTGGAGGAGCGGAGACGCGAACCCGGTTCCCCAGATTATGAGTCCACCGCTCTTAACCACTACACCACATTGGCTCTCGAGAGGGCTCTTGATGGCTACTAGCCACAATGGCTCTGCTCTGCACCCACAGGCAGCAATGCTACTGAATACCCGTTGTTGGAAACCACAGGAGAGATGCTCTTGTGTTCGAATCCTGCTCGTGGGTTTCCCACAAGGGTCTGGTTGTCTACTGTGAGAAGATAAGTCTGGACTAGATGGTTCATGGGCCTGATTTGGCTGGCTCTTCTTATCTCCTGAACCAGGGGGTCGGCAAATCTTTTTAGCCGCAGGCTGGTCCACTGTCCCTCAGACCTTGTGGCGGGCCGGAGAAGCAGCACTGGGGGCGGGGGAACTGGAAAAAGAGGTGAGGGGGGCAGGTAGTCCTCCTCCCCAACCCCCAGCTCCAGCCCCAGCCGCTGGACTTGCCTTCTAGGGACTGCCACCACCGCCGCTGCCGCCGCTGCCACCACTGCTACTTGTGAGTAGGCAGAGCGAGGTTGTCCGCTCCGCTCTCTGGACCACTGGAGCACCAGGGCGGCCAGAGGGAAGATGAGCGGCATGAAAGGGCTGGCTCCGGAGAGGGGCTGCTTAAAATGGCGCTCATCCGGCTCAGCCCAGCCCCCTTCCTCCTCTAGGCAGGGCAGGGAGAAGCCAGGAGGGAGGAGGGAGGAGGCGCCACTGCGGTGTGTGTGAGGGAGGGGGAGGGAAATGAATCCTTACACCAATCCACGGACAGTCCACTGGCTGGATCCTGAAGGCCATTGGGCCTGATTTGGCCCATGGGCCTTCGTTTGCCGACCCCTGTCCTTAACAATATCCTCTCGCTTCCTTTTACTGTTCACAAATAATAATAATAAAATAAAATTTTATTTATATCCCGCCCTCCCCAGCCGAAGCCGGGCTCAGAGTGGCTAACAACAATAAAATTAACACAACATTCTAAAATCAATTCATTCTAAAATCAATTCAGAATCAAATTAATGGTAACCGTTGGGCTAGAGTTCTGTGAGGATTACCAAAGGAGGAGGGTCAGACTGTGCCATGGCCAAAGGCCTGGTGGAACAGCTCTGTCTTGCAGGCCCTGCGGAAAGATGTCAAGTCCCGCAGGGCCCTGGTTTCTTGGGACAGAGCGTTCCACCAGATTGGGGCCACAGCCGAAAAAGCCCTGGCTCTGGTTGAGGCCAGTCTAACCTCCCTGTGGCCCGGGACCTCCAAGATGTTTTTGTTTGAAGACCGTAAGGTCCTCCATAGGACATACCAGGAGAGGCGGTCCCGTAGGTATGAGGGTCCTAGGCCGTATAGGGATTTAAAGGTCAAAACCAGCACCTTAAACCTGATCCTGTACTCCACCGGGAGCCAGTGCAGCTGGTATAGCATCTCTTTGCATGTAGGCTGTCCAGGAAAGCATATTCTGCAGGTTCCACCACACCAGCCTTTCCTCCTATGACTCTGCCCTGTCCTGTTGACAAGTCAAAAGCTTAAGGCCTTGGACCCTCGTACCTACGGGACTGCCTCTCCCGGTCTGCCCCATGGAGGACCTTAAGGTCCATAAATAGCAACACCCTAGAGGTCCCGGGCCCTAAGAAAGTCAGAATAGCCTCTACTAGGGCCAGGGCCTTTTCAACACTGGCCCCAGCCTGGTGGAATGCTCTTTCTCATGAGATCAGGGCCCTGCAGGATCTGATTTCTTTCCACCTGGCCTTTGGCTTGGAGTCAATTTGATTCCCCCTTTCTTTTTTCCTTTCTCCTCCTGTGATGTTTCAATGTTTCAGTGGTGTATTTTAATCTTGTTTTTAAGTTGTATGCATTCAACTTGTTTTTATTATTGCTTGTTAGCCGCCCTGAGCCCAGCCTTGGCTGGGGAGGGTGGGGTATAAATAAAATTTATTATTATTATTATTATTAAAAAGAAGCAAGCAAACCCCCTTGGAAATCTTATTTGCCTGGCTGGCTGGCGTGGGCTGGCAGCTGGATTTGCACCAGCTTCCTGATATTTGGGAACGAGAGCTGTGCACGAAGAAGGAGAGGCCCGCCGCCTGCTGCTTTCGCGTTCCCAGGACCAGGAGCATGTGTGGCGTGAAATGACTAATTAGAAGCATTGCGCGAAGGCACCCCAGGGTCAGGGACGTGCAGGCACAAGCAATCGGCCAGCTGGAAGGTTCTTTCGGAATGGGAGGGCTAACTGTCCACTGGGGAGCCCCTCGCGAGCACATTCCACCAGCAGGAAAGGGAAAGGGGGAGAGAGGGGTGGCTGGAGCCCTGCCAGTGGAGAGAAGAATATTCATATGTGGGGGGCATTGAATCGCAGCAGCAGAAAGGGGAGCGCATAGCATGCCACATGCCAGCCCCATGCACCCAGTGGCGCAGTCTTTGGGCTGAGCAGGTTGTCGAAAGCCTTGGCTGGCTCACAGCTCCCTGAGGGGGGATTCCTGGCAGCGGGAAGCAGGTGTGCTGTCTTGGCTGGGAAAAACAAAAACAGAAGGAAAAAGCCAGATTTTGGCCTCTGATGCCTCTCCGCAAACAGAGGGGGGCGGGAAAAACCTGGCTTAGGTTACATGTGGGAAATGTTGGCTGTTGCATCCCCCTCGCCCCCTGATTATGCAAAACGGTGCCTTCTCGACTTCTCTGAACACCTGGGGGAGAGCTCTGGGCAGCTGGGCTTGACATAGCAACAAAAATAGATTTGAACAAAGGAGAGATGTGGAAGGCGAGGGCTTGGATCAGGTTCCCCGGGAAGGCAGGTGTGGTGTTTTCAGAGCAGGTGGAGGTGGTTTCAGGAGCCAGCTCTCTCTCACCTCGTCACACAGTTGTGGAATTGGGGTTGGTCTGGATGTGCTCTGGGGTGCCCCTCCCAGCCCTGTGATTCTATAAAAGCAAGATTGGGGTCTACAGAACAGAAGGGCTGTTCCATTTGGATTGCAATATTCTGTGAACCACCCTGAGACCTCCAGGTATAGGGTGGTTAAGATAGATAGATGATAGGTAGATAGATGATAGATAGATAGATAGATAGATAGATAGATAGATAGATAGATAGATAGACAGATGATAGATAGATGATGGATAGATTAGATAGATGATAGATAGGCAGATAGGCAGATAGATAATAGATAGATGATAGATAGTAGATAGATAGATGATAGATGATAGATAGATGATAGATAGATGATAGATAGATAGATGATAGATAGATGATAGATGATAGATGATAGATAGATAGATAGATAGATAGATAGATAGATAGATAGATGATAGGTAGATAGGTAGATAGATAGGTAGCCCTGGACAAACCTGTTAGGTTTCCCTTTTGCAATGCAAACCTGGGCAGTACCTTGCCATGGGAACAAAACAGCTGGAGATATGAAATCATAGAACTGAGGAGTTGGAAGGGACCCTGAGGGTCATTTAGTCCAACCCCCTGCAATGCAGGAATCTCATACATGGCTGATGGCCATCTAACCTCTGCTCAAAATCCTCCAGTAAAGTAGAGTTCACCGCTACTGGACTTAACCCTCGGGGTCCCTTTACCTTTAACCAGAGGTGTACCTAGGGTCCCTTGCGCCCGTGGCAAGGAGCCCACCCCAGAAAAAACCCACTTTACTGCAGTACCTGCATTAGAAATTACTACAGTTTACTCGAAGCAAGTACTCAAAGCAGGAATGAGGGCAAAGTGAGAAAGAAGGGCGGAAAGAAATCGCACACCTTTGTGCGGCAGTGTGAGAAGGATGCAGAGTTTCTCCCATGTTTGATTTTGCTGTGACATCAGCAGTGCATCACACACATATTGTCATCCAATCAATAGCCTGATGGGTGATTTTCTGCACCCTCCCCGGTGGGGTCTGGTTTCTCCTACCCCTAGGTAAACCTCTGTCCTTAACGTGAACACATGCCGCCATGTCTGTTTTGGGACAGCATGCAGTAAAAACCCAGTAACAGTCCTGTGCAATTAAAAAATTGCTACCCCTGGAGCAGCACTTGGCAACAACATCTTTGTGTATATTATTGTGGGGTTGGACTGGATGTACTCTAGGGATCCCTCCCAACCTTGTGGTTTTATCATTGTGAAACTGGGGTCTAAAACAGTCAAACCACTTTCTTTTTGTTAAGCAAACAGCCCTGGCCAAGTCTGTTAAGTATCCCCTTCCATAATGTAAACTCAGGCAAAGACCTTGCCATGGCAACAACATCACTTGATTTTTTACCAGATTCCCAGAGTGGTTACTGCCTCTTTTCAAATGCTCAGTTGAAATAGTGACATGGTGAGTGAGATGTTCAAGCGCGTTATCTTCTCAGGTTGGTCATTGTTGAAGTAAATGGTAAAAACTGGACCCTCTCAAACTCTCTTTCAGTTGGCAACCTTGTCTTATTTGAAAGTGAAGAGGAGAAATATATACCAACAAGCTAAGCCATTTTGCCAGCATAATTTTGTGTGCAAATAACTTGATTTAAAATAATCAGGAAAGATAGGCGATGCTTTTGCTCTTATTTTTCTGGCACTTATTAGTATTGTACATGAAGAAAATAGTGGAAAGAGCTGGCAGGCAAATAAAATTATAGCAACCAGAAAAAGTAGGGCATGTGCCTTACTTTGTGAAAGAGGGTGGAATGTCATTGCAGGTACCCCTAGAAATCTGATGGGGGAGCGATTTCTGTCAATGCTGCAAACCTCCACCTGGTGCACAGCCTATATATGTGTGTGTGTGCATGCAAATAAGCAGTAAGCTCAGTGGTAGAACACCAGGAGGTTTTTAATGTTTGATGCTTTATTATGTTTTTATATGTGTTGGAAGCTTCCCAGAGTGGCCGGGGCGACCCAGACAGACGGTTATGGGGTATAAATAATAAAATTATTATTTTTATCGTCTGCTTTGCAAGCAAAAAGTTCCTAGGTTCAATCCCGGCCATTTCCAGGTAAGGTTGAGAGAGAACCCCGGCTGAAATCCTGGAAAGTCGCTGCCAGCCAGTGTAAGCAGTATTGAGCTGTATGGACAGCTTCCTATGTTCCTAACCATCTGACACAAGATCCCCCAGGGTCATTCCACAGAAGCCAATCCAGGGTCTGCCCTGGAAACCCCACCCCCAAACCTCTCAGTGCACGGAGACTTGAGTGTGCATGAAAATATATTTTGCTACTATGCAACAAAATAAAATAGCGACTTGCGCATTGCAGACAATATTCATTTGACTATCCGTTCCTGGGGATTGCAAGAGGGCAGAGTGTGGGGGTGCTCATGTCCAGCTTGCAGACTTCCCACAAACATCTGGTTGGCGCCTGTGAGAACAGGATGCTGGACTGAATGTTCCACTGGCCTGATCCAGCGAGCTCTTCGGATGTTCTTAGGTAATTATGGGCAACATATAGTTGTTGGAGGAAGGAGATCTGTCAATGATACCGGGAGCAGCTGTGCAAAGTGAAGCATCTCAAAACAGCACCAACATATATCTCCAAACAAGTTCAATACATAGCTACGCAAATACAGTTGTCAAAATACACAAAGTGCAACAGGCTGAATGATAATAACTGTGAAACATTTTTTACTGGTTATTTCCTATCGTAAAGGTCTAGTCCAGGGGTCAGCAAACTTTTTCAGCAGGGGGCCGGTCCACTGTCCCACACACCTTGTGATGGGCAGGACTATATTTTTTTTGGGGGGGGGAAATGAACAAATTCCTATGCCCCACAAATATCCCAGTGTTTGGGTTTTTTTTTCTAATTCATTCCAATTTATTTCCTAATACCATTTTACCCTTTTACAAGTCCCTATCATATATAACTTCTCAATCTTCCTTTCTCTTGGTGACCCCAGTTGTTTTGGTCTGCAACTCATTCTGATGGGTGATTTAGTCCAAAATGTCTAGGGGGCACCAGACTGGAGAAAGCTGTCCTGTGCCATCCCAGGTTTCTCCTCAAGACTACATCCATTCATTTGTTAATTTCTTTCTTTCATTTATATCCCACTTTCTCCTCCAAGCAGCTAGAGGTGATGTACAACGAGTCTCTCCCTCATCATTTAATACCCTGCAAGGGATGCGGGTGGCGCTGTGGGTTAAACCACAGAGCCTATGGCTTGCCGATCAGAAGGTCGGCGGTTTGAATCCCCGCGACGGGGTGAGCTCTTGTTGCTCAGTCCCTGCTCCTGCCAACCTAGCAGTTCGAAAGCACATCAAAGTGCAAGTAGATAAATAAGTACCACTCTGGTGAGAAGGTAAATGGCATTTCCGTGTGCTGCTCTGGTTCGCCAGAAGCGGCTTAGTCCTGCTGGCCACATGACCCGGAAACTGTATGCCGGCTCCCTCGGCTAGTAAAGTGAGATAAGCACCGCAACCCCAGAGTCGGTCACAACTGGACCTAGTGGTCAGGGGTCCCTTTACCTTTAAGGTAGCTTAGGCCAAGAGGCAGTGAGCTTTATGGCTGAGTGAGAATTCGAACACTGGTCGCCTGGGTCCTAGTCCAGCACTTCCCTGAGCCTGCCAGATTCCTCCCTTTTTCTTTTTCCTTTTTTCCGGATTGTGTGAAGCAGGTTTGCCAGGGAGACAATGATGCAGCTTGACAGTCTCTGCTAATTGGAGTAAATTAATTTATCTCAGGCGCAGGCTCCGTCTGCGCACGCCGGCTCGTTCCCCTGAATAAGTGATGAGCACGCAAACCCCGAATTAGCTCTGACTTTTTAATCATTTAAAAGTTGCAATCTCTTAATTAGCAAGGGGGGCATGGGGCAGGAGGGGCACTGGGGAGGGGGTCTTGATGGAGGAGGAGAACTGGGGTGGGGGTGGGGGTGGAGAGAAATGCCAGCTTGCATCTCTGCACCGGGGACAAGGTGGGACCGGGAGGAGGAATAAAAAGACTGGGGCTGGGAGGGGGGTGAGTTGCAATCTCCAAGTTGTCAACTGTCTCCAGCTTTGATTTATTAATCTTTTACAGCAGATGTTGGAAAGATAATGTTATAGGGTTTGATGGCTTGTGCTGGCGGGGCGGGAAGTGGGAGCCAAGCCAGGAGGGCTGGAGAGAGAGAAAGGAGAGTTCACACAACCGCCTTCCTGAAATGAATTGTAGTCTGTTCACACCCCCATGGGCAACCTGTATCTGATCTGCACCACTTCAAAGAATAGAGTGCTTTAATGCCACAGCAAAAACAGCTAATGCTATTCTAGGCTGCATCAACAGAAATCTCGTGTCCCAATAAAGGGGATTAATAGTGCTATTTTTCTAGAAAAAGAGGTGCCGGAACTCACCTTTGAGCACCTCCCTTGTTCTCTTATGTTGTTGTTGTTTAGTCGTTTAGTCGTGTCCGACGCTTCGTGACCCCATGGACCAGAGCACGCCAGGCACTCCTGTCTTCCACTGCCTCCCGCAGTTTGGTCAAACTCATGCTGGTAGCTTCGAGAACACTGTCCAAGCATCTCATCCTCTGTTGTCCCCTTCTCCTTGTGCCATTAGGGTCTTTTCCAGGGAGTCTTCTCTTCTTTTTTTTTTTTTTAATAATTTTTATTATGTTTTTTCAGACGTATACAGAAAAAAGAAGAAAAAAAGAAGCAAAGAAAAAACAAGCAATAGACAAAAAGAAAATAAAAAATTCATAACCCTTCAACAACTTATTTCAACTTTCTATCGAACTTCCCCACATCTCCCGCACAATGCATTCTTAACAATAAATTTATCAGCAAATTATAACCTTGTTTCATATGTTTCTTTTGTACTTTCAATTGCAGTTTAAGTTTAAATCCCTTATTGCTCGTTTACTCTAAAAACAGAACATATTATCATTTTTAACATTTAAACTTGGGTTCTTTCAATAATGTTATCCAATTTCATAAATGTTACACACTCATTGCTGGGGCTAGCATTTCAAATTATGTGTCATTTTATAGTTCATATAGCTTATAAAATTTTTGCAGATAATTCTTAAATTTTTTCCAGTCCTCCTCCATTGCTTCTTCTCCCAGGTCTCGGATTCTGGCAGTCATTTCGGCCAACTCCATATAGTCAATCAGTTGCGTTTGCCACTCTTCCAGTGTGGGCAAATCTTGAGTCTTCCAATGTTTGGCGATCAGAATTCTTGCTGCCGTGGTGGCATACATAAAAAACGTTCTATCCTTCTTTAACACCCCTTGGCCCACAATACCCAAGAGGAAGGCCTCCGGTTTTTTAGAGAAGGTGTACTTAAACACCTTTTTTAACTCGTTATAGATCATTTCCCAGAAGGCCTTCACTCTTGGGCAGGTCCACCAAAGGTGGAAGAATGTTCCTTCAGCTTCCTTACACTTCCAACACTTGTTATCAGACAAATGGTATATCTTAGCAAGTTTAACTGGGGTCATGTACCACCTGTATATCATTTTCATGATGTTTTCTTTCAAGGCATTACATGCCGTAAATTTCATACCGGTGGTCCATAACCTTTCCCAGTCTTCAAACATGATATTATAACCAATGTCTTGAGCCCACTTTATCATAGCTGATTTAACTGTCTCATCCTGTGTGTTCCATTTAAGCAGCAAGTTATACATTCTCGATAATACCTTGGTCTTTGATTCTAACAGCTCTGTCTCAAGTTTCGATTTTTCCACCTGGAATCCTGTTTTTTTATCTAACTTAACAACCTCGTTAATTTGGGCATAATGAAACCAATCTTGCACCTTATCTTTTAAATTTTCAAAGCTCCGCAACCTCCAATTGTCATCAATTTTTTCTATTAGTTCCCAATATTTCGGCCAGCCGACCTCCATATTGGGTTTTTTCCGCGCCTTGGCCTCCACTGGTGATAACCACCTCAGAGTCTTACTTTCCAATAAGTCTTTATATTTCATCCAGACCATAAAGATTACTTTCCTGACAATATGGTTTTTGAACATTCCATGTGTTTTTGCCTTGCCGTACCACAAATACGCATGCCATCCTAACGAATTGTTAAAGCCTTCCAGATCTAGGACATCTGTATTCTCTAATAAAATCCAATCTTTCAACCAGCAGAGGGCTGCTGCCTCATAATATAACCTTAAGTCCGGCAGGGCAAACCCCCCTCTTTCTTTTGCATCAGTTAGTATTTTAAACTTAATTCGGGGCTTTTTGCCCTGCCAGACAAACTTTGATATATCCCTCTGCCACTTTCCAAAACATTCCACTCTGTCCACAATCTGCAAGGTTTGAAATAAAAACAACATTTTTGGCAGAACATTCATCTTGACAGCAGCAATTCGGCCCAGCAAGGAAAGCTTCAGTCTCGACCAAATTTCCAAATCCTTTTTAACCTCTGACCAGCATTTCTCATAATTGTCCTTAAACAAGTTCAAGTTTTTAGGCGTCAAGTTTACCCCCAGGTATTTCACTTTCTTGACCACAGTTAACTCTGTTTCCTTCTGAAACCCCTCTATTTCTAAAGGCGTCAAGTTTTTCCCCAAAACTTTAGTTTTCTGTTTGTTCAACTTAAATCCTGCCACCCGACCAAATTCTTGTATCAATTCCAGAACTCTTTTTGTACTAAATTCTGGCTCCTGTAATGTTATTACTAAGTCATCTGCAAATGCTTTCAATTTGTATTGTTTCACTCCGACCGTAATCCCCTGTATTTGCCGGTCCCTCCTAATCATGTTCAGCAAAACCTCCAGGACTGATATAAATAATAATGGGGATAGGGGGCACCCCTGGCGTGTTCCTTTTTCAATATGGAACTCCTCTGTCACCACGTTGTTCACTATCAACTTAGCTTTTTGTTCTGAATAAATTGCTTCTAAGCCATTTTCAAACCCCCGTCCCACTCCCATCCCTTCCAAGTTCTTCTTCATAAATTTCCAAGAAATATTATCAAAGGCCTTCTCAGCATCAATAAAAATTAACACTGCTTTAGTGTTAATATTTGTTTGTAAAAGTTCCAGGATATCAATAATGTTCCTAGTATTGTCAGACAAATGCCTACCAGGAAGAAAGCCTGCTTGGTCCTTATGAATCACTTCATTTAAAACCTTTTTCAATCTACTTGCCAAAATGTCTGCAAATATTTTGTAATCCACATTTAGGAGTGAGATGGGACGGTAGTTTCTAAGTTGATTCTTTTCAGTTTCCACTTTGGGTATCAATGTGATGAAAGCTTCTTTCCACGTTTCCGGTGCCCTTCCTCCCCCCATAATCTGATTGCAAACCTCCATTAATGGAAGAGTCAAGTAGTCTTTTAATATCTTGTAATACTTGGAGGTGAGCCCATCTGGGCCTGGAGATTTGCCCAACTGCATATTCTGAATGGCACCCTCAATTTCCTGTTGTGTTATTTTACAGTTCAAGATTGATCTCTTCTCCTGGGATAGTTCTGGTAGACCATTGAGTTTCAAAAATCGTTCCATCTCAGACACTTCCTCAGGCCCTTGTGTATACAACTTTTTGAAGTATTTCTGGAAGCACTTTCTAATTTCACCTGGTTTCTGGATATTTTTCCCTTCCACCTCTAGATTGGTAACGTAATTAAGTTTCTGTCTTTTTTTCAACTGCCATGCCAGCAGTTTTCCACATTTGTTTGCTGACTCAAAGGATCTTTGTCTCATTTGTTTAATTTTCCATTCCACTTCTTGGTTTATCAATTTCAAATATTGTGCCTGATAGAATTTGATTTCTCGCAAGATCTCTTTGGATTTTGGTTTAGATCTCAATCTTTTCTCTCCATCTCTTATCTTCTCTAATATTTTATCCTTTTTCCCATTCCAGAGTTTTTTCTTAATTGTGTTTTGTTGTATCAGAAGCCCCCTCATTACAGCTTTGCTAGCGTCCCAGACTGTTCTTTTTTCCACTGAAGTGTTCAAGTTGATTTCAAAATAGTCCCTTAATGTTTTTTGGGCCTTCTTTACAAACTCTTGATCTCTAAAGAGGGTGTCATTCATTTTCCATCTGAAGGATCCGGCTGGAGTAAGTCTCAATTCCATTTTCAGGGCGTTATGGTCGGAGCAAGTCTTTGGGCAGATTTCCACTCTTATAGTCTTCGGTGCCAGCCCTCTAGTTGTCCAGATTTGGTCGATTCTCGTCCATGACAAGTGGGCCTCAGAAAAGAAAGTTCCCTCTCTACCTAGGGGATTCCTTGTCCGCCAAATGTCGATCAAATCCATATTGTCTGTCAGTTCAAAAAAGGTTTTCGGTAGTCTGCCATCCTTAGTTAAATTTTGGCTCTGTGACTTATCCATCAAAGTGGAGACTACCCCATTCATATCTCCCATCATAATGATGTTCGAATAGTCCAGATAGTCCAGTAATGTCTCGTGCAGCTTCTTATAAAATTCTGCTTTCCCCTCATTTGGTGCATAAATTCCTAATATCAAAACTTTTTCTCCTTGGGATTGTATTTCAATTGCCAAGATTCTCCCTTGCTCATCTTTGAACAAAAATTTCGGTGCTAGGTTCTCCTTTACGTAGATCACCAGGCCTCTCTTTTTTACTTTGTCTGAGGAAACAAATTCTTGGCCTAGTCTTTTGTTAATTAATACTTTCCTGTGGAGCCTAGTCACGTGCGTTTCTTGCAAGCAAATTACATCCAAATTTTCCTTTTTCAAAATATGAAAAATCCTTTTTCGTTTTTCCGGGGAATTTGCGCCGTTAATATTCCAACTGTACAGCTGCAGAGACATCCTGTATCAATCTGTTGTTGCTCTCTATGGGGTGTCCTCCTTTTTATCCGGGTCCGAGGGAGATGGTATTGGTTCCAATCCAGGCTGTGGAGGAGGCCAAGGAACTGCTATTCCCTTCTGAAGATCCTCTCCGTGATCGTGCAGGAACTTCTGGTTGTCCTCTTTTGTCTTGATTCTAACCTTCTTTCCTTTGTATTTAAAAGATAGGCCTTGTGGGAACTCCCACCTATAGGGTATTCCGTTGCCCCTCAAAAGTCTTGCTAGGTCAGTATAGATGGCCCTGAGATCCAGTAATTGTTTTGGTATATCCTTATAGATCTCTGCTCTTCTATCCTGGATCTCAAGTGATTTATTAAAGTGAAGGTCAAGTATTTTGTCTCTCTCCTGTTTGGTCCTTAAGATAATCAAGCAGTCTCTTGGTCTGTCCTTCCTGGTGACACTTCCCAATCTAAATGCCGTTGTTATTTTGAAGTCTTCGTCCTCCTTTATTCCCCAGAATTTAGAAAATTCTGCTGTCAAGAAACCAGTCAAATCTTCCTTTTCAAGCTCTGGGATAGAGCGTAATCTTAAATTATTTTCCCGGTTTCTCAGTTCCACCATAGATAGGTAGGCCTGCTGGTCACTGATGTGCTTATGTAGTGGCCTTACCTCTCCTTTCAATTCATCCACTTTTTGAATTGCTTGATCAGCTTTTTCGTTTGCAGCTTCGGCCAATTTCCGATTCTCAGAAGTAGCGTCTTTTAAATTCCCAATTGCTTGTGAGTGCTGTGCCACTTGTTCAGATAGCTTTGTAATGGAGGATGTGGCTAAATCAATTTTTGCTGTTTGGTCATCAACCTTCTTATTTAAAATTGCAAATTGTTGTAGCATTTCCTTCAGAAGTACATCAGATCCACCTGCAGCCATATCCTCTATTGCTGGTTGTTCAGCTTCCTTTAGTTCAGCTGTTATTGAAGGTTCAGTTCCCTTCAATTCAGCTACTGTTGGAAGTTCAGTTCCCTTCAGTACAGCAGGAACTGATGATCTACGTGACTGGGAAGTAAAAGTTGTTTGCACAAGCTGGCCTTTTGCTGCTTTCGCTTTTGCAGATCTTGTTTTCGGTTGGCCACTCATTCCCCACCTGTCTATGAGTCAAGGTCAAGCTGTCCAATGTTCCATGGGAAGGGCAGACCTCAATGTAGATAACCACCGCGGAGAGACAAAACAAAGTTAGTTCCCAAGAAGTTGTAAATCCCAGTCTCCACCAGAGGGAGAACAGTTAGAGGGAGTACAATTGGAGTTCAGGAGAGAAGGAAAAAAGTTATGGTCGCCATTAAAGATCCTGCAGCTAAATAGTTGACCAATAGTCCTTAAAACATTTTTTCCATCAGCAGAGCCCTTCCAAAGTTGCCAGAAATGTCACCTCCCAAGGCGCAGGATACAGTTACTTAGTTATATAGTCCAGAGTTGCCTCTATGTATCTATCTCAATTTTATAAATTGTATCCGCAAAAGACATTCTCTTCTCTTCTCATGAGGTGGCCAAAGTCTTGGAGCCTCAGCTTCAGGATCTGTCCTTGCAGTGAGCACTCAGGGCTGATTTCCTTCAGAATGGAGAGGTTGGATCTTCTTGCAGTACATGGGACTCTCAAGAGTCTCCTCCAGCACCAGCATCCATTCTTCGGCGATCAGCCTTCTTTATGGTCCACCTTCTTTATGTAGCTGTCCCATACGGGGATCGAACCTGCTCTGCTGGTGGGATAATAATACCCTTCCACTTGGAATGGCAGAATGGGACTATGGTACCCACCTTTGCCACCAGGGGGCAGGCAGTGCACAGCTGGTGGCCATGGCTGCCACTTTGGGAGCCGACCCTACAGCTTACTTCACGCTGGGTGGAGAAGTCCTTTCTTTAACCTGCCCCGAATCCAGGGTTCAGTGGGTCGTCCAAATTTCAGGGTCCCAAGCAGACGTCTTTCACATCACACGCTGCCAACCGGAGGATCAAACAAGCACATGCTCTATAGAATCAGAGTTGTAGAGATGGAAGGGATCTCTCTAGTCCATCCCCCGTGATGCAGGAATCCCAGCTAAAGAACCTCGGCATCTAACCTCTGCTTAAAGACCTCCAATGAGGGAAAGCCCATCACCTTCTTTTTTAAAAAATGCATTTTTATTGGGTTTTCTTTAACATAAATCAAATAAAACAAATACAGTAAAGTTCCATAATTTTATAACCACTTGTTTTTTCATCGCTCTGCCGAGCGCAGACTTCCCTCCCTCCCTTTCCACTTTTCTTTCCGCAGTTTCTTAATAACATCCTATCCACATCATAAGATTTATTTTAATCCTGCTACAGCCTTTAGACTTCTACAATTATTACTTATATACTCCACAAATTTACTCCACTCTCGTCTGAACTTTGTTTCCTCTTGGTTACAAATCCTGTAAGTCAGTTTTGCTAATTCCACATATTCTACCATTTTTGTCTGCCACTCCTCCAATGTTGGTAATTCCTGTGACTTCCATTTTTGGGCTTCCAAGATTCTAGCGACAGTCGTGGCATACATGAATAATCTCTGGTCTACTTTTCCTATTTCTTCACCTATCCAGCCTAGCAAAAAGGCTTCCGAGTTTTTTGGGGGAAGGTATATTTAAATAAATAGGTATATTTAAATAAATATTTAAATTGGGGACACAGGTGGCGCTGTGGGTTAAAGCCTCAGCGCCTAGGACTTGCCGATCGAAAGGTCGGCGGTTCGAATCCCTGCTGCGGGGTGCGCTCCCGCTGCTCGGTCCCAGCGCCTGCCAACCTAGCAGTTCGAAAGCACCTCCGGGTGCAAGTAGATAAATAGGGACCGCTTACTAGCGGGAAGGTAAACGGCATTTCCGTGTGCAGCTCTGGCTCGCCAGAGCAGCGATGTCACACTGGCCATGTGACCCGGAAGTGTCTCCGGACAGCGCTGGCCCCTGGCCTCTTAAGTGAGATGGGCGCACAACCCCAGAGTCTGTCAAGACTGGCCCGTACGGGCAGGGGTACCTTTACCTTTTATATTTAAATAACCTTTTCAGCTCATTATAAATCATATCCCAAAATTGGTTCATTTTCTCACATGTCCACCACTTTCTGAGTTCTTCCATTCCGCTATCGAACGGCTCTTAACTGTGGGAAAGTTCTTCCTAATGTTTAGTCTGAATCTTGCTGTTTGAATCTGTTGGTTGGGGTCCCACCCCCGGAGCAGCAAGAAGCAAGCTTTCTCCATCTTCCATGGGACAGCTCTGTAGACCCCTCTCTCCCCTTCCTTCCAAATCAGGGTGGTCTCCCTGGGTCGCCCACCACATTTGACACGATGGACATGGGAGACAATCTACCAAACGTCTACTGCTCTTTTTCGGCACAGGTGGCAGTTCAAACTCCACAAGGTGCTGGACCAACCCGAATTTGGGGAGACTGTTCCATTCCCAAACGGTAGGGCCGGCAGATTTCCTCCTGTCGACTTTACGGCCCCGCGGGCTGCATTCAAGCCACGGCAGGGGCTTGATTGGAAAAGTTTAACATTACAGATGAGTTAATAAAAGTCTTTAGCTCCTCTCCTTCACACCCTCCCTGCCTGGTGTCTCTCCCTCGCCTACCCCATTGCACCAAATGGTGATAAATGTCCTCCATATGTTCTCCATAAAGGCGCAGAGTGCCACATGGCCCGGGCCGTAAGCAAATAAATTAAAGCAATTACTGCCACGGCTCGTCTGGCTTTTAACGAGCGACGAGGAGCGGGCGGGGAGAGCACCTGACACGTCCCATTTGCTGGAAATGTCAGGCGCTCCCGTCCAGAGGCAGCCAGATGCCGTGCTCCTGTTCCCCCCAACTCAGCCCACCTCCCCACTTTATTTACCTGTTCCGACTTCAGGCTGCCTCACCCCTAAGGCTGGAGGGGACTGGAAGGAAACTGAGCCAAAGGAGATAGCCACATGCAATGGGCCGGGGGTCAGCAACTGGCGTACTTGAGGCCTCTCATATTTCATAGAATTGTAGAGTTGGAAGGACCCCTGAGCACCGTCGAGTTCAACCCCCCGAAAGGCAGGAATCTCAATTAAAGCATCCATGACAGATAGCCATCCAACCTCTGCTTAAAAACCTCCAAGGAAGGAGAGTGCATCACCTCCTGAAGGAATCCATTCCACTGTGAAACAGTTCCTGCTGTCAGAAAGTTCTTCCTGATGTTTATTATTATTTTTAAAATAATATTTTATTAAGTTTTAAGAATAACAACAGACAGAAAAGAGAAAAAACACAAGAAAAACATAAAAGCACAAAATACAAAGTTACAAAATACAAAAAGTACAAACATTTAACATAAGTAAAAAGCAAAAGAGCAAAAAGCACAAAGAAAAAAAAACAAAAAACAAACAAAAAATCCCTCTTTTTAATTTCTCATCTTTGATTCACTTATTTTCCTGACTTCCTCACGTCTCCCTTTTTTGTATCCCTTTTAAGAGTTTGTTCAGCAAATTCATATCCAATTAATTTATCTGTTATCAATCCAATCTTATTTTTTACCTTGTTACTAGAACCCCTTCAATTCATTTCAATGTCATCAACATTCAAAAATTTTGCAATGTTTCTGTAAATAAATTTTAAATTTCCTCCAATCTTCTTCCACCAACTCTTCTCCCTGGTCTCGGATTCTGCCAGTCATTTCCGTTCTTCCTGATGTTTATTCGCAATCTCCTTCCTTGTAACTTGAATCCACTGATTTGGGTCCAAGCCTCTGGAGCAGGAGACAACAAGCTTGCTTCATCCTTCCAGGACCAGGTGCGCAGCCTGGGAATCATTTTGGACTCACAGCTGCCCATGGAGGTGCAGATCCATTCTGTGTCCAGGGCAGCTGTTTACCAGCTCCATTTGGTACGCAGGATGAGACCCTACCTGCCCACAGACTGTCTCGCCAGAGTGGTGCATGCTGTATTTATCTCCCGCTTGGACAACTGCAATGCGCTCTATGTGGGGCTACCTTTGAAGGTGACCCGGAAACTACAACTAATCCAGAATGTGGCAGCTAGACTGGTGACTGGGAGCAGCCACCAAGACTACATAACACCGGTCTTGAAAGACCTACATTGGCTCCCAGTACATTTCCGAGCACAATTCAAAGTGTTGGTGCTGACCTTGAAAGCCCTAAATGGCCTCGGTCCAGTATACCTGAAGGAGCGTCTCCACCCCCATCATCCAGCCCGGACACTGAGGTCCAGTGCCGAGGGCCTTCTGGCGGTTCCCTCCCTGCAAAAGCCATGTTACAGGGTTACAGGGAACCAGGCAGAGGGCCTTCTTGGTGGTGGCACCCACCCTGTGGAACGCCCTCCCACCAAATGTCAAAGAGAAGTACAACTACCAGACTTTTAGAAGACATCTGAAGGCAGCCCTGTTTAGGGAAGCTTTTAATGTTTGATGCATTACTGTATTTTAATATTGTGTTGGAAGCAGCCCAGAGTGGCCGGGGAATCCTAGCCACATGGGCGGGGTATAAATAACAGACCTTTAGATTTTTGAAGATGGCTCCCATATCTCCTTTCATGTTAGGATATTTCCGTTCCACCTTAAGAGAAAGCAGGCTTGTGAGTCACAGAGTCTGCGCATGTCCTGTTTCTCAGGATGTTTTATGTTTGCTATTGCTTTCGTTTTCTCTCTCTGCGCCAGAACACGCTAGCAGTCGGTCATGTTTTCTTTGTTCTGACCAACGCTGAATAAACATTCTAAATGATACTCTCCCGAGTGCAACTTTTGCTGTGTGAATTCTGCTGAAAGATTGTGCACCAGCCCAGGAATGTGGCAATCTGTTTCTGAGGCTTGGTGCCGCTAATTGCTGATACTGCGTGACTACGGGACATCAACAGATCGTCCAGAGACGACGTGGAAGGCAGTGATGGCCTTTGTCTCCCTGGCAGTATCCCAACATCTCAGTCTCCTCTTTTCCAGGCTAAACATATCCCGCTCCTTCAACCGTTCCTCATAAGGCCTGGTTTCCAAATCTTGATCATCTTGGTCACCCTCTTCTGCACACCTTCCAGCTTATCAAGATCCTTCTTAAATTGGACACAGTATTCCAGGTGTGGGATGCGGGTGGCGCTGTGGGTTAAACCACTGAGCCTAGGACTTGCCAATCAGAAAGTCAGCGGTTCAAATCCCTGCAACAGGGTGAGCTGCCATTGCTCGGTCCCTGCTCCTGCCAGCCGAGCAGTTTGAAAGCACGTCAAAGTACGCGTAGATAAATAGGTACCACTCCGGTGGGAAGGTAAACACTGTTTCCGTGAGCTGCTCTGGTTCCCCAGAAGCAGCTTAGTCATGCTGGCCACATGACCCGGAAGCTGTACGCGGCTCCCTCAGCCAGTAAAGCGAGATGAGTGCCGCAACCCCAGAGTCAGCCACGACTGGACCTAATGCTCAGGGGTCCCTTTACCTTTACCTTATTCCAGGTGTGGTCTGACCAAGACAGACTAGAGTGGGACTATTACTTCCCTGGACATTATGTTTCTGGTAATGCAGTCTAGATTAACACTTTGTTGTTGTTGCTGTAAAGGGTAAAAAAGAAAAGCTAAAGGACCCCTGGACGTCCAGTCAAATGCGACTAAGCAGTAGTGACGCTCATCTCACTTTCAGGCCGAGGGAGCTGGCCAGCATGACTATACTGCTTCTGGTGCAATGGAAGACCGTGATGGAAACCAGAGCGCATGGAAATGCCGTTTACCTTCTTGCCGCACGAAACCTAGGTGGGCAGAAGCTGGAACAGAGCAACGGGAGCTCAACCTGTCATGGGGATTTGAACCACCGACCTTCTGATCGACAAGCCCAAGTGGCTCAGTGGTTTAGACCACAGCGCCACCTGCATCCCATTTTTGTTGCTGCATCACATTGTTGCCTAACGTTAATCTTGTGGTCTTCTAAGATTCCTAGATCCTTTTCACATGTACTACTGGCAAGCCAGGTGCCCCCCAATTCTGAGGTAGCGTGCCCTGGGTCTGGAGGTTCTACATAGACATTGATACTTCTCTGGCACTAGAGGGACCATTGGCCTGATCCAACATGGTTCTTCGTAAGATCATGGTGGCCTCCTAGTGGCCATCAACCCGACCTCTGTCCCTCCAAGCCATAGCAACCATGGATTTCGCTAGTCAAGAGTTGTCAGGTCTGTCACCATCAAGATGTGTTCCCTCTCAACATGCCAAACATCCCATGCAGAACGGGAAAAAATTGCTGGGTGCCAAATATAGCTATCAAATCTTCAGTGAATATTTAGAGTGCTTCTGAATATTCAGAGAATATCAGATGAATATTCAACATAATGGCTGGTGAGGAGATTTTTTGGGGTGCAATGCAAATCCTC